>NW_027182696.1:0-600000 GCF_040807025.1 Struthio camelus
GAAGGCCGCGCACTTGCGGTGCATGGCCACCCTCTGTCCCTTGGGCCACAGCTCGTAGGCAGCCTCCCGCAGCAGTGGGGCGCAGAAGGTCAGGACGCCAGACTGCAGCCTCGCGGTCTTCTCGGTCTCGCCCAAGCACCGCTTCTGGGCACCTGAAAGGCAACGGGGCTTCACATCAGCCACAGCTGGGGCCACAGCTGGGGGACGAAAGACAGGCCTTGGCGTGGATCCTTGGCAGGAAACCAGCGCTCCTGCACTCGGAGCCTCGCAGCGCTAGGGTGAAAGGGACCCGTTTGCCTTGCCGACACCAGCACAGCCTGCGCAACAGGCTACTGCCCTGCGCTCTCCCTCCCAACGCACAGCCTTCAGCTGCACTCCCGCAAGCAGCTGCCGAGGCTGCTGGCAGCAGAAGCAAGGCCGGCCATTTGGCCCATTACACACCACCGGAGGGGGCAGTGCAGCGTGCCCTGGCGAGCCCCGCCAGGCACACAGCCGGGAGCAGCAGGAGCCTACCACGCTCCCGGGGGCGCATTATCACCACTTACCGCTCTCTTCCTCCAGAGAGGTGGCGGGCCCCTTGGTGGGAACACTGCTGCCTTCTGGCACCTTCCCAGCATTCAGCCACTTCAAGATGTTGCCTCTCACCAGGACATTCAACGCCTTGTTCATCTTGGTCCTGGTCCACCTGGGAAGGAGGCGTAACAGCAGCTCGGTGGTAAACGTCGGCCCGATGACGGCTGCGCACTTCAAGACCATCCGCTCCGAGGGCTTCATGCTGTCCACCTCAGCCAGCGCAATCCCTGTCAAAAACAAGCCACAGCTCTCTCTCTTGCCCCCTCCCAAGCCTGAGGCTGCCGAGGCTGCCTTAGCTTCCCCACACCAGACGCTACATTTGTAGCCTTCTTTCCTAGGGACCAAACCCCTTGGGCAGTCGCAACCCAGGGCACACAGACACCCAGCCTCTCTCTAGCCCATGCCCCGGGAAAGAACCTCCGTGCAGCCGCCAGCCGCCGCAGCGGGGCTCGGCCCCTCACCTTTCAAGGTGGAGGGAAGCACGATGCTCTGCAGGTTCACGTCAGGTCTGATGGTGCACACCCTGCGCTCCTTCCCCGCGCTGGAGCTCCAGGAGGCTGCGGCAGGGGAAGCCTCCGTTACAGAAGCTGAGCGGAGCAAGAGAGCAGCGTAAAGCGATTTTCAAAGGGAGACGATTCAGGCCGTCACCTCCTGCTTGCCCTCCATCTTCCACCCTTTAGCATTCATCCCCCCCCGGGCAGGTCTTACAGCAGCTGGGCCCTGCGCTCCGTGGCAGCATAAATCCACCGCGCGGCTGCACCCAAGGAACACTGCAGCCACGCCACTCTCCGCCCTGCTCCACAATAACCGCCCCCGTTCATGCTGCCTCCAGACAATACCAGGGCTTAGCTCAGTGCCAGGGAGCGTCTCTTCCCCTCCTTTGCAATTTTCTGCCCCGTCCGCATTGCTTCGCCCCACAAAGCCACCCAAACTCCCCAGCCTGTGCTTAGGCTAGCCCAGCAGCAAGGCATGCAGGAGCCCACGCCTGAGCCAGGCCAAGGCCTCTACTGCTGCAACACCAGCCTGGGCCAACTTCACAGGGGAAGCCCAGGGCAACAACGCGCTCTGGAAGATGCGCCACAGCAACCAGGCCGTCAGCCACAACGGCGCTTACTGAAGAGGCTCTCCCACTTGTCCTCCATTTTCTCGCCCTTCCGCAGCAGGTGGAACAAGAGCATGTCGCGGCGCTTAAGGTCGCTCAGCAGTTCCTCGCAGTAATATGGGATCCCGTAGCTTCTCTGCATCAGGAACCTGGAAAGGAGCAGATCCAGCAGGGACTGACACAGGCAAAGCAAGGTGGGACACGTTTCAGACCAGCCTCTTTGCCACAGCTACACCTCCCTTTTGAACAGGCCAGCACTCCCACTGCCTTTGGCATCTGAGCTGCCCGGAAGATACAGCGGTTGCTGGAACGCGCAGGAAAAGAGTCGCGCGCAGTGCCCAAGGCACAGAGCTGCAAGCCTCGTCTCTCCTGGCCCCAACAGCCTAGATGCTCTCCGGCACCAGTGAGAGCCTCGGCCCCAGCAACAAATCGCCCCCCACTGCCCCACCACGTTCGTTCCCTCCTGCCCTCTGCAGCGGGTCAACCCCTCGCGAAGAGCTCCGAGGCCCCGCCTGGGACTTACGTCTCTAGGGCCCTGGGCACGCTGACAACTCCCAGCTCCCGGCAGGCTTTCTGCACAACAGCTGAAGCTTTCAGCTCTCCCAGATGAACGTGGGTCGTTTGCTGCAACTTCATGATGTCTGCTGCAGCTTCGCAGAGCCTCTGTCTTCCGTAGCGAGCAGGAGCAAAGTCCAGGACCACAAAGAGCGGGACATCTCTCAGCACATGCGACATAACAGCCCAGGAGGCAGAGTCGATGTAGTGCGCGTTGTCGATGACAAACAGGACAAGCTCGTCTTCAACGATCTGAAACAAGCACGTTGGTCTGGGTGGATTCTGAGGGATTCTCAAGCATCTTCCACAGGACAGACTTTGGCCGGCCTCTCCCCACACAGAGGACGCGCAGAAGTCGCTCTCCTCTCCCCAGCTACCTCTTCGTTCGCAATCTCACCCGCTCTTCCGTGCTCCGAGACTCTTAAGCTCCCTCGGGCACGGTGGCACGGAAAGACACCGTTCCTCCTCCTCCGGAGCACATGCCCTCCAACTTCACAGGAGCAAAGTTATCAGGGGGCATGGCACGCGGAGTTTAGCCTCTGCAGGGCAATGACTCCGGTACACTGTCCTCCCACCAGCTCCCACCACTCTCCTGCAGAGCCCTCAGCCTGCGGCCTTGCTTTCCTTCTCTGACCCAGGATGGGGAGAACGGCTCACCTTCTGTAGCAGTTTCTTGAAAACCAACCCCAATTCCGTTGTCCTTTGAGCGCCGCTCATCTTGGACACCTTCTCCGACAGGGGAAACTGGCCAGAAAAGCAGAGTCACAGAGAAACAGCCTTTCAGGGCGGTTCAGCACACCTGCCCACCACGCAAGTCCAAGCGAGCAAAACGCCTCTGCTGCCCTCAGCATCTTACCTCTCCCCCCACACAGTGGAGAGGAGACGCAGCGCGCACGTCACCGGGAGCCTACAACGGAGGCCCTCTGCTGAGGGTCTCTGGCAGAGCTCTTGCAGGGAGGCATGAGGGGGGAGAAGAGCTTCTTCCCTCGCCGTGGCAATCGCGCGAGGGAGCAGGCTGCTCACGCACCAGTGAACTCAGCACCAGCTCATCGGCCCCCTCTCAAAGCCTCTCTGCAATGCCCTTTCCAGGCTGCTGAGCAAGACACCAGGAACTGCCTGCAGCAGCCTGGCACCTGCACTCACCCCTAACAAGGAGCCCCCTCGCCCCCCTCTTTGGACCCACAAACAGAAGCCCAGCCTGTGCTACCCTCCTGCTACTCCCACCACGGAGCTAAGCCCACTCCCCAGCACGGTGTCCCAACCACAACAGCCACAGGACGGCTCACAAGCAGGCCTTCGCCACGGCCACAGAGGCCTCTCGCTCTCACCTTAACGACGAAAGGCACATTGAGGAGGCAGTAGCTGCTCTCTTCCACCAGCCCTTGGAGCTTTTCCTGCAGGGCGAGCTCTCTGGCACTGCACGATTTACAGGCCTGCAGGCCCATGGCCACAGCCAGCACCATGTGCATGGCAGAGTAGACCTGCTTCAGGTTGAGCTCCAGCGCTTCCACAGCCACTACCCTGCCATGCAGAAGCAAAAGGCACTGAGATTCAGAGAGGGACCCAAGCAGCCGCAGGCTTCTCACACTAAGCTCTAGGGGAGAGGCGGAATCCAGGGCCACTTGGGTTTCTTCTCTTGGCTCCGCAGCTACGGCCAAAAGCCCTGACTGAGCTCGGGCTCTACTTTGCTTGGGGCCTGGCCCAAAGAAGGAAGCTCAACAGCAGTGGCTCCAGCAGCCACCTCTAGCTCCCTCAAGAGGCAGCAGGAGGGCACGCAGCTGCTCCTCAGCAGCAGCTCCTGCAGGCCTTGCAGGGATGCTGCAGTCCAAGGGCCACGCACCCGGGCAGAGGGCAGAGGGGCTCCAGTAGCCCACGGACATCAGCGGCTGGGCAGCGAAAGCGTTCCACAGCTCCCGGTCAGCAACACTCACCTGAGCCCAGCAGCCTGGCCTAAAGAGGCAAGCTCCGTAAGTAAATGGCTCTTTCCAGAGCCCGTCACGCCCTCAAACGCCATGATGTGGCTTGCTTTCTTATCCACATAGGCTTTCAAGTAACTTTCAAAGAGGGCAATCTCCTCCTCCCGACCTGGGAAGGCAAACAAGAAAGCGACCCGTTGCAGCGAGCTGAAAAGCAAACAGCCGTCGGCACCCTTCTCTCTCGCCGCCGCAGCGGGTCAGTCGGACCCAAGGAAATCTCCTCCCCGATCCCAACTACGGCCATCCCTTTAGCCCTGAGGCTGTGAGCAACTGCACACTGGAAAGGTCCCGCCACGCTAGCTATGCAGCACGGCAGGGAGCATCCGGCGCACGCCTCACCCTGCTTCCCACCTCTAGCTGCGGCCCAACCCCAAAGACAGGAACCAGCTAGGAGCCAAGGTATGCACCAAACCCTTAGGGCCACGCCAGGCAACGCCATCCCTCGCAAAAGCTTCTCCGTTCCCAGAGCGGAACTAACAGGTACCGACGGCAACAAATTGGCCTTCAGCAGACCAAGGTGTTCTCCACCTACCGAGCAACGGGGAAGAGCTGGGCCTCTCCTTCGTAACATCCATGCCAAACATGCTAGCGGGAGGAAGAGAAAAACAAAAGCCAATGAAGTAGGCAGAAGCTGGAGGACGTAGAGCCACGCGTGGAGCTGAGGGTGCGCTCCCGGGGACCCGCTCTTCTTTCGAGCCGGAGCGAATCCTGCCCACGCTCCCACTGGCCCAGCAGAGAGCGCAAACACCAAACGAGCACTAGCAAAGCTGCAGCCAGGAAGAAGCCCAACGGCCACAGTGGGACACCACACAGCATCAAGACTCGAGCGCCACAGGCCAAAGCCCAAGGAAGCGGAGACACGAGCAAGAAGCCAGGCAGTGCCGCTGGCTAGCACACTGCTGCACCCCGCAGGACAAGCCAAACAAGTCTCTGGTCCTGCCTACTGCTTCCCTGGCCTTTGCTCACAGGCAGCGCTTTCGAGAAGCGGGGCCCTGCAACAGCTGCTGTCAAGGCAAAGACGGGCAAGAAAAAACACTTCAAGCCACGACGTGCAACAGGACGACAAGGGTCACTTCTTGGGCCAAGGCGCCAAGCACCAGGCACCTTGGGCTCGAGTTTTTCTGAAGTTGCAAGGGGACGGCAACGTCAACGTTCCAAACGGCCTCCAAAGAGGATGCCAAACCCTGGCCCAGGGGAACACCTGAACTTTCACCAGGAGGCACTCAGGAACTGAGTCCTGGCCTGACCAAAAGCTTTCCGGGAGCGTCATGCTCGGAAGCAGCTGGGAGAAAACCTCCCTGGGGCAGAATTGCCACTGCGTTAGTCTTGCGCGCAATGGAGCAAGCACAGGGCAGAAAGCACAGCTGGAAGCCGTTTGGACCGGGGCTGCAAGGCCCCTCTGTGCCTACGGACACCTAAAAGCCTTCTCCACCCCTCCGGCATCACTCCCCGTCTCCTTACAGCAGGAGGCACCAGCGTAGGCAGGCCAAAAGCGTACCCGTGCTCTGCCTTTCCATCTTCTCAGCCCCAGCGATGGGAGGGGTGGGCGGGGGCCAGCTCTGCACAACTCCTCTTTGCGGACCAAGACTGGACCCTGTGTGCCACCCTGCCCCCAACCAGCCCGCTCAAACAGGACACTCACGACTTCGCCGACACCCCCAGGTATTGATACACGGGGCCAGGATCGACAACCCCCTTCATCTTTGCCTCCGGCAGCTCCTCGAAGCACCATCGGGGCAGCCTAGAGGCTGCGTACGTCGCTGCGTCACAGGACACCAGCCCAGGGTAGTGCTCCATCAGCCGGGCTGCCAGATTCACCTTCTGGCCAATGACTGCCGCAGAGAGAGAGCACGCATTCACGTACCTATGAAACCAACCCGCTCCACCCTTCACCGCCAACGGCTGCATCACCTCCAGCACAGGCAAGCCCCAAACCGTTGGCAGCACAACCAGCAGGAACAACAAGGCTCTGAGCCTGGTCCCCCGCACCGCAGCGGCGCCCGCTCTGCCTCCCTCATTCCCCACAGGACACAGGCCAAGGCCTCGTCCCAGCCCAGCACATACGGGCAACAGGGTGTTCCCTGCCGCTCTGCCTCTTCCTTTGACACGCTGCTCCGGCTGAACAGACCCAGCCCAGCCACCCGCTCCTCAGCCAAACACCTCGTACCTGTGTATTCGTGCCTCACGCGATGGCCTACGACTCCGCAGAACACCGTCCCGCTGGTAACCCCGACAGACACGGCCCTGACACACACGGAGAGCGACAGGCGCTCAGCAGCGCCCGCGCACAGGCCTGCCTGCCCACCTACCTTCACCCCTTCACCCGGCTCCCCTCGCACCACCTCCCGCCCTGGCAGGGCAGACCTCGGGGACCTGCAGAGCTCCGCAGCGTAACGCCCCCAGGTGAAAGGGGCTCCCGAGAGCAGCCAGGCAGTTTTCAACCCTTCCCCTAAGGCCGCACAGCTGTGACGGGCGGAAAGTCCCTGACTCCAGCCAGCCTCAGCACGCCTCCTCGGCGCGGGCAAGAAGGGCACCTCTCAGGGCACTGTCTCCTTCCTCCCAGGGACAGAGGAGGCCAAGCTAGAGGGCACGTCTCGCTGAGAAACCATCCCTCCCTCCTTCCCCCGCGCAGTCCCAGGCAACGCGCCTCCCCACTCACTCGATTTTCCTAGGCCTCGAGGAGCACGCCTTGGAGATTTGAACAGCGCTTTCCAAGGCGTGAACGCTTTCGTCGGGCAGCTTCTCTCCAGGGAGTCCAAACACGCACAGGAACGTGCAGCCCTGCCAAGGACAGCGGCAGCACAGCTTGGGACAGCGCCTACGGCAAACGGCTCATGCCGTGCGAGTCGAGCCGCTGCCGAGAGCAGCAGAGCTTCAGGGCAACCCCCAGCCAGAGGGTGCTGATCCCAGCGCCGAGGCAGAGCTGCTTCTCCTTTCCCCGCTGCTCAGTAGACCGAGAGAGCCACTGCCCTCTCGTTTGCTGCCCACACTTTTGCGGGGTGGGCTCCTCCCCCACACTCACTTTATCAAACATGGAGATTTTGTTGATCTCGCCCTTGTGAGGACGGATGATCTCCAGCATCATCACGCTGCTGTCCTGGATAGCCTTGCAGATCTGCGTTAAGTTGACATCGGCAGCAAACTGCAGCTTGACAAAGAGGCAGGTGACCGGCCGTAGCTCGGACAAGTAGTCCAGGGGCTGTCTGTCATCAATCTGGAAGACGAGAGCAGCACACCTTCAGCAGCCAGCTCTCCCCGAGAGCGGACTGCCCCCAGCAAACACCAAGCAAGAGCCCCCACGTGGGCAGCAGCACGCGCTCTCAGCGGAAGGAATAACTCCTCCCCTCGGGGCAAAATAAACACAGCTCCCGGCAGCTGTGGCCATACCTTCCTCAGAACAGATGCGGGGACGTACTTCCGCAGCAACTTCCCCAGAGCATGCCGAGGGGCCAGGGAAACAGCAGGCCTCAGGATGCCTAGGGAAGGAAAATCCAGGCGGTCACTGGCAGGCTGGCACTACGAGCCTGCCTAGGGAAAAGCAGTTGGAAAGCAGGGGCTGGCACTGGAACTCAGGGAGAGAAAGTCTCCTCCAGTTGCACATTTCTTCCTCCTGCAGGTGCTCAGCCAGAGCAGGCCCCTGGAAGCAGGGGGAAGCAGCGAGTGCCTCCGCTGAAGCGCACCAGGGCCAAAGGCACAAATGCTGACTGCAAGGGGGAGAGGGCAGAGGGCGTTCCTCGCTGGCCCCTGAACAAGCCCGCCCCCACCTTTCTGGGCAGCCACAGAACGTCATGAACACGGGCCTCACCTGACGCCTCAGGAGAACTGTAGTTCAGCTGGGCTCGGGTAAACTTGGAGAAGATGTCTTCGCGTTCCGACAGAGACATCCGTTCCATGCCTGTAACCTAAAGGCACACAGTACAAAAACGCGTCGAGGACAGCTCCAGGACCCACAGAGGACAGTACCCGTTGAGGCAAACTCTTCCAGCGCCTCCTGACCCCCGCTTCAAAGCCACCCAGCAGAATCCAGAGACAACCCTGAGACAAAACTGCTCCCCAGCAGCTACTGCTCCCCACCTACGGGAGCACCTCTACACCTAGAACTCCCTCCACGCGCGTCTCCTCGCCTTTCTCACACCTTCCTCCCTCACAGCCACGTCCACGCCCAGGCCCTCAGAATTGCTCCAGAGGCCGTCCCACCCACCTTCACAGCGCTTTGGCCTTTAAGTCTCTTGGTCTTGATCTGGTTCCGGTTACAGAGCTCCCAGCAGCTGGGTGACAGGATCACGTCACTTGCATTGGCAAGGTTTTGGGCCTGCCACACTTCACCCACGGCCTGGCCAAGGATCAGGAAGTGCTGCTGCTTTTTGTCTCCAACAGTCAGGAGGGACATATGCCCTGCAGAGATCCCTGGTGAGAGACAAGCACAACTGATGCAGAGAGCATTTTTACCTCCACAGCCCGCCACAGCTCAGCTCCTCCCAGGCCAACTTTGAAGCTCAGCCCTGGAGCCAGGCTCTTCCGCTCAACTGCTTCGAGCGCAGGCGTCCCACTTGATGGATTCAGGATCGATCGTGGCCGGGGAGGGGGTCCTAATCAGGGGCCCCACACCGGCACGTTGGCCAGCCACCGGCTCACTTTGCATGCAGGCAGCTCGTGAACGCCTGCCTGAGAACGCGCAGCAGCCTAACGCAGCACTCCCCGTACCTATCTTCAGTCGGAGCTTCAGACCCACGTCCGTCTCACGGATCCTGTACTTCTCCTGGATTTGCTGGCTACACTGCAGCACCAGGCTGATGGTGTCTCTCAGCTGCGTGTGCTTTGCTCTCCACAGCACCAGCACAGCATCCCCTGGGGAAAGCGAGGGGACAGGGACGGCTCTCGTGACACCTGACGCTCCCTGACCTGCACCCACCGGCCGGGACAGCGGAAGCCAGCAGGCGTGCCAGGGAAAACGCGTTTGGGTGAAGGCATCCTCCTCAACTACAGCACCCTGGCCACAGGCACACCTCCCCCTCTGCCCCGCCAGCTACAACTGCAGCCACGCCGCCAGGGCCCGGGACGGCAGCTCCCCCTGGGCACCTGCGTGCCAGCAGAGCCACCCCTCGGGGCTCTGCCGGCTCGCGCCTCTGTCTCCCCTCTCCCCTCGCACTCGTCTGCAGCTGCAGCAGACAAGGCCACGTCTCTTTTACGCACACGTACCTGCAAACTTCAAGATGTCTCCACCAAAAGCCAGCAGCTCTGCAGACCAAAAAAAAAAACACAAGAAGAGCTGCAGCTAGGCCTTCTTCAGGAAGGCCGCAGGACAAGCCGCTCTGCTCAGACAGCAGCACAAGAGCAGCGGTGCTTTGGGGGCACAACTTAGCAAACGTAGCAGCTACACTGCTCACAGGGACCACAGCCCTGGGACCTACGCTACTGTGCCCTGTGACAAGGCCCCAGGGAAGGCAACGCACACTTTGGTCAGCGCCCCCATCCCCAGCTCATTTGGGCACTAACACTGGCTAGATGCCCCCGCTCCCCCCTGCGCCCCAACACCAGCAAAATCTTCCTCCATCACTGAACAGCGGTCACTCCACAAGCCCAAGGGTGGGTGCTGAGAAAGCGGGCACCTCCTTAGTCTTTGTGGGGAGCAGAAAGCACCTGCCAGAAGAGCTCAGCTGCTCTCGGCGGCTCTCAGCCCCATAGGAACCCCCAGCCCGCGCAAGGAGGAGGCGGCGGCGGCAGCAGCAGCAGCAGCAGCAGCAGCAGCAGCAGCAGCAGGCTGCCCAGCACCTCCCTCTCGTCGTGGCCCAATCCCACACAGTCCTGCAGAACGGCACTTACCCTCCAAAATGTCACCCATGTAGCGATTGAGGGTTTGCGTTACCTCATCCGCACCCCGCTCTATGCTGATGCTCTGGCTGAATTTCTCTGTCAGAGCAGTGAAACCTGCAACAGGGACACACAGGCACAAAGAAATCAGGACGCGTCTACAGGGCCAAAGGACCTGGCACTTTCCACGTCGCTTTCAGCCAGCCAAGGGAACCACGCTCCGGGAGAACCCAGGCGCGCCCCTGACAGCAGCCACAGCCCTCTAATTCCACCCGCGCTTCTGAGCGCTCGCTGACGGGCGCCTTCCCCATGCTCACACCCACCCGTTACGCCTAGCTCCTGCACTTGGCTGCCACCCTCCAGCGCGTCCCCCGGCTGCCTCCCCTCTTGCCTACAGCCAGGCAACACCCTGAGCTAGAAAGCCCACGAGGCCTTTGCCAACTAACGCAGCACCTGGCCAGCCGGCTCCTCTGCGCAGCAGCTGCTCCTCCAAGTTGGCCCTGACAAAGACTAACAAGGGGGAGGCAAGGCAGCCAGGCCTCCTCTCCCAGGCCTCCATGAGCCAGAGCCTGGCCCACCTCACACCTCCCCAAAGCTCCAGAGAGAGCACTGCAGGCAACAGCGCGGGCCCAAGCTGCTGCTCCGGCAGCCTCAGGGCTCCCTAACGCACGCTGCTCTGAGCAGACGGCTGACCACAAGCAGGCCGCAGGGCTGCTGCCAGCAAAGACCACCCCCGGGCTGTGACCTCAGCTACGTCCGAGCGCTACTTCCCCAAAGCGGAAGACCTCAGCGGCAAACGACATCTCCTTTGACCCCTTCTCTACCACAGGCGGGACGACCAGGGCTCCAAAAGGCCCGCTAAGTCCCAGCGGCTCGGGTCGGGGACTCCTCCTCAGTGCCCGCCCTTCATAACGCTTTGACCCACCTGACACATCAGCAAAGAGCAGCACTCCATGGAAGTTCTGAACGCAACAGTTCTCCTGCTTCAAGTCCTCAGACAAAAGCAGGTCGGGGACGTAAGCAGCTACTTCCCCCAGTTCTGAGCAGTGCTTTGACCTTCGCTCCCAGGCACAAGACATCGTCAGCGCCCTGGGGTACCTGCGGTACCTCAGTACAAGACGACCCACCGTGCCCACCAGGGAGGACGACCAGACACCACTGCACAGCGTTGCGCACTGGCCTTTGGGAGGCGCGGCTGGCCCTCTGTCACCAAGGGGCCGGGGGAGGTCACAGTCGGCTCACAGTGACATCGTCCGCGTGTCATCATTTACCTGTCCACTGTCGCCTACGCTGATCCGGCTAACAGTGACAGCCTCGGCAAGGCACCGCTTACCCAGCAACTGCCGGGAAGCTGCCCCCCGCTCCCTCCCTACGCCGAGCCGGTTGCTCAGAGGTGGCTAGCGCGACGCAGTTGTCTCCCGTACAGAGCTGAAGGAGGCTCGCACAGCGACTGACCTCCACCCGTGGCCGAAACAGCAGCTGCTTCCCACGTTCCCAAGCGCAAAGGGCCTAACAGACGTGCTGACAGCCAGCAGCCCAGGCTTCCCCAAAAGCACGGCCACTGCAGCACGCAGCTGGGCGTTTCCGGGGCTGCTCGGAGGACTTGTATTTCTTTGCAAAAAGAAGTGGGGCTTTCCCGGGGGGGCAGCGGGGGACACAGCCAACCTCCATCCACACGGCTCCTGGGGGAGGCCGGGAGGAGATGGACAGGGCTGGGCCAGGACCACGGCGCACCGACGTATCAGAGAGGGCAAGACAAAGTCCAAAGCCGCAGCAGGAGGCAGCTCCAGGTCCCTGCTCCGAGTGAGAACGCTGTTGTAAACCTTGCATGCCCCAGGGAAACAGAGCCACGCTGGGCACCCTGGCTCACGCACGGCCCTCTGCCTCCAGGCAGGCAAAGGCAGCTCCCCGTCCACCTTAGCCGCTGCCCCGAGCCACACAACTGCTGCCACCAAAGCAGCAGCACTGAGGAGAGCCGGGCTCTACGGGGGACGAGGGCTAGCAGCCAAGGCCGCGCTCCACGCGCGCCAAAGCTGCCCTTCTCCCCAGTCGCTCAGAGGAGCAGCTGCACGAGTTGGCGTGCCTGCCACACGGTGACACTCAGCGGCTGCTTGCCCAGGCAGCCTCCAGTGTCCCTCTCGGACTGTGCCTCTCCCTCAGGCAATGGCCAGGCGAGGGAGCACCAGCCCCTCCCAGGCCTGGGGGACCAGGTGCTTTAGACAAGCCTGTGCCCTTGCGCTGCTGACCTCAAACAGCAGAGCACTTGACAGCAGAAACCAGCCTGCCTTCTTTCCTGCTGCCTCAGCACTCAGAGAGAGGCTACCAAGATGGTCTCTCTTCTTGCCTCCAGAAGGCTCCCCCTGCTGCCTCGGGGCCCACCAAAGTCTCCCAAGCAAGCACAAGTCACTTGCACCCAACACACACAACTGCAACCTGCTGGCGACAGCCAGGCACACACACCGAGCCAAGCCCAGGTTCGGAACGCTGCTTGCCAGCCCAGCTCACACGCTTCCTCCTTCCTCCTTCCCACGAGGCAGGCAAAGCGGTCACCCGTACGGGAGACTGACGATGCAGGCCGACCGAGCAGGCTTGCTCTGCCTCCTCAGGAAGAGCGCGCAGCAGCGTGACGACGCCTAGGCCAACGCTCTCTCTTGCCAGTGAGCAGCAAGGGCTGGCTGCTCCCCAAGGCAAGCTCAGCTGGGAGCTGGGCCGACCCCAGCACAAGCAGCGCCCTCGCCCACAGGGGCATCCCTCTTGGCTACATCTATATGCACACACGTACATCCATTCTCCACTAAGGAGCTCTCATCCGCATCAACCAGAGAGGGCAACAGGATGAGGCCGCTAGTGCTGTTGACTTTTCTGACTAGGGAACACTTCAAACCAGTCCCGCTTCCAGAAAAACACCCTCCCACCCTCCCCACCTCAGCAACCACTTGGCCCTACACCAGGGCCAAGCTCCTCCTGCAGCCGGCTCAAGCGCTTACACAGCGCCACAGGGAACTGCACTAGGGCGAGGGGGAGAGAATTTCTTGCACTGCTTTACAGCCCTCGACTCTTGTGAGCACTAACAACGGGGGTGGTGGCTTCCCCGCCGCCTAGCTTTCCCAATAAACCACAGGCCAGAGACTCTCGTGGCACGCCTTCAGCGTCCTCTTGCTGTGGTCTGTGACTCCATACAGAACGCTGAGATGATGGCAGTGTTTCTTTATTTAACCCCTGGAAGAGCATCCTCGCTCGGCCGTGCTGGCAGCTTCAGCAGGTACCTGCAGCTACAGACTTCAGGCTTTGCTTGCTTCAGCTGGGGAAAACGTGGCGCTGTCTCCAGCCACAAGTCTCCCACGGGGCCCTTGCCAGTGAACCACCGCTCCTGAGGAAAACAAAAGCCCAAGTGAGAGCCGCGAAGAACAGGAGGTCCCCAGAGCCACAGGCGCGGTCCGGGAAGGCAAGCGAGGCCTCTCGCAGTAGCTTCTTCCACCCATCACCCAATTTGCCGTGCTGCAAAAGCCTATCAGGGAGGGCAAGGAGAGGGAACGCAAAGGAAACCTCCTCCAGCCAGGTTCAGGCTGGCTCCCAGAGCTGGCTCAAGGGAGAGGCAGAGATTCCACTCCACCGCTCCTCAGCCCAGCAGAGATGCTGGGAAGGAGCGGCATGCTGCAGCGCCTGCTGCTCCCTCGCGTGTCCTTCCAGCCCCTCCTGAGGGAAGGGCATCGCAGCTGCCACTGCCCTCCTGCTGAGGAGGGCTAGCAGCCCCTACCAGCTCGCCAAGGACTTTCGGCACACGCTCCTGAAGCTCGCTGGGGGCTTTCCCTACGTGGACCTGCCGGAGTACAGTCCGCGCCACCTTCTCCTAGGGCATGCCAAACCTCTGCCCAGGGAGCAACTCAGAGGCAAAGAGGATCCACTTACAGCGCTCATCTCCAGCCAAGTCTTCTCCAGGAGGTTGCCATTCGCCTCACAGGCTTGGAGGCCCTGCCTGAGGCACAACAGGCTCTGGTCTTTGTTACCCAGCATGCAGAAAACGTACGCTTTCAGATGGTAGGCTCTGGGGTAGAAGACGGGGCTTGTAGAGCACCGAGCAAAAACCTCTTCCACAAGCTACCGAGAGAACAACGGAGAGGCACGTCAGCAGAAGTCATCGAGCTGGGCGATGGCTCGGCACTGAGGACCGCACCTATTCCCCAAAGGGGAAAGCAGCCGCAAAGGCACAAGGAGCACGCAGCTAGCAAGGCTGAGATACCACACAAGTCTCTCCCGAGCCATAAGCCCTCACATGCAGCAGGCATTTCAGCAGGGCTCACTAGCTAGCTCATGGCTGTGCAAGTCTCTTCTCCTGTCTTGCAGACCATTCCCATCCCCACAAGGGAATCCTCACGTGCCCAGGAAGACCCCCGTCACCTCACTGCCTTCTCTACCACCTCTTGCTGCCGCCCCAGGGGGGAGCAGCCTCTTGCCATGTTCCTCTCTAACCCACTACCACACTCTGCCTCTAGCCTGGCTCCATCCCAGCGCGGCTGCTTCGCCCTGGCCTTGCCAATCCACTGCTGCTCGCAACACAGCTTTCCCTAGAGGCCCCTCACAGCGTGCACACCCCCCTCCTCCTCTTCCCTCACCCTTAGAGCCCTGCTGCGGCTCTCCCGGGCCCTCGCCGAGCTGCGCTCAATGTCGTTCCGCAGCACCAGCGTGTAGCACTCCAGGAGCCGGCTGCATGCTTGGGTGGCCAAAACGGAGGCGTCAGCTCTCTTCAGCAGCCTCTTGGCCTTTTCAAAGGGCTTCTGGAACTCGGCCCACTGCCCAAGCCTTCCAAACCTACACCGTCCAGAGAGAAACACACACACACACACACACACACGTTTTGTAGAGTACTTGATCAAGTACTCTACACCCCAGCGACGGCCGCCTTGTTGGACAGGGCACGGGGGACACGACAGGCCCAGAGCTCCCACCTCCCCTGCCAGAACCACTGCCTGGGCCTCTCGCCAGTCTAAGCACCTCTGTAACTTACCAAAGAGCCAGGGACGAATACAGTCCAAGCAGGATGCTGTTGTGCGAGCTGAGGATGTGGTTTGCTTCGTTCTGCTCAACGAAGCTCCTGCACTCTTCAAATGACTTGTACTCCCAGCCTGTAATACAAATGCATCGCAGAGAAGCAGTGCCGCCCTCCGCTGCCTTGTTTTCCCTCGGGCATTCGTAGCAGGACAAAGCTCAAGCACAGCTGGAGAATTTCTGGGCAGGTAAACCACTCAGAGAGCAAGCAAAACCAAACAGGAACAAGGCAAGGGCTGGAGTTCTAGCCTAGCTCCTCAGGGCTAGTCAAGCGCCACACAAATATCTATTCCCTTTTCTTCAGCAGCTTTCGAGCGCTGACAGACACACGCTGCCATTGACCAGCAAGCGACAGCCACTCCATAGCGTAGGCTGTTAGATGCCTCCTGGTCAGGCACATCCCCCAGCACTGCTAGGCCCGCCTCCCCAGGAGCCAGAGCAGAGCGAGCCTGGGAAGAGGTTTCAGAAAGGGGAATCTCAAAACACGGGAAGCAAAGAGGGAAATTGCCAGCATTTTGAAATCACTCTGGGATCACCTGTAGAACATGCAAACAAAGACAGGGGAGGCAGGAAAGACAGACAAAGACACACCCAGAGCCAAAGAGCCCGGGACTCGGCCCAGGAAGTGAAAGCGTGGCTGGAGGCTCTGGCGTCCGTGTTGTAGCAGGAGAAAAAGCATCTTTGCAAGCCTCCTGGCTCTCTGGGGCCCTCCTCACTGAGCACTTACCAGCGTAAAGCAACAGGTCTAAGCAGCAGGAGAAGAAGTATGCCTGCCCAATGATGCTGTGCTCTGCAGCCACCTGCTTCTCGAGCCTGCGCAGCACTTCCTCACATTCTGGGTACCTGCGGAGGAACACAGCGAGCCTCCATGGAGCCTCTCCGCGGGGTGGGATCCCAGTCACCACCTCCGGACGCTCCCCGCTCCCCTTCCCATCATCCCGCTCTCCCTGCGCTGCTCTTTCTGGCATCGCCATCAGAGGTTCTCCATCAGACAGTTGTTCATCTTTTGGCAACAAGTCTCCGGAGAAAGGCCTCAGGGACCCCGGCCCAAACGGCAAGCCCCGGAGCAAAACTCAGGCATCCTTCCCATGCAAGCCAGTGCTTTCCCATTGGCCCAGCAGCAGAGCTACTCACCTTTCCATCAAAGTCTTTGTCAGGAAAAGCAGGCCAAAGAGCACGCACAGCTCCCCACTGCCCTCCGCACTCGCCCACATGACGCGTTTGCTTCGGAAACTGCTCCTCTCGAGACCTCCCCCTGGACGACTGCCGTCTCGGGCACCGGTGCCGCGTGGCATGGAAAGGCCCGCGTCCACCCAACCAAACATGGCTAGCGCCCCCAACACAACGAGCGCCTCCCTGCGCTAGGCTCGCTCCTAAACCAGGCCTGGGAATTGCCTGCGGCAAGCGCTACCTGGCAAGGGCCAGAACCGAGCCAGGAACTGTTCCAGCAGTTTCACAGCACACGCTCACGCTCCCCAACAGCCAGCCACGGTCCTTGGCATTGTTTAATTTACCAGCGTCCATACAGCCAGCGAGTATCCAATAAGAAACCAAGCAGCCCTCTTTGCTGCGCGCAGAGAATGACACAAGAAGGATCTCAGGTGGCCCCCCGACCCTGCGCAACCAGCAGTCTGTCCCGCAGCAGCATTACCTCATCTGCAGAAAGAGCGCCGCAAAGAGCGTGGCGAGAACCTCGCAGTCCAGGTCGGGCTTCTCCAGCTCCATCCACAGGCTCTTGGCGCGATAGCCTGCCAAGAAAACAAGCAGGCTCGCACAGGCTCCCTCTGCGGAGATGCCTTCTCGCAGGCAGCGGGGGCAGTACGTACCTACGTCGACAGAGAGGGGCAGATTCCCCAGGCTGAGGTTCAGATGGCTCAGGGCCTGGGCAAATTTGGCGGCCTTTAATACCCCTCCTCCAAAGAGCTCGACGTCAGAGCTAAGCTGGATGGCCGCCCGCCCGTACTGCAGCCACTCTTCCTGGCAGCCCAGGTCCTGGCAGCACCGCGCATATTCCATGTAGGACAACAGGATCTAAAACGGTCCAGACAGGAGACTGTACAAGACTGAATGTCGCCAGGGTGATTCTCTGGCCTAGACGGCTCAGGGCAGAAACCCAACGGCCAGGTTCTCTCTTCTCTTCTGCTCTCAGGGCTCTCACCCCTACGACAAACGCTTCTTAGGACTGCCGCTGCTAACTGCGGCCGTGGCGAGACGAGGGCCCCAGCGGGGTGCTGCCTTCAAGCCACAACCAGCCCAACGCTTACAACGGTGAAACAAACGCCATGAGAGCGACTACCAGGAAGAAGAGCAACGCACGTCTGCTGGAAGTTTGTAAAGCAAAGTTCAGGGACGGGTACCACTCCGTCGCGTTTGGCCTCTTCTTGCCGCCCCGGGCAGACCCTGCTGGTACTCTAGGCGGGCCAGGGGAAAGGAGCTATGTCAGAAACGCGTCTGCTGCCGCAGAGAGGAGGCACTCACGTGACTCGCATCCTCAGACTCCTCGGCCGTGTTGACCTTCATGAGCGCTGCCAGGCGCGACAGCCTCCGGCCGCTGGAAGTGCCCTCCAGGCTGAAGAGCTGCCGCAGCAAGGAAAGGCAGTGGCTCTGCCGGAACAGCCAGGGCAGCCTCTCCCTCCTGCCACACAAGAGAAACCGCTGGGCCACAGCCACTAGCTACACAGTGCCAGGTCAGGCAGGGCCAGGGGAAGCAGGGCGACAGAGGAGGCAGCTGCACCTGCTCCCAGCAGGGCGGCAGCTGATGCAGGCCGGGCTGCAGGCATGGAAGCGGCAGAGCCAAGAAGCACCACCGGGGAAAGATCGCTGCTGGCGAGAACGGGTTGGCACTACAGCCCAGGGAGGGCGAAGCAAAGCCGGGCACCGCGAGGGAAAGGCTTGTTCTACGGCAGCCTTGCACCTGGCTGCAACCCCCGAGCTTCCTCATTCTCACACCTCCCCTCCACTTACCCCTCCATGCCCACGTCCTGCTCCTCCCTGCCGGCTCCCTTTCCTCTGCAGCCTGTGCTCCCTGGGAACATCTCTCTGCTCTCACCCCCACCATCCCCCACAAGGCAACACGTGCCCGCTCCCCCCACCCAGGAGCCTCCAGGTCCCTCAGCAGCTTTCCCCATGCTAACACCTATGCTCAGGGAAAGTCTGGGCTTAAGCCGAGGCAGGTGTGGGCCTAGGTGCCCGGCACCACGCAGGAAACGCCTCTTCCTTCCCTTCTCTTTCCCTTCGGCTTCTTACCCTGCCTCTTGATGAAGGGAGGACTCTTTGTTCTTCCTGTGGGAGGCACGCTCTGACTTCTCCAGCAGAAACTGGAAGACGACGCCAGCTGAGGTGAGGGGCAATTTTCTCTTCAGCAGGCTCAATGCCTTCCTGAGCGTCTCCTTTGCCAGCTCCACGCAGCCCATGTTGTAGCAGACCTGCACAGGAGAAGGCTTCTTCAGACAGTCCCAAAGGGCTCCGACTGAGCACGCACCACATTTCAAGGCTCTGCCTGAACCGAGGCCGAGGGCCTCGACCGCTTTTGGCCGGAGGCTGAAGCGCTCACAGGAAAGGCTGCTGGTAGCGGCCGTGCCTCAAAATGCCAGGCCTATCGCCGCTGCCGCCACCCCCCACAAAGGCGTCCAACTCCACCCACCAGCAGAGCCCTCAGAACCTCCCTGGCACTTTACCTCCCCTTTCAGGCTCAGGAAGGTGGCTTCTTCAAAGCAGGCAAGCACATCGGCTTTCTCAGCCGCTGAGCTCCTCACGACCTCTGCTTTCTTCAGGTTCATAAAGGCCTTGGAACAAGCACACAGAGAGCAGGTGAGCGTTGGTGCAGAGCCTGCATCCAGCCCCATCGTTCCCAGTTGCCTCCAGCAGCTCTCTGAGGAGGGCACGCATCTGCCCCTGGCGATGCCCACCCTAACACAGCCCACGGGCACGAGTGCTCCTTCGCACCACCTCCTGGCGCGTGCGCCTTGTGCAAAGGTCCTGCTTCTCTGCCCCGCCTCCCTTGCCCCAGGAGAGGCAAACGGGGGGGAGAAGCCTGGCTCTGACGCCAGCGGTTCAGCCCCAAGTCCCCACAGAGGCACGTCCTAGTGCAATGGCAAAATCGGCTTGCCCAGGACAAGGCAACTGAGAGGCCTCCTTGTGCAGTGGGCTCCGGCAAGCAGGGCGACTCACCAGGTAGTTGTCGGAGACGTGCAAGTAGGCAGCCGCGCACTCCAGCAGGTAATAAAGGGCTCTGCCATCGTTGCCCATTGCCATGTGGTGGTGAGCCAGCGGCACAAGCACCAAATCCACAATGGCCCTGCATTCACAGGCACACGCGGCACCGGGCGTCCCTTTGGCCTTGCTGGGCACCGTAGGTACGCGTTCCGTCCTGGCCAGAAACTGCTCTGCCGCTCTACTCAGAGACAAAGATCACGCAGAAAGACGACGCACGCTAGCATCACCTATACCGCTCCGTCTGCCTAGACTAACAGCATATTCTAGCGCAGCACAAGCAAGGCCCTGTGCACACGCGCGTCATACGGGAGCGCTGGGTTTCACAGCCTTCCCAGGCGTGCAGAGGGCTGGCCGCTTATTCTTTCAGCCCCCCGCATTCACAACCACAGTTTCCCAGCAGCGTTCCACATTACAGTTGACACGGGCGACCCCCGAGTGGCCTGGCTCCCCCCATCCTTGCTCCGTCTTCCCCCTGTGCTCCTCCCTCCCTTCCGCTCTTGCCTTCCCTCCTCGCTCGAGAGCTGTGGCTCTGCCCTGACTGCAAGCCAGTACCACTCACTAACACAGCGCTTGGGCGCAGGATTCGTTTTCTTCCACTGCAGCAACGTCAACCCGCGCGCGCTGAGCAGTCTTCTCGCGCGCCGTAGCCCCAGAGCCCAAGGCGAGCGGGGCCAGGCAGGGCAAAACGGGGGCGAGGAGCAACATCGCCCCTTTCAAGCCCTAGCAAACTATTCCTTTGGCTTTAGCGGTAACAAGATCCACGAGGACGCGATGCTGTTGGTGCCTTTGCTGACCCTGCTCTGGAGCAACGCTGCTCTTGGCCACAGGGAGGAAGTCAAGCAGGCCTTTCTGCCACCTTCCAGCAGCCCCCCTGCTCCCGCTGGCTGCTTTGCCCCTGCACACCTCGCAACATTGCTCTCCTACAGCTAGGAAGGCAGGGCTGGCTCCGCCCTAACGTGACCATCGTCACCCTGATCCCACTGGCTTCCTCCAAGAGGCTCATCTCCAGGGCCACCCCATCCCAGCTCCCACCCAACAGGCCAGCTCTTTCCTGAGCTAGAGTCACAGCCAGCAGGCACAACTGCAAACTCCACTTGCCCCCTCTGCAGACCCTGAGCCCGCTGACTTCCCAACGTAACCAAAACCTACTCTCCTCACCGAAAAGTCTCCTCCAAGAAGCTCTTCTCTTTCTGCAGGGCTTTTGCAGTACCTGGAAACAAAGCACGAGTTAAACGCTTCCTCACCTCACACGCGGGAAGAGCTGCATCTTGCCATGCTCCATCCGAAAGGGGAGGAGAGCAGAGTCAAAGGGACCGACGGCAGCTCTCTTCCTGGCCTCTTCCCCCGAGAGCTGCCTTCCCGGCAGGGCTGTTACGTTTTGGGCAAGCGTAGCACACCCACCAGGAAAGGCGCCTCAGCCTGCGGGGCCGGGGGGTGCACCGCAAGGCTCTTGTCACTGCAAGGACATGGGCTGCTCTCCGGTCATTCCAGGGAAACGCAGGAGGGCGTTCCGGGGCACAGAGGCTCTACGCTGTGCCCACAGCATGGCTCTGCTGGTGCAGCTGGCCTCAGTGGAGGACTAAGCTAGTCTCAGGGAAGCCTCTCCCCTCTGCTGACAGCATCCCTAGGCTTCAGCAAAACGCTTCTGCGGACGGCGCTTGAGACAGAGCAGCGCTTCCATTAATTGCGCAAGCACAGTGCGGAGGGCCCAGGCTCCAAAGCACGGCAGCTAGCATACCCGGAGTGGCACAGAGCTCATCCCTCTTCAACTCCTCCTTTCTGAGCAGGGAGGCCTCCCAGCTGGACGAGCAGCGTTCGCTGGCACGGTCGTCGCAGCTCTCTGCCTCCCGGGTGCTGCCGAGGGCCAAGCGGTGGAAGGCCACAAAGTCCCCTCCGCCGCAGCACTGGCACTTGTGCGCTTGCCTCTCCAGGAAGGCCGCGCACTTGCGGTGCATGGCCACCCTCTGTCCCTTGGGCCACAGCTCGTAGGCAGCCTCCCGCAGCAGTGGGGCGCAGAAGGTCAGGACGCCAGACTGCAGCCTCGCGGTCTTCTCGGTCTCGCCCAAGCACCGCTTCTGGGCACCTGAAAGGCAACGGGGCTTCACATCAGCCACAGCTGGGGCCACAGCCGGGGGACGAAAGACAGGCCTTGGCGTGGATCCTTGGCAGGAAACCAGCGCTCCTGCACTCGGAGCCTCGCAGCGCTAGGGTGAAAGGGACCCGTTTGCCTTGCCGACACCAGCACAGCCTGCGCAACAGGCTACTGCCCTGCGCTCTCCCTCCCAACGCACAGCCTTCAGCTGCACTCCCGCAAGCAGCTGCCGAGGCTGCTGGCAGCAGAAGCAAGGCCGGCCATTTGGCCCATTACACACCACCGGAGGGGGCAGTGCAGCGTGCCCTGGCGAGCCCCGCCAGGCACACAGCCGGGAGCAGCAGGAGCCTACCACGCTCCCGGGGGCGCATTATCACCACTTACCGCTCTCTTCCTCCAGAGAGGTGGCGGGCCCCTTGGTGGGAACACTGCTGCCTTCTGGCACCTTCCCAGCATTCAGCCACTTCAAGATGTTGCCTCTCACCAGGACATTCAACGCCTTGTTCATCTTGGTCCTGGTCCACCTGGGAAGGAGGCGTAACAGCAGCTCGGTGGTAAACGTCGGCCCGATGACGGCTGCGCACTTCAAGACCATCCGCTCCGAGGGCTTCATGCTGTCCACCTCAGCCAGCGCAATCCCTGTCAAAAACAAGCCACAGCTCTCTCTCTTGCCCCCTCCCAAGCCTGAGGCTGCCGAGGCTGCCTTAGCTTCCCCACACCAGACGCTACATTTGTAGCCTTCTTTCCTAGGGACCAAACCCCTTGGGCAGTCGCAACCCAGGGCACACAGACACCCAGCCTCTCTCTAGCCCATGCCCCGGGAAAGAACCTCCGTGCAGCCGCCAGCCGCCGCAGCGGGGCTCGGCCCCTCACCTTTCAAGGTGGAGGGAAGCACGATGCTCTGCAGGTTCACGTCAGGTCTGATGGTGCACACCCTGCGCTCCTTCCCCGCGCTGGAGCTCCAGGAGGCTGCGGCAGGGGAAGCCTCCGTTACAGAAGCTGAGCGGAGCAAGAGAGCAGCGTAAAGCGATTTTCAAAGGGAGACGATTCAGGCCGTCACCTCCTGCTTGCCCTCCATCTTCCACCCTTTAGCATTCATCCCCCCCCGGGCAGGTCTTACAGCAGCTGGGCCCTGCGCTCCGTGGCAGCATAAATCCACCGCGCGGCTGCACCCAAGGAACACTGCAGCCACGCCACTCTCCGCCCTGCTCCACAATAACCGCCCCCGTTCATGCTGCCTCCAGACAATACCAGGGCTTAGCTCAGTGCCAGGGAGCGTCTCTTCCCCTCCTTTGCAATTTTCTGCCCCGTCCGCATTGCTTCGCCCCACAAAGCCACCCAAACTCCCCAGCCTGTGCTTAGGCTAGCCCAGCAGCAAGGCATGCAGGAGCCCACGCCTGAGCCAGGCCAAGGCCTCTACTGCTGCAACACCAGCCTGGGCCAACTTCACAGGGGAAGCCCAGGGCAACAACGCGCTCTGGAAGATGCGCCACAGCAACCAGGCCGTCAGCCACAACGGCGCTTACTGAAGAAGCTCTCCCACTTGTCCTCCATTTTCTCGCCCTTCCGCAGCAGGTGGAACAAGAGCATGTCGCGGCGCTTAAGGTCGCTCAGCAGTTCCTCGCAGTAATATGGGATCCCGTAGCTTCTCTGCATCAGGAACCTGGAAAGGAGCAGATCCAGCAGGGACTGACACAGGCAAAGCAAGGTGGGACACGTTTCAGACCAGCCTCTTTGCCACAGCTACACCTCCCTTTTGAACAGGCCAGCACTCCCACTGCCTTTGGCATCTGAGCTGCCCGGAAGATACAGCGGTTGCTGGAACGCGCAGGAAAAGAGTCGCGCGCAGTGCCCAAGGCACAGAGCTGCAAGCCTCGTCTCTCCTGGCCCCAACAGCCTAGATGCTCTCCGGCACCAGTGAGAGCCTCGGCCCCAGCAACAAATCGCCCCCCACTGCCCCACCACGTTCGTTCCCTCCTGCCCTCTGCAGCGGGTCAACCCCTCGCAAAGAGCTCCGAGGCCCCGCCTGGGACTTACGTCTCTAGGGCCCTGGGCACGCTGACAACTCCCAGCTCCCGGCAGGCTTTCTGCACAACAGCTGAAGCTTTCAGCTCTCCCAGATGAACGTGGGTCGTTTGCTGCAACTTCATGATGTCTGCTGCAGCTTCGCAGAGCCTCTGTCTTCCGTAGCGAGCAGGAGCAAAGCCCATGACCACAAAGAGCGGGACATCTCTGAGCACATGCGACATAACAGCCCAGGAGGCAGAGTCAATGTAGTGCGCGTTGTCGATGACAAACAGGACAAGCTCGTCTTCAACGATCTGAAACAAGCACGTTGGTCTGGGTGGATTCTGAGGGATTCTCAAGCATCTTCCACAGGACAGACTTTGGCCGGCCTCTCCCCACACAGAGGACGCGCAGAAGTCGCTCTCCTCTCCCCAGCTACCTCTTCGTTCGGACTCTCACCCGCTCTTCCGTGCTCCGAGACTCTTAAGCTCCCTCGGGCACGGTGGCACGGAAAGACACCGTTCCTCCTCCTCCGGAGCACATGCCCTCCAACTTCACAGGAGCAAAGTTATCAGGGGGCATGGCACGCGGAGTTTAGCCTCTGCAGGGCAATGACTCCGGTACACTGTCCTCCCACCAGCTCCCACCACTCTCCTGCAGAGCCCTCAGCCTGCGGCCTTGCTTTCCTTCTCTGACCCAGGATGGGGAGAACGGCTCACCTTCTGTAGCAGTTTCTTGAAAACCAACCCCAATTCCGTTGTCCTTTGAGCGCCGCTCATCTTGGACACCTTCTCCGACAGGGGAAACTGGCCAGAAAAGCAGAGTCACAGAGAAACAGCCTTTCAGGGCGGTTCAGCACACCTGCCCACCACGCAAGTCCAAGCGAGCAAAACGCCTCTGCTGCCCTCAGCATCTTACCTCTCCCCCCACACAGTGGAGAGGAGACGCAGCGCGCACGTCACCGGGAGCCTACAACGGAGGCCCTCTGCTGAGGGTCTCTGGCAGAGCTCTTGCAGGGAGGCATGAGGGGGGGAGAAGAGCTTCTTCCCTCGCCGTGGCAATCGCGCGAGGGAGCAGGCTGCTCACGCACCAGTGAACTCAGCACCAGCTCATCGGCCCCCTCTCAAAGCCTCTCTGCAATGCCCTTTCCAGGCTGCTGAGCAAGACACCAGGAACTGCCTGCAGCAGCCTGGCACCTGCACTCACCCCTAACAAGGAGCCCCCTCGCCCCCCTCTTTGGACCCACAAACAGAAGCCCAGCCTGTGCTACCCTCCTGCTACTCCCACCACGGAGCTAAGCCCACTCCCCAGCACGGTGTCCCAACCACAACAGCCACAGGACGGCTCACAAGCAGGCCTTCGCCACGGCCACAGAGGCCTCTCGCTCTCACCTTAACGACGAAAGGCACATTGAGGAGGCAGTAGCTGCTCTCTTCCACCAGCCCTTGGAGCTTTTCCTGCAGGGCGAGCTCTCTGGCACTGCACGATTTACAGGCCTGCAGGCCCATGGCCACAGCCAGCACCATGTGCATGGCAGAGTAGACCTGCTTCAGGTTGAGCTCCAGCGCTTCCACAGCCACTACCCTGCCATGCAGAAGCAAAAGGCACTGAGATTCAGAGAGGGACCCAAGCAGCCGCAGGCTTCTCACACTAAGCTCTAGGGGAGAGGCGGAATCCAGGGCCACTTGGGTTTCTTCTCTTGGCTCCGCAGCTACGGCCAAAAGCCCTGACTGAGCTCGGGCTCTACTTTGCTTGGGGCCTGGCCCAAAGAAGGAAGCTCAACAGCAGTGGCTCCAGCAGCCACCTCTAGCTCCCTCAAGAGGCAGCAGGAGGGCACGCAGCTGCTCCTCAGCAGCAGCTCCTGCAGGCCTTGCAGGGATGCTGCAGTCCAAGGGCCACGCACCCGGGCAGAGGGCAGAGGGGCTCCAGTAGCCCACGGACATCAGCGGCTGGGCAGCGAAAGCGTTCCACAGCTCCCGGTCAGCAACACTCACCTGAGCCCAGCAGCCTGGCCTAAAGAGGCAAGCTCCGTAAGTAAATGGCTCTTTCCAGAGCCCGTCACGCCCTCAAACGCCATGATGTGGCTTGCTTTCTTATCCACATAGGCTTTCAAGTAACTTTCAAAGAGGGCAATCTCCTCCTCCCGACCTGGGAAGGCAAACAAGAAAGCGACCCGTTGCAGCGAGCTGAAAAGCAAACAGCCGTCGGCACCCTTCTCTCTCGCCGCCGCAGCGGGTCAGTCGGACCCAAGGAAATCTCCTCCCCGATCCCAACTACGGCCATCCCTTTAGCCCTGAGGCTGTGAGCAACTGCACACTGGAAAGGTCCCGCCACGCTAGCTATGCAGCACGGCAGGGAGCATCCGGCGCACGCCTCACCCTGCTTCCCACCTCTAGCTGCGGCCCAACCCCAAAGACAGGAACCAGCTAGGAGCCAAGGTATGCACCAAACCCTTAGGGCCACGCCAGGCAACGCCATCCCTCGCAAAAGCTTCTCCGTTCCCAGAGCGGAACTAACAGGTACCGACGGCAACAAATTGGCCTTCAGCAGACCAAGGCGTTCTCCACCTACCGAGCAACGGGGAAGAGCTGGGCCTCTCCTTCGTAACATCCATGCCAAACATGCTAGCGGGAGGAAGAGAAAAACAAAAGCCAATGAAGTAGGCAGAAGCTGGAGGACGTAGAGCCACGCGTGGAGCTGAGGGTGCGCTCCCGGGGACCCGCTCTTCTTTCGAGCCGGAGCGAATCCTGCCCACGCTCCCACTGGCCCAGCAGAGAGCGCAAACACCAAACGAGCACTAGCAAAGCTGCAGCCAGGAAGAAGCCCAACGGCCACAGTGGGACACCACACAGCATCAAGACTCGAGCGCCACAGGCCAAAGCCCAAGGAAGCGGAGACACGAGCAAGAAGCCAGGCAGTGCCGCTGGCTAGCACACTGCTGCACCCCGCAGGACAAGCCAAACAAGTCTCTGGTCCTGCCTACTGCTTCCCTGGCCTTTGCTCACAGGCAGCGCTTTCGAGAAGCGGGGCCCTGCAACAGCTGCTGTCAAGGCAAAGACGGGCAAGAAAAAACACTTCAAGCCACGACGTGCAACAGGACGACAAGGGTCACTTCTTGGGCCAAGGCGCCAAGCACCAGGCACCTTGGGCTCGAGTTTTTCTGAAGTTGCAAGGGGACGGCAACGTCAACGTTCCAAACGGCCTCCAAAGAGGATGCCAAACCCTGGCCCAGGGGAACACCTGAACTTTCACCAGGAGGCACTCAGGAACTGAGTCCTGGCCTGACCAAAAGCTTTCCGGGAGCGTCATGCTCGGAAGCAGCTGGGAGAAAACCTCCCTGGGGCAGAATTGCCACTGCGTTAGTCTTGCGCGCAATGGAGCAAGCACAGGGCAGAAAGCACAGCTGGAAGCCGTTTGGACCGGGGCTGCAAGGCCCCTCTGTGCCTACGGACACCTAAAAGCCTTCTCCACCCCTCCGGCATCACTCCCCGTCTCCTTACAGCAGGAGGCACCAGCGTAGGCAGGCCAAAAGCGTACCCGTGCTCTGCCTTTCCATCTTCTCAGCCCCAGCGATGGGAGGGGTGGGCGGGGGCCAGCTCTGCACAACTCCTCTTTGCGGACCAAGACTGGACCCTGTGTGCCACCCTGCCCCCAACCAGCCCGCTCAAACAGGACACTCACGACTTCGCCGACACCCCCAGGTATTGATACACGGGGCCAGGATCGACAACCCCCTTCATCTTTGCCTCCGGCAGCTCCTCGAAGCACCATCGGGGCAGCCTAGAGGCTGCGTACGTCGCTGCGTCACAGGACACCAGCCCAGGGTAGTGCTCCATCAGCCGGGCTGCCAGATTCACCTTCTGGCCAATGACTGCCGCAGAGAGAGAGCACGCATTCACGTACCTATGAAACCAACCCGCTCCACCCTTCACCGCCAACGGCTGCATCACCTCCAGCACAGGCAAGCCCCAAACCGTTGGCAGCACAACCAGCAGGAACAACAAGGCTCTGAGCCTGGTCCCCCGCACCGCAGCGGCGCCCGCTCTGCCTCCCTCATTCCCCACAGGACACAGGCCAAGGCCTCGTCCCAGCCCAGCACATACGGGCAACAGGGTGTTCCCTGCCGCTCTGCCTCTTCCTTTGACACGCTGCTCCGGCTGAACAGACCCAGCCCAGCCACCCGCTCCTCAGCCAAACACCTCGTACCTGTGTATTCGTGCCTCACGCGATGGCCTACGACTCCGCAGAACACCGTCCCGCTGGTAACCCCGACAGACACGGCCCTGACACACACGGAGAGCGACAGGCGCTCAGCAGCGCCCGCGCACAGGCCTGCCTGCCCACCTACCTTCACCCCTTCACCCGGCTCCCCTCGCACCACCTCCCGCCCTGGCAGGGCAGACCTCGGGGACCTGCAGAGCTCCGCAGCGTAACGCCCCCAGGTGAAAGGGGCTCCCGAGAGCAGCCAGGCAGTTTTCAACCCTTCCCCTAAGGCCGCACAGCTGTGACGGGCGGAAAGTCCCTGACTCCAGCCAGCCTCAGCACGCCTCCTCGGCGCGGGCAAGAAGGGCACCTCTCAGGGCACTGTCTCCTTCCTCCCAGGGACAGAGGAGGCCAAGCTAGAGGGCACGTCTCGCTGAGAAACCATCCCTCCCTCCTTCCCCCGCGCAGTCCCAGGCAACGCGCCTCCCCACTCACTCGATTTTCCTAGGCCTCGAGGAGCACGCCTTGGAGATTTGAACAGCGCTTTCCAAGGCGTGAACGCTTTCGTCGGGCAGCTTCTCTCCAGGGAGTCCAAACACGCACAGGAACGTGCAGCCCTGCCAAGGACAGCGGCAGCACAGCTTGGGACAGCGCCTACGGCAAACGGCTCATGCCGTGCGAGTCGAGCCGCTGCCGAGAGCAGCAGAGCTTCAGGGCAACCCCCAGCCAGAGGGTGCTGATCCCAGCGCCGAGGCAGAGCTGCTTCTCCTTTCCCCGCTGCTCAGTAGACCGAGAGAGCCACTGCCCTCTCGTTTGCTGCCCACACTTTTGCGGGGTGGGCTCCTCCCCCACACTCACTTTATCAAACATGGAGATTTTGTTGATCTCGCCCTTGTGAGGACGGATGATCTCCAGCATCATCACGCTGCTGTCCTGGATAGCCTTGCAGATCTGCGTTAAGTTGACATCGGCAGCAAACTGCAGCTTGACAAAGAGGCAGGTGACCGGCCGTAGCTCGGACAAGTAGTCCAGGGGCTGTCTGTCATCAATCTGGAAGACGAGAGCAGCACACCTTCAGCAGCCAGCTCTCCCCGAGAGCGGACTGCCCCCAGCAAACACCAAGCAAGAGCCCCCACGTGGGCAGCAGCACGCGCTCTCAGCGGAAGGAATAACTCCTCCCCTCGGGGCAAAATAAACACAGCTCCCGGCAGCTGTGGCCATACCTTCCTCAGAACAGATGCGGGGACGTACTTCCGCAGCAACTTCCCCAGAGCATGCCGAGGGGCCAGGGAAACAGCAGGCCTCAGGATGCCTAGGGAAGGAAAATCCAGGCGGTCACTGGCAGGCTGGCACTACGAGCCTGCCTAGGGAAAAGCAGTTGGAAAGCAGGGGCTGGCACTGGAACTCAGGGAGAGAAAGTCTCCTCCAGTTGCACATTTCTTCCTCCTGCAGGTGCTCAGCCAGAGCAGGCCCCTGGAAGCAGGGGGAAGCAGCGAGTGCCTCCGCTGAAGCGCACCAGGGCCAAAGGCACAAATGCTGACTGCAAGGGGGAGAGGGCAGAGGGCGTTCCTCGCTGGCCCCTGAACAAGCCCGCCCCCACCTTTCTGGGCAGCCACAGAACGTCATGAACACGGGCCTCACCTGACGCCTCAGGAGAACTGTAGTTCAGCTGGGCTCGGGTAAACTTGGAGAAGATGTCTTCGTGTTCCGACAGAGACATCCGTTCCATGCCTGTAACCTAAAGGCACACAGTACAAAAACGCGTCGAGGACAGCTCCAGGACCCACAGAGGACAGTACCCGTTGAGGCAAACTCTTCCAGCGCCTCCTGACCCCCTCTTCAAAGCCACCCAGCAGAATCCAGAGACAACCCTGAGACAAAACTGCTCCCCAGCAGCTACTGCTCCCCACCTACGGGAGCACCTCTACACCTAGAACTCCCTCCACGCGCGTCTCCTCGCCCTTCTCACACCTTCCTCCCTCACAGCCACGTCCACGCCCAGGCCCTCAGAATTGCTCCAGAGGCCGTCCCACCCACCTTCACAGCGCTTTGGCCTTTAAGTCTCTTGGTCTTGATCTGGTTCCGGTTACAGAGCTCCCAGCAGCTGGGTGACAGGATCACGTCACTTGCATTGGCAAGGTTTTGGGCCTGCCACACTTCACCCACGGCCTGGCCAAGGATCAGGAAGTGCTGCTGCTTTTTGTCTCCAACAGTCAGGAGGGACATATGCCCTGCAGAGATCCCTGGTGAGAGACAAGCACAACTGATGCAGAGAGCATTTTTACCTCCACAGCCCGCCACAGCTCAGCTCCTCCCAGGCCAACTTTGAAGCTCAGCCCTGGAGCCAGGCTCTTCCGCTCAACTGCTTCGAGCGCAGGCGTCCCACTTGATGGATTCAGGATCGATCGTGGCCGGGGAGGGGGTCCTAATCAGGGGCCCCACACCGGCACGTTGGCCAGCCACCGGCTCACTTTGCATGCAGGCAGCTCGTGAACGCCTGCCTGAGAACGCGCAGCAGCCTAACGCAGCACTCCCCGTACCTATCTTCAGTCGGAGCTTCAGACCCACGTCCGTCTCACGGATCCTGTACTTCTCCTGGATTTGCTGGCTACACTGCAGCACCAGGCTGATGGTGTCTCTCAGCTGCGCGTGCTTTGCTCTCCACAGCACCAGCACAGCATCCCCTGGGGAAAGCGAGGGGACAGGGACGGCTCTCGTGACACCTGACGCTCCCTGACCTGCACCCACCGGCCGGGACAGCGGAAGCCAGCAGGCGTGCCAGGGAAAACGCGTTTGGGTGAAGGCATCCTCCTCAACTACAGCACCCTGGCCACAGGCACACCTCCCCCTCTGCCCCGCCAGCTACAACTGCAGCCACGCCGCCAGGGCCCGGGACGGCAGCTCCCCCTGGGCACCTGCGTGCCAGCAGAGCCACCCCTCGGGGCTCTGCCGGCTCGCGCCTCTGTCTCCCCTCTCCCCTCGCACTCGTCTGCAGCTGCAGCAGACAAGGCCACGTCTCTTTTACGCACACGTACCTGCAAACTTCAAGATGTCTCCACCAAAAGCCAGCAGCTCTGCAGACCAAAAAAAAAACACAAGAAGAGCTGCAGCTAGGCCTTCTTCAGGAAGGCCGCAGGACAAGCCGCTCTGCTCAGACAGCAGCACAAGAGCAGCGGTGCTTTGGGGGCACAACTTAGCAAACGTAGCAGCTACACTGCTCACAGGGACCACAGCCCTGGGACCTACGCTACTGTGCCCTGTGACAAGGCCCCAGGGAAGGCAACGCACACTTTGGTCAGCACCCCCATCCCCAGCTCATTTGGGCACTAACACTGGCTAGATGCCCCCGCTCCCCCCTGCGCCCCAACACCAGCAAAATCTTCCTCCATCACTGAACAGCGGTCACTCCACAAGCCCAAGGGTGGGTGCTGAGAAAGCGGGCACCTCCTTAGTCTTTGTGGGGAGCAGAAAGCACCTGCCAGAAGAGCCCAGCTGCTCTCGGCGGCTCTCAGCCCCATAGGAACCCCCAGCCCGCGCAAGGAGGAGGCGGCGGCGGCGGCAGCAGCAGCAGCAGCAGCAGCAGGCTGCCCAGCACCTCCCTCTCGTCGTGGCCCAATCCCACACAGTCCTGCAGAACGGCACTTACCCTCCAAAATGTCACCCATGTAGCGATTGAGGGTTTGCGTTACCTCATCCGCACCCCGCTCTATGCTGATGCTCTGGCTGAATTTCTCTGTCAGAGCAGTGAAACCTGCAACAGGGACACACAGGCACAAAGAAATCAGGACGCGTCTACAGGGCCGAAGGACCTGGCACTTTCCACGTCGCTTTCAGCCAGCCAAGGGAACCACGCTCCGGGAGAACCCAGGCGCGCCCCTGACAGCAGCCACAGCCCTCTAATTCCACCCGCGCTTCTGAGCGCTCGCTGACGGGCGCCTTCCCCATGCTCACACCCACCCGTTACGCCTAGCTCCTGCACTTGGCTGCCACCCTCCAGCGCGTCCCCCGGCTGCCTCCCCTCTTGCCTACAGCCAGGCAACACCCTGAGCTAGAAAGCCCACGAGGCCTTTGCCAACTAACGCAGCACCTGGCCAGCCAGCTCCTCTGCGCAGCAGCTGCTCCTCCAAGTTGGCCCTGACAAAGACTAACAAGGGGGAGGCAAGGCAGCCAGGCCTCCTCTCCCAGGCCTCCATGAGCCAGAGCCTGGCCCACCTCACACCTCCCCAAAGCTCCAGAGAGAGCACTGCAGGCAACAGCGCGGGCCCAAGCTGCTGCTCCGGCAGCCTCAGGGCTCCCTAACGCACGCTGCTCTGAGCAGACGGCTGACCACAAGCAGGCCGCAGGGCTGCTGCCAGCAAAGACCACCCCCGGGCTGTGACCTCAGCTACGTCCGAGCACTACTTCCCCAAAGCGGAAGACCTCAGCGGCAAACGACATCTCCTTTGACCCCTTCTCTACCACAGGCGGGACGACCAGGGCTCCAAAAGGCCCGCTAAGTCCCAGCGGCTCGGGTCGGGGACTCCTCCTCAGTGCCCGCCCTTCATAACGCTTTGACCCACCTGACACATCAGCAAAGAGCAGCACTCCATGGAAGTTCTGAACGCAACGGTTCTCCTGCTTCAAGTCCTCAGACAAAAGCAGGTCGGGGACGTAAGCAGCTACTTCCCCCAGTTCTGAGCAGTGCTTTGACCTTCGCTCCCAGGCACAAGACATCGTCAGCGCCCTGGGGTACCTGCGGTACCTCAGTACAAGACGACCCACCGTGCCCACCAGGGAGGACGACCAGACACCACTGCACAGCGTTGCGCACTGGCCTTTGGGAGGCGCGGCTGGCCCTCTGTCACCAAGGGGCCGGGGGAGGTCACAGTCGGCTCACAGTGACATCGTCCGCGTGTCATCATTTACCTGTCCACTGTCGCCTACGCTGATCCGGCTAACAGTGACAGCCTCGGCAAGGCACCGCTTACCCAGCAACTGCCGGGAAGCTGCCCCCCGCTCCCTCCCTACGCCGAGCCGGTTGCTCAGAGGTGGCTAGCGCGACGCAGTTGTCTCCCGTACAGAGCTGAAGGAGGCTCGCACAGCGACTGACCTCCACCCGTGGCCGAAACAGCAGCTGCTTCCCACGTTCCCAAGCGCAAAGGGCCTAACAGACGTGCTGACAGCCAGCAGCCCAGGCTTCCCCAAAAGCACGGCCACTGCAGCACGCAGCTGGGTGTTTCCGGGGCTGCTCGGAGGACTTGTATTTCTTTGCAAAAAGAAGTGGGGCTTTCCCGGGGGGGCAGCGGGGGACACAGCCAACCTCCATCCACACGGCTCCTGGGGGAGGCCGGGAGGAGATGGACAGGGCTGGGCCAGGACCACGGCGCACCGACGTATCAGAGAGGGCAAGACAAAGTCCAAAGCCGCAGCAGGAGGCAGCTCCAGGTCCCTGCTCCGAGTGAGAACGCTGTTGTAAACCTTGCATGCCCCAGGGAAACAGAGCCACGCTGGGCACCCTGGCTCACGCACGGCCCTCTGCCTCCAGGCAGGCAAAGGCAGCTCCCCGTCCACCTTAGCCGCTGCCCCGAGCCACACAACTGCTGCCACCAAAGCAGCAGCACTGAGGAGAGCCGGGCTCTACGGGGGACGAGGGCTAGCAGCCAAGGCCGCGCTCCGCGCGCGCCAAAGCTGCCCTTCTCCCCAGTCGCTCAGAGGAGCAGCTGCACGAGTTGGCGTGCCTGCCACACGGTGACACTCAGCGGCTGCTTGCCCAGGCAGCCTCCAGTGTCCCTCTCGGACTGTGCCTCTCCCTCAGGCAATGGCCAGGCGAGGGAGCACCAGCCCCTCCCAGGCCTGGGGGACCAGGTGCTTTAGACAAGCCTGTGCCCTTGCGCTGCTGACCTCAAACAGCAGAGCACTTGACAGCAGAAACCAGCCTGCCTTCTTTCCTGCTGCCTCAGCCCTCAGAGAGAGGCTACCAAGATGGTCTCTCTTCTTGCCTCCAGAAGGCTCCCCCTGCTGCCTCGGGGCCCACCAAAGTCTCCCAAGCAAGCACAAGTCACTTGCACCCAACACACACAACTGCAACCTGCTGGCGACAGCCAGGCACACACACCGAGCCAGGCCCAGGTTCGGAACGCTGCTTGCCAGCCCAGCTCACACGCTTCCTCCTTCCTCCTTCCCACGAGGCAGGCAAAGCGGTCACCCGTACGGGAGACTGACGATGCAGGCCGACCGAGCAGGCTTGCTCTGCCTCCTCAGGAAGAGCGCGCAGCAGCGTGACGACGCCTAGGCCAACGCTCTCTCTTGCCAGTGAGCAGCAAGGGCTGGCTGCTCCCCAAGGCAAGCTCAGCTGGGAGCTGGGCCGACCCCAGCACAAGCAGCGCCCTCGCCCACAGGGGCATCCCTCTTGGCTACATCTATATGCACACACGTACATCCATTCTCCACTAAGGAGCTCTCATCCGCATCAACCAGAGAGGGCAACAGGATGAGGCCGCTAGTGCTGTTGACTTTTCTGACTAGGGAACACTTCAAACCAGTCCCGCTTCCAGAAAAACACCCTCCCACCCTCCCCACCTCAGCAACCACTTGGCCCTACACCAGGGCCAAGCTCCTCCTGCAGCCGGCTCAAGCGCTTACACAGCGCCACAGGGAACTGCACTAGGGCGAGGGGGAGAGAATTTCTTGCACTGCTTTACAGCCCTCGACTCTTGTGAGCACTAACAACGGGGGTGGTGGCTTCCCCGCCGCCTAGCTTTCCCAATAAACCACAGGCCAGAGACTCTCGTGGCACGCCTTCAGCGTCCTCTTGCTGTGGTCTGTGACTCCATACAGAACGCTGAGATGATGGCAGTGTTTCTTTATTTAACCCCTGGAAGAGCATCCTCGCTCGGCCGTGCTGGCAGCTTCAGCAGGTACCTGCAGCTACAGACTTCAGGCTTTGCTTGCTTCAGCTGGGGAAAACGTGGCGCTGTCTCCAGCCACAAGTCTCCCACGGGGCCCTTGCCAGTGAACCACCGCTCCTGAGGAAAACAAAAGCCCAAGTGAGAGCCGCGAAGAACAGGAGGTCCCCAGAGCCACAGGCGCGGTCCGGGAAGGCAAGCGAGGCCTCTCGCAGTAGCTTCTTCCACCCATCACCCAATTTGCCGTGCTGCAAAAGCCTATCAGGGAGGGCAAGGAGAGGGAACGCAAAGGAAACCTCCTCCAGCCAGGTTCAGGCTGGCTCCCAGAGCTGGCTCAAGGGAGAGGCAGAGATTCCACTCCACCGCTCCTCAGCCCAGCAGAGATGCTGGGAAGGAGCGGCATGCTGCAGCGCCTGCTGCTCCCTCGCGTGTCCTTCCAGCCCCTCCTGAGGGAAGGGCATCGCAGCTGCCACTGCCCTCCTGCTGAGGAGGGCTAGCAGCCCCTACCAGCTCGCCAAGGACTTTCGGCACACGCTCCTGAAGCTCGCTGGGGGCTTTCCCTACGTGGACCTGCCGGAGTACAGTCCGCGCCACCTTCTCCTAGGGCATGCCAAACCTCTGCCCAGGGAGCAACTCAGAGGCAAAGAGGATCCACTTACAGCGCTCATCTCCAGCCAAGTCTTCTCCAGGAGGTTGCCATTCGCCTCACAGGCTTGGAGGCCCTGCCTGAGGCACAACAGGCTCTGGTCTTTGTTACCCAGCATGCAGAAAACGTACGCTTTCAGATGGTAGGCTCTGGGGTAGAAGACGGGGCTTGTAGAGCACCGAGCAAAAACCTCTTCCACAAGCTACCGAGAGAACAACGGAGAGGCACGTCAGCAGAAGTCATCGAGCTGGGCGATGGCTCGGCACTGAGGACCGCACCTATTCCCCAAAGGGGAAAGCAGCCGCAAAGGCACAAGGAGCACGCAGCTAGCAAGGCTGAGATACCACACAAGTCTCTCCCGAGCCATAAGCCCTCACATGCAGCAGGCATTTCAGCAGAGCTCACTAGCTAGCTCATGGCTGTGCAAGTCTCTTCTCCTGTCTTGCAGACCATTCCCATCCCCACAAGGGAATCCTCACGTGCCCAGGAAGACCCCCGTCACCTCACTGCCTTCTCTACCACCTCTTGCTGCCGCCCCAGGGGGGAGCAGCCTCTTGCCATGTTCCTCTCTAACCCACTACCACACTCTGCCTCTAGCCTGGCTCCATCCCAGCGCGGCTGCTTCGCCCTGGCCTTGCCAATCCACTGCTGCTCGCAACACAGCTTTCCCTAGAGGCCCCTCACAGCGTGCACACCCCCCTCCTCCTCTTCCCTCACCCTTAGAGCCCTGCTGCGGCTCTCCCGGGCCCTCGCCGAGCTGCGCTCAATGTCGTTCCGCAGCACCAGCGTGTAGCACTCCAGGAGCCGGCTGCATGCTTGGGTGGCCAAAACGGAGGCGTCAGCTCTCTTCAGCAGCCTCTTGGCCTTTTCAAAGGGCTTCTGGAACTCGGCCCACTGCCCAAGCCTTCCAAACCTACACCGTCCAGAGAGAAACACACACACACACACACACACACACGTTTTGTAGAGTACTTGATCAAGTACTCTACACCCCAGCGACGGCCGCCTTGTTGGACAGGGCACGGGGGACACGACAGGCCCAGAGCTCCCACCTCCCCTGCCAGAACCACTGCCTGGGCCTCTCGCCAGTCTAAGCACCTCTGTAACTTACCAAAGAGCCAGGGACGAATACAGTCCAAGCAGGATGCTGTTGTGCGAGCTGAGGATGTGGTTTGCTTCGTTCTGCTCAACGAAGCTCCTGCACTCTTCAAATGACTTGTACTCCCAGCCTGTAATACAAATGCATCGCAGAGAAGCAGTGCCGCCCTCCGCTGCCTTGTTTTCCCTCGGGCATTCGTAGCAGGACAAAGCTCAAGCACAGCTGGAGAATTTCTGGGCAGGTAAACCACTCAGAGAGCAAGCAAAACCAAACAGGAACAAGGCAAGGGCTGGAGTTCTAGCCTAGCTCCTCAGGGCTAGTCAAGCGCCACACAAATATCTATTCCCTTTTCTTCAGCAGCTTTCGAGCGCTGACAGACACACGCTGCCATTGACCAGCAAGCGACAGCCACTCCATAGCGTAGGCTGTTAGATGCCTCCTGGTCAGGCACATCCCCCAGCACTGCTATGCCCGCCTCCCCAGGAGCCAGAGCAGAGCGAGCCTGGGAAGAGGTTTCAGAAAGGGGAATCTCAAAACACGGGAAGCAAAGAGGGAAATTGCCAGCATTTTGAAATCACTCTGGGATCACCTGTAGAACATGCAAACAAAGACAGGGGAGGCAGGAAAGACAGACAAAGACACACCCAGAGCCAAAGAGCCCGGGACTCGGCCCAGGAAGTGAAAGCGTGGCTGGAGGCTCTGGCGTCCGTGTTGTAGCAGGAGAAAAAGCATCTTTGCAAGCCTCCTGGCTCTCTGGGGCCCTCCTCACTGAGCACTTACCAGCGTAAAGCAACAGGTCTAAGCAGCAGGAGAAGAAGTATGCCTGCCCAATGATGCTGTGCTCTGCAGCCACCTGCTTCTCGAGCCTGCGCAGCACTTCCTCACATTCTGGGTACCTGCGGAGGAACACAGCGAGCCTCCATGGAGCCTCTCCGCGGGGTGGGATCCCAGTCACCACCTCCGGACGCTCCCCGCTCCCCTTCCCATCATCCCGCTCTCCCTGCGCTGCTCTTTCTGGCATCGCCATCAGAGGTTCTCCATCAGACAGTTGTTCATCTTTTGGCAACAAGTCTCCGGAGAAAGGCCTCAGGGACCCCGGCCCAAACGGCAAGCCCCGGAGCAAAACTCAGGCATCCTTCCCATGCAAGCCAGTGCTTTCCCATTGGCCCAGCAGCAGAGCTACTCACCTTTCCATCAAAGTCTTTGTCAGGAAAAGCAGGCCAAAGAGCACGCACAGCTCCCCACTGCCCTCCGCACTCGCCCACATGACGCGTTTGCTTCGGAAACTGCTCCTCTCGAGACCTCCCCCTGGACGACTGCCGTCTCGGGCACCGGTGCCGCGTGGCATGGAAAGGCCCGCGTCCACCCAACCAAACATGGCTAGCGCCCCCAACACAACGAGCGCCTCCCTGCGCTAGGCTCGCTCCTAAACCAGGCCTGGGAATTGCCTGCGGCAAGCGCTACCTGGCAAGGGCCAGAACCGAGCCAGGAACTGTTCCAGCAGTTTCACAGCACACACTCACGCTCCCCAACAGCCAGCCACGGTCCTTGGCATTGTTTAATTTACCAGCGTCCATACAGCCAGCGAGTATCCAATAAGAAACCAAGCAGCCCTCTTTGCTGCGCGCAGAGAATGACACAAGAAGGATCTCAGGTGGCCCCCCGACCCTGCGCAACCAGCAGTCTGTCCCGCAGCAGCATTACCTCATCTGCAGAAAGAGCGCCGCAAAGAGCGTGGCGAGAACCTCGCAGTCCAGGTCGGGCTTCTCCAGCTCCATCCACAGGCTCTTGGCGCGATAGCCTGCCAAGAAAACAAGCAGGCTCGCACAGGCTCCCTCTGTGGAGATGCCTTCTCGCAGGCAGCGGGGGCAGTACGTACCTACGTCGACAGAGAGGGGCAGATTCCCCAGGCTGAGGTTCAGATGGCTCAGGGCCTGGGCAAATTTGGCGGCCTTTAATACCCCTCCTCCAAAGAGCTCGACGTCAGAGCTAAGCTGGATGGCCGCCCGCCCGTACTGCAGCCACTCTTCCTGGCAGCCCAGGTCCTGGCAGCACCGCGCATATTCCATGTAGGACAACAGGATCTAAAACGGTCCAGACAGGAGACTGTACAAGACTGAATGTCGCCAGGGTGATTCTCTGGCCTAGACGGCTCAGGGCAGAAACCCAACGGCCAGCTTCTCTCTTCTCTTCTGCTCTCAGGGCTCTCACCCCTACGACAAACGCTTCTTAGGACTGCCGCTGCTAACTGCGGCCGTGGCGAGACGAGGGCCCCAGCGGGGTGCTGCCTTCAAGCCACAACCAGCCCAACGCTTACAACGGTGAAACAAACGCCATGAGAGCGACTACCAGGAAGAAGAGCAACGCACGTCTGCTGGAAGTTTGTAAAGCAAAGTTCAGGGACGGGTACCACTCCGTCGCGTTTGGCCTCTTCTTGCCGCCCCGGGCAGACCCTGCTGGTACTCTAGGCGGGCCAGGGGAAAGGAGCTATGTCAGAAACGCGTCTGCTGCCGCAGAGAGGAGGCACTCACGTGACTCGCATCCTCAGACTCCTCGGCCGTGTTGACCTTCATGAGCGCTGCCAGGCGCGACAGCCTCCGGCCGCTGGAAGTGCCCTCCAGGCTGAAGAGCTGCCGCAGCAAGGAAAGGCAGTGGCTCTGCCGGAACAGCCAGGGCAGCCTCTCCCTCCTGCCACACAAGAGAAACCGCTGGGCCACAGCCACTAGCTACACAGTGCCAGGTCAGGCAGGGCCAGGGGAAGCAGGGCGACAGAGGAGGCAGCTGCACCTGCTCCCAGCAGGGCGGCAGCTGATGCAGGCCGGGCTGCAGGCATGGAAGCGGCAGAGCCAAGAAGCACCACCGGGGAAAGATCGCTGCTGGCGAGAACGGGTTGGCACTACAGCCCAGGGAGGGCGAAGCAAAGCCGGGCACCGCGAGGGAAAGGCTTGTTCTACGGCAGCCTTGCACCTGGCTGCAACCCCCGAGCTTCCTCATTCTCACACCTCCCCTCCACTTACCCCTCCATGCCCACGTCCTGCTCCTCCCTGCCGGCTCCCTTTCCTCTGCAGCCTGTGCTCCCTGGGAACATCTCTCTGCTCTCACCCCCACCATCCCCCACAAGGCAACACGTGCCCGCTCCCCCCACCCAGGAGCCTCCAGGTCCCTCAGCAGCTTTCCCCATGCTAACACCTATGCTCAGGGAAAGTCTGGGCTTAAGCCGAGGCAGGTGTGGGCCTAGGTGCCCGGCACCACGCAGGAAACGCCTCTTCCTTCCCTTCTCTTTCCCTTCGGCTTCTTACCCTGCCTCTTGATGAAGGGAGGACTCTTTGTTCTTCCTGTGGGAGGCACGCTCTGACTTCTCCAGCAGAAACTGGAAGACGACGCCAGCTGAGGTGAGGGGCAATTTTCTCTTCAGCAGGCTCAATGCCTTCCTGAGCGTCTTCTTTGCCAGCTCCATGCAGCCCATGTTGTAGCAGACCTGCACAGGAGAAGGCTTCTTCAGACAGTCCCAAAGGGCTCCGACTGAGCATGCACCACATTTCAAGTCTCTGCCTGAACCGAGGCCGAGGCCGAGGGCCTCGACCGCTTTTGGCCGGAGGCTGAAGCGCTCACAGGAAAGGCTGCTGGTAGCGGCCGTGCCTCAAAATGCCAGGCCTATCGCCGCTGCCGCCACCCCCCACAAAGGCGTCCAACTCCACCCACCAGCAGAGCCCTCAGAACCTCCCTGGCACTTTACCTCCCCTTTCAGGCTCAGGAAGGTGGCTTCTTCAAAGCAGGCAAGCACATCGGCTTTCTCAGCCGCTGAGCTCCTCACGACCTCTGCTTTCTTCAGGTTCATAAAGGCCTTGGAACAAGCACACAGAGAGCAGGTGAGCGTCGGTGCAGAGCCTGCATCCAGCCCCATCGTTCCCAGTTGCCTCCAGCAGCTCTCTGAGGAGGGCACGCATCTGCCCCTGGCGATGCCCACCCTAACACAGCCCACGGGCACGAGTGCTCCTTCGCACCACCTCCTGGCGCGTGCGCCTTGTGCAAAGGTCCTGCTTCTCTGCCCCGCCTCCCTTGCCCCAGGAGAGGCAAACGGGGGGGAGAAGCCTGGCTCTGACGCCAGCGGTTCAGCCCCAAGTCCCCACAGAGGCACGTCCTAGTGCAATGGCAAAATCGGCTTGCCCAGGACAAGGCAACTGAGAGGCCTCCTTGTGCAGTGGGCTCCGGCAAGCAGGGCGACTCACCAGGTAGTTGTCGGAGACGTGCAAGTAGGCAGCCGCGCACTCCAGCAGGTAATAAAGGGCTCTGCCATCGTTGCCCATTGCCATGTGGTGGTGAGCCAGCGGCACAAGCACCAAATCCACAATGGCCCTGCATTCACAGGCACACGCGGCACCGGGCGTCCCTTTGGCCTTGCTGGGCACCGTAGCTACGCGTTCCGTCCTGGCCAGAAACTGCTCTGCCGCTCTACTCAGAGACAAAGATCACGCAGAAAGACGACGCACGCTAGCATCACCTATACCGCTCCGTCTGCCTAGACTAACAGCATATTCTAGCGCAGCACAAGCAAGGCCCTGTGCACACGCGCGTCATACGGGAGCGCTGGGTTTCACAGCCTTCCCAGGCGTGCAGAGGGCTGGCCGCTTATTCTTTCAGCCCCCCGCATTCACAACCACAGTTTCCCAGCAGCGTTCCACATTACAGTTGACACGGGCGACCCCCGAGTGGCCTGGCTCCCCCCATCCTTGCTCCGTCTTCCCCCTGTGCTCCTCCCTCCCTTCCGCTCTTGCCTTCCCTCCTCGCTCGAGAGCTGTGGCTCTGCCCTGACTGCAAGCCAGTACCACTCACTAACACAGCGCTTGGGCGCAGGATTCGTTTTCTTCCACTGCAGCAACGTCAACCCGCGCGCGCTGAGCAGTCTTCTCGCGCGCCGTAGCCCCAGAGCCCAAGGCGAGCGGGGCCAGGCAGGGCAAAACGGGGGCGAGGAGCAACATCGCCCCTTTCAAGCCCTAGCAAACTATTTGGCTTTAGCGGTAACAAGATCCACGAGGACGCGATGCTGTTGGTGCCTTTGCTGACCCTGCTCTGGAGCAACGCTGCTCTTGGCCACAGGGAGGAAGTCAAGCAGGCCTTTCTGCCACCTTCCAGCAGCCCCCCTGCTCCCGCTGGCTGCTTTGCCCCTGCACACCTCGCAACATTGCTCTCCTACAGCTAGGAAGGCAGGGCTGGCTCCGCCCTAACGTGACCATCGTCACCCTGATCCCACTGGCTTCCTCCAAGAGGCTCATCTCCAGGGCCACCCCATCCCAGCTCCCACCCAACAGGCCAGCTCTTTCCTGAGCTAGAGTCACAGCCAGCAGGCACAACTGCAAACTCCACTTGCCCCCTCTGCAGACCCTGAGCCCGCTGACTTCCCAACGTAACCAAAACCTACTCTCCTCACCGAAAAGTCTCCTCCAAGAAGCTCTTCTCTTTCTGCAGGGCTTTTGCAGTACCTGGAAACAAAGCACGAGTTAAACGCTTCCTCACCTCACACGCGGGAAGAGCTGCATCTTGCCATGCTCCATCCGAAAGGGGAGGAGAGCAGAGTCAAAGGGACCGACGGCAGCTCTCTTCCTGGCCTCTTCCCCCGAGAGCTGCCTTCCCGGCAGGGCTGTTACGTTTTGGGCAAGCGTAGCACACCCACCAGGAAAGGCGCCTCAGCCTGCGGGGCCGGGGGGTGCACCGCAAGGCTCTTGTCACTGCAAGGACATGGGCTGCTCTCCGGTCATTCCAGGGAAACGCAGGAGGGCGTTCCGGGGCACAGAGGCTCTACGCTGTGCCCACAGCATGGCTCTGCTGGTGCAGCTGGCCTCAGTGGAGGACTAAGCTAGTCTCAGGGAAGCCTCTCCCCTCTGCTGACAGCATCCCTAGGCTTCAGCAAAACGCTTCTGCGGACGGCGCTTGAGACAGAGCAGCGCTTCCATTAATTGCGCAAGCACAGTGCGGAGGGCCCAGGCTCCAAAGCACGGCAGCTAGCATACCCGGAGTGGCACGGAGCTCATCCCTCTTCAACTCCTCCTTTCTGAGCAGGGAGGCCTCCCAGCTGGACGAGCAGCGTTCGCTGGCACGGTCGTCGCAGCTCTCTGCCTCCCGGGCGCTGCCGAGGGCCAAGCGGTGGAAGGCCACAAAGTCCCCTCCGCCGCAGCACTGGCACTTGTGCGCTTGCCTCTCCAGGAAGGCCGCGCACTTGCGGTGCATGGCCACCCTCTGTCCCTTGGGCCACAGCTCGTAGGCAGCCTCCCGCAGCAGTGGGGCGCAGAAGGTCAGGACGCCAGACTGCAGCCTCGCGGTCTTCTCGGTCTCGCCCAAGCACCGCTTCTGGGCACCTGAAAGGCAACGGGGCTTCACATCAGCCACAGCTGGGGCCACAGCCGGGGGACGAAAGACAGGCCTTGGCGTGGATCCTTGGCAGGAAACCAGCGCTCCTGCACTCGGAGCCTCGCAGCGCTAGGGTGAAAGGGACCCGTTTGCCTTGCCGACACCAGCACAGCCTGCGCAACAGGCTACTGCCCTGCGCTCTCCCTCCCAACGCACAGCCTTCAGCTGCACTCCCGCAAGCAGCTGCCGAGGCTGCTGGCAGCAGAAGCAAGGCCGGCCATTTGGCCCATTACACACCACCGGAGGGGGCAGTGCAGCGTGCCCTGGCGAGCCCCGCCAGGCACACAGCCGGGAGCAGCAGGAGCCTACCACGCTCCCGGGGGCGCATTATCACCACTTACCGCTCTCTTCCTCCAGAGAGGTGGCGGGCCCCTTGGTGGGAACACTGCTGCCTTCTGGCACCTTCCCAGCATTCAGCCACTTCAAGATGTTGCCTCTCACCAGGACATTCAACGCCTTGTTCATCTTGGTCCTGGTCCACCTGGGAAGGAGGCGTAACAGCAGCTCGGTGGTAAACGTCGGCCCGATGACGGCTGCGCACTTCAAGACCATCCGCTCCGAGGGCTTCATGCTGTCCACCTCAGCCAGCGCAATCCCTGTCAAAAACAAGCCACAGCTCTCTCTCTTGCCCCCTCCCAAGCCTGAGGCTGCCGAGGCTGCCTTAGCTTCCCCACACCAGACGCTACATTTGTAGCCTTCTTTCCTAGGGACCAAACCCCTTGGGCAGTCGCAACCCAGGGCACACAGACACCCAGCCTCTCTCTAGCCCATGCCCCGGGAAAGAACCTCCGTGCAGCCGCCAGCCGCCGCAGCGGGGCTCGGCCCCTCACCTTTCAAGGTGGAGGGAAGCACGATGCTCTGCAGGTTCACGTCAGGTCTGATGGTGCACACCCTGCGCTCCTTCCCCGCGCTGGAGCTCCAGGAGGCTGCGGCAGGGGAAGCCTCCGTTACAGAAGCTGAGCGGAGCAAGAGAGCAGCGTAAAGCGATTTTCAAAGGGAGACGATTCAGGCCGTCACCTCCTGCTTGCCCTCCATCTTCCACCCTTTAGCATTCATCCCCCCCCGGGCAGGTCTTACAGCAGCTGGGCCCTGCGCTCCGTGGCAGCATAAATCCACCGCGCGGCTGCACCCAAGGAACACTGCAGCCACGCCACTCTCCGCCCTGCTCCACAATAACCGCCCCCGTTCATGCTGCCTCCAGACAATACCAGGGCTTAGCTCAGTGCCAGGGAGCGTCTCTTCCCCTCCTTTGCAATTTTCTGCCCCGTCCGCATTGCTTCGCCCCACAAAGCCACCCAAACTCCCCAGCCTGTGCTTAGGCTAGCCCAGCAGCAAGGCATGCAGGAGCCCACGCCTGAGCCAGGCCAAGGCCTCTACTGCTGCAACACCAGCCTGGGCCAACTTCACAGGGGAAGCCCAGGGCAACAACGCGCTCTGGAAGATGCGCCACAGCAACCAGGCCGTCAGCCACAACGGCGCTTACTGAAGAGGCTCTCCCACTTGTCCTCCATTTTCTCGCCCTTCCGCAGCAGGTGGAACAAGAGCATGTCGCGGCGCTTAAGGTCGCTCAGCAGTTCCTCGCAGTAATATGGGATCCCGTAGCTTCTCTGCATCAGGAACCTGGAAAGGAGCAGATCCAGCAGGGACTGACACAGGCAAAGCAAGGTGGGACACGTTTCAGACCAGCCTCTTTGCCACAGCTACACCTCCCTTTTGAACAGGCCAGCACTCCCACTGCCTTTGGCATCTGAGCTGCCCGGAAGATACAGCGGTTGCTGGAACGCGCAGGAAAAGAGTCGCGCGCAGTGCCCAAGGCACAGAGCTGCAAGCCTCGTCTCTCCTGGCCCCAACAGCCTAGATGCTCTCCGGCACCAGTGAGAGCCTCGGCCCCAGCAACAAATCGCCCCCCACTGCCCCACCACGTTCGTTCCCTCCTGCCCTCTGCAGCGGGTCAACCCCTCGCAAAGAGCTCCGAGGCCCCGCCTGGGACTTACGTCTCTAGGGCCCTGGGCACGCTGACAACTCCCAGCTCCCGGCAGGCTTTCTGCACAACAGCTGAAGCTTTCAGCTCTCCCAGATGAACGTGGGTCGTTTGCTGCAACTTCATGATGTCTGCTGCAGCTTCGCAGAGCCTCTGTCTTCCGTAGCGAGCAGGAGCAAAGCCCATGACCACAAAGAGCGGGACATCTCTGAGCACATGCGACATAACAGCCCAGGAGGCAGAGTCAATGTAGTGCGCGTTGTCGATGACAAACAGGACAAGCTCGTCTTCAACGATCTGAAACAAGCACGTTGGTCTGGGTGGATTCTGAGGGATTCTCAAGCATCTTCCACAGGACAGACTTTGGCCGGCCTCTCCCCACACAGAGGACGCGCAGAAGTCGCTCTCCTCTCCCCAGCTACCTCTTCGTTCGGAATCTCACCCGCTCTTCCGTGCTCCGAGACTCTTAAGCTCCCTCGGGCACGGTGGCACGGAAAGACACCGTTCCTCCTCCTCCGGAGCACATGCCCTCCAACTTCACAGGAGCAAAGTTATCAGGGGGCATGGCACGCGGAGTTTAGCCTCTGCAGGGCAATGACTCCGGTACACTGTCCTCCCACCAGCTCCCACCACTCTCCTGCAGAGCCCTCAGCCTGCGGCCTTGCTTTCCTTCTCTGACCCAGGATGGGGAGAACGGCTCACCTTCTGTAGCAGTTTCTTGAAAACCAACCCCAATTCCGTTGTCCTTTGAGCGCCGCTCATCTTGGACACCTTCTCCGACAGGGGAAACTGGCCAGAAAAGCAGAGTCACAGAGAAACAGCCTTTCAGGGCGGTTCAGCACACCTGCCCACCACGCAAGTCCAAGCGAGCAAAACGCCTCTGCTGCCCTCAGCATCTTACCTCTCCCCCCACACAGTGGAGAGGAGACGCAGCGCGCACGTCACTGGGAGCCTACAACGGAGGCCCTCTGCTGAGGGTCTCTGGCAGAGCTCTTGCAGGGAGGCATGAGGGGGGAGAAGAGCTTCTTCCCTCGCCGTGGCAATCGCGCGAGGGAGCAGGCTGCTCACGCACCAGTGAACTCAGCACCAGCTCATCGGCCCCCTCTCAAAGCCTCTCTGCAATGCCCTTTCCAGGCTGCTGAGCAAGACACCAGGAACTGCCTGCAGCAGCCTGGCACCTGCACTCACCCCTAACAAGGAGCCCCCTCGCCCCCCTCTTTGGACCCACAAACAGAAGCCCAGCCTGTGCTACCCTCCTGCTACTCCCACCACGGAGCTAAGCCCACTCCCCAGCACGGTGTCCCAACCACAACAGCCACAGGACGGCTCACAAGCAGGCCTTCGCCACGGCCACAGAGGCCTCTCGCTCTCACCTTAACGACGAAAGGCACATTGAGGAGGCAGTAGCTGCTCTCTTCCACCAGCCCTTGGAGCTTTTCCTGCAGGGCGAGCTCTCTGGCACTGCACGATTTACAGGCCTGCAGGCCCATGGCCACAGCCAGCACCATGTGCATGGCAGAGTAGACCTGCTTCAGGTTGAGCTCCAGCGCTTCCACAGCCACTACCCTGCCATGCAGAAGCAAAAGGCACTGAGATTCAGAGAGGGACCCAAGCAGCCGCAGGCTTCTCACACTAAGCTCTAGGGGAGAGGCGGAATCCAGGGCCACTTGGGTTTCTTCTCTTGGCTCCGCAGCTACGGCCAAAAGCCCTGACTGAGCTCGGGCTCTACTTTGCTTGGGGCCTGGCCCAAAGAAGGAAGCTCAACAGCAGTGGCTCCAGCAGCCACCTCTAGCTCCCTCAAGAGGCAGCAGGAGGGCACGCAGCTGCTCCTCAGCAGCAGCTCCTGCAGGCCTTGCAGGGATGCTGCAGTCCAAGGGCCACGCACCCGGGCAGAGGGCAGAGGGGCTCCAGTAGCCCACGGACATCAGCGGCTGGGCAGCGAAAGCGTTCCACAGCTCCCGGTCAGCAACACTCACCTGAGCCCAGCAGCCTGGCCTAAAGAGGCAAGCTCCGTAAGTAAATGGCTCTTTCCAGAGCCCGTCACGCCCTCAAACGCCATGATGTGGCTTGCTTTCTTATCCACATAGGCTTTCAAGTAACTTTCAAAGAGGGCAATCTCCTCCTCCCGACCTGGGAAGGCAAACAAGAAAGCGACCCGTTGCAGCGAGCTGAAAAGCAAACAGCCGTCGGCACCCTTCTCTCTCGCCGCCGCAGCGGGTCAGTCGGACCCAAGGAAATCTCCTCCCCGATCCCAACTACGGCCATCCCTTTAGCCCTGAGGCTGTGAGCAACTGCACACTGGAAAGGTCCCGCCACGCTAGCTATGCAGCACGGCAGGGAGCATCCGGCGCACGCCTCACCCTGCTTCCCACCTCTAGCTGCGGCCCAACCCCAAAGACAGGAACCAGCTAGGAGCCAAGGTATGCACCAAACCCTTAGGGCCACGCCAGGCAACGCCATCCCTCGCAAAAGCTTCTCCATTCCCCGAGCGGAACTAACAGGTACCGACGGCAACAAATTGGCCTTCAGCAGACCAAGGCGTTCTCCACCTACCGAGCAACGGGGAAGAGCTGGGCCTCTCCTTCGTAACATCCATGCCAAACATGCTAGCGGGAGGAAGAGAAAAACAAAAGCCAATGAAGTAGGCAGAAGCTGGAGGACGTAGAGCCACGCGTGGAGCTGAGGGTGCGCTCCCGGGGACCCGCTCTTCTTTCGAGCCGGAGCGAATCCTGCCCACGCTCCCACTGGCCCAGCAGAGAGCGCAAACACCAAACGAGCACTAGCAAAGCTGCAGCCAGGAAGAAGCCCAACGGCCACAGTGGGACACCACACAGCATCAAGACTCGAGCGCCACAGGCCAAAGCCCAAGGAAGCGGAGACACGAGCAAGAAGCCAGGCAGTGCCGCTGGCTAGCACACTGCTGCACCCCGCAGGACAAGCCAAACAAGTCTCTGGTCCCGCCTACTGCTTCCCTGGCCTTTGCTCACAGGCAGCGCTTTCGAGAAGCGGGGCCCTGCAACAGCTGCTGTCAAGGCAAAGACGGGCAAGAAAAAACACTTCAAGCCACGACGTGCAACAGGACGACAAGGGTCACTTCTTGGGCCAAGGCGCCAAGCACCAGGCACCTTGGGCTCGAGTTTTTCTGAAGTTGCAAGGGGACGGCAACGTCAACGTTCCAAACGGCCTCCAAAGAGGATGCCAAACCCTGGCCCAGGGGAACACCTGAACTTTCACCAGGAGGCACTCAGGAACTGAGTCCTGGCCTGACCAAAAGCTTTCCGGGAGCGTCATGCTCGGAAGCAGCTGGGAGAAAACCTCCCTGGGGCAGAATTGCCACTGCGTTAGTCTTGCGCGCAATGGAGCAAGCACAGGGCAGAAAGCACAGCTGGAAGCCGTTTGGACCGGGGCTGCAAGGCCCCTCTGTGCCTACGGACACCTAAAAGCCTTCTCCACCCCTCCGGCATCACTCCCCGTCTCCTTACAGCAGGAGGCACCAGCGTAGGCAGGCCAAAAGCGTACCCGTGCTCTGCCTTTCCATCTTCTCAGCCCCAGCGATGGGAGGGGTGGGCGGGGGCCAGCTCTGCACAACTCCTCTTTGCGGACCAAGACTGGACCCTGTGTGCCACCCTGCCCCCAACCAGCCCGCTCAAACAGGACACTCACGACTTCGCCGACACCCCCAGGTATTGATACACGGGGCCAGGATCGACAACCCCCTTCATCTTTGCCTCCGGCAGCTCCTCGAAGCACCATCGGGGCAGCCTAGAGGCTGCGTACGTCGCTGCGTCACAGGACACCAGCCCAGGGTAGTGCTCCATCAGCCGGGCTGCCAGATTCACCTTCTGGCCAATGACTGCCGCAGAGAGAGAGCACGCATTCACGTACCTATGAAACCAACCCGCTCCACCCTTCACCGCCAACGGCTGCATCACCTCCAGCACAGGCAAGCCCCAAACCGTTGGCAGCACAACCAGCAGGAACAACAAGGCTCTGAGCCTGGTCCCCCGCACCGCAGCGGCGCCCGCTCTGCCTCCCTCATTCCCCACAGGACACAGGCCAAGGCCTCGTCCCAGCCCAGCACATACGGGCAACAGGGTGTTCCCTGCCGCTCTGCCTCTTCCTTTGACACGCTGCTCCGGCTGAACAGACCCAGCCCAGCCACCCGCTCCTCAGCCAAACACCTCGTACCTGTGTATTCGTGCCTCACGCGATGGCCTACGACTCCGCAGAACACCGTCCCGCTGGTAACCCCGACAGACACGGCCCTGACACACACGGAGAGCGACAGGCGCTCAGCAGCGCCCGCGCACAGGCCTGCCTGCCCACCTACCTTCACCCCTTCACCCGGCTCCCCTCGCACCACCTCCCGCCCTGGCAGGGCAGACCTCGGGGACCTGCAGAGCTCCGCAGCGTAACGCCCCCAGGTGAAAGGGGCTCCCGAGAGCAGCCAGGCAGTTTTCAACCCTTCCCCTAAGGCCTCACAGCTGTGACGGGCGGAAAGTCCCTGACTCCAGCCAGCCTCAGCACGCCTCCTCGGCGCGGGCAAGAAGGGCACCTCTCAGGGCACTGTCTCCTTCCTCCCAGGGACAGAGGAGGCCAAGCTAGAGGGCACGTCTCGCTGAGAAACCATCCCTCCCTCCTTCCCCCGCGCAGTCCCAGGCAACGCGCCTCCCCACTCACTCGATTTTCCTAGGCCTCGAGGAGCACGCCTTGGAGATTTGAACAGCGCTTTCCAAGGCGTGAACGCTTTCGTCGGGCAGCTTCTCTCCAGGGAGTCCAAACACGCACAGGAACGTGCAGCCCTGCCAAGGACAGCGGCAGCACAGCTTGGGACAGCGCCTACGGCAAACGGCTCATGCCGTGCGAGTCGAGCCGCTGCCGAGAGCAGCAGAGCTTCAGGGCAACCCCCAGCCAGAGGGTGCTGATCCCAGCGCCGAGGCAGAGCTGCTTCTCCTTTCCCCGCTGCTCAGTAGACCGAGAGAGCCACTGCCCTCTCGTTTGCTGCCCACACTTTTGCGGGGTGGGCTCCTCCCCCACACTCACTTTATCAAACATGGAGATTTTGTTGATCTCGCCCTTGTGAGGACGGATGATCTCCAGCATCATCACGCTGCTGTCCTGGATAGCCTTGCAGATCTGCGTTAAGTTGACATCGGCAGCAAACTGCAGCTTGACAAAGAGGCAGGTGACCGGCCGTAGCTCGGACAAGTAGTCCAGGGGCTGTCTGTCATCAATCTGGAAGACGAGAGCAGCACACCTTCAGCAGCCAGCTCTCCCCGAGAGCTGACTGCCCCCAGCAAACACCAAGCAAGAGCCCCCACGTGGGCAGCAGCACGCGCTCTCAGCGGAAGGAATAACTCCTCCCCTCGGGGCAAAATAAACACAGCTCCCGGCAGCTGTGGCCATACCTTCCTCAGAACAGATGCGGGGACGTACTTCCGCAGCAACTTCCCCAGAGCATGCCGAGGGGCCAGGGAAACAGCAGGCCTCAGGATGCCTAGGGAAGGAAAATCCAGGCGGTCACTGGCAGGCTGGCACTACGAGCCTGCCTAGGGAAAAGCAGTTGGAAAGCAGGGGCTGGCACTGGAACTCAGGAAGAGAAAGTCTCCTCCAGTTGCACATTTCTTCCTCCTGCAGGTGCTCAGCCAGAGCAGGCCCCTGGAAGCAGGGGGAAGCAGCGAGTGCCTCCGCTGAAGCGCACCAGGGCCAAAGGCACAAATGCTGACTGCAAGGGGGAGAGGGCAGAGGGCGTTCCTCGCTGGCCCCTGAACAAGCCCGCCCCCACCTTTCTGGGCAGCCACAGAATGTCATGAACACGGGCCTCACCTGACGCCTCAGGAGAACTGTAGTTCAGCTGGGCTCGGGTAAACTTGGAGAAGATGTCTTCGCGTTCCGACAGAGACATCCGTTCCATGCCTGTAACCTAAAGGCACACAGTACAAAAACGCGTCGAGGACAGCTCCAGGACCCACAGAGGACAGTACCCGTTGAGGCAAACTCTTCCAGCGCCTCCTGACCCCCTCTTCAAAGCCACCCAGCAGAATCCAGAGACAACCCTGAGACAAAACTGCTCCCCAGCAGCTACTGCTCCCCACCTACGGGAGCACCTCTACACCTAGAACTCCCTCCACGCGCGTCTCCTCGCCCTTCTCACACCTTCCTCCCTCACAGCCACGTCCACGCCCAGGCCCTCAGAATTGCTCCAGAGGCCGTCCCACCCACCTTCACAGCGCTTTGGCCTTTAAGTCTCTTGGTCTTGATCTGGTTCCGGTTACAGAGCTCCCAGCAGCTGGGTGACAGGATCACGTCACTTGCATTGGCAAGGTTTTGGGCCTGCCACACTTCACCCACGGCCTGGCCAAGGATCAGGAAGTGCTGCTGCTTTTTGTCTCCAACAGTCAGGAGGGACATATGCCCTGCAGAGATCCCTGGTGAGAGACAAGCACAACTGATGCAGAGAGCATTTTTACCTCCACAGCCCGCCACAGCTCAGCTCCTCCCAGGCCAACTTTGAAGCTCAGCCCTGGAGCCAGGCTCTTCCGCTCAACTGCTTCGAGCGCAGGCGTCCCACTTGATGGATTCAGGATCGATCGTGGCCGGGGAGGGGGTCCTAATCAGGGGCCCCACACCGGCACGTTGGCCAGCCACCGGCTCACTTTGCATGCAGGCAGCTCGTGAACGCCTGCCTGAGAACGCGCAGCAGCCTAACGCAGCACTCCCCGTACCTATCTTCAGTCGGAGCTTCAGACCCACGTCCGTCTCACGGATCCTGTACTTCTCCTGGATTTGCTGGCTACACTGCAGCACCAGGCTGATGGTGTCTCTCAGCTGCGTGTGCTTTGCTCTCCACAGCACCAGCACAGCATCCCCTGGGGAAAGCGAGGGGACAGGGACGGCTCTCGTGACACCTGACGCTCCCTGACCTGCACCCACCGGCCGGGACAGCGGAAGCCAGCAGGCGTGCCAGGGAAAACGCGTTTGGGTGAAGGCATCCTCCTCAACTACAGCACCCTGGCCACAGGCACACCTCCCCCTCTGCCCCGCCAGCTACAACTGCAGCCACGCCGCCAGGGCCCGGGACGGCAGCTCCCCCTGGGCACCTGCGTGCCAGCAGAGCCACCCCTCGGGGCTCTGCCGGCTCGCGCCTCTGTCTCCCCTCTCCCCTCGCACTCGTCTGCAGCTGCAGCAGACAAGGCCACGTCTCTTTTACGCACACGTACCTGCAAACTTCAAGATGTCTCCACCAAAAGCCAGCAGCTCTGCAGACCAAAAAAAAAAAACACAAGAAGAGCTGCAGCTAGGCCTTCTTCAGGAAGGCCGCAGGACAAGCCGCTCTGCTCAGACAGCAGCACAAGAGCAGCGGTGCTTTGGGGGCACAACTTAGCAAACGTAGCAGCTACACTGCTCACAGGGACCACGGCCCTGGGACCTACGCTACTGTGCCCTGTGACAAGGCCCCAGGGAAGGCAACGCACACTTTGGTCAGCACCCCCATCCCCAGCTCATTTGGGCACTAACACTGGCTAGATGCCCCCGCTCCCCCCTGCGCCCCAACACCAGCAAAATCTTCCTCCATCACTGAACAGCGGTCACTCCACAAGCCCAAGGGTGGGTGCTGAGAAAGCGGGCACCTCCTTAGTCTTTGTGGGGAGCAGAAAGCACCTGCCAGAAGAGCCCAGCTGCTCTCGGCGGCTCTCAGCCCCATAGGAACCCCCAGCCCGCGCAAGGAGGAGGCGGCGGCGGCAGCAGCAGCAGCAGCAGCAGCAGCAGGCTGCCCAGCACCTCCCTCTCGTCGTGCCCCAATCCCACACAGTCCTGCAGAACGGCACTTACCCTCCAAAATGTCACCCATGTAGCGATTGAGGGTTTGCGTTACCTCATCCGCACCCCGCTCTATGCTGATGCTCTGGCTGAATTTCTCTGTCAGAGCAGTGAAACCTGCAACAGGGACACACAGGCACAAAGAAATCAGGACGCGTCTACAGGGCCAAAGGACCTGGCACTTTCCACGTCGCTTTCAGCCAGCCAAGGGAACCACGCTCCGGGAGAACCCAGGCGCGCCCCTGACAGCAGCCACAGCCCTCTAATTCCACCCGCGCTTCTGAGTGCTCGCTGACGGGCGCCTTCCCCATGCTCACACCCACCCGTTACGCCTAGCTCCTGCACTTGGCTGCCACCCTCCAGCGCGTCCCCCGGCTGCCTCCCCTCTTGCCTACAGCCAGGCAACACCCTGAGCTAGAAAGCCCACGAGGCCTTTGCCAACTAACGCAGCACCTGGCCAGCCAGCTCCTCTGCGCAGCAGCTGCTCCTCCAAGTTTGCCCTGACAAAGACTAACAAGGGGGAGGCAAGGCAGCCAGGCCTCCTCTCCCAGGCCTCCATGAGCCAGAGCCTGGCCCACCTCACACCTCCCCAAAGCTCCAGAGAGAGCACTGCAGGCAACAGCGCAGGCCCAAGCTGCTGCTCCGGCAGCCTCAGGGCTCCCTAACGCACGCTGCTCTGAGCAGACGGCTGACCACAAGCAGGCCGCAGGGCTGCTGCCAGCAAAGACCACCCCCGGGCTGTGACCTCAGCTACGTCCGAGCGCTACTTCCCCAAAGCGGAAGACCTCAGCGGCAAACGACATCTCCTTTGACCCCTTCTCTACCACAGGCGGGACGACCAGGGCTCCAAAAGGCCCGCTAAGTCCCAGCGGCTCGGGTCGGGGACTCCTCCTCAGTGCCCGCCCTTCATAACGCTTTGACCCACCTGACACATCAGCAAAGAGCAGCACTCCATGGAAGTTCTGAACGCAACGGTTCTCCTGCTTCAAGTCCTCAGACAAAAGCAGGTCGGGGACGTAAGCAGCTACTTCCCCCAGTTCTGAGCAGTGCTTTGACCTTCGCTCCCAGGCACAAGACATCGTCAGCGCCCTGGGGTACCTGCGGTACCTCAGTACAAGACGACCCACCGTGCCCACCAGGGAGGACGACCAGACACCACTGCACAGCGTTGCGCACTGGCCTTTGGGAGGCGCGGCTGGCCCTCTGTCACCAAGGGGCCGGGGGAGGTCACAGTCGGCTCACAGTGACATCGTCCGCGTGTCATCATTTACCTGTCCACTGTCGCCTACGCTGATCCGGCTAACAGTGACAGCCTCGGCAAGGCACCGCTTACCCAGCAACTGCCGGGAAGCTGCCCCCCGCTCCCTCCCTACGCCGAGCCGGTTGCTCAGAGGTGGCTAGCGCGACGCAGTTGTCTCCCGTACAGAGCTGAAGGAGGCTCGCACAGCGACTGACCTCCACCCGTGGCCGAAACAGCAGCTGCTTCCCACGTTCCCAAGCGCAAAGGGCCTAACAGACGTGCTGACAGCCAGCAGCCCAGGCTTCCCCAAAAGCACGGCCACTGCAGCACGCAGCGGGACATTTCCGGGGCTGCTCGGAGGACTTGTATTTCTTTGCAAAAAGAAGTGGGGCTTTCCCGGGGGGGCAGCGGGGGACACAGCCAACCTCCATCCACACGGCTCCTGGGGGAGGCCGGGAGGAGATGGACAGGGCTGGGCCAGGACCACGGCGCACCGACGTATCAGAGAGGGCAAGACAAAGTCCAAAGCCGCAGCAGGAGGCAGCTCCAGGTCCCTGCTCCGAGTGAGAACGCTGTTGTAAACCTTGCATGCCCCAGGGAAACAGAGCCACGCTGGGCACCCTGGCTCACGCACGGCCCTCTGCCTCCAGGCAGGCAAAGGCAGCTCCCCGTCCACCTTAGCCGCTGCCCCGAGCCACACAACTGCTGCCACCAAAGCAGCAGCACTGAGGAGAGCCGGGCTCTACGGGGGACGAGGGCTAGCAGCCAAGGCCGCGCTCCGCGCGCGCCAAAGCTGCCCTTCTCCCCAGTCGCTCAGAGGAGCAGCTGCACGAGTTGGCGTGCCTGCCACACGGTGACACTCAGCGGCTGCTTGCCCAGGCAGCCTCCAGTGTCCCTCTCGGACTGTGCCTCTCCCTCAGGCAATGGCCAGGCGAGGGAGCACCAGCCCCTCCCAGGCCTGGGGGACCAGGTGCTTTAGACAAGCCTGTGCCCTTGCGCTGCTGACCTCAAACAGCAGAGCACTTGACAGCAGAAACCAGCCTGCCTTCTTTCCTGCTGCCTCAGCCCTCAGAGAGAGGCTACCAAGATGGTCTCTCTTCTTGCCTCCAGAAGGCTCCCCCTGCTGCCTCGGGGCCCACCAAAGTCTCCCAAGCAAGCACAAGTCACTTGCACCCAACACACACAACTGCAACCTGCTGGCGACAGCCAGGCACACACACACTGAGCCAGGCCCAGGTTCGGAACGCTGCTTGCCAGCCCAGCTCACACGCTTCCTCCTTCCTCCTTCCCACGAGGCAGGCAAAGCGGTCACCCGTACGGGAGACTGACGATGCAGGCCGACCGAGCAGGCTTGCTCTGCCTCCTCAGGAAGAGCGCGCAGCAGCGTGACGACGCCTAGGCCAACGCTCTCTCTTGCCAGTGAGCAGCAAGGGCTGGCTGCTCCCCAAGGCAAGCTCAGCTGGGAGCTGGGCCGACCCCAGCACAAGCAGCGCCCTCGCCCACAGGGGCATCCCTCTTGGCTACATCTATATGCACACACGTACATCCATTCTCCACTAAGGAGCTCTCATCCGCATCAACCAGAGAGGGCAACAGGATGAGGCCGCTAGTGCTGTTGACTTTTCTGACTAGGGAACACTTCAAACCAGTCCCGCTTCCAGAAAAACACCCTCCCACCCTCCCCACCTCAGCAACCACTTGGCCCTACACCAGGGCCAAGCTCCTCCTGCAGCCGGCTCAAGCGCTTACACAGCGCCACAGGGAACTGCACTAGGGCGAGGGGGAGAGAATTTCTTGCACTGCTTTACAGCCCTCGACTCTTGTGAGCACTAACAATGGGGGTGGTGGCTTCCCCGCCGCCTAGCTTTCCCAATAAACCACAGGCCAGAGACTCTCGTGGCACGCCTTCAGCGTCCTCTTGCTGTGGTCTGTGACTCCATACAGAACACTGAGATGATGGCAGTGTTTCTTTATTTAACCCCTGGAAGAGCATCCTCGCTCGGCCGTGCTGGCAGCTTCAGCAGGTACCTGCAGCTACAGACTTCAGGCTTTGCTTGCTTCAGCTGGGGAAAACGTGGCGCTGTCTCCAGCCACAAGTCTCCCACGGGGCCCTTGCCAGTGAACCACCGCTCCTGAGGAAAACAAAAGCCCAAGTGAGAGCCGCGAAGAACAGGAGGTCCCCAGAGCCACAGGCGCGGTCCGGGAAGGCAAGCGAGGCCTCTCGCAGTAGCTTCTTCCACCCATCACCCAATTTGCCGTGCTGCAAAAGCCTATCAGGGAGGGCAAGGAGAGGGAACGCAAAGGAAACCTCCTCCAGCCAGGTTCAGGCTGGCTCCCAGAGCTGGCTCAAGGGAGAGGCAGAGATTCCACTCCACCGCTCCTCAGCCCAGCAGAGATGCTGGGAAGGAGCGGCATGCTGCAGCGCCTGCTGCTCCCTCGCGTGTCCTTCCAGCCCCTCCTGAGGGAAGGGCATCGCAGCTGCCACTGCCCTCCTGCTGAGGAGGGCTAGCAGCCCCTACCAGCTCGCCAAGGACTTTCGGCACACGCTCCTGAAGCTCGCTGGGGGCTTTCCCTACGTGGACCTGCCGGAGTACAGTCCGCGCCACCTTCTCCTAGGGCATGCCAAACCTCTGCCCAGGGAGCAACTCAGAGGCAAAGAGGATCCACTTACAGCGCTCATCTCCAGCCAAGTCTTCTCCAGGAGGTTGCCATTCGCCTCACAGGCTTGGAGGCCCTGCCTGAGGCACAACAGGCTCTGGTCTTTGTTACCCAGCATGCAGAAAACGTACGCTTTCAGATGGTAGGCTCTGGGGTAGAAGACGGGGCTTGTAGAGCACCGAGCAAAAACCTCTTCCACAAGCTACCGAGAGAACAACGGAGAGGCACGTCAGCAGAAGTCATCGAGCTGGGCGATGGCTCGGCACTGAGGACCGCACCTATTCCCCAAAGGGGAAAGCAGCCGCAAAGGCACAAGGAGCACGCAGCTAGCAAGGCTGAGATACCACACAAGTCTCTCCCGAGCCATAAGCCCTCACATGCAGCAGGCATTTCAGCAGAGCTCACTAGCTAGCTCATGGCTGTGCAAGTCTCTTCTCCTGTCTTGCAGACCATTCCCATCCCCACAAGGGAATCCTCACGTGCCCAGGAAGACCCCCGTCACCTCACTGCCTTCTCTACCACCTCTTGCTGCCGCCCCAGGGGGGAGCAGCCTCTTGCCATGTTCCTCTCTAACCCACTACCACACTCTGCCTCTAGCCTGGCTCCATCCCAGCGCGGCTGCTTCGCCCTGGCCTTGCCAATCCACTGCTGCTCGCAACACAGCTTTCCCTAGAGGCCCCTCACAGCGTGCACACCCCCCTCCTCCTCTTCCCTCACCCTTAGAGCCCTGCTGCGGCTCTCCCGGGCCCTCGCCGAGCTGCGCTCAATGTCGTTCCGCAGCACCAGCGTGTAGCACTCCAGGAGCCGGCTGCATGCTTGGGTGGCCAAAACGGAGGCGTCAGCTCTCTTCAGCAGCCTCTTGGCCTTTTCAAAGGGCTTCTGGAACTCGGCCCACTGCCCAAGCCTTCCAAACCTACACCGTCCAGAGAGAAACACACACACACACACACACGTTTTGTAGAGTACTTGATCAAGTACTCTACACCCCAGCGACGGCCGCCTTGTTGGACAGGGCACGGGGGACACGACAGGCCCAGAGCTCCCACCTCCCCTGCCAGAACCACTGCCTGGGCCTCTCGCCAGTCTAAGCACCTCTGTAACTTACCAAAGAGCCAGGGACGAATACAGTCCAAGCAGGATGCTGTTGTGCGAGCTGAGGATGTGGTTTGCTTCGTTCTGCTCAACGAAGCTCCTGCACTCTTCAAATGACTTGTACTCCCAGCCTGTAATACAAATGCATCGCAGAGAAGCAGTGCCGCCCTCCGCTGCCTTGTTTTCCCTCGGGCATTCGTAGCAGGACAAAGCTCAAGCACAGCTGGAGAATTTCTGGGCAGGTAAACCACTCAGAGAGCAAGCAAAACCAAACAGGAACAAGGCAAGGGCTGGAGTTCTAGCCTAGCTCCTCAGGGCTAGTCAAGCGCCACACAAATATCTATTCCCTTTTCTTCAGCAGCTTTCGAGCGCTGACAGACACACGCTGCCATTGACCAGCAAGCGACAGCCACTCCATAGCGTAGGCTGTTAGATGCCTCCTGGTCAGGCACATCCCCCAGCACTGCTATGCCCGCCTCCCCAGGAGCCAGAGCAGAGCGAGCCTGGGAAGAGGTTTCAGAAAGGGGAATCTCAAAACACGGGAAGCAAAGAGGGAAATTGCCAGCATTTTGAAATCACTCTGGGATCACCTGTAGAACATGCAAACAAAGACAGGGGAGGCAGGAAAGACAGACAAAGACACACCCAGAGCCAAAGAGCCCGGGACTCGGCCCAGGAAGTGAAAGCGTGGCTGGAGGCTCTGGCGTCCGTGTTGTAGCAGGAGAAAAAGCATCTTTGCAAGCCTCCTGGCTCTCTGGGGCCCTCCTCACTGAGCACTTACCAGCGTAAAGCAACAGGTCTAAGCAGCAGGAGAAGAAGTATGCCTGCCCAATGATGCTGTGCTCTGCAGCCACCTGCTTCTCGAGCCTGCGCAGCACTTCCTCACATTCTGGGTACCTGCGGAGGAACACAGCGAGCCTCCATGGAGCCTCTCCGCGGGGTGGGATCCCAGTCACCACCTCCGGACGCTCCCCGCTCCCCTTCCCATCATCCCGCTCTCCCTGCGCTGCTCTTTCTGGCATCGCCATCAGAGGTTCTCCATCAGACAGTTGTTCATCTTTTGGCAACAAGTCTCCGGAGAAAGGCCTCAGGGACCCCGGCCCAAACGGCAAGCCCCGGAGCAAAACTCAGGCATCCTTCCCATGCAAGCCAGTGCTTTCCCATTGGCCCAGCAGCAGAGCTACTCACCTTTCCATCAAAGTCTTTGTCAGGAAAAGCAGGCCAAAGAGCACGCACAGCTCCCCACTGCCCTCCGCACTCGCCCACATGACGCGTTTGCTTCGGAAACTGCTCCTCTCGAGACCTCCCCCTGGACGACTGCCGTCTCGGGCACCGGTGCCGCGTGGCATGGAAAGGCCCGCGTCCACCCAACCAAACATGGCTAGCGCCCCCAACACAACGAGCGCCTCCCTGCGCTAGGCTCGCTCCTAAACCAGGCCTGGGAATTGCCTGCGGCAAGCGCTACCTGGCAAGGGCCAGAACCGAGCCAGGAACTGTTCCAGCAGTTTCACAGCACACACTCACGCTCCCCAACAGCCAGCCACGGTCCTTGGCATTGTTTAATTTACCAGCGTCCATACAGCCAGCGAGTATCCAATAAGAAACCAAGCAGCCCTCTTTGCTGCGCGCAGAGAATGACACAAGAAGGATCTCAGGTGGCCCCCCGACCCTGCGCAACCAGCAGTCTGTCCCGCAGCAGCATTACCTCATCTGCAGAAAGAGCGCCGCAAAGAGCGTGGCGAGAACCTCGCAGTCCAGGTCGGGCTTCTCCAGCTCCATCCACAGGCTCTTGGCGCGATAGCCTGCCAAGAAAACAAGCAGGCTCGCACAGGCTCCCTCTGCGGAGATGCCTTCTCGCAGGCAGCGGGGGCAGTACGTACCTACGTCGACAGAGAGGGGCAGATTCCCCAGGCTGAGGTTCAGATGGCTCAGGGCCTGGGCAAATTTGGCGGCCTTTAATACCCCTCCTCCAAAGAGCTCGACGTCAGAGCTAAGCTGGATGGCCGCCCGCCCGTACTGCAGCCACTCTTCCTGGCAGCCCAGGTCCTGGCAGCACCGCGCATATTCCATGTAGGACAACAGGATCTAAAACGGTCCAGACAGGAGACTGTACAAGACTGAATGTCGCCAGGGTGATTCTCTGGCCTAGACGGCTCAGGGCAGAAACCCAACGGCCAGCTTCTCTCTTCTCTTCTGCTCTCAGGGCTCTCACCCCTACGACAAACGGTTCTTAGGACTGCCGCTGCTAACTGCGGCCGTGGCGAGACGAGGGCCCCAGCGGGGTGCTGCCTTAAAGCCACAACCAGCCCAACGCTTACAACGGTGAAACAAACGCCATGAGAGCGACTACCAAGAAGAAGAGCAACGCACGTCTGCTGGAAGTTTGTAAAGCAAAGTTCAGGGACGGGTACCACTCCGTTGCGTTTGGCCTCTTCTTGCCGCCCCGGGCAGACCCTGCTGGTACTCTAGGCGGGCCAGGGGAAAGGAGCTATGTCAGAAACGCGTCTGCTGCCGCAGAGAGGAGGCACTCACGTGACTCGCATCCTCAGACTCCTCGGCCGTGTTGACCTTCATGAGCGCTGCCAGGCGCGACAGCCTCCGGCCGCTGGAAGTGCCCTCCAGGCTGAAGAGCTGCCGCAGCAAGGAAAGGCAGTGGCTCTGCCGGAACAGCCAGGGCAGCCTCTCCCTCCTGCCACACAAGAGAAACCGCTGGGCCACAGCCACTAGCTACACAGTGCCAGGTCAGGCAGGGCCAGGGGAAGCAGGGCGACAGAGGAGGCAGCTGCACCTGCTCCCAGCAGGGCGGCAGCTGATGCAGGCCGGGCTGCAGGCATGGAAGCGGCAGAGCCAAGAAGCACCACCGGGGAAAGATCGCTGCTAGCGAGAACGGGTTGGCACTACAGCCCAGGGAGGGCGAAGCAAAGCCGGGCACCGCGAGGGAAAGGCTTGTTCTACGGCAGCCTTGCACCTGGCTGCAACCCCCGAGCTTCCTCATTCTCACACCTCCCCTCCACTTACCCCTCCATGCCCACGTCCTGCTCCTCCCTGCCGGCTCCCTTTCCTCTGCAGCCTGTGCTCCCTGGGAACATCTCTCTGCTCTCACCCCCACCATCCCCCACAAGGCAACACGTGCCTGCTCCCCCCACCCAGGAGCCTCCAGGTCCCTCAGCAGCTTTCCCCATGCTAACACCTATGCTCAGGGAAAGTCTGGGCTTAAGCCTAGGCAGGTGTGGGCCTAGGTGCCCGGCACCACGCAGGAAACGCCTCTTCCTTCCCTTCTCTTTCCCTTCGGCTTCTTACCCTGCCTCTTGATGAAGGGAGGACTCTTTGTTCTTCCTGTGGGAGGCACGCTCTGACTTCTCCAGCAGAAACTGGAAGACGACGCCAGCTGAGGTGAGGGGCAATTTTCTCTTCAGCAGGCTCAATGCCTTCCTGAGCGTCTTCTTTGCCAGCTCCATGCAGCCCATGTTGTAGCAGACCTGCACAGGAGAAGGCTTCTTCAGACAGTCCCAAAGGGCTCCGACTGAGCACGCACCACATTTCAAGTCTCTGCCTGAACCGAGGCCGAGGGCCTCGACCGCTTTTGGCCGGAGGCTGAAGCGCTCACAGGAAAGGCTGCTGGTAGCGGCCGTGCCTCAAAATGCCAGGCCTATCGCCGCTGCCGCCACCCCCCAACAAAGGCGTCCAACTCCACCCACCAGCAGAGCCCTCAGAACCTCCCCGGCACTTTACCTCCCCTTTCAGGCTCAGGAAGGTGGCTTCTTCAAAGCAGGCAAGCACATCAGCTTTCTCAGCCGCTGAGCTCCTCACGACCTCTGCTTTCTTCAGGTTCATAAAGGCCTTGGAACAAGCACACAGAGAGCAGGTGAGCGTCGGTGCAGAGCCTGCATCCAGCCCCATCGTTCCCAGTTGCCTCCAGCAGCTCTCTGAGGAGGGCACGCATCTGCCCCTGGCGATGCCCACCCTAACACAGCCCACGGGCACGAGTGCTCCTTCGCACCACCTCCTGGTGCGTGCGCCTTGTGCAAAGGTCCTGCTTCTCTGCCCCGCCTCCCTTGCCCCAGGAGAGGCAAACGGGGGGGAGAAGCCTGGCTCTGACGCCAGCGGTTCAGCCCCAAGTCCCCACAGAGGCACGTCCTAGTGCAATGGCAAAATCGCCTTGCCCAGGACAAGGCAACTGAGAGGCCTCCTTGTGCAGTGGGCTCCGGCAAGCAGGGCGACTCACCAGGTAGTTGTCGGAGACGTGCAAGTAGGCAGCCGCGCACTCCAGCAGGTAATAAAGGGCTCTGCCATCGTTGCCCATTGCCATGTGGTGGTGAGCCAGCGGCACAAGCACCAAATCCACAATGGCCCTGCATTCACAGGCACACGCGGCACCGGGCGTCCCTTTGGCCTTGCTGGGCACCGTAGCTACGCGTTCCGTCCTGGCCAGAAACTGCTCTGCCGCTCTACTCAGAGACAAAGATCACGCAGAAAGACGACGCACGCTAGCATCACCTATACCGCTCCGTCTGCCTAGACTAACAGCATATTCTAGCGCAGCACAAGCAAGGCCCTGTGCACACGCGCGTCATACGGGAGCGCTGGGTTTCACAGCCTTCCCAGGCGTGCAGAGGGCTGGCCGCTTATTCTTTCAGCCCCCCGCATTCACAACCACAGTTTCCCAGCAGCGTTCCACATTACAGTTGACACGGGCGACCCCCGAGTGGCCTGGCTCCCCCCATCCTTGCTCCGTCTTCCCCCTGTGCTCCTCCCTCCCTTCCGCTCTTGCCTTCCCTCCTCGCTCGAGAGCTGTGGCTCTGCCCTGACTGCAAGCCAGTACCACTCACTAACACAGCGCTTGGGCGCAGGATTCGTTTTCTTCCACTGCAGCAACGTCAACCCGCGCGCGCTGAGCAGTCTTCTCGCGCGCCGTAGCCCCAGAGCCCAAGGCGAGCGGGGCCAGGCAGGGCAAAACGGGGGCGAGGAGCAACATCGCCCCTTTCAAGCCCTAGCAAACTATTCCTTTGGCTTTAGCGGTAACAAGATCCACGAGCACGCGATGCTGTTGGTGCCTTTGCTGACCCTGCTCTGGAGCAACGCTGCTCTTGGCCACAGGGAGGAAGTCAAGCAGGCCTTTCTGCCACCTTCCAGCAGCCCCCCTGCTCCCGCTGGCTGCTTTGCCCCTGCACACCTCGCAACATTGCTCTCCTACAGCTAGGAAGGCAGGGCTGGCTCCGCCCTAACGTGACCATCGTCACCCTGATCCCACTGGCTTCCTCCAAGAGGCTCATCTCCAGGGCCACCCCATCCCAGCTCCCACCCAACAGGCCAGCTCTTTCCTGAGCTAGAGTCACAGCCAGCAGGCACAACTGCAAACTCCACTTGCCCCCTCTGCAGACCCTGAGCCCGCTGACTTCCCAACGTAACCAAAACCTACTCTCCTCACCGAAAAGTCTCCTCCAAGAAGCTCTTCTCTTTCTGCAGGGCTTTTGCAGTACCTGGAAACAAAGCACGAGTTAAACGCTTCCTCATCTCACACGCGGGAAGAGCTGCATCTTGCCATGCTCCATCCGAAAGGGGAGGAGAGCAGAGTCAAAGGGACCGACGGCAGCTCTCTTCCTGGCCTCTTCCCCCGAGAGCTGCCTTCCCGGCAGGGCTGTTACGTTTTGGGCAAGCGTAGCACACCCACCAGGAAAGGCGCCTCAGCCTGCGGGGCCGGGGGGTGCACCGCAAGGCTCTTGTCACTGCAAGGACATGGGCTGCTCTCCGGTCATTCCAGGGAAACGCAGGAGGGCGTTCCGGGGCACAGAGGCTCTACGCTGTGCCCACAGCATGGCTCTGCTGGTGCAGCTGGCCTCAGTGGAGGACTAAGCTAGTCTCAGGGAAGCCTCTCCCCTCTGCTGACAGCATCCCTAGGCTTCAGCAAAACGCTTCTGCGGACGGCGCTTGAGACAGAGCAGCGCTTCCATTAATTGCGCAAGCACAGTGCGGAGGGCCCAGGCTCCAAAGCACGGCAGCTAGCATACCCGGAGTGGCACGGAGCTCATCCCTCTTCAACTCCTCCTTTCTGAGCAGGGAGGCCTCCCAGCTGGACGAGCAGCGTTCGCTGGCACGGTCGTCGCAGCTCTCTGCCTCCCGGGCGCTGCCGAGGGCCAAGCGGTGGAAGGCCACAAAGTCCCCTCCGCCGCAGCACTGGCACTTGTGCGCTTGCCTCTCCAGGAAGGCCGCGCACTTGCGGTGCATGGCCACCCTCTGTCCCTTGGGCCACAGCTCGTAGGCAGCCTCCCGCAGCAGTGGGGCGCAGAAGGTCAGGACGCCAGACTGCAGCCTCGCGGTCTTCTCGGTCTCGCCCAAGCACCGCTTCTGGGCACCTGAAAGGCAACGGGGCTTCACATCAGCCACAGCTGGGGCCACAGCCGGGGGACGAAAGACAGGCCTTGGCGTGGATCCTTGGCAGGAAACCAGCGCTCCTGCACTCGGAGCCTCGCAGCGCTAGGGTGAAAGGGACCCGTTTGCCTTGCCGACACCAGCACAGCCTGCGCAACAGGCTACTGCCCTGCGCTCTCCCTCCCAACGCACAGCCTTCAGCTGCACTCCCGCAAGCAGCTGCCGAGGCTGCTGGCAGCAGAAGCAAGGCCGGCCATTTGGCCCATTACACACCACCGGAGGGGGCAGTGCAGCGTGCCCTGGCGAGCCCCGCCAGGCACACAGCCGGGAGCAGCAGGAGCCTACCACGCTCCCGGGGGCGCATTATCACCACTTACCGCTCTCTTCCTCCAGAGAGGTGGCGGGCCCCTTGGTGGGAACACTGCTGCCTTCTGGCACCTTCCCAGCATTCAGCCACTTCAAGATGTTGCCTCTCACCAGGACATTCAACGCCTTGTTCATCTTGGTCCTGGTCCACCTGGGAAGGAGGCGTAACAGCAGCTCGGTGGTAAACGTCGGCCCGATGACGGCTGCGCACTTCAAGACCATCCGCTCCGAGGGCTTCATGCTGTCCACCTCAGCCAGCGCAATCCCTGTCAAAAACAAGCCACAGCTCTCTCTCTTGCCCCCTCCCAAGCCTGAGGCTGCCGAGGCTGCCTTAGCTTCCCCACACCAGACGCTACATTTGTAGCCTTCTTTCCTAGGGACCAAACCCCTTGGGCAGTCGCAACCCAGGGCACACAGACACCCAGCCTCTCTCTAGCCCATGCCCCGGGAAAGAACCTCCGTGCAGCCGCCAGCCGCCGCAGCGGGGCTCGGCCCCTCACCTTTCAAGGTGGAGGGAAGCACGATGCTCTGCAGGTTCACGTCAGGTCTGATGGTGCACACCCTGCGCTCCTTCCCCGCGCTGGAGCTCCAGGAGGCTGCGGCAGGGGAAGCCTCCGTTACAGAAGCTGAGCGGAGCAAGAGAGCAGCGTAAAGCGATTTTCAAAGGGAGACGATTCAGGCCGTCACCTCCTGCTTGCCCTCCATCTTCCACCCTTTAGCATTCATCCCCCCCCGGGCAGGTCTTACAGCAGCTGGGCCCTGCGCTCCGTGGCAGCATAAATCCACTGCGCGGCTGCACCCAAGGAACACTGCAGCCACGCCACTCTCCGCCCTGCTCCACAATAACCGCCCCCGTTCATGCTGCCTCCAGACAATACCAGGGCTTAGCTCAGTGCCAGGGAGCGTCTCTTCCCCTTCTTTGCAATTTTCTGCCCCGTCCGCATTGCTTCGCCCCACAAAGCCACCCAAACTCCCCAGCCTGTGCTTAGGCTAGCCCAGCAGCAAGGCATGCAGGAGCCCACGCCTGAGCCAGGCCAAGGCCTCTACTGCTGCAACACCAGCCTGGGCCAACTTCACAGGGGAAGCCCAGGGCAACAACGCGCTCTGGAAGATGCGCCACAGCAACCAGGCCGTCAGCCACAACGGCGCTTACTGAAGAGGCTCTCCCACTTGTCCTCCATTTTCTCGCCCTTCCGCAGCAGGTGGAACAAGAGCATGTCGTGGCGCTTAAGGTCGCTCAGCAGTTCCTCGCAGTAATATGGGATCCCGTAGCTTCTCTGCATCAGGAACCTGGAAAGGAGCAGATCCAGCAGGGACTGACACAGGCAAAGCAAGGTGGGACACGTTTCAGACCAGCCTCTTTGCCACAGCTACACCTCCCTTTTGAACAGGCCAGCACTCCCACTGCCTTTGGCATCTGAGCTGCCCGGAAGATACAGCGGTTGCTGGAACGCGCAGGAAAAGAGTCGCGCGCAGTGCCCAAGGCACAGAGCTGCAAGCCTCGTCTCTCCTGGCCCCAACAGCCTAGATGCTCTCCGGCACCAGTGAGAGCCTCGGCCCCAGCAACAAATCGCCCCCCACTGCCCCACCACGTTCGTTCCCTCCTGCCCTCTGCAGCGGGTCAACCCCTCGCAAAGAGCTCCGAGGCCCCGCCTGGGACTTACGTCTCTAGGGCCCTGGGCACGCTGACAACTCCCAGCTCCCGGCAGGCTTTCTGCACAACAGCTGAAGCTTTCAGCTCTCCCAGATGAACGTGGGTCGTTTGCTGCAACTTCATGATGTCTGCTGCAGCTTCGCAGAGCCTCTGTCTTCCGTAGCGAGCAGGAGCAAAGCCCATGACCACAAAGAGCGGGACATCTCTGAGCACATGCGACATAACAGCCCAGGAGGCAGAGTCGATGTAGTGCGCGTTGTCGATGACAAACAGGACAAGCTCGTCTTCAACGATCTGAAACAAGCACGTTGGTCTGGGTGGATTCTGAGGGATTCTCAAGCATCTTCCACAGGACAGACTTTGGCTGGCCTCTCCCCACACAGAGGACGCGCAGAAGTCGCTCTCCTCTCCCCAGCTACCTCTTCGTTCGGAATCTCACCCGCTCTTCCGTGCTCCGAGACTCTTAAGCTCCCTCGGGCACGGTGGCACGGAAAGACACCGTTCCTCCTCCTCCGGAGCACATGCTCTCCAACTTCACAGGAGCAAAGTTATCAGGGGGCATGGCACGCGGAGTTTAGCCTCTGCAGGGCAATGACTCCGGTACACTGTCCTCCCACCAGCTCCCACCACTCTCCTGCAGAGCCCTCAGCCTGCGGCCTTGCTTTCCTTCTCTGACCCAGGATGGGGAGAACGGCTCACCTTCTGTAGCAGTTTCTTGAAAACCAACCCCAATTCCGTTGTCCTTTGAGCGCCGCTCATCTTGGACACCTTCTCCGACAGGGGAAACTGGCCAGAAAAGCAGAGTCACAGAGAAACAGCCTTTCAGGGCGGTTCAGCACACCTGCCCACCACGCAAGTCCAAGCGAGCAAAACGCCTCTGCTGCCCTCAGCATCTTACCTCTCCCCCCACACAGTGGAGAGGAGACGCAGCGCGCACGTCACCGGGAGCCTACAACGGAGGCCCTCTGCTGAGGGTCTCTGGCAGAGCTCTTGCAGGGAGGCATGAGGGGGGAGAAGAGCTTCTTCCCTCGCCGTGGCAATCGCGCGAGGGAGCAGGCTGCTCACGCACCAGTGAACTCAGCACCAGCTCATCGGCCCCCTCTCAAAGCCTCTCTGCAATGCCCTTTCCAGGCTGCTGAGCAAGACACCAGGAACTGCCTGCAGCAGCCTGGCACCTGCACTCACCCCTAACAAGGAGCCCCCTCGCCCCCCTCTTTGGACCCACAAACAGAAGCCCAGCCTGTGCTACTCTCCTGCTACTCCCACCACGGAGCTAAGCCCACTCCCCAGCACGGTGTCCCAACCACAACAGCCACAGGACGGCTCACAAGCAGGCCTTCGCCACGGCCACAGAGGCCTCTCACTCTCACCTTAACGACGAAAGGCACATTGAGGAGGCAGTAGCTGCTCTCTTCCACCAGCCCTTGGAGCTTTTCCTGCAGGGCGAGCTCTCTGGCACTGCACGATTTACAGGCCTGCAGGCCCATGGCCACAGCCAGCACCATGTGCATGGCAGAGTAGACCTGCTTCAGGTTGAGCTCCAGCGCTTCCACAGCCACTACCCTGCCATGCAGAAGCAAAAGGCACTGAGATTCAGAGAGGGACCCAAGCAGCCGCAGGCTTCTCACACTAAGCTCTAGGGGAGAGGCGGAATCCAGGGCCACTTGGGTTTCTTCTCTTGGCTCCGCAGCTACGGCCAAAAGCCCTGACTGAGCTCGGGCTCTACTTTGCTTGGGGCCTGGCCCAAAGAAGGAAGCTCAACAGCAGTGGCTCCAGCAGCCACCTCTAGCTCCCTCAAGAGGCAGCAGGAGGGCACGCAGCTGCTCCTCAGCAGCAGCTCCTGCAGGCCTTGCAGGGATGCTGCAGTCCAAGGGCCACGCACCCGGGCAGAGGGCAGAGGGGCTCCAGTAGCCCACGGACATCAGCGGCTGGGCAGCGAAAGCGTTCCACAGCTCCCGGTCAGCAACACTCACCTGAGCCCAGCAGCCTGGCCTAAAGAGGCAAGCTCCGTAAGTAAATGGCTCTTTCCAGAGCCCGTCACGCCCTCAAACGCCATGATGTGGCTTGCTTTCTTATCCACATAGGCTTTCAAGTAACTTTCAAAGAGGGCAATCTCCTCCTCCCGACCTGGGAAGGCAAACAAGAAAGCGACCCGTTGCAGCGAGCTGAAAAGCAAACAGCCGTCGGCACCCTTCTCTCTCGCCGCCGCAGCGGGTCAGTCGGACCCAAGGAAATCTCCTCCCCGATCCCAACTACGGCCATCCCTTTAGCCCTGAGGCTGTGAGCAACTGCACACTGGAAAGGTCCCGCCACGCTAGCTATGCAGCACGGCAGGGAGCATCCGGCGCACGCCTCACCCTGCTTCCCACCTCTAGCTGCGGCCCAACCCCAAAGACAGGAACCAGCTAGGAGCCAAGGTATGCACCAAACCCTTAGGGCCACGCCAGGCAACGCCATCCCTCGCAAAAGCTTCTCCGTTCCCAGAGCGGAACTAACAGGTACCGACGGCAACAAATTGGCCTTCAGCAGACCAAGGCGTTCTCCACCTACCGAGCAACGGGGAAGAGCTGGGCCTCTCCTTCGTAACATCCATGCCAAACATGCTAGCGGGAGGAAGAGAAAAACAAAAGCCAATGAAGTAGGCAGAAGCTGGAGGACGTAGAGCCACGCGTGGAGCTGAGGGTGCGCTCCCGGGGACCCGCTCTTCTTTCGAGCCGGAGCGAATCCTGCCCACGCTCCCACTGGCCCAGCAGAGAGCGCAAACACCAAACGAGCACTAGCAAAGCTGCAGCCAGGAAGAAGCCCAACGGCCACAGTGGGACACCACACAGCATCAAGACTCGAGCGCCACAGGCCAAAGCCCAAGGAAGCGGAGACACGAGCAAGAAGCCAGGCAGTGCCGCTGGCTAGCACACTGCTGCACCCCGCAGGACAAGCCAAACAAGTCTCTGGTCCCGCCTACTGCTTCCCTGGCCTTTGCTCACAGGCAGCGCTTTCGAGAAGCGGGGCCCTGCAACAGCTGCTGTCAAGGCAAAGACGGGCAAGAAAAAACACTTCAAGCCACGACGTGCAACAGGACGACAAGGGTCACTTCTTGGGCCAAGGCGCCAAGCACCAGGCACCTTGGGCTCGAGTTTTTCTGAAGTTGCAAGGGGACGGCAACGTCAACGTTCCAAACGGCCTCCAAAGAGGATGCCAAACCCTGGCCCAGGGGAACACCTGAACTTTCACCAGGAGGCACTCAGGAACTGAGTCCTGGCCTGACCAAAAGCTTTCCGGGAGCGTCATGCTCGGAAGCAGCTGGGAGAAAACCTCCCTGGGGCAGAATTGCCACTGCGTTAGTCTTGCGCGCAATGGAGCAAGCACAGGGCAGAAAGCACAGCTGGAAGCCGTTTGGACCGGGGCTGCAAGGCCCCTCTGTGCCTAAAGGCACGGACACATAAAAGCCTTCTCCACCCCTCCGGCATCACTCCCCGTCTCCTTACAGCAGGAGGCACCAGCGTAGGCAGGCCAAAAGCGTACCCGTGCTCTGCCTTTCCATCTTCTCAGCCCCAGCGATGGGAGGGGTGGGCGGGGGCCAGCTCTGCACAACTCCTCTTTGCGGACCAAGACTGGACCCTGTGTGCCACCCTGCCCCCAACCAGCCCGCTCAAACAGGACACTCACGACTTCGCCGACACCCCCAGGTATTGATACACGGGGCCAGGATCGACAACCCCCTTCATCTTTGCCTCCGGCAGCTCCTCGAAGCACCATCGGGGCAGCCTAGAGGCTGCGTACGTCGCTGCGTCACAGGACACCAGCCCAGGGTAGTGCTCCATCAGCCGGGCTGCCAGATTCACCTTCTGGCCAATGACTGCCGCAGAGAGAGAGCACGCATTCACGTACCTATGAAACCAACCCGCTCCACCCTTCACCGCCAACGGCTGCATCACCTCCAGCACAGGCAAGCCCCAAACCGTTGGCAGCACAACCAGCAGGAACAACAAGGCTCTGAGCCTGGTCCCCCGCACCGCAGCGGCGCCCGCTCTGCCTCCCTCATTCCCCACAGGACACAGGCCAAGGCCTCGTCCCAGCCCAGCACATACGGGCAACAGGGTGTTCCCTGCCGCTCTGCCTCTTCCTTTGACACGCTGCTCCGGCTGAACAGACCCAGCCCAGCCACCCGCTCCTCAGCCAAACACCTCGTACCTGTGTATTCGTGCCTCACGCGATGGCCTACGACTCCGCAGAACACCGTCCCGCTGGTAACCCCGACAGACACGGCCCTGACACACACGGAGAGCGACAGGCGCTCAGCAGCGCCCGCGCACAGGCCTGCCTGCCCACCTACCTTCACCCCTTCACCCGGCTCCCCTCGCACCACCTCCCGCCCTGGCAGGGCAGACCTCGGGGACCTGCAGAGCTCCGCAGCGTAACGCCCCCAGGTGAAAGGGGCTCCCGAGAGCAGCCAGGCAGTTTTCAACCCTTCCCCTAAGGCCGCACAGCTGTGACGGGCGGAAAGTCCCTGACTCCAGCCAGCCTCAGCACGCCTCCTCGGCGCGGGCAAGAAGGGCACCTCTCAGGGCACTGTCTCCTTCCTCCCAGGGACAGAGGAGGCCAAGCTAGAGGGCACGTCTCGCTGAGAAACCATCCCTCCCTCCTTCCCCCGCGCAGTCCCAGGCAACGCGCCTCCCCACTCACTCGATTTTCCTAGGCCTCGAGGAGCACGCCTTGGAGATTTGAACAGCGCTTTCCAAGGCGTGAACGCTTTCGTCGGGCAGCTTCTCTCCAGGGAGTCCAAACACGCACAGGAACGTGCAGCCCTGCCAAGGACAGCGGCAGCACAGCTTGGGACAGCGCCTACGGCAAACGGCTCATGCCGTGCGAGTCGAGCCGCTGCCGAGAGCAGCAGAGCTTCAGGGCAACCCCCAGCCAGAGGGTGCTGATCCCAGCGCCGAGGCAGAGCTGCTTCTCCTTTCCCCGCTGCTCAGTAGACCGAGAGAGCCACTGCCCTCTCGTTTGCTGCCCACACTTTTGCGGGGTGGGCTCCTCCCCCACACTCACTTTATCAAACATGGAGATTTTGTTGATCTCGCCCTTGTGAGGACGGATGATCTCCAGCATCATCACGCTGCTGTCCTGGATAGCCTTGCAGATCTGCGTTAAGTTGACATCGGCAGCAAACTGCAGCTTGACAAAGAGGCAGGTGACCGGCCGTAGCTCGGACAAGTAGTCCAGGGGCTGTCTGTCATCAATCTGGAAGACGAGAGCAGGACACCTTCAGCAGCCAGCTCTCCCCGAGAGCGGACTGCCCCCAGCAAACACCAAGCAAGAGCCCCCACGTGGGCAGCAGCACGCGCTCTCAGCGGAAGGAATAACTCCTCCCCTCGGGGCAAAATAAACACAGCTCCCGGCAGCTGTGGCCATACCTTCCTCAGAACAGATGCGGGGACGTACTTCCGCAGCAACTTCCCCAGAGCATGCCGAGGGGCCAGGGAAACAGCAGGCCTCAGGATGCCTAGGGAAGGAAAATCCAGGCGGTCACTGGCAGGCTGGCACTACGAGCCTGCCTAGGGAAAAGCAGTTGGAAAGCAGGGGCTGGCACTGGAACTCAGGGAGAGAAAGTCTCCTCCAGTTGCACATTTCTTCCTCCTGCAGGTGCTCAGCCAGAGCAGGCCCCTGGAAGCAGGGGGAAGCAGCGAGTGCCTCCGCTGAAGCGCACCAGGGCCAAAGGCACAAATGCTGACTGCAAGGGGGAGAGGGCAGAGGGCGTTCCTCGCTGGCCCCTGAACAAGCCCGCCCCCACCTTTCTGGGCAGCCACAGAACGTCATGAACACGGGCCTCACCTGACGCCTCAGGAGAACTGTAGTTCAGCTGGGCTCGGGTAAACTTGGAGAAGATGTCTTCGCGTTCCGACAGAGACATCCGTTCCATGCCTGTAACCTAAAGGCACACAGTACAAAAACGCGTCGAGGACAGCTCCAGGACCCACAGAGGACAGTACCCGTTGAGGCAAACTCTTCCAGCGCCTCCTGACGCCCTCTTCAAAGCCACCCAGCAGAATCCAGAGACAACCCTGAGACAAAACTGCTCCCCAGCAGCTACTGCTCCCCACCTACGGGAGCACCTCTACACCTAGAACTCCCTCCACGCGCGTCTCCTCGCCCTTCTCACACCTTCCTCCCTCACAGCCACGTCCACGCCCAGGCCCTCAGAATTGCTCCAGAGGCCGTCCCACCCACCTTCACAGCGCTTTGGCCTTTAAGTCTCTTGGTCTTGATCTGGTTCCGGTTACAGAGCTCCCAGCAGCTGGGTGACAGGATCACGTCACTTGCATTGGCAAGGTTTTGGGCCTGCCACACTTCACCCACGGCCTGGCCAAGGATCAGGAAGTGCTGCTGCTTTTTGTCTCCAACAGTCAGGAGGGACATATGCCCTGCAGAGATCCCTGGTGAGAGACAAGCACAACTGATGCAGAGAGCATTTTTACCTCCACAGCCCACCACAGCTCAGCTCCTCCCAGGCCAACTTTGAAGCTCAGCCCTGGAGCCAGGCTCTTCCGCTCAACTGCTTCGAGCGCAGGCGTCCCACTTGATGGATTCAGGATCGATCGTGGCCGGGGAGGGGGTCCTAATCAGGGGCCCCACACCGGCACGTTGGCCAGCCACCGGCTCACTTTGCATGCAGGCAGCTCGTGAACGCCTGCCTGAGAACGCGCAGCAGCCTAACGCAGCACTCCCCGTACCTATCTTCAGTCGGAGCTTCAGACCCACGTCCGTCTCACGGATCCTGTACTTCTCCTGGATTTGCTGGCTACACTGCAGCACCAGGCTGATGGTGTCTCTCAGCTGCGCGTGCTTTGCTCTCCACAGCACCAGCACAGCATCCCCTGGGGAAAGCGAGGGGACAGGGACGGCTCTCGTGACACCTGACGCTCCCTGACCTGCACCCACCGGCCGGGACAGCGGAAGCCAGCAGGCGTGCCAGGGAAAACGCGTTTGGGTGAAGGCATCCTCCTCAACTACAGCACCCTGGCCACAGGCACACCTCCCCCTCTGCCCCGCCAGCTACAACTGCAGCCACGCCGCCAGGGCCCGGGACGGCAGCTCCCCCTGGGCACCTGCGTGCCAGCAGAGCCACCCCTCGGGGCTCTGCCGGCTCGCGCCTCTGTCTCCCCTCTCCCCTCGCACTCGTCTGCAGCTGCAGCAGACAAGGCCACGTCTCTTTTACGCACACGTACCTGCAAACTTCAAGATGTCTCCACCAAAAGCCAGCAGCTCTGCAGACCAAAAAAAAAACACAAGAAGAGCTGCAGCTAGGCCTTCTTCAGGAAGGCCGCAGGACAAGCCGCTCTGCTCAGACAGCAGCACAAGAGCAGCGGTGCTTTGGGGGCACAACTTAGCAAACGTAGCAGCTACACTGCTCACAGGGACCACAGCCCTGGGACCTACGCTACTGTGCCCTGTGACAAGGCCCCAGGGAAGGCAACGCACACTTTGGTCAGCGCCCCCATCCCCAGCTCATTTGGGCACTAACACTGGCTAGATGCCCCCGCTCCCCCCTGCGCCCCAACACCAGCAAAATCTTCCTCCATCACTGAACAGCGGTCACTCCACAAGCCCAAGGGTGGGTGCTGAGAAAGCGGGCACCTCCTTAGTCTTTGTGGGGAGCAGAAAGCACCTGCCAGAAGAGCCCAGCTGCTCTCGGCGGCTCTCAGCCCCATAGGAACCCCCAGCCCGCGCAAGGAGGAGGCGGCGGCGGCAGCAGCAGCAGCAGCAGCAGCAGCAGGCTGCCCAGCATCTCCCTCTCGTCGTGCCCCAATCCCACACAGTCCTGCAGAACGGCACTTACCCTCCAAAATGTCACCCATGTAGCGATTGAGGGTTTGCGTTACCTCATCCGCACCCCGCTCTATGCTGATGCTCTGGCTGAATTTCTCTGTCAGAGCAGTGAAACCTGCAACAGGGACACACAGGCACAAAGAAATCAGGACGCGTCTACAGGGCCAAAGGACCTGGCACTTTCCACGTCGCTTTCAGCCAGCCAAGGGAACCACGCTCTGGGAGAACCCAGGCGCGCCCCTGACAGCAGCCACAGCCCTCTAATTCCACCCGCGCTTCTGAGCGCTCGCTGACGGGCGCCTTCCCCATGCTCACACCCACCCGTTACGCCTAGCTCCTGCACTTGGCTGCCACCCTCCAGCGCGTCCCCCGGCTGCCTCCCCTCTTGCCTACAGCCAGGCAACACCCTGAGCTAGAAAGCCCACGAGGCCTTTGCCAACTAACGCAGCACCTGGCCAGCCAGCTCCTCTGCGCAGCAGCTGCTCCTCCAAGTTTGCCCTGACAAAGACTAACAAGGGGGAGGCAAGGCAGCCAGGCCTCCTCTCCCAGGCCTCCATGAGCCAGAGCCTGGCCCACCTCACACCTCCCCAAAGCTCCAGAGAGAGCACTGCAGGCAACAGCGCGGGCCCAAGCTGCTGCTCCGGCAGCCTCAGGGCTCCCTAACGCACGCTGCTCTGAGCAGACGGCTGACCACAAGCAGGCCGCAGGGCTGCTGCCAGCAAAGACCACCCCCGGGCTGTGACCTCAGCTACGTCCGAGCGCTACTTCCCCAAAGCGGAAGACCTCAGCGGCAAACGACATCTCCTTTGACCCCTTCTCTACCACAGGCGGGACGACCAGGGCTCCAAAAGGCCCGCTAAGTCCCAGCGGCTCGGGTCGGGGACTCCTCCTCAGTGCCCGCCCTTCATAACGCTTTGACCCACCTGACACATCAGCAAAGAGCAGCACTCCATGGAAGTTCTGAACGCAACGGTTCTCCTGCTTCAAGTCCTCAGACAAAAGCAGGTCGGGGACGTAAGCAGCTACTTCCCCCAGTTCTGAGCAGTGCTTTGACCTTCGCTCCCAGGCACAAGACATCGTCAGCGCCCTGGGGTACCTGCGGTACCTCAGTACAAGACGACCCACCGTGCCCACCAGGGAGGACGACCAGACACCACTGCACAGCGTTGCGCACTGGCCTTTGGGAGGCGCGGCTGGCCCTCTGTCACCAAGGGGCCGGGGGAGGTCACAGTCGGCTCACAGTGACATCGTCCGCGTGTCATCATTTACCTGTCCACTGTCGCCTACGCTGATCCGGCTAACAGTGACAGCCTCGGCAAGGCACCGCTTACCCAGCAACTGCCGGGAAGCTGCCCCCCGCTCCCTCCCTACGCCGAGCCGGTTGCTCAGAGGTGGCTAGCGCGACGCAGTTGTCTCCCGTACAGAGCTGAAGGAGGCTCGCACAGCGACTGACCTCCACCCGTGGCCGAAACAGCAGCTGCTTCCCACGTTCCCAAGCGCAAAGGGCCTAACAGACGTGCTGACAGCCAGCAGCCCAGGCTTCCCCAAAAGCACGGCCACTGCAGCACGCAGCGGGACATTTCCAGGGCTGCTCGGAGGACTTGTATTTCTTTGCAAAAAGAAGTGGGGCTTTCCCGGGGGGGCAGCGGGGGACACAGCCAACCTCCATCCACACGGCTCCTGGGGGAGGCCGGGAGGAGATGGACAGGGCTGGGCCAGGATCACGGCGCACCGACGTATCAGAGAGGGCAAGACAAAGTCCAAAGCCGCAGCAGGAGGCAGCTCCAGGTCCCTGCTCCGAGTGAGAACGCTGTTGTAAACCTTGCATGCCCCAGGGAAACAGAGCCACGCTGGGCACCCTGGCTCACGCACGGCCCTCTGCCTCCAGGCAGGCAAAGGCAGCTCCCCGTCCACCTTAGCCGCTGCCCCGAGCCACACAACTGCTGCCACCAAAGCAGCAGCACTGAGGAGAGCCGGGCTCTACGGGGGACGAGGGCTAGCAGCGCGCCAAAGCTGCCCTTCTCCCCAGTCGCTCAGAGGAGCAGCTGCACGAGTTGGCGTGCCTGCCACACGGTGACACTCAGCGGCTGCTTGCCCAGGCAGCCTCCAGTGTCCCTCTCGGACTGTGCCTCTCCCTCAGGCAATGGCCAGGCGAGGGAGCACCAGCCCCTCCCAGGCCTGGGGGACCAGGTGCTTTAGACAAGCCTGTGCCCTTGCGCTGCTGACCTCAAACAGCAGAGCACTTGACAGCAGAAACCAGCCTGCCTTCTTTCCTGCTGCCTCAGCACTCAGAGAGAGGCTACCAAGATGGTCTCTCTTCTTGCCTCCAGAAGGCTCCCCCTGCTGCCTCGGGGCCCACCAAAGTCTCCCAAGCAAGCACAAGTCACTTGCACCCAACACACACAACTGCAACCTGCTGGCGACAGCCAGGCACACACACACTGAGCCAGGCCCAGGTTCGGAACGCTGCTTGCCAGCCCAGCTCACACGCTTCCTCCTTCCTCCTTCCCACGAGGCAGGCAAAGCGGTCACCCGTACGGGAGACTGACGATGCAGGCCGACCGAGCAGGCTTGCTCTGCCTCCTCAGGAAGAGCGCGCAGCAGCGTGACGACGCCTAGGCCAACGCTCTCTCTTGCCAGTGAGCAGCAAGGGCTGGCTGCTCCCGAAGGCAAGCTCAGCTGGGAGCTGGGCCGACCCCAGCACAAGCAGCGCCCTCGCCCACAGGGGCATCCCTCTTGGCTACATCTATATGCACACACGTACATCCATTCTCCACTAAGGAGCTCTCATCCGCATCAACCAGAGAGGGCAACAGGATGAGGCCGCTAGTGCTGTTGACTTTTCTGACTAGGGAACACTTCAAACCAGTCCCGCTTCCAGAAAAACACCCTCCCACCCTCCCCACCTCAGCAACCACTTGGCCCTACACCAGGGCCAAGCTCCTCCTGCAGCCGGCTCAAGCGCTTACACAGCGCCACAGGGAACTGCACTAGGGCGAGGGGGAGAGAATTTCTTGCACTGCTTTACAGCCCTCGACTCTTGTGAGCACTAACAACGGGGGTGGTGGCTTCCCCGCCGCCTAGCTTTCCCAATAAACCACAGGCCAGAGACTCTCGTGGCACGCCTTCAGCGTCCTCTTGCTGTGGTCTGTGACTCCATACAGAACGCTGAGATGATGGCAGTGTTTCTTTATTTAACCCCTGGAAGAGCATCCTCGCTCGGCTGTGCTGGCAGCTTCAGCAGGTACCTGCAGCTACAGACTTCAGGCTTTGCTTGCTTCAGCTGGGGAAAACGTGGCGCTGTCTCCAGCCACAAGTCTCCCACGGGGCCCTTGCCAGTGAACCACCGCTCCTGAGGAAAACAAAAGCCCAAGTGAGAGCCGCGAAGAACAGGAGGTCCCCAGAGCCACAGGCGCGGTCCGGGAAGGCAAGCGAGGCCTCTTGCAGTAGCTTCTTCCACCCATCACCCAATTTGCCGTGCTGCAAAAGCCTATCAGGGAGGGCAAGGAGAGGGAACGCAAAGGAAACCTCCTCCAGCCAGGTTCAGGCTGGCTCCCAGAGCTGGCTCAAGGGAGAGGCAGAGATTCCACTCCACCGCTCCTCAGCCCAGCAGAGATGCTGGGAAGGAGCGGCATGCTGCAGCGCCTGCTGCTCCCTCGCGTGTCCTTCCAGCCCCTCCTGAGGGAAGGGCATCGCAGCTGCCACTGCCCTCCTGCTGAGGAGGGCTAGCAGCCCCTACCAGCTCGCCAAGGACTTTCGGCACACGCTCCTGAAGCTCGCTGGGGGCTTTCCCTACGTGGACCTGCCGGAGTACAGTCCGCGCCACCTTCTCCTAGGGCATGCCAAACCTCTGCCCAGGGAGCAACTCAGAGGCAAAGAGGATCCACTTACAGCGCTCATCTCCAGCCAAGCCTTCTCCAGGAGGTTGCCATTCGCCTCACAGGCTTGGAGGCCCTGCCTGAGGCACAACAGGCTCTGGTCTTTGTTACCCAGCATGCAGAAAACGTACGCTTTCAGATGGTAGGCTCTGGGGTAGAAGACGGGGCTTGTAGAGCACCGAGCAAAAACCTCTTCCACAAGCTACCGAGAGAACAACGGAGAGGCACGTCAGCAGAAGTCATCGAGCTGGGCGATGGCTCGGCACTGAGGACCGCACCTATTCCCCAAAGGGGAAAGCAGCCGCAAAGGCACAAGGAGCACGCAGCTAGCAAGGCTGAGATACCACACAAGTCTCTCCCGAGCCATAAGCCCTCACATGCAGCAGGCATTTCAGCAGGGCTCACTAGCTAGCTCATGGCTGTGCAAGTCTCTTCTCCTGTCTTGCAGACCATTCCCATCCCCACAAGGGAATCCTCACGTGCCCAGGAAGACCCCCGTCACCTCACTGCCTTCTCTACCACCTCTTGCTGCCGCCCCATGGGGGAGCAGCCTCTTGCCATGTTCCTCTCTAACCCACTACCACACTCTGCCTCTAGCCTGGCTCCATCCCAGCGCGGCTGCTTCGCCCTGGCCTTGCCAATCCACTGCTGCTCGCAACACAGCTTTCCCTAGAGGCCCCTCACAGCGTGCACACCCCCCTCCTCCTCTTCCCTCACCCTTAGAGCCCTGCTGCGGCTCTCCCGGGCCCTCGCCGAGCTGCGCTCAATGTCGTTCCGCAGCACCAGCGTGTAGCACTCCAGGAGCCGGCTGCATGCTTGGGTGGCCAAAACGGAGGCGTCAGCTCTCTTCAGCAGCCTCTTGGCCTTTTCAAAGGGCTTCTGGAACTCGGCCCACTGCCCAAGCCTTCCAAACCTACACCGTCCAGAGAGAAACACACACACACACACACACACACACGTTTTGTAGAGTACTTGATCAAGTACTCTACACCCCAGCGACGGCCGCCTTGTTGGACAGGGCACGGGGGACACGACAGGCCCAGAGCTCCCACCTCCCCTGCCAGAACCACTGCCTGGGCCTCTCGCCAGTCTAAGCACCTCTGTAACTTACCAAAGAGCCAGGGACGAATACAGTCCAAGCAGGATGCTGTTGTGCGAGCTGAGGATGTGGTTTGCTTCGTTCTGCTCAACGAAGCTCCTGCACTCTTCAAATGACTTGTACTCCCAGCCTGTAATACAAATGCATCGCAGAGAAGCAGTGCCGCCCTCCGCTGCCTTGTTTTCCCTCGGGCATTCGTAGCAGGACAAAGCTCAAGCACAGCTGGAGAATTTCTGGGCAGGTAAACCACTCAGAGAGCAAGCAAAACCAAACAGGAACAAGGCAAGGGCTGGAGTTCTAGCCTAGCTCCTCAGGGCTAGTCAAGCGCCACACAAATATCTATTCCCTTTTCTTCAGCAGCTTTCGAGCGCTGACAGACACACGCTGCCATTGACCAGCAAGCGACAGCCACTCCATAGCGTAGGCTGTTAGATGCCTCCTGGTCAGGCACATCCCCCAGCACTGCTATGCCCGCCTCCCCAGGAGCCAGAGCAGAGCGAGCCTGGGAAGAGGTTTCAGAAAGGGGAATCTCAAAACACGGGAAGCAAAGAGGGAAATTGCCAGCATTTTGAAATCACTCTGGGATCTCCTGTAGAACATGCAAACAAAGACAGGGGAGGCAGGAAAGACAGACAAAGACACACCCAGAGCCAAAGAGCCCGGGACTCGGCCCAGGAAGTGAAAGCGTGGCTGGAGGCTCTGGCGTCCGTGTTGTAGCAGGAGAAAAAGCATCTTTGCAAGCCTCCTGGCTCTCTGGGGCCCTCCTCACTGAGCACTTACCAGCGTAAAGCAACAGGTCTAAGCAGCAGGAGAAGAAGTATGCCTGCCCAATGATGCTGTGCTCTGCAGCCACCTGCTTCTCGAGCCTGCGCAGCACTTCCTCACATTCTGGGTACCTGCGGAGGAACACAGCGAGCCTCCATGGAGCCTCTCCGCGGGGTGGGATCCCAGTCACCACCTCCGGACGCTCCCCGCTCCCCTTCCCATCATCCCGCTCTCCCTGCGCTGCTCTTTCTGGCATCGCCATCAGAGGTTCTCCATCAGACAGTTGTTCATCTTTTGGCAACAAGTCTCCGGAGAAAGGCCTCAGGGACCCCGGCCCAAACGGCAAGCCCCGGAGCAAAACTCAGGCATCCTTCCCATGCAAGCCAGTGCTTTCCCATTGGCCCAGCAGCAGAGCTACTCACCTTTCCATCAAAGTCTTTGTCAGGAAAAGCAGGCCAAAGAGCACGCACAGCTCCCCACTGCCCTCCGCACTCGCCCACATGACGCGTTTGCTTCGGAAACTGCTCCTCTCGAGACCTCCCCCTGGACGACTGCCGTCTCGGGCACCGGTGCCGCGTGGCATGGAAAGGCCCGCGTCCACCCAACCAAACATGGCTAGCGCCCCCAACACAACGAGCGCCTCCCTGCGCTAGGCTCGCTCCTAAACCAGGCCTGGGAATTGCCTGCGGCAAGCGCTACCTGGCAAGGGCCAGAACCGAGCCAGGAACTGTTCCAGCAGTTTCACAGCACACACTCACGCTCCCCAACAGCCAGCCACGGTCCTTGGCATTGTTTAATTTACCAGCGTCCATACAGCCAGCGAGTATCCAATAAGAAACCAAGCAGCCCTCTTTGCTGCGCGCAGAGAATGACACAAGAAGGATCTCAGGTGGCCCCCCGACCCTGCGCAACCAGCAGTCTGTCCCGCAGCAGCATTACCTCATCTGCAGAAAGAGCGCCGCAAAGAGCGTGGCGAGAACCTCGCAGTCCAGGTCGGGCTTCTCCAGCTCCATCCACAGGCTCTTGGCGCGATAGCCTGCCAAGAAAACAAGCAGGCTCGCACAGGCTCCCTCTGCGGAGATGCCTTCTCGCAGGCAGCGGGGGCAGTACGTACCTACGTCGACAGAGAGGGGCAGATTCCCCAGGCTGAGGTTCAGGTGGCTCAGGGCCTGGGCAAATTTGGCGGCCTTTAATACCCCTCCTCCAAAGAGCTCGACGTCAGAGCTAAGCTGGATGGCCGCCCGCCCGTACTGCAGCCACTCTTCCTGGCAGCCCAGGTCCTGGCAGCACCGCGCATATTCCATGTAGGACAACAGGATCTAAAACGGTCCAGACAGGAGACTGTACAAGACTGAATGTCGCCAGGGTGATTCTCTGGCCTAGACGGCTCAGGGCAGAAACCCAACGGCCAGCTTCTCTCTTCTCTTCTGCTCTCAGGGCTCTCACCCCTACGACAAACGGTTCTTAGGACTGCCGCTGCTAACTGCGGCCGTGGCGAGACGAGGGCCCCAGCGGGGTGCTGCCTTAAAGCCACAACCAGCCCAACGCTTACAACGGTGAAACAAACGCCATGAGAGCGACTACCAAGAAGAAGAGCAACGCACGTCTGCTGGAAGTTTGTAAAGCAAAGTTCAGGGACGGGTACCACTCCGTCGCGTTTGGCCTCTTCTTGCCGCCCCGGGCAGACCCTGCTGGTACTCTAGGCGGGCCAGGGGAAAGGAGCTATGTCAGAAACGCGTCTGCTGCCGCAGAGAGGAGGCACTCACGTGACTCGCATCCTCAGACTCCTCGGCCGTGTTGACCTTCATGAGCGCTGCCAGGCGCGACAGCCTCCGGCCGCTGGAAGTGCCCTCCAGGCTGAAGAGCTGCCGCAGCAAGGAAAGGCAGTGGCTCTGCCGGAACAGCCAGGGCAGCCTCTCCCTCCTGCCACACAAGAGAAACCGCTGGGCCACAGCCACTAGCTACACAGTGCCAGGTCAGGCAGGGCCAGGGGAAGCAGGGCGACAGAGGAGGCAGCTGCACCTGCTCCCAGCAGGGCGGCAGCTGATGCAGGCCGGGCTGCAGGCATGGAAGCGGCAGAGCCAAGAAGCACCACCGGGGAAAGATCGCTGCTGGCGAGAACGGGTTGGCACTACAGCCCAGGGAGGGCGAAGCAAAGCCGGGCACCGCGAGGGAAAGGCTTGTTCTACGGCAGCCTTGCACCTGGCTGCAACCCCCGAGCTTCCTCATTCTCACACCTCCCCTCCACTTACCCCTCCATGCCCACGTCCTGCTCCTCCCTGCCGGCTCCCTTTCCTCTGCAGCCTGTGCTCCCTGGGAACATCTCTCTGCTCTCACCCCCACCATCCCCCACAAGGCAACACGTGCCCGCTCCCCCCACCCAGGAGCCTCCAGGTCCCTCAGCAGCTTTCCCCATGCTAACACCTATGCTCAGGGAAAGTCTGGGCTTAAGCCGAGGCAGGTGTGGGCCTAGGTGCCCGGCACCACGCAGGAAACGCCTCTTCCTTCCCTTCTCTTTCCCTTCGGCTTCTTACCCTGCCTCTTGATGAAGGGAGGACTCTTTGTTCTTCCTGTGGGAGGCACGCTCTGACTTCTCCAGCAGAAACTGGAAGACGACGCCAGCTGAGGTGAGGGGCAATTTTCTCTTCAGCAGGCTCAATGCCTTCCTGAGTGTCTTCTTTGCCAGCTCCATGCAGCCCATGTTGTAGCAGACCTGCACAGGAGAAGGCTTCTTCAGACAGTCCCAAAGGGCTCCGACTGAGCACGCACCACATTTCAAGTCTCTGCCTGAACCGAGGCCGAGGCCGAGGGCCTCGACCGCTTTTGGCCGCAGGCTGAAGCGCTCACAGGAAAGGCTGCTGGTAGCGGCCGTGCCTCAAAATGCCAGGCCTATCGCCGCTGCCGCCACCCCCCAACAAAGGCGTCCAACTCCACCCACCAGCAGAGCCCTCAGAACCTCCCCGGCACTTTACCTCCCCTTTCAGGCTCAGGAAGGTGGCTTCTTCAAAGCAGGCAAGCACATCAGCTTTCTCAGCCGCTGAGCTCCTCACGACCTCTGCTTTCTTCAGGTTCATAAAGGCCTTGGAACAAGCACACAGAGAGCAGGTGAGCGTCGGTGCAGAGCCTGCATCCAGCCCCATCGTTCCCAGTTGCCTCCAGCAGCTCTCTGAGGAGGGCACGCATCTGCCCCTGGCGATGCCCACCCTAACACAGCCCACGGGCACGAGTGCTCCTTCGCACCACCTCCTGGCGCGTGCGCCTTGTGCAAAGGTCCTGCTTCTCTGCCCCGCCTCCCTTGCCCCAGGAGAGGCAAACGGGGGGGAGAAGCCTGGCTCTGACGCCAGCGGTTCAGCCCCAAGTCCCCACAGAGGCACGTCCTAGTGCAATGGCAAAATCGCCTTGCCCAGGACAAGGCAACTGAGAGGCCTCCTTGTGCAGTGGGCTCCGGCAAGCAGGGCGACTCACCAGGTAGTTGTCGGAGACGTGCAAGTAGGCAGCCGCACACTCCAGCAGGTAATAAAGGGCTCTGCCATCGTTGCCCATTGCCATGTGGTGGTGAGCCAGCGGCACAAGCACCAAATCCACAATGGCCCTGCATTCACAGGCACACGCGGCACCGGGCGTCCCTTTGGCCTTGCTGGGCACCGTAGCTACGCGTTCCGTCCTGGCCAGAAACTGCTCTGCCGCTCTACTCAGAGACAAAGATCACGCAGAAAGACGACGCACGCTAGCATCACCTATACCGCTCCGTCTGCCTAGACTAACAGCATATTCTAGCGCAGCACAAGCAAGGCCCTGTGCACACGCGCGTCATACGGGAGCGCTGGGTTTCACAGCCTTCCCAGGCGTGCAGAGGGCTGGCCGCTTATTCTTTCAGCCCCCCGCATTCACAACCACAGTTTCCCAGCAGCGTTCCACATTACAGTTGACACGGGCGACCCCCGAGTGGCCTGGCTCCCCCCATCCTTGCTCCGTCTTCCCCCTGTGCTCCTCCCTCCCTTCCGCTCTTGCCTTCCCTCCTCGCTCGAGAGCTGTGGCTCTGCCCTGACTGCAAGCCAGTACCACTCACTAACACAGCGCTTGGGCGCAGGATTCGTTTTCTTCCACTGCAGCAACGTCAACCCGCGCGCGCTGAGCAGTCTTCTCGCGTGCCGTAGCCCCAGAGCCCAAGGCGAGCGGGGCCAGGCAGGGCAAAACGGGGGCGAGGAGCAACATCGCCCCTTTCAAGCCCTAGCAAACTATTCCTTTGGCTTTAGCGGTAACAAGATCCACGAGGACGCGATGCTGTTGGTGCCTTTGCTGACCCTGCTCTGGAGCAACGCTGCTCTTGGCCACAGGGAGGAAGTCAAGCAGGCCTTTCTGCCACCTTCCAGCAGCCCCCCTGCTCCCGCTGGCTGCTTTGCCCCTGCACACCTCGCAACATTGCTCTCCTACAGCTAGGAAGGCAGGGCTGGCTCCGCCCTAACGTGACCATCGTCACCCTGATCCCACTGGCTTCCTCCAAGAGGCTCATCTCCAGGGCCACCCCATCCCAGCTCCCACCCAACAGGCCAGCTCTTTCCTGAGCTAGAGTCACAGCCAGCAGGCACAACTGCAAACTCCACTTGCCCCCTCTGCAGACCCTGAGCCCGCTGACTTCCCAACGTAACCAAAACCTACTCTCCTCACCGAAAAGTCTCCTCCAAGAAGCTCTTCTCTTTCTGCAGGGCTTTTGCAGTACCTGGAAACAAAGCACGAGTTAAACGCTTCCTCACCTCACACGCGGGAAGAGCTGCATCTTGCCATGCTCCATCCGAAAGGGGAGGAGAGCAGAGTCAAAGGGACCGACGGCAGCTCTCTTCCTGGCCTCTTCCCCCGAGAGCTGCCTTCCTGGCAGGGCTGTTACGTTTTGGGCAAGCGTAGCACACCCACCAGGAAAGGCGCCTCAGCCTGCGGGGCCGGGGGGTGCACCGCAAGGCTCTTGTCACTGCAAGGACATGGGCTGCTCTCCGGTCATTCCAGGGAAATGCAGGAGGGCGTTCCGGGGCACAGAGGCTCTACGCTGTGCCCACAGCATGGCTCTGCTGGTGCAGCTGGCCTCAGTGGAGGACTAAGCTAGTCTCAGGGAAGCCTCTCCCCTCTGCTGACAGCATCCCTAGGCTTCAGCAAAACGCTTCTGCGGACGGCGCTTGAGACAGAGCAGCGCTTCCATTAATTGCGCAAGCACAGTGCGGAGGGCCCAGGCTCCAAAGCACGGCAGCTAGCATACCCGGAGTGGCACGGAGCTCATCCCTCTTCAACTCCTCCTTTCTGAGCAGGGAGGCCTCCCAGCTGGACGAGCAGCGTTCGCTGGCACGGTCGTCGCAGCTCTCTGCCTCCCGGGCGCTGCCGAGGGCCAAGCGGTGGAAGGCCACAAAGTCCCCTCCGCCGCAGCACTGGCACTTGTGCGCTTGCCTCTCCAGGAAGGCCGCGCACTTGCGGTGCATGGCCACCCTCTGTCCCTTGGGCCACAGCTCGTAGGCAGCCTCCCGCAGCAGTGGGGCGCAGAAGGTCAGGACGCCAGACTGCAGCCTCGCGGTCTTCTCGGTCTCGCCCAAGCACCGCTTCTGGGCACCTGAAAGGCAACGGGGCTTCACATCAGCCACAGCTGGGGCCACAGCCGGGGGACGAAAGACAGGCCTTGGCGTGGATCCTTGGCAGGAAACCAGCGCTCCTGCACTCGGAGCCTCGCAGCGCTAGGGTGAAAGGGACCCGTTTGCCTTGCCGACACCAGCACAGCCTGCGCAACAGGCTACTGCCCTGCGCTCTCCCTCCCAACGCACAGCCTTCAGCTGCACTCCCGCAAGCAGCTGCCGAGGCTGCTGGCAGCAGAAGCAAGGCCGGCCATTTGGCCCATTACACACCACCGGAGGGGGCAGTGCAGCGTGCCCTGGCGAGCCCCGCCAGGCACACAGCCGGGAGCAGCAGGAGCCTACCACGCTCCCGGGGGCGCATTATCACCACTTACCGCTCTCTTCCTCCAGAGAGGTGGCGGGCCCCTTGGTGGGAACACTGCTGCCTTCTGGCACCTTCCCAGCATTCAGCCACTTCAAGATGTTGCCTCTCACCAGGACATTCAACGCCTTGTTCATCTTGGTCCTGGTCCACCTGGGAAGGAGGCGTAACAGCAGCTCGGTGGTAAACGTCGGCCCGATGACGGCTGCGCACTTCAAGACCATCCGCTCCGAGGGCTTCATGCTGTCCACCTCAGCCAGCGCAATCCCTGTCAAAAACAAGCCACAGCTCTCTCTCTTGCCCCCTCCCAAGCCTGAGGCTGCCGAGGCTGCCTTAGCTTCCCCACACCAGACGCTACATTTGTAGCCTTCTTTCCTAGGGACCAAACCCCTTGGGCAGTCGCAACCCAGGGCACACAGACACCCAGCCTCTCTCTAGCCCATGCCCCGGGAAAGAACCTCCATGCAGCCGCCAGCCGCCGCAGCGGGGCTCGGCCCCTCACCTTTCAAGGTGGAGGGAAGCACGATGCTCTGCAGGTTCACGTCAGGTCTGATGGTGCACACCCTGCGCTCCTTCCCCGCGCTGGAGCTCCAGGAGGCTGCGGCAGGGGAAGCCTCCGTTACAGAAGCTGAGCGGAGCAAGAGAGCAGCGTAAAGCGATTTTCAAAGGGAGACGATTCAGGCCGTCACCTCCTGCTTGCCCTCCATCTTCCACCCTTTAGCATTCATCCCCCCCCGGGCAGGTCTTACAGCAGCTGGGCCCTGCGCTCCGTGGCAGCATAAATCCACCGCGCGGCTGCACCCAAGGAACACTGCAGCCACGCCACTCTCCGCCCTGCTCCACAATAACCGCCCCCGTTCATGCTGCCTCCAGACAATACCAGGGCTTAGCTCAGTGCCAGGGAGCGTCTCTTCCCCTCCTTTGCAATTTTCTGCCCCGTCCGCATTGCTTCGCCCCACAAAGCCACCCAAACTCCCCAGCCTGTGCTTAGGCTAGCCCAGCAGCAAGGCATGCAGGAGCCCACGCCTGAGCCAGGCCAAGGCCTCTACTGCTGCAACACCAGCCTGGGCCAACTTCACAGGGGAAGCCCAGGGCAACAACGCGCTCTGGAAGATGCGCCACAGCAACCAGGCCGTCAGCCACAACGGCGCTTACTGAAGAGGCTCTCCCACTTGTCCTCCATTTTCTCGCCCTTCCGCAGCAGGTGGAACAAGAGCATGTCGCGGCGCTTAAGGTCGCTCAGCAGTTCCTCGCAGTAATATGGGATCCCGTAGCTTCTCTGCATCAGGAACCTGGAAAGGAGCAGATCCAGCAGGGACTGACACAGGCAAAGCAAGGTGGGACACGTTTCAGACCAGCCTCTTTGCCACAGCTACACCTCCCTTTTGAACAGGCCAGCACTCCCACTGCCTTTGGCATCTGAGCTGCCCGGAAGATACAGCGGTTGCTGGAACGCGCAGGAAAAGAGTCGCGCGCAGTGCCCAAGGCACAGAGCTGCAAGCCTCGTCTCTCCTGGCCCCAACAGCCTAGATGCTCTCCGGCACCAGTGAGAGCCTCGGCCCCAGCAACAAATCGCCCCCCACTGCCCCACCACGTTCGTTCCCTCCTGCCCTCTGCAGCGGGTCAACCCCTCGCAAAGAGCTCCGAGGCCCCGCCTGGGACTTACGTCTCTAGGGCCCTGGGCACGCTGACAACTCCCAGCTCCCGGCAGGCTTTCTGCACAACAGCTGAAGCTTTCAGCTCTCCCAGATGAACGTGGGTCGTTTGCTGCAACTTCATGATGTCTGCTGCAGCTTCGCAGAGCCTCTGTCTTCCGTAGCGAGCAGGAGCAAAGCCCATGACCACAAAGAGCGGGACATCTCTGAGCACATGCGACATAACAGCCCAGGAGGCAGAGTCAATGTAGTGCGCGTTGTCGATGACAAACAGGACAAGCTCGTCTTCAACGATCTGAAACAAGCACGTTGGTCTGGGTGGATTCTGAGGGATTCTCAAGCATCTTCCACAGGACAGACTTTGGCCGGCCTCTCCCCACACAGAGGACGCGCAGAAGTCGCTCTCCTCTCCCCAGCTACCTCTTCGTTCGCAATCTCACCCGCTCTTCCGTGCTCCGAGACTCTTAAGGTCCCTCGGGCACGGTGGCACGGAAAGACACCGTTCCTCCTCCTCCGGAGCACATGCCCTCCAACTTCACAGGAGCAAAGTTATCAGGGGGCATGGCACGCGGAGTTTAGCCTCTGCAGGGCAATGACTCCGGTACACTGTCCTCCCACCAGCTCCCACCACTCTCCTGCAGAGCCCTCAGCCTGCGGCCTTGCTTTCCTTCTCTGACCCAGGATGGGGAGAACGGCTCACCTTCTGTAGCAGTTTCTTGAAAACCAACCCCAATTCCGTTGTCCTTTGAGCGCCGCTCATCTTGGACACCTTCTCCGACAGGGGAAACTGGCCAGAAAAGCAGAGTCACAGAGAAACAGCCTTTCAGGGCGGTTCAGCACACCTGCCCACCACGCAAGTCCAAGCGAGCAAAACGCCTCTGCTGCCCTCAGCATCTTACCTCTCCCCCCACACAGTGGAGAGGAGACGCAGCGCGCACGTCACCGGGAGCCTACAACGGAGGCCCTCTGCTGAGGGTCTCTGGCAGAGCTCTTGCAGGGAGGCATGAGGGGGGAGAAGAGCTTCTTCCCTCGCCGTGGCAATCGCGCGAGGGAGCAGGCTGCTCACGCACCAGTGAACTCAGCACCAGCTCATCGGCCCCCTCTCAAAGCCTCTCTGCAATGCCCTTTCCAGGCTGCTGAGCAAGACACCAGGAACTGCCTGCAGCAGCCTGGCACCTGCACTCACCCCTAACAAGGAGCCCCCTCGCCCCCCTCTTTGGACCCACAAACAGAAGCCCAGCCTGTGCTACCCTCCTGCTACTCCCACCACGGAGCTAAGCCCACTCCCCAGCACGGTGTCCCAACCACAACAGCCACAGGACGGCTCACAAGCAGGCCTTCGCCACGGCCACAGAGGCCTCTCGCTCTCACCTTAACGACGAAAGGCACATTGAGGAGGCAGTAGCTGCTCTCTTCCACCAGCCCTTGGAGCTTTTCCTGCAGGGCGAGCTCTCTGGCACTGCACGATTTACAGGCCTGCAGGCCCATGGCCACAGCCAGCACCATGTGCATGGCAGAGTAGACCTGCTTCAGGTTGAGCTCCAGCACTTCCACAGCCACTACCCTGCCATGCAGAAGCAAAAGGCACTGAGATTCAGAGAGGGACCCAAGCAGCCGCAGGCTTCTCACACTAAGCTCTAGGGGAGAGGCGGAATCCAGGGCCACTTGGGTTTCTTCTCTTGGCTCCGCAGCTACGGCCAAAAGCCCTGACTGAGCTCGGGCTCTACTTTGCTTGGGGCCTGGCCCAAAGAAGGAAGCTCAACAGCAGTGGCTCCAGCAGCCACCTCTAGCTCCCTCAAGAGGCAGCAGGAGGGCACGCAGCTGCTCCTCAGCAGCAGCTCCTGCAGGCCTTGCAGGGATGCTGCAGTCCAAGGGCCACGCACCCGGGCAGAGGGCAGAGGGGCTCCAGTAGCCCACGGACATCAGCGGCTGGGCAGCGAAAGCGTTCCACAGCTCCCGGTCAGCAACACTCACCTGAGCCCAGCAGCCTGGCCTAAAGAGGCAAGCTCCGTAAGTAAATGGCTCTTTCCAGAGCCCGTCACGCCCTCAAACGCCATGATGTGGCTTGCTTTCTTATCCACATAGGCTTTCAAGTAACTTTCAAAGAGGGCAATCTCCTCCTCCCGACCTGGGAAGGCAAACAAGAAAGCGACCCGTTGCAGCGAGCTGAAAAGCAAACAGCCGTCGGCACCCTTCTCTCTCGCCGCCGCAGCGGGTCAGTCGGACCCAAGGAAATCTCCTCCCCGATCCCAACTACGGCCATCCCTTTAGCCCTGAGGCTGTGAGCAACTGCACACTGGAAAGGTCCCGCCACGCTAGCTATGCAGCACGGCAGGGAGCATCCGGCGCACGCCTCACCCTGCTTCCCACCTCTAGCTGCGGCCCAACCCCAAAGACAGGAACCAGCTAGGAGCCAAGGTATGCACCAAACCCTTAGGGCCACGCCAGGCAACGCCATCCCTCGCAAAAGCTTCTCCGTTCCCAGAGCGGAACTAACAGGTACCGACGGCAACAAATTGGCCTTCAGCAGACCAAGGCGTTCTCCACCTACCGAGCAACGGGGAAGAGCTGGGCCTCTCCTTCGTAACATCCATGCCAAACATGCTAGCGGGAGGAAGAGAAAAACAAAAGCCAATGAAGTAGGCAGAAGCTGGAGGACGTAGAGCCACGCGTGGAGCTGAGGGTGCGCTCCCGGGGACCCGCTCTTCTTTCGAGCCGGAGCGAATCCTGCCCACGCTCCCACTGGCCCAGCAGAGAGCGCAAACACCAAACGAGCACTAGCAAAGCTGCAGCCAGGAAGAAGCCCAACGGCCACAGTGGGACACCACACAGCATCAAGACTCGAGCGCCACAGGCCAAAGCCCAAGGAAGCGGAGACACGAGCAAGAAGCCAGGCAGTGCCGCTGGCTAGCACACTGCTGCACCCCGCAGGACAAGCCAAACAAGTCTCTGGTCCCGCCTACTGCTTCCCTGGCCTTTGCTCACAGGCAGCGCTTTCGAGAAGCGGGGCCCTGCAACAGCTGCTGTCAAGGCAAAGACGGGCAAGAAAAAACACTTCAAGCCACGACGTGCAACAGGACGACAAGGGTCACTTCTTGGGCCAAGGCGCCAAGCACCAGGCACCTTGGGCTCGAGTTTTTCTGAAGTTGCAAGGGGACGGCAACGTCAACGTTCCAAACGGCCTCCAAAGAGGATGCCAAACCCTGGCCCAGGGGAACACCTGAACTTTCACCAGGAGGCACTCAGGAACTGAGTCCTGGCCTGACCAAAAGCTTTCCGGGAGCGTCATGCTCGGAAGCAGCTGGGAGAAAACCTCCCTGGGGCAGAATTGCCACTGCGTTAGTCTTGCGCGCAATGGAGCAAGCACAGGGCAGAAAGCACAGCTGGAAGCCGTTTGGACCGGGGCTGCAAGGCCCCTCTGTGCCTACGGACACCTAAAAGCCTTCTCCACCCCTCCGGCATCACTCCCCGTCTCCTTACAGCAGGAGGCACCAGCGTAGGCAGGCCAAAAGCGTACCCGTGCTCTGCCTTTCCATCTTCTCAGCCCCAGCGATGGGAGGGGTGGGCGGGGGCCAGCTCTGCACAACTCCTCTTTGCGGACCAAGACTGGACCCTGTGTGCCACCCTGCCCCCAACCAGCCCGCTCAAACAGGACACTCACCACTTCGCCGACACCCCCAGGTATTGATACACGGGGCCAGGATCGACAACCCCCTTCATCTTTGCCTCCGGCAGCTCCTCGAAGCACCATCGGGGCAGCCTAGAGGCTGCGTACGTCACTGCGTCACAGGACACCAGCCCAGGGTAGTGCTCCATCAGCCGGGCTGCCAGATTCACCTTCTGGCCAATGACTGCCGCAGAGAGAGAGCACGCATTCACGTACCTATGAAACCAACCCGCTCCACCCTTCACCGCCAACGGCTGCATCACCTCCAGCACAGGCAAGCCCCAAACCGTTGGCAGCACAACCAGCAGGAACAACAAGGCTCTGAGCCTGGTCCCCCGCACCGCAGCGGCGCCCGCTCTGCCTCCCTCATTCCCCACAGGACACAGGCCAAGGCCTCGTCCCAGCCCAGCACATACGGGCAACAGGGTGTTCCCTGCCGCTCTGCCTCTTCCTTTGACACACTGCTCCGGCTGAACAGACCCAGCCCAGCCACCCGCTCCTCAGCCAAACACCTCGTACCTGTGTATTCGTGCCTCACGCGATGGCCTACGACTCCGCAGAACACCGTCCCGCTGGTAACCCCGACAGACACGGCCCTGACACACACGGAGAGCGACAGGCGCTCAGCAGCGCCCGCGCACAGGCCTGCCTGCCCACCTACCTTCACCCCTTCACCCGGCTCCCCTCGCACCACCTCCCGCCCTGGCAGGGCAGACCTCGGGGACCTGCAGAGCTCCGCAGCGTAACGCCCCCAGGTGAAAGGGGCTCCCGAGAGCAGCCAGGCAGTTTTCAACCCTTCCCCTAAGGCCTCACAGCTGTGACGGGCGGAAAGTCCCTGACTCCAGCCAGCCTCAGCACGCCTCCTCGGCGCGGGCAAGAAGGGCACCTCTCAGGGCACTGTCTCCTTCCTCCCAGGGACAGAGGAGGCCAAGCTAGAGGGCACGTCTCGCTGAGAAACCATCCCTCCCTCCTTCCCCCGCGCAGTCCCAGGCAACGCGCCTCCCCACTCACTCGATTTTCCTAGGCCTCGAGGAGCACGCCTTGGAGATTTGAACAGCGCTTTCCAAGGCGTGAACGCTTTCGTCGGGCAGCTTCTCTCCAGGGAGTCCAAACACGCACAGGAACGTGCAGCCCTGCCAAGGACAGCGGCAGCACAGCTTGGGACAGCGCCTACGGCAAACGGCTCATGCCGTGCGAGTCGAGCCGCTGCCGAGAGCAGCAGAGCTTCAGGGCAACCCCCAGCCAGAGGGTGCTGATCCCAGCGCCGAGGCAGAGCTGCTTCTCCTTTCCCCGCTGCTCAGTAGACCGAGAGAGCCACTGCCCTCTCGTTTGCTGCCCACACTTTTGCGGGGTGGGCTCCTCCCCCACACTCACTTTATCAAACATGGAGATTTTGTTGATCTCGCCCTTGTGAGGACGGATGATCTCCAGCATCATCACGCTGCTGTCCTGGATAGCCTTGCAGATCTGCGTTAAGTTGACATCGGCAGCAAACTGCAGCTTGACAAAGAGGCAGGTGACCGGCCGTAGCTCGGACAAGTAGTCCAGGGGCTGTCTGTCATCAATCTGGAAGACGAGAGCAGGACACCTTCAGCAGCCAGCTCTCCCCGAGAGCGGACTGCCCCCAGCAAACACCAAGCAAGAGCCCCCACGTGGGCAGCAGCACGCGCTCTCAGCGGAAGGAATAACTCCTCCCCTCGGGGCAAAATAAACACAGCTCCCGGCAGCTGTGGCCATACCTTCCTCAGAACAGATGCGGGGACGTACTTCCGCAGCAACTTCCCCAGAGCATGCCGAGGGGCCAGGGAAACAGCAGGCCTCAGGATGCCTAGGGAAGGAAAATCCAGGCGGTCACTGGCAGGCTGGCACTACGAGCCTGCCTAGGGAAAAGCAGTTGGAAAGCAGGGGCTGGCACTGGAACTCAGGGAGAGAAAGTCTCCTCCAGTTGCACATTTCTTCCTCCTGCAGGTGCTCAGCCAGAGCAGGCCCCTGGAAGCAGGGGGAAGCAGCGAGTGCCTCCGCTGAAGCGCACCAGGGCCAAAGGCACAAATGCTGACTGCAAGGGGGAGAGGGCAGAGGGCGTTCCTCGCTGGCCCCTGAACAAGCCCGCCCCCACCTTTCTGGGCAGCCACAGAACGTCATGAACACGGGCCTCACCTGACGCCTCAGGAGAACTGTAGTTCAGCTGGGCTCGGGTAAACTTGGAGAAGATGTCTTCGCGTTCCGACAGAGACATCCGTTCCATGCCTGTAACCTAAAGGCACACAGTACAAAAACGCGTCGAGGACAGCTCCAGGACCCACAGAGGACAGTACCCGTTGAGGCAAACTCTTCCAGCGCCTCCTGACCCCCTCTTCAAAGCCACCCAGCAGAATCCAGAGACAACCCTGAGACAAAACTGCTCCCCAGCAGCTACTGCTCCCCACCTACGGGAGCACCTCTACACCTAGAACTCCCTCCACGCGCGTCTCCTCGCCCTTCTCACACCTTCCTCCCTCACAGCCACGTCCACGCCCAGGCCCTCAGAATTGCTCCAGAGGCCGTCCCACCCACCTTCACAGCGCTTTGGCCTTTAAGTCTCTTGGTCTTGATCTGGTTCCGGTTACAGAGCTCCCAGCAGCTGGGTGACAGGATCACGTCACTTGCATTGGCAAGGTTTTGGGCCTGCCACACTTCACCCACGGCCTGGCCAAGGATCAGGAAGTGCTGCTGCTTTTTGTCTCCAACAGTCAGGAGGGACATATGCCCTGCAGAGATCCCTGGTGAGAGACAAGCACAACTGATGCAGAGAGCATTTTTACCTCCACAGCCCGCCACAGCTCAGCTCCTCCCAGGCCAACTTTGAAGCTCAGCCCTGGAGCCAGGCTCTTCCGCTCAACTGCTTCGAGCGCAGGCGTCCCACTTGATGGATTCAGGATCGATCGTGGCCGGGGAGGGGGTCCTAATCAGGGGCCCCACACCGGCACGTTGGCCAGCCACCGGCTCACTTTGCATGCAGGCAGCTCGTGAACGCCTGCCTGAGAACGCGCAGCAGCCTAACGCAGCACTCCCCGTACCTATCTTCAGTCGGAGCTTCAGACCCACGTCCGTCTCACGGATCCTGTACTTCTCCTGGATTTGCTGGCTACACTGCAGCACCAGGCTGATGGTGTCTCTCAGCTGCGTGTGCTTTGCTCTCCACAGCACCAGCACAGCATCCCCTGGGGAAAGCGAGGGGACAGGGACGGCTCTCGTGACACCTGACGCTCCCTGACCTGCACCCACCGGCCGGGACAGCGGAAGCCAGCAGGCGTGCCAGGGAAAACGCGTTTGGGTGAAGGCATCCTCCTCAACTACAGCACCCTGGCCACAGGCACACCTCCCCCTCTGCCCCGCCAGCTACAACTGCAGCCACGCCGCCAGGGCCCGGGACGGCAGCTCCCCCTGGGCACCTGCGTGCCAGCAGAGCCACCCCTCGGGGCTCTGCCGGCTCGCGCCTCTGTCTCCCCTCTCCCCTCGCACTCGTCTGCAGCTGCAGCAGACAAGGCCACGTCTCTTTTACGCACACGTACCTGCAAACTTCAAGATGTCTCCACCAAAAGCCAGCAGCTCTGCAGACCAAAAAAAAAACACAAGAAGAGCTGCAGCTAGGCCTTCTTCAGGAAGGCCGCAGGACAAGCCGCTCTGCTCAGACAGCAGCACAAGAGCAGCGGTGCTTTGGGGGCACAACTTAGCAAACGTAGCAGCTACACTGCTCACAGGGACCACAGCCCTGGGACCTACGCTACTGTGCCCTGTGACAAGGCCCCAGGGAAGGCAACGCACACTTTGGTCAGCGCCCCCATCCCCAGCTCATTTGGGCACTAACACTGGCTAGATGCCCCCGCTCCCCCCTGCGCCCCAACACCAGCAAAATCTTCCTCCATCACTGAACAGCGGTCACTCCACAAGCCCAAGGGTGGGTGCTGAGAAAGCGGGCACCTCCTTAGTCTTTGTGGGGAGCAGAAAGCACCTGCCAGAAGAGCCCAGCTGCTCTCGGCGGCTCTCAGCCCCATAGGAACCCCCAGCCCGCGCAAGGAGGAGGCGGCGGCGGCAGCAGCAGCAGCAGCAGCAGCAGCAGCAGCAGGCTGCCCAGCACCTCCCTCTCGTCGTGGCCCAATCCCACACAGTCCTGCAGAACGGCACTTACCCTCCAAAATGTCACCCATGTAGCGATTGAGGGTTTGCGTTACCTCATCCGCACCCCGCTCTATGCTGATGCTCTGGCTGAATTTCTCTGTCAGAGCAGTGAAACCTGCAACAGGGACACACAGGCACAAAGAAATCAGGACGCGTCTACAGGGCCAAAGGACCTGGCACTTTCCACGTCGCTTTCAGCCAGCCAAGGGAACCACGCTCCGGGAGAACCCAGGCGCGCCCCTGACAGCAGCCACAGCCCTCTAATTCCACCCGCGCTTCTGAGCGCTCGCTGACGGGCGCCTTCCCCATGCTCACACCCACCCGTTACGCCTAGCTCCTGCACTTGGCTGCCACCCTCCAGCGCGTCCCCCGGCTGCCTCCCCTCTTGCCTACAGCCAGGCAACACCCTGAGCTAGAAAGCCCACGAGGCCTTTGCCAACTAACGCAGCACCTGGCCAGCCACAGCTCCTCTGCGCAGCAGCTGCTCCTCCAAGTTTGCCCTGACAAAGACTAACAAGGGGGAGGCAAGGCAGCCAGGCCTCCTCTCCCAGGCCTCCATGAGCCAGAGCCTGGCCCACCTCACACCTCCCCAAAGCTCCAGAGAGAGCACTGCAGGCAACAGCGCGGGCCCAAGCTGCTGCTCCGGCAGCCTCAGGGCTCCCTAACGCACGCTGCTCTGAGCAGACGGCTGACCACAAGCAGGCCGCAGGGCTGCTGCCAGCAAAGACCACCCCCGGGCTGTGACCTCAGCTACGTCCGAGCGCTACTTCCCCAAAGCGGAAGACCTCAGCGGCAAACGACATCTCCTTTGACCCCTTCTCTACCACAGGCGGGACGACCAGGGCTCCAAAAGGCCCGCTAAGTCCCAGCGGCTCGGGTCGGGGACTCCTCCTCAGTGCCCGCCCTTCATAACGCTTTGACCCACCTGACACATCAGCAAAGAGCAGCACTCCATGGAAGTTCTGAACGCAACGGTTCTCCTGCTTCAAGTCCTCAGACAAAAGCAGGTCGGGGACGTAAGCAGCTACTTCCCCCAGTTCTGAGCAGTGCTTTGACCTTCGCTCCCAGGCACAAGACATCGTCAGCGCCCTGGGGTACCTGCGGTACCTCAGTACAAGACGACCCACCGTGCCCACCAGGGAGGACGACCAGACACCACTGCACAGCGTTGCGCACTGGCCTTTGGGAGGCGCGGCTGGCCCTCTGTCACCAAGGGGCCGGGGGAGGTCACAGTCGGCTCACAGTGACATCGTCCGCGTGTCATCATTTACCTGTCCACTGTCGCCTACGCTGATCCGGCTAACAGTGACAGCCTCGGCAAGGCACCGCTTACCCAGCAACTGCCGGGAAGCTGCCCCCCGCTCCCTCCCTACGCCGAGCCGGTTGCTCAGAGGTGGCTAGCGCGACGCAGTTGTCTCCCGTACAGAGCTGAAGGAGGCTCGCACAGCGACTGACCTCCACCCGTGGCCGAAACAGCAGCTGCTTCCCACGTTCCCAAGCGCAAAGGGCCTAACAGACGTGCTGACAGCCAGCAGCCCAGGCTTCCCCAAAAGCACGGCCACTGCAGCACGCAGCGGGACATTTCCAGGGCTGCTCGGAGGACTTGTATTTCTTTGCAAAAAGAAGTGGGGCTTTCCCAGGGGGGCAGCGGGGGACACAGCCAACCTCCATCCACACGGCTCCTGGGGGAGGCCGGGAGGAGATGGACAGGGCTGGGCCAGGATCACGGCGCACCGACGTATCAGAGAGGGCAAGACAAAGTCCAAAGCCGCAGCAGGAGGCAGCTCCAGGTCCCTGCTCCGAGTGAGAACGCTGTTGTAAACCTTGCATGCCCCAGGGAAACAGAGCCACGCTGGGCACCCTGGCTCACGCACGGCCCTCTGCCTCCAGGCAGGCAAAGGCAGCTCCCCGTCCACCTTAGCCGCTGCCCCGAGCCACACAACTGCTGCCACCAAAGCAGCAGCACTGAGGAGAGCCGGGCTCTACGGGGGACGAGGGCTAGCAGTGCGCCAAAGCTGCCCTTCTCCCCAGTCGCTCAGAGGAGCAGCTGCACGAGTTGGCGTGCCTGCCACACGGTGACACTCAGCGGCTGCTTGCCCAGGCAGCCTCCAGTGTCCCTCTCGGACTGTGCCTCTCCCTCAGGCAATGGCCAGGCGAGGGAGCACCAGCCCCTCCCAGGCCTGGGGGACCAGGTGCTTTAGACAAGCCTGTGCCCTTGCGCTGCTGACCTCAAACAGCAGAGCACTTGACAGCAGAAACCAGCCTGCCTTCTTTCCTGCTGCCTCAGCACTCAGAGAGAGGCTACCAAGATGGTCTCTCTTCTTGCCTCCAGAAGGCTCCCCCTGCTGCCTCGGGGCCCACCAAAGTCTCCCAAGCAAGCACAAGTCACTTGCACCCAACACACACAACTGCAACCTGCTGGCGACAGCCAGGCACACACACCGAGCCAGGCCCAGGTTCGGAACGCTGCTTGCCAGCCCAGCTCACACGCTTCCTCCTTCCTCCTTCCCACGAGGCAGGCAAAGCGGTCACCCGTACGGGAGACTGACGATGCAGGCCGACCGAGCAGGCTTGCTCTGCCTCCTCAGGAAGAGCGCGCAGCAGCGTGACGACGCCTAGGCCAACGCTCTCTCTTGCCAGTGAGCAGCAAGGGCTGGCTGCTCCCCAAGGCAAGCTCAGCTGGGAGCTGGGCGGACCCCAGCACAAGCAGCGCCCTCGCCCACAGGGGCATCCCTCTTGGCTACATCTATATGCACACACGTACATCCATTCTCCACTAAGGAGCTCTCATCCGCATCAACCAGAGAGGGCAACAGGATGAGGCCGCTAGTGCTGTTGACTTTTCTGACTAGGGAACACTTCAAACCAGTCCCGCTTCCAGAAAAACACCCTCCCACCCTCCCCACCTCAGCAACCACTTGGCCCTACACCAGGGCCAAGCTCCTCCTGCAGCCGGCTCAAGCGCTTACACAGCGCCACAGGGAACTGCACTAGGGCGAGGGGGAGAGAATTTCTTGCACTGCTTTACAGCCCTCGACTCTTGTGAGCACTAACAACGGGGGTGGTGGCTTCCCCGCCGCCTAGCTTTCCCAATAAACCACAGGCCAGAGACTCTCGTGGCACGCCTTCAGCGTCCTCTTGCTGTGGTCTGTGACTCCATACAGAACGCTGAGATGATGGCAGTGTTTCTTTATTTAACCCCTGGAAGAGCATCCTCGCTCGGCCGTGCTGGCAGCTTCAGCAGGTACCTGCAGCTACAGACTTCAGGCTTTGCTTGCTTCAGCTGGGGAAAACGTGGCGCTGTCTCCAGCCACAAGTCTCCCACGGGGCCCTTGCCAGTGAACCACCGCTCCTGAGGAAAACAAAAGCCCAAGTGAGAGCCGCGAAGAACAGGAGGTCCCCAGAGCCACAGGCGCGGTCCGGGAAGGCAAGCGAGGCCTCTCGCAGTAGCTTCTTCCACCCATCACCCAATTTGCCGTGCTGCAAAAGCCTATCAGGGAGGGCAAGGAGAGGGAACGCAAAGGAAACCTCCTCCAGCCAGGTTCAGGCTGGCTCCCAGAGCTGGCTCAAGGGAGAGGCAGAGATTCCACTCCACCGCTCCTCAGCCCAGCAGAGATGCTGGGAAGGAGCGGCATGCTGCAGCGCCTGCTGCTCCCTCGCGTGTCCTTCCAGCCCCTCCTGAGGGAAGGGCATCGCAGCTGCCACTGCCCTCCTGCTGAGGAGGGCTAGCAGCCCCTACCAGCTCGCCAAGGACTTTCGGCACACGCTCCTGAAGCTCGCTGGGGGCTTTCCCTACGTGGACCTGCCGGAGTACAGTCCGCGCCACCTTCTCCTAGGGCATGCCAAACCTCTGCCCAGGGAGCAACTCAGAGGCAAAGAGGATCCACTTACAGCGCTCATCTCCAGCCAAGCCTTCTCCAGGAGGTTGCCATTCGCCTCACAGGCTTGGAGGCCCTGCCTGAGGCACAACAGGCTCTGGTCTTTGTTACCCAGCATGCAGAAAACGTACGCTTTCAGATGGTAGGCTCTGGGGTAGAAGACGGGGCTTGTAGAGCACCGAGCAAAAACCTCTTCCACAAGCTACCGAGAGAACAACGGAGAGGCACGTCAGCAGAAGTCATCGAGCTGGGCGATGGCTCGGCACTGAGGACCGCACCTATTCCCCAAAGGGGAAAGCAGCCGCAAAGGCACAAGGAGCACGCAGCTAGCAAGGCTGAGATACCACACAAGTCTCTCCCGAGCCATAAGCCCTCACATGCAGCAGGCATTTCAGCAGGGCTCACTAGCTAGCTCATGGCTGTGCAAGTCTCTTCTCCTGTCTTGCAGACCATTCCCATCCCCACAAGGGAATCCTCACGTGCCCAGGAAGACCCCCGTCACCTCACTGCCTTCTCTACCACCTCTTGCTGCCGCCCCATGGGGGAGCAGCCTCTTGCCATGTTCCTCTCTAACCCACTACCACACTCTGCCTCTAGCCTGGCTCCATCCCAGCGCGGCTGCTTCGCCCTGGCCTTGCCAATCCACTGCTGCTCGCAACACAGCTTTCCCTAGAGGCCCCTCACAGCGTGCACACCCCCCTCCTCCTCTTCCCTCACCCTTAGAGCCCTGCTGCGGCTCTCCCGGGCCCTCGCCGAGCTGCGCTCAATGTCGTTCCGCAGCACCAGCGTGTAGCACTCCAGGAGCCGGCTGCATGCTTGGGTGGCCAAAACGGAGGCGTCAGCTCTCTTCAGCAGCCTCTTGGCCTTTTCAAAGGGCTTCTGGAACTCGGCCCACTGCCCAAGCCTTCCAAACCTACACCGTCCAGAGAGAAACACACACACACACACACACACACACGTTTTGTAGAGTACTTGATCAAGTACTCTACACCCCAGCGACGGCCGCCTTGTTGGACAGGGCACGGGGGACACGACAGGCCCAGAGCTCCCACCTCCCCTGCCAGAACCACTGCCTGGGCCTCTCGCCAGTCTAAGCACCTCTGTAACTTACCAAAGAGCCAGGGACGAATACAGTCCAAGCAGGATGCTGTTGTGCGAGCTGAGGATGTGGTTTGCTTCGTTCTGCTCAACGAAGCTCCTGCACTCTTCAAATGACTTGTACTCCCAGCCTGTAATACAAATGCATCGCAGAGAAGCAGTGCCGCCCTCCGCTGCCTTGTTTTCCCTCGGGCATTCGTAGCAGGACAAAGCTCAAGCACAGCTGGAGAATTTCTGGGCAGGTAAACCACTCAGAGAGCAAGCAAAACCAAACAGGAACAAGGCAAGGGCTGGAGTTCTAGCCTAGCTCCTCAGGGCTAGTCAAGCGCCACACAAATATCTATTCCCTTTTCTTCAGCAGCTTTCGAGCGCTGACAGACACACGCTGCCATTGACCAGCAAGCGACAGCCACTCCATAGCGTAGGCTGTTAGATGCCTCCTGGTCAGGCACATCCCCCAGCACTGCTAGGCCCGCCTCCCCAGGAGCCAGAGCAGAGCGAGCCTGGGAAGAGGTTTCAGAAAGGGGAATCTCAAAACACGGGAAGCAAAGAGGGAAATTGCCAGCATTTTGAAATCACTCTGGGATCACCTGTAGAACATGCAAACAAAGACAGGGGAGGCAGGAAAGACAGACAAAGACACACCCAGAGCCAAAGAGCCCGGGACTCGGCCCAGGAAGTGAAAGCGTGGCTGGAGGCTCTGGCGTCCGTGTTGTAGCAGGAGAAAAAGCATCTTTGCAAGCCTCCTGGCTCTCTGGGGCCCTCCTCACTGAGCACTTACCAGCGTAAAGCAACAGGTCTAAGCAGCAGGAGAAGAAGTATGCCTGCCCAATGATGCTGTGCTCTGCAGCCACCTGCTTCTCGAGCCTGCGCAGCACTTCCTCACATTCTGGGTACCTGCGGAGGAACACAGCGAGCCTCCATGGAGCCTCTCCGCGGGGTGGGATCCCAGTCACCACCTCCGGACGCTCCCCGCTCCCCTTCCCATCATCCCGCTCTCCCTGCGCTGCTCTTTCTGGCATCGCCATCAGAGGTTCTCCATCAGACAGTTGTTCATCTTTTGGCAACAAGTCTCCGGAGAAAGGCCTCAGGGACCCCGGCCCAAACGGCAAGCCCCGGAGCAAAACTCAGGCATCCTTCCCATGCAAGCCAGTGCTTTCCCATTGGCTCAGCAGCAGAGCTACTCACCTTTCCATCAAAGTCTTTGTCAGGAAAAGCAGGCCAAAGAGCACGCACAGCTCCCCACTGCCCTCCGCACTCGCCCACATGACGCGTTTGCTTCGGAAACTGCTCCTCTCGAGACCTCCCCCTGGACGACTGCCGTCTCGGGCACCGGTGCCGCGTGGCATGGAAAGGCCCGCGTCCACCCAACCAAACATGGCTAGCGCCCCCAACACAACGAGCGCCTCCCTGCGCTAGGCTCGCTCCTAAACCAGGCCTGGGAATTGCCTGCGGCAAGCGCTACCTGGCAAGGGCCAGAACCGAGCCAGGAACTGTTCCAGCAGTTTCACAGCACACACTCACACTCCCCAACAGCCAGCCACGGTCCTTGGCATTGTTTAATTTACCAGCGTCCATACAGCCAGCGAGTATCCAATAAGAAACCAAGCAGCCCTCTTTGCTGCGCGCAGAGAATGACACAAGAAGGATCTCAGGTGGCCCCCCGACCCTGCGCAACCAGCAGTCTGTCCCGCAGCAGCATTACCTCATCTGCAGAAAGAGCGCCGCAAAGAGCGTGGCGAGAACCTCGCAGTCCAGGTCGGGCTTCTCCAGCTCCATCCACAGGCTCTTGGCGCGATAGCCTGCCAAGAAAACAAGCAGGCTCGCACAGGCTCCCTCTGCGGAGATGCCTTCTCGCAGGCAGCGGGGGCAGTACGTACCTACGTCGACAGAGAGGGGCAGATTCCCCAGGCTGAGGTTCAGATGGCTCAGGGCCTGGGCAAATTTGGCGGCCTTTAATACCCCTCCTCCAAAGAGCTCGACGTCAGAGCTAAGCTGGATGGCCGCCCGCCCGTACTGCAGCCACTCTTCCTGGCAGCCCAGGTCCTGGCAGCACCGCGCATATTCCATGTAGGACAACAGGATCTAAAACGGTCCAGACAGGAGACTGTACAAGACTGAATGTCGCCAGGGTGATTCTCTGGCCTAGACGGCTCAGGGCAGAAACCCAACGGCCAGCTTCTCTCTTCTCTTCTGCTCTCAGGGCTCTCACCCCTACGACAAACGGTTCTTAGGACTGCCGCTGCTAACTGCGGCCGTGGCGAGACGAGGGCCCCAGCGGGGTGCTGCCTTAAAGCCACAACCAGCCCAACGCTTACAACGGTGAAACAAACGCCATGAGAGCGACTACCAAGAAGAAGAGCAACGCACGTCTGCTGGAAGTTTGTAAAGCAAAGTTCAGGGACGGGTACCACTCCGTCGCGTTTGGCCTCTTCTTGCCGCCCCGGGCAGACCCTGCTGGTACTCTAGGCGGGCCAGGGGAAAGGAGCTATGTCAGAAACGCGTCTGCTGCCGCAGAGAGGAGGCACTCACGTGACTCGCATCCTCAGACTCCTCGGCCGTGTTGACCTTCATGAGCGCTGCCAGGCGCGACAGCCTCCGGCCCCTGGAAGTGCCCTCCAGGCTGAAGAGCTGCCGCAGCAAGGAAAGGCAGTGGCTCTGCCGGAACAGCCAGGGCAGCCTCTCCCTCCTGCCACACAAGAGAAACCGCTGGGCCACAGCCACTAGCTACACAGTGCCAGGTCAGGCAGGGCCAGGGGAAGCAGGGCGACAGAGGAGGCAGCTGCACCTGCTCCCAGCAGGGCGGCAGCTGATGCAGGCCGGGCTGCAGGCATGGAAGCGGCAGAGCCAAGAAGCACCACCGGGGAAAGATCGCTGCTGGCGAGAACGGGTTGGCACTACAGCCCAGGGAGGGCGAAGCAAAGCCGGGCACCGCGAGGGAAAGGCTTGTTCTACGGCAGCCTTGCACCTGGCTGCAACCCCCGAGCTTCCTCATTCTCACACCTCCCCTCCACTTACCCCTCCATGCCCACGTCCTGCTCCTCCCTGCCGGCTCCCTTTCCTCTGCAGCCTGTGCTCCCTGGGAACATCTCTCTGCTCTCACCCCCACCATCCCCCACAAGGCAACACGTGCCCGCTCCCCCCACCCAGGAGCCTCCAGGTCCCTCAGCAGCTTTCCCCATGCTAACACCTATGCTCAGGGAAAGTCTGGGCTTAAGCCGAGGCAGGTGTGGGCCTAGGTGCCCGGCACCACGCAGGAAACGCCTCTTCCTTCCCTTCTCTTTCCCTTCGGCTTCTTACCCTGCCTCTTGATGAAGGGAGGACTCTTTGTTCTTCCTGTGGGAGGCACGCTCTGACTTCTCCAGCAGAAACTGGAAGACGACGCCAGCTGAGGTGAGGGGCAATTTTCTCTTCAGCAGGCTCAATGCCTTCCTGAGCGTCTTCTTTGCCAGCTCCATGCAGCCCATGTTGTAGCAGACCTGCACAGGAGAAGGCTTCTTCAGACAGTCCCAAAGGGCTCCGACTGAGCACGCACCACATTTCAAGTCTCTGCCTGAACCGAGGCCGAGGGCCTCGACCGCTTTTGGCCGGAGGCTGAAGCGCTCACAGGAAAGGCTGCTGGTAGCGGCCGTGCCTCAAAATGCCAGGCCTATCGCCGCTGCCGCCACCCCCCACAAAGGCGTCCAACTCCACCCACCAGCAGAGCCCTCAGAACCTCCCCGGCACTTTACCTCCCCTTTCAGGCTCAGGAAGGTGGCTTCTTCAAAGCAGGCAAGCACATCGGCTTTCTCAGCCGCTGAGCTCCTCACGACCTCTGCTTTCTTCAGGTTCATAAAGGCCTTGGAACAAGCACACAGAGAGCAGGTGAGCGTCGGTGCAGAGCCTGCATCCAGCCCCATCGTTCCCAGTTGCCTCCAGCAGCTCTCTGAGGAGGGCACGCATCTGCCCCTGGCGATGCCCACCCTAACACAGCCCACGGGCACGAGTGCTCCTTCGCACCACCTCCTGGCGCGTGCGCCTTGTGCAAAGGTCCTGCTTCTCTGCCCCGCCTCCCTTGCCCCAGGAGAGGCAAACGGGGGGGAGAAGCCTGGCTCTGACGCCAGCGGTTCAGCCCCAAGTCCCCACAGACTTGCACAGGCACGTCCTAGTGCAATGGCAAAATCGCCTTGCCCAGGACAAGGCAACTGAGAGGCCTCCTTGTGCAGTGGGCTCCGGCAAGCAGGGCGACTCACCAGGTAGTTGTCGGAGACGTGCAAGTAGGCAGCCGCGCACTCCAGCAGGTAATAAAGGGCTCTGCCATCGTTGCCCATTGCCATGTGGTGGTGAGCCAGCGGCACAAGCACCAAATCCACAATGGCCCTGCATTCACAGGCACACGCGGCACCGGGCGTCCCTTTGGCCTTGCTGGGCACCGTAGGTACGCGTTCCGTCCTGGCCAGAAACTGCTCTGCCGCTCTACTCAGAGACAAAGATCACGCAGAAAGACGACGCACGCTAGCATCACCTATACCGCTCCGTCTGCCTAGACTAACAGCATATTCTAGCGCAGCACAAGCAAGGCCCTGTGCACACGCGCGTCATACGGGAGCGCTGGGTTTCACAGCCTTCCCAGGCGTGCAGAGGGCTGGCCGCTTATTCTTTCAGCCCCCCGCATTCACAACCACAGTTTCCCAGCAGCGTTCCACATTACAGTTGACACGGGCGACCCCCGAGTGGCCTGGCTCCCCCCATCCTTGCTCCGTCTTCCCCCTGTGCTCCTCCCTCCCTTCCGCTCTTGCCTTCCCTCCTCGCTCGAGAGCTGTGGCTCTGCCCTGACTGCAAGCCAGTACCACTCACTAACACAGCGCTTGGGCGCAGGATTCGTTTTCTTCCACTGCAGCAACGTCAACCCGCGCGCGCTGAGCAGTCTTCTCGCGCGCCGTAGCCCCAGAGCCCAAGGCGAGCGGGGCCAGGCAGGGCAAAACGGGGGCGAGGAGCAACATCGCCCCTTTCAAGCCCTAGCAAACTATTCCTTTGGCTTTAGCGGTAACAAGATCCACGAGGGCGCGATGCTGTTGGTGCCTTTGCTGACCCTGCTCTGGAGCAACGCTGCTCTTGGCCACAGGGAGGAAGTCAAGCAGGCCTTTCTGCCACCTTCCAGCAGCCCCCCTGCTCCCGCTGGCTGCTTTGCCCCTGCACACCTCGCAACATTGCTCTCCTACAGCTAGGAAGGCAGGGCTGGCTCCGCCCTAACGTGACCATCGTCACCCTGATCCCACTGGCTTCCTCCAAGAGGCTCATCTCCAGGGCCACCCCATCCCAGCTCCCACCCAACAGGCCAGCTCTTTCCTGAGCTAGAGTCACAGCCAGCAGGCACAACTGCAAACTCCACTTGCCCCCTCTGCAGACCCTGAGCCCGCTGACTTCCCAACGTAACCAAAACCTACTCTCCTCACCGAAAAGTCTCCTCCAAGAAGCTCTTCTCTTTCTGCAGGGCTTTTGCAGTACCTGGAAACAAAGCACGAGTTAAACGCTTCCTCACCTCACACGCGGGAAGAGCTGCATCTTGCCATGCTCCATCCGAAAGGGGAGGAGAGCAGAGTCAAAGGGACCGACGGCAGCTCTCTTCCTGGCCTCTTCCCCCGAGAGCTGCCTTCCCGGCAGGGCTGTTACGTTTTGGGCAAGCGTAGCACACCCACCAGGAAAGGCGCCTCAGCCTGCGGGGCCGGGGGGTGCACCGCAAGGCTCTTGTCACTGCAAGGACATGGGCTGCTCTCCGGTCATTCCAGGGAAACGCAGGAGGGCGTTCCGGGGCACAGAGGCTCTACGCTGTGCCCACAGCATGGCTCTGCTGGTGCAGCTGGCCTCAGTGGAGGACTAAGCTAGTCTCAGGGAAGCCTCTCCCCTCTGCTGACAGCATCCCTAGGCTTCAGCAAAACGCTTCTGCGGACGGCGCTTGAGACAGAGCAGCGCTTCCATTAATTGCGCAAGCACAGTGCGGAGGGCCCAGGCTCCAAAGCACGGCAGCTAGCATACCCGGAGTGGCACGGAGCTCATCCCTCTTCAACTCCTCCTTTCTGAGCAGGGAGGCCTCCCAGCTGGACGAGCAGCGTTCGCTGGCACGGTCGTCGCAGCTCTCTGCCTCCCGGGCGCTGCCGAGGGCCAAGCGGTGGAAGGCCACAAAGTCCCCTCCGCCGCAGCACTGGCACTTGTGCGCTTGCCTCTCCAGGAAGGCCGCGCACTTGCGGTGCATGGCCACCCTCTGTCCCTTGGGCCACAGCTCGTAGGCAGCCTCCCGCAGCAGTGGGGCGCAGAAGGTCAGGACGCCAGACTGCAGCCTCGCGGTCTTCTCGGTCTCGCCCAAGCACCGCTTCTGGGCACCTGAAAGGCAACGGGGCTTCACATCAGCCACAGCTGGGGCCACAGCCGGGGGACGAAAGACAGGCCTTGGCGTGGATCCTTGGCAGGAAACCAGCGCTCCTGCACTCGGAGCCTCGCAGCGCTAGGGTGAAAGGGACCCGTTTGCCTTGCCGACACCAGCACAGCCTGCGCAACAGGCTACTGCCCTGCGCTCTCCCTCCCAACGCACAGCCTTCAGCTGCACTCCCGCAAGCAGCTGCCGAGGCTGCTGGCAGCAGAAGCAAGGCCGGCCATTTGGCCCATTACACACCACCGGAGGGGGCAGTGCAGCGTGCCCTGGCGAGCCCCGCCAGGCACACAGCCGGGAGCAGCAGGAGCCTACCACGCTCCCGGGGGCGCATTATCACCACTTACCGCTCTCTTCCTCCAGAGAGGTGGCGGGCCCCTTGGTGGGAACACTGCTGCCTTCTGGCACCTTCCCAGCATTCAGCCACTTCAAGATGTTGCCTCTCACCAGGACATTCAACGCCTTGTTCATCTTGGTCCTGGTCCACCTGGGAAGGAGGCGTAACAGCAGCTCGGTGGTAAACGTCGGCCCGATGACGGCTGCGCACTTCAAGACCATCCGCTCCGAGGGCTTCATGCTGTCCACCTCAGCCAGCGCAATCCCTGTCAAAAACAAGCCACAGCTCTCTCTCTTGCCCCCTCCCAAGCCTGAGGCTGCCGAGGCTGCCTTAGCTTCCCCACACCAGACGCTACATTTGTAGCCTTCTTTCCTAGGGACCAAACCCCTTGGGCAGTCGCAACCCAGGGCACACAGACACCCAGCCTCTCTCTAGCCCATGCCCCGGGAAAGAACCTCCGTGCAGCCGCCAGCCGCCGCAGCGGGGCTCGGCCCCTCACCTTTCAAGGTGGAGGGAAGCACGATGCTCTGCAGGTTCACGTCAGGTCTGATGGTGCACACCCTGCGCTCCTTCCCCGCGCTGGAGCTCCAGGAGGCTGCGGCAGGGGAAGCCTCCGTTACAGAAGCTGAGCGGAGCAAGAGAGCAGCGTAAAGCGATTTTCAAAGGGAGACGATTCAGGCCGTCACCTCCTGCTTGCCCTCCATCTTCCACCCTTTAGCATTCATCCCCCCCCGGGCAGGTCTTACAGCAGCTGGGCCCTGCGCTCCGTGGCAGCATAAATCCACCGCGCGGCTGCACCCAAGGAACACTGCAGCCACGCCACTCTCCGCCCTGCTCCACAATAACCGCCCCCGTTCATGCTGCCTCCAGACAATACCAGGGCTTAGCTCAGTGCCAGGGAGCGTCTCTTCCCCTCCTTTGCAATTTTCTGCCCCGTCCGCATTGCTTCGCCCCACAAAGCCACCCAAACTCCCCAGCCTGTGCTTAGGCTAGCCCAGCAGCAAGGCATGCAGGAGCCCACGCCTGAGCCAGGCCAAGGCCTCTACTGCTGCAACACCAGCCTGGGCCAACTTCACAGGGGAAGCCCAGGGCAACAACGCGCTCTGGAAGATGCGCCACAGCAACCAGGCCGTCAGCCACAACGGCGCTTACTGAAGAGGCTCTCCCACTTGTCCTCCATTTTCTCGCCCTTCCGCAGCAGGTGGAACAAGAGCATGTCGCGGCGCTTAAGGTCGCTCAGCAGTTCCTCGCAGTAATATGGGATCCCGTAGCTTCTCTGCATCAGGAACCTGGAAAGGAGCAGATCCAGCAGGGACTGACACAGGCAAAGCAAGGTGGGACATGTTTCAGACCAGCCTCTTTGCCACAGCTACACCTCCCTTTTGAACAGGCCAGCACTCCCACTGCCTTTGGCATCTGAGCTGCCCGGAAGATACAGCGGTTGCTGGAACGCGCAGGAAAAGAGTCGCGCGCAGTGCCCAAGGCACAGAGCTGCAAGCCTCGTCTCTCCTGGCCCCAACAGCCTAGATGCTCTCCGGCACCAGTGAGAGCCTCGGCCCCAGCAACAAATCGCCCCCCACTGCCCCACCACGTTCGTTCCCTCCTGCCCTCTGCAGCGGGTCAACCCCTCGCAAAGAGCTCCGAGGCCCCGCCTGGGACTTACGTCTCTAGGGCCCTGGGCACGCTGACAACTCCCAGCTCCCGGCAGGCTTTCTGCACAACAGCTGAAGCTTTCAGCTCTCCCAGATGAACGTGGGTCGTTTGCTGCAACTTCATGATGTCTGCTGCAGCTTCGCAGAGCCTCTGTCTTCCGTAGCGAGCAGGAGCAAAGCCCATGACCACAAAGAGCGGGACATCTCTGAGCACATGCGACATAACAGCCCAGGAGGCAGAGTCGATGTAGTGCGCGTTGTCGATGACAAACAGGACAAGCTCGTCTTCAACGATCTGAAACAAGCACGTTGGTCTGGGTGGATTCTGAGGGATTCTCAAGCATCTTCCACAGGACAGACTTTGGCCGGCCTCTCCCCACACAGAGGACGCGCAGAAGTCGCTCTCCTCTCCCCAGCTACCTCTTCGTTCGCAATCTCACCCGCTCTTCCGTGCTCCGAGACTCTTAAGCTCCCTCGGGCACGGTGGCACGGAAAGACACCGTTCCTCCTCCTCCGGAGCACATGCCCTCCAACTTCACAGGAGCAAAGTTATCAGGGGGCATGGCACGCGGAGTTTAGCCTCTGCAGGGCAATGACTCCGGTACACTGTCCTCCCACCAGCTCCCACCACTCTCCTGCAGAGCCCTCAGCCTGCGGCCTTGCTTTCCTTCTCTGACCCAGGATGGGGAGAACGGCTCACCTTCTGTAGCAGTTTCTTGAAAACCAACCCCAATTCCGTTGTCCTTTGAGCGCCGCTCATCTTGGACACCTTCTCCGACAGGGGAAACTGGCCAGAAAAGCAGAGTCACAGAGAAACAGCCTTTCAGGGCGGTTCAGCACACCTGCCCACCACGCAAGTCCAAGCGAGCAAAACGCCTCTGCTGCCCTCAGCATCTTACCTCTCCCCCCACACAGTGGAGAGGAGACGCAGCGCGCACGTCACCGGGAGCCTACAACGGAGGCCCTCTGCTGAGGGTCTCTGGCAGAGCTCTTGCAGGGAGGCATGAGGGGGGGAGAAGAGCTTCTTCCCTCGCCGTGGCAATCGCGCGAGGGAGCAGGCTGCTCACGCACCAGTGAACTCAGCACCAGCTCATCGGCCCCCTCTCAAAGCCTCTCTGCAATGCCCTTTCCAGGCTGCTGAGCAAGACACCAGGAACTGCCTGCAGCAGCCTGGCACCTGCACTCACCCCTAACAAGGAGCCCCCTCGCCCCCCTCTTTGGACCCACAAACAGAAGCCCAGCCTGTGCTACCCTCCTGCTACTCCCACCACGGAGCTAAGCCCACTCCCCAGCACGGTGTCCCAACCACAACAGCCACAGGACGGCTCACAAGCAGGCCTTCGCCACGGCCACAGAGGCCTCTCGCTCTCACCTTAACGACGAAAGGCACATTGAGGAGGCAGTAGCTGCTCTCTTCCACCAGCCCTTGGAGCTTTTCCTGCAGGGCGAGCTCTCTGGCACTGCACGATTTACAGGCCTGCAGGCCCATGGCCACAGCCAGCACCATGTGCATGGCAGAGTAGACCTGCTTCAGGTTGAGCTCCAGCGCTTCCACAGCCACTACCCTGCCATGCAGAAGCAAAAGGCACTGAGATTCAGAGAGGGACCCAAGCAGCCGCAGGCTTCTCACACTAAGCTCTAGGGGAGAGGCGGAATCCAGGGCCACTTGGGTTTCTTCTCTTGGCTCCGCAGCTACGGCCAAAAGCCCTGACTGAGCTCGGGCTCTACTTTGCTTGGGGCCTGGCCCAAAGAAGGAAGCTCAACAGCAGTGGCTCCAGCAGCCACCTCTAGCTCCCTCAAGAGGCAGCAGGAGGGCACGCAGCTGCTCCTCAGCAGCAGCTCCTGCAGGCCTTGCAGGGATGCTGCAGTCCAAGGGCCACGCACCCGGGCAGAGGGCAGAGGGGCTCCAGTAGCCCACGGACATCAGCGGCTGGGCAGCGAAAGCGTTCCACAGCTCCCGGTCAGCAACACTCACCTGAGCCCAGCAGCCTGGCCTAAAGAGGCAAGCTCCGTAAGTAAATGGCTCTTTCCAGAGCCCGTCACGCCCTCAAACGCCATGATGTGGCTTGCTTTCTTATCCACATAGGCTTTCAAGTAACTTTCAAAGAGGGCAATCTCCTCCTCCCGACCTGGGAAGGCAAACAAGAAAGCGACCCGTTGCAGCGAGCTGAAAAGCAAACAGCCGTCGGCACCCTTCTCTCTCGCCGCCGCAGCGGGTCAGTCGGACCCAAGGAAATCTCCTCCCCGATCCCAACTACGGCCATCCCTTTAGCCCTGAGGCTGTGAGCAACTGCACACTGGAAAGGTCCCGCCACGCTAGCTATGCAGCACGGCAGGGAGCATCCGGCGCACGCCTCACCCTGCTTCCCACCTCTAGCTGCGGCCCAACCCCAAAGACAGGAACCAGCTAGGAGCCAAGGTATGCACCAAACCCTTAGGGCCACGCCAGGCAACGCCATCCCTCGCAAAAGCTTCTCCGTTCCCAGAGCGGAACTAACAGGTACCGACGGCAACAAATTGGCCTTCAGCAGACCAAGGCGTTCTCCACCTACCGAGCAACGGGGAAGAGCTGGGCCTCTCCTTCGTAACATCCATGCCAAACATGCTAGCGGGAGGAAGAGAAAAACAAAAGCCAATGAAGTAGGCAGAAGCTGGAGGACGTAGAGCCACGCGTGGAGCTGAGGGTGCGCTCCCGGGGACCCGCTCTTCTTTCGAGCCGGAGCGAATCCTGCCCACGCTCCCACTGGCCCAGCAGAGAGCGCAAACACCAAACGAGCACTAGCAAAGCTGCAGCCAGGAAGAAGCCCAACGGCCACAGTGGGACACCACACAGCATCAAGACTCGAGCGCCACAGGCCAAAGCCCAAGGAAGCGGAGACACGAGCAAGAAGCCAGGCAGTGCCGCTGGCTAGCACACTGCTGCACCCCGCAGGACAAGCCAAACAAGTCTCTGGTCCCGCCTACTGCTTCCCTGGCCTTTGCTCACAGGCAGCGCTTTCGAGAAGCGGGGCCCTGCAACAGCTGCTGTCAAGGCAAAGACGGGCAAGAAAAAACACTTCAAGCCACGACGTGCAACAGGACGACAAGGGTCACTTCTTGGGCCAAGGCGCCAAGCACCAGGCACCTTGGGCTCGAGTTTTTCTGAAGTTGCAAGGGGACGGCAACGTCAACGTTCCAAACGGCCTCCAAAGAGGATGCCAAACCCTGGCCCAGGGGAACACCTGAACTTTCACCAGGAGGCATTCAGGAACTGAGTCCTGGCCTGACCAAAAGCTTTCCGGGAGCGTCATGCTCGGAAGCAGCTGGGAGAAAACCTCCCTGGGGCAGAATTGCCACTGCGTTAGTCTTGCGCGCAATGGAGCAAGCACAGGGCAGAAAGCACAGCTGGAAGCCGTTTGGACCGGGGCTGCAAGGCCCCTCTGTGCCTAAAGGCACGGACACATAAAAGCCTTCTCCACCCCTCCGGCATCACTCCCCGTCTCCTTACAGCAGGAGGTACCAGCGTAGGCAGGCCAAAAGCGTACCCGTGCTCTGCCTTTCCATCTTCTCAACCCCAGCAATGGGAGGGGTGGGCGGGGGCCAGCTCTGCACAACTCCTCTTTGCGGACCAAGACTGGACCCTGTGTGCCACCCTGCCCCCAACCAGCCCGCTCAAACAGGACACTCACCACTTCGCCGACACCCCCAGGTATTGATACACGGGGCCAGGATCGACAACCCCCTTCATCTTTGCCTCCGGCAGCTCCTCGAAGCACCATCGGGGCAGCCTAGAGGCTGCGTACGTCGCTGCGTCACAGGACACCAGCCCAGGGTAGTGCTCCATCAGCCGGGCTGCCAGATTCACCTTCTGGCCAATGACTGCCGCAGAGAGAGAGCACGCATTCACGTACCTATGAAACCAACCCGCTCCACCCTTCACCGCCAACGGCTGCATCACCTCCAGCACAGGCAAGCCCCAAACCGTTGGCAGCACAACCAGCAGGAACAACAAGGCTCTGAGCCTGGTCCCCCGCACCGCAGCGGCGCCCACTCTGCCTCCCTCATTCCCCACAGGACACAGGCCAAGGCCTCGTCCCAGCCCAGCACATACGGGCAACAGGGTGTTCCCTGCCGCTCTGCCTCTTCCTTTGACACGCTGCTCCGGCTGAACAGACCCAGCCCAGCCACCCGCTCCTCAGCCAAACACCTCGTACCTGTGTATTCGTGCCTCACGCGATGGCCTACGACTCCGCAGAACACCGTCCCGCTGGTAACCCCGACAGACACGGCCCTGACACACACGGAGAGCGACAGGCGCTCAGCAGCGCCCGCGCACAGGCCTGCCTGCCCACCTACCTTCACCCCTTCACCCGGCTCCCCTCGCACCACCTCCCGCCCTGGCAGGGCAGACCTCGGGGACCTGCAGAGCTCCGCAGCGTAACGCCCCCAGGTGAAAGGGGCTCCCGAGAGCAGCCAGGCAGTTTTCAACCCTTCCCCTAAGGCCTCACAGCTGTGACGGGCGGAAAGTCCCTGACTCCAGCCAGCCTCAGCACGCCTCCTCGGCGCGGGCAAGAAGGGCACCTCTCAGGGCACTGTCTCCTTCCTCCCAGGGACAGAGGAGGCCAAGCTAGAGGGCACGTCTCGCTGAGAAACCATCCCTCCCTCCTTCCCCCGCGCAGTCCCAGGCAACGCGCCTCCCCACTCACTCGATTTTCCTAGGCCTCGAGGAGCACGCCTTGGAGATTTGAACAGCGCTTTCCAAGGCGTGAACGCTTTCGTCGGGCAGCTTCTCTCCAGGGAGTCCAAACACACACAGGAACGTGCAGCCCTGCCAAGGACAGCGGCAGCACAGCTTGGGACAGCGCCTACGGCAAACGGCTCATGCCGTGCGAGTCGAGCCGCTGCCGAGAGCAGCAGAGCTTCAGGGCAACCCCCAGCCAGAGGGTGCTGATCCCAGCGCCGAGGCAGAGCTGCTTCTCCTTTCCCCGCTGCTCAGTAGACCGAGAGAGCCACTGCCCTCTCGTTTGCTGCCCACACTTTTGCGGGGTGGGCTCCTCCCCCACACTCACTTTATCAAACATGGAGATTTTGTTGATCTCGCCCTTGTGAGGACGGATGATCTCCAGCATCATCACGCTGCTGTCCTGGATAGCCTTGCAGATCTGCGTTAAGTTGACATCGGCAGCAAACTGCAGCTTGACAAAGAGGCAGGTGACCGGCCGTAGCTCGGACAAGTAGTCCAGGGGCTGTCTGTCATCAATCTGGAAGACGAGAGCAGGACACCTTCAGCAGCCAGCTCTCCCCGAGAGCGGACTGCCCCCAGCAAACACCAAGCAAGAGCCCCCACGTGGGCAGCAGCACGCGCTCTCAGCGGAAGGAATAACTCCTCCCCTCGGGGCAAAATAAACACAGCTCCCGGCAGCTGTGGCCATACCTTCCTCAGAACAGATGCGGGGACGTACTTCCGCAGCAACTTCCCCAGAGCATGCCGAGGGGCCAGGGAAACAGCAGGCCTCAGGATGCCTAGGGAAGGAAAATCCAGGCGGTCACTGGCAGGCTGGCACTACGAGCCTGCCTAGGGAAAAGCAGTTGGAAAGCAGGGGCTGGCACTGGAACTCAGGGAGAGAAAGTCTCCTCCAGTTGCACATTTCTTCCTCCTGCAGGTGCTCAGCCAGAGCAGGCCCCTGGAAGCAGGGGGAAGCAGCGAGTGCCTCCGCTGAAGCGCACCAGGGCCAAAGGCACAAATGCTGACTGCAAGGGGGAGAGGGCAGAGGGCGTTCCTCGCTGGCCCCTGAACAAGCCCGCCCCCACCTTTCTGGGCAGCCACAGAACGTCATGAACACGGGCCTCACCTGACGCCTCAGGAGAACTGTAGTTCAGCTGGGCTCGGGTAAACTTGGAGAAGATGTCTTCGCGTTCCGACAGAGACATCCGTTCCATGCCTGTAACCTAAAGGCACACAGTACAAAAACGCGTCGAGGACAGCTCCAGGACCCACAGAGGACAGTACCCGTTGAGGCAAACTCTTCCAGCGCCTCCTGACGCCCTCTTCAAAGCCACCCAGCAGAATCCAGAGACAACCCTGAGACAAAACTGCTCCCCAGCAGCTACTGCTCCCCACCTACGGGAGCACCTCTACACCTAGAACTCCCTCCACGCGCGTCTCCTCGCCCTTCTCACACCTTCCTCCCTCACAGCCACGTCCACGCCCAGGCCCTCAGAATTGCTCCAGAGGCCGTCCCACCCACCTTCACAGCGCTTTGGCCTTTAAGTCTCTTGGTCTTGATCTGGTTCCGGTTACAGAGCTCCCAGCAGCTGGGTGACAGGATCACGTCACTTGCATTGGCAAGGTTTTGGGCCTGCCACACTTCACCCACGGCCTGGCCAAGGATCAGGAAGTGCTGCTGCTTTTTGTCTCCAACAGTCAGGAGGGACATATGCCCTGCAGAGATCCCTGGTGAGAGACAAGCACAACTGATGCAGAGAGCATTTTTACCTCCACAGCCCGCCACAGCTCAGCTCCTCCCAGGCCAACTTTGAAGCTCAGCCCTGGAGCCAGGCTCTTCCGCTCAACTGCTTCGAGCGCAGGCATCCCACTTGATGGATTCAGGATCGATCGTGGCCGGGGAGGGGGTCCTAATCAGGGGCCCCACACCGGCACGTTGGCCAGCCACCGGCTCACTTTGCATGCAGGCAGCTCGTGAACGCCTGCCTGAGAACGCGCAGCAGCCTAACGCAGCACTCCCCGTACCTATCTTCAGTCGGAGCTTCAGACCCACGTCCGTCTCACGGATCCTGTACTTCTCCTGGATTTGCTGGCTACACTGCAGCACCAGGCTGATGGTGTCTCTCAGCTGCGTGTGCTTTGCTCTCCACAGCACCAGCACAGCATCCCCTGGGGAAAGCGAGGGGACAGGGACGGCTCTCGTGACACCTGACGCTCCCTGACCTGCACCCACCGGCCGGGACAGCGGAAGCCAGCAGGCGTGCCAGGGAAAACGCGTTTGGGTGAAGGCATCCTCCTCAACTACAGCACCCTGGCCACAGGCACACCTCCCCCTCTGCCCCGCCAGCTACAACTGCAGCCACGCCGCCAGGGCCCGGGACGGCAGCTCCCCCTGGGCACCTGCGTGCCAGCAGAGCCACCCCTCGGGGCTCTGCCGGCTCGCGCCTCTGTCTCCCCTCTCCCCTCGCACTCGTCTGCAGCTGCAGCAGACAAGGCCACGTCTCTTTTACGCACACGTACCTGCAAACTTCAAGATGTCTCCACCAAAAGCCAGCAGCTCTGCAGACCAAAAAAAAAACACAAGAAGAGCTGCAGCTAGGCCTTCTTCAGGAAGGCCGCAGGACAAGCCGCTCTGCTCAGACAGCAGCACAAGAGCAGCGGTGCTTTGGGGGCACAACTTAGCAAACGTAGCAGCTACACTGCTCACAGGGACCACAGCCCTGGGACCTACGCTACTGTGCCCTGTGACAAGGCCCCAGGGAAGGCAACGCACACTTTGGTCAGCACCCCCATCCCCAGCTCATTTGGGCACTAACACTGGCTAGATGCCCCCGCTCCCCCCTGCGCCCCAACACCAGCAAAATCTTCCTCCATCACTGAACAGCGGTCACTCCACAAGCCCAAGGGTGGGTGCTGAGAAAGCGGGCACCTCCTTAGTCTTTGTGGGGAGCAGAAAGCACCTGCCAGAAGAGCCCAGCTGCTCTCGGCGGCTCTCAGCCCCATAGGAACCCCCAGCCCGCGCAAGGAGGAGGCGGCGGCGGCAGCAGCAGCAGCAGCAGCAGCAGCAGCAGCAGGCTGCCCAGCACCTCCCTCTCGTCGTGGCCCAATCCCACACAGTCCTGCAGAACGGCACTTACCCTCCAAAATGTCACCCATGTAGCGATTGAGGGTTTGCGTTACCTCATCTGCACCCCGCTCTATGCTGATGCTCTGGCTGAATTTCTCTGTCAGAGCAGTGAAACCTGCAACAGGGACACACAGGCACAAAGAAATCAGGACGCGTCTACAGGGCCAAAGGACCTGGCACTTTCCACGTCGCTTTCAGCCAGCCAAGGGAACCACGCTCCGGGAGAACCCAGGCGCGCCCCTGACAGCAGCCACAGCCCTCTAATTCCACCCGCGCTTCTGAGCGCTCGCTGACGGGCGCCTTCCCCATGCTCACACCCACCCGTTACGCCTAGCTCCTGCACTTGGCTGCCACCCTCCAGCGCGTCCCCCGGCTGCCTCCCCTCTTGCCTACAGCCAGGCAACACCCTGAGCTAGAAAGCCCACGAGGCCTTTGCCAACTAACGCAGCACCTGGCCAGCCAGCTCCTCTGCGCAGCAGCTGCTCCTCCAAGTTTGCCCTGACAAAGACTAACAAGGGGGAGGCAAGGCAGCCAGGCCTCCTCTCCCAGGCCTCCATGAGCCAGAGCCTGGCCCACCTCACACCTCCCCAAAGCTCCAGAGAGAGCACTGCAGGCAACAGCGCGGGCCCAAGCTGCTGCTCCGGCAGCCTCAGGGCTCCCTAACGCACGCTGCTCTGAGCAGACGGCTGACCACAAGCAGGCCGCAGGGCTGCTGCCAGCAAAGACCACCCCGGGGCTGTGACCTCAGCTACGTGCGAGCGCTACTTCCCCAAAGCGGAAGACCTCAGCGGCAAACGACATCTCCTTTGACCCCTTCTCTACCACAGGCGGGACGACCAGGGCTCCAAAAGGCCCGCTAAGTCCCAGCGGCTCAGGTCGGGGACTCCTCCTCAGTGCCCGCCCTTCATAACGCTTTGACCCACCTGACACATCAGCAAAGAGCAGCACTCCATGGAAGTTCTGAACGCAACGGTTCTCCTGCTTCAAGTCCTCAGACAAAAGCAGGTCGGGGACGTAAGCAGCTACTTCCCCCAGTTCTGAGCAGTGCTTTGACCTTCGCTCCCAGGCACAAGACATCGTCAGCGCCCTGGGGTACCTGCGGTACCTCAGTACAAGACGACCCACCGTGCCCACCAGGGAGGACGACCAGACACCACTGCACAGCGTTGCGCACTGGCCTTTGGGAGGCGCGGCTGGCCCTCTGTCACCAAGGGGCCGGGGGAGGTCACAGTCGGCTCACAGTGACATCGTCCGCGTGTCATCATTTACCTGTCCACTGTCGCCTACGCTGATCCGGCTAACAGTGACAGCCTCGGCAAGGCACCGCTTACCCAGCAACTGCCGGGAAGCTGCCCCCCGCTCCCTCCCTACGCCGAGCCGGTTGCTCAGAGGTGGCTAGCGCGACGCAGTTGTCTCCCGTACAGAGCTGAAGGAGGCTCGCACAGCGACTGACCTCCACCCGTGGCCGAAACAGCAGCTGCTTCCCACGTTCCCAAGCGCAAAGGGCCTAACAGACGTGCTGACAGCCAGCAGCCCAGGCTTCCCCAAAAGCACGGCCACTGCAGCACGCAGCGGGACATTTCCAGGGCTGCTCGGAGGACTTGTATTTCTTTGCAAAAAGAAGTGGGGCTTTCCCAGGGGGGCAGCGGGGGACACAGCCAACCTCCATCCACACGGCTCCTGGGGGAGGCCGGGAGGAGATGGACAGGGCTGGGCCAGGATCACGGCGCACCGACGTATCAGAGAGGGCAAGACAAAGTCCAAAGCCGCAGCAGGAGGCAGCTCCAGGTCCCTGCTCCGAGTGAGAACGCTGTTGTAAACCTTGCATGCCCCAGGGAAACAGAGCCACGCTGGGCACCCTGGCTCACGCACGGCCCTCTGCCTCCAGGCAGGCAAAGGCAGCTCCCCGTCCACCTTAGCCGCTGCCCCGAGCCACACAACTGCTGCCACCAAAGCAGCAGCACTGAGGAGAGCCGGGCTCTACGGGGGACGAGGGCTAGCAGCCAAGGCCGCGCTCCGCGCGCGCCAAAGCTGCCCTTCTCCCCAGTCGCTCAGAGGAGCAGCTGCACGAGTTGGCGTGCCTGCCACACGGTGACACTCAGCGGCTGCTTGCCCAGGCAGCCTCCAGTGTCCCTCTCGGACTGTGCCTCTCCCTCAGGCAATGGCCAGGCGAGGGAGCACCAGCCCCTCCCAGGCCTGGGGGACCAGGTGCTTTAGACAAGCCTGTGCCCTTGCGCTGCTGACCTCAAACAGCAGAGCACTTGACAGCAGAAACCAGCCTGCCTTCTTTCCTGCTGCCTCAGCACTCAGAGAGAGGCTACCAAGATGGTCTCTCTTCTTGCCTCCAGAAGGCTCCCCCTGCTGCCTCGGGGCCCACCAAAGTCTCCCAAGCAAGCACAAGTCACTTGCACCCAACACACACAACTGCAACCTGCTGGCGACAGCCAGGCACACACACCGAGCCAGGCCCAGGTTCGGAACGCTGCTTGCCAGCCCAGCTCACACGCTTCCTCCTTCCTCCTTCCCACGAGGCAGGCAAAGCGGTCACCCGTACGGGAGACTGACGATGCAGGCCGACCGAGCAGGCTTGCTCTGCCTCCTCAGGAAGAGCGCGCAGCAGCGTGACGACGCCTAGGCCAACGCTCTCTCTTGCCAGTGAGCAGCAAGGGCTGGCTGCTCCCCAAGGCAAGCTCAGCTGGGAGCTGGGCCGACCCCAGCACAAGCAGCGCCCTCGCCCACAGGGGCATCCCTCTTGGCTACATCTATATGCACACACGTACATCCATTCTCCACTAAGGAGCTCTCATCCGCATCAACCAGAGAGGGCAACAGGATGAGGCCGCTAGTGCTGTTGACTTTTCTGACTAGGGAACACTTCCAACCAGTCCCGCTTCCAGAAAAACACCCTCCCACCCTCCCCACCTCAGCAACCACTTGGCCCTACACCAGGGCCAAGCTCCTCCTGCAGCCGGCTCAAGCGCTTACACAGCGCCACAGGGAACTGCACTAGGGCGAGGGGGAGAGAATTTCTTGCACTGCTTTACAGCCCTCGACTCTTGTGAGCACTAACAACGGGGGTGGTGGCTTCCCCGCCGCCTAGCTTTCCCAATAAACCACAGGCCAGAGACTCTCGTGGCACGCCTTCAGCGTCCTCTTGCTGTGGTCTGTGACTCCATACAGAACGCTGAGATGATGGCAGTGTTTCTTTATTTAACCCCTGGAAGAGCATCCTCGCTCGGCCGTGCTGGCAGCTTCAGCAGGTACCTGCAGCTACAGACTTCAGGCTTTGCTTGCTTCAGCTGGGGAAAACGTGGCGCTGTCTCCAGCCACAAGTCTCCCACGGGGCCCTTGCCAGTGAACCACCGCTCCTGAGGAAAACAAAAGCCCAAGTGAGAGCCGCGAAGAACAGGAGGTCCCCAGAGCCACAGGCGCGGTCCGGGAAGGCAAGCGAGGCCTCTCGCAGTAGCTTCTTCCACCCATCACCCAATTTGCCGTGCTGCAAAAGCCTATCAGGGAGGGCAAGGAGAGGGAACGCAAAGGAAACCTCCTCCAGCCAGGTTCAGGCTGGCTCCCAGAGCTGGCTCAAGGGAGAGGCAGAGATTCCACTCCACCGCTCCTCAGCCCAGCAGAGATGCTGGGAAGGAGCGGCATGCTGCAGCGCCTGCTGCTCCCTCGCGTGTCCTTCCAGCCCCTCCTGAGGGAAGGGCATCGCAGCTGCCACTGCCCTCCTGCTGAGGAGGGCTAGCAGCCCCTACCAGCTCGCCAAGGACTTTCGGCACACGCTCCTGAAGCTCGCTGGGGGCTTTCCCTACGTGGACCTGCCGGAGTACAGTCCGCGCCACCTTCTCCTAGGGCATGCCAAACCTCTGCCCAGGGAGCAACTCAGAGGCAAAGAGGATCCACTTACAGCGCTCATCTCCAGCCAAGTCTTCTCCAGGAGGTTGCCATTCGCCTCACAGGCTTGGAGGCCCTGCCTGAGGCACAACAGGCTCTGGTCTTTGTTACCCAGCATGCAGAAAACGTACGCTTTCAGATGGTAGGCTCTGGGGTAGAAGACGGGGCTTGTAGAGCACCGAGCAAAAACCTCTTCCACAAGCTACCGAGAGAACAACGGAGAGGCACGTCAGCAGAAGTCATCGAGCTGGGCGATGGCTCGGCACTGAGGACCGCACCTATTCCCCAAAGGGGAAAGCAGCCGCAAAGGCACAAGGAGCACGCAGCTAGCAAGGCTGAGATACCACACAAGTCTCTCCCGAGCCATAAGCCCTCACATGCAGCAGGCATTTCAGCAGGGCTCACTAGCTAGTTCATGGCTGTGCAAGTCTCTTCTCCTGTCTTGCAGACCATTCCCATCCCCACAAGGGAATCCTCACGTGCCCAGGAAGACCCCCGTCACCTCACTGCCTTCTCTACCACCTCTTGCTGCCGCCCCAGGGGGGAGCAGCCTCTTGCCATGTTCCTCTCTAACCCACTACCACACTCTGCCTCTAGCCTGGCTCCATCCCAGCGCGGCTGCTTCGCCCTGGCCTTGCCAATCCACTGCTGCTCGCAACACAGCTTTCCCTAGAGGCCCCTCACAGCGTGCACACCCCCCTCCTCCTCTTCCCTCACCCTTAGAGCCCTGCTGCGGCTCTCCCGGGCCCTCGCCGAGCTGCGCTCAATGTCGTTCCGCAGCACCAGCGTGTAGCACTCCAGGAGCCGGCTGCATGCTTGGGTGGCCAAAACGGAGGCGACAGCTCTCTTCAGCAGCCTCTTGGCCTTTTCAAAGGGCTTCTGGAACTCGGCCCACTGCCCAAGCCTTCCAAACCTACACCGTCCAGAGAGAAACACACACACACACACACACACACACACGTTTTGTAGAGTACTTGATCAAGTACTCTACACCCCAGCGACGGCCGCCTTGTTGGACAGGGCACGGGGGACACGACAGGCCCAGAGCTCCCACCTCCCCTGCCAGAACCACTGCCTGGGCCTCTCGCCAGTCTAAGCACCTCTGTAACTTACCAAAGAGCCAGGGACGAATACAGTCCAAGCAGGATGCTGTTGTGCGAGCTGAGGATGTGGTTTGCTTCGTTCTGCTCAACGAAGCTCCTGCACTCTTCAAATGACTTGTACTCCCAGCCTGTAATACAAATGCATCGCAGAGAAGCAGTGCCGCCCTCCGCTGCCTTGTTTTCCCTCGGGCATTCGTAGCAGGACAAAGCTCAAGCACAGCTGGAGAATTTCTGGGCAGGTAAACCACTCAGAGAGCAAGCAAAACCAAACAGGAACAAGGCAAGGGCTGGAGTTCTAGCCTAGCTCCTCAGGGCTAGTCAAGCGCCACACAAATATCTATTCCCTTTTCTTCAGCAGCTTTCGAGCGCTGACAGACACACGCTGCCATTGACCAGCAAGCGACAGCCACTCCATAGCGTAGGCTGTTAGATGCCTCCTGGTCAGGCACATCCCCCAGCACTGCTATGCCCGCCTCCCCAGGAGCCAGAGCAGAGCGAGCCTGGGAAGAGGTTTCAGAAAGGGGAATCTCAAAACACGGGAAGCAAAGAGGGAAATTGCCAGCATTTTGAAATCACTCTGGGATCACCTGTAGAACATGCAAACAAAGACAGGGGAGGCAGGAAAGACAGACAAAGACACACCCAGAGCCAAAGAGCCCGGGACTCGGCCCAGGAAGTGAAAGCGTGGCTGGAGGCTCTGGCGTCCGTGTTGTAGCAGGAGAAAAAGCATCTTTGCAAGCCTCCTGGCTCTCTGGGGCCCTCCTCACTGAGCACTTACCAGCGTAAAGCAACAGGTCTAAGCAGCAGGAGAAGAAGTATGCCTGCCCAATGATGCTGTGCTCTGCAGCCACCTGCTTCTCGAGCCTGCGCAGCACTTCCTCACATTCTGGGTACCTGCGGAGGAACACAGCGAGCCTCCATGGAGCCTCTCCGCGGGGTGGGATCCCAGTCACCACCTCCGGACGCTCCCCGCTCCCCTTCCCATCATCCCGCTCTCCCTGCGCTGCTCTTTCTGGCATCGCCATCAGAGGTTCTCCATCAGACAGTTGTTCATCTTTTGGCAACAAGTCTCCGGAGAAAGGCCTCAGGGACCCCGGCCCAAACGGCAAGCCCCGGAGCAAAACTCAGGCATCCTTCCCATGCAAGCCAGTGCTTTCCCATTGGCTCAGCAGCAGAGCTACTCACCTTTCCATCAAAGTCTTTGTCAGGAAAAGCAGGCCAAAGAGCACGCACAGCTCCCCACTGCCCTCCGCACTCGCCCACATGACGCGTTTGCTTCGGAAACTGCTCCTCTCGAGACCTCCCCCTGGACGACTGCCGTCTCGGGCACCGGTGCCGCGTGGCATGGAAAGGCCCGCGTCCACCCAACCAAACATGGCTAGCGCCCCCAACACAACGAGCGCCTCCCTGCGCTAGGCTCGCTCCTAAACCAGGCCTGGGAATTGCCTGCGGCAAGCGCTACCTGGCAAGGGCCAGAACCGAGCCAGGAACTGTTCCAGCAGTTTCACAGCACACACTCACGCTCCCCAACAGCCAGCCACGGTCCTTGGCATTGTTTAATTTACCAGCGTCCATACAGCCAGCGAGTATCCAATAAGAAACCAAGCAGCCCTCTTTGCTGCGCGCAGAGAATGACACAAGAAGGATCTCAGGTGGCCCCCCGACCCTGCGCAACCAGCAGTCTGTCCCGCAGCAGCATTACCTCATCTGCAGAAAGAGCGCCGCAAAGAGCGTGGCGAGAACCTCGCAGTCCAGGTCGGGCTTCTCCAGCTCCATCCACAGGCTCTTGGCGCGATAGCCTGCCAAGAAAACAAGCAGGCTCGCACAGGCTCCCTCTGCGGAGATGCCTTCTCGCAGGCAGCGGGGGCAGTACGTACCTACGTCGACAGAGAGGGGCAGATTCCCCAGGCTGAGGTTCAGGTGGCTCAGGGCCTGGGCAAATTTGGCGGCCTTTAATACCCCTCCTCCAAAGAGCTCGACGTCAGAGCTAAGCTGGATGGCCGCCCGCCCGTACTGCAGCCACTCTTCCTGGCAGCCCAGGTCCTGGCAGCACCGCGCATATTCCATGTAGGACAACAGGATCTAAAACGGTCCAGACAGGAGACTGTACAAGACTGAATGTCGCCAGGGTGATTCTCTGGCCTAGACGGCTCAGGGCAGAAACCCAACGGCCAGGTTCTCTCTTCTCTTCTGCTCTCAGGGCTCTCACCCCTACGACAAACGGTTCTTAGGACTGCTGCTGCTAACTGCGGCCGTGGCGAGACGAGGGCCCCAGCGGGGTGCTGCCTTAAAGCCACAACCAGCCCAACGCTTACAACGGTGAAACAAACGCCATGAGAGCGACTACCAGGAAGAAGAGCAACGCACGTCTGCTGGAAGTTTGTAAAGCAAAGTTCAGGGACGGGTACCACTCCGTCGCGTTTGGCCTCTTCTTGCCGCCCCGGGCAGACCCTGCTGGTACTCTAGGCGGGCCAGGGGAAAGGAGCTATGTCAGAAACGCGTCTGCTGCCGCAGAGAGGAGGCACTCACGTGACTCGCATCCTCAGACTCCTCGGCCGTGTTGACCTTCATGAGCGCTGCCAGGCGCGACAGCCTCCGGCCGCTGGAAGTGCCCTCCAGGCTGAAGAGCTGCCGCAGCAAGGAAAGGCAGTGGCTCTGCCGGAACAGCCAGGGCAGCCTCTCCCTCCTGCCACACAAGAGAAACCGCTGGGCCACAGCCACTAGCTACACAGTGCCAGGTCAGGCAGGGCCAGGGGAAGCAGGGCGACAGAGGAGGCAGCTGCACCTGCTCCCAGCAGGGCGGCAGCTGATGCAGGCCGGGCTGCAGGCATGGAAGCGGCAGAGCCAAGAAGCACCACCGGGGAAAGATCGCTGCTAGCGAGAACGGGTTGGCACTACAGCCCAGGGAGGGCGAAGCAAAGCCGGGCACCGCGAGGGAAAGGCTTGTTCTACGGCAGCCTTGCACCTGGCTGCAACCCCCGAGCTTCCTCATTCTCACACCTCCCCTCCACTTACCCCTCCATGCCCACGTCCTGCTCCTCCCTGCCGGCTCCCTTTCCTCTGCAGCCTGTGCTCCCTGGGAACATCTCTCTGCTCTCACCCCCACCATCCCCCACAAGGCAACACGTGCCCGCTCCCCCCACCCAGGAGCCTCCAGGTCCCTCAGCAGCTTTCCCCATGCTAACACCTATGCTCAGGGAAAGTCTGGGCTTAAGCCGAGGCAGGTGTGGGCCTAGGTGCCCGGCACCACGCAGGAAACGCCTCTTCCTTCCCTTCTCTTTCCCTTCGGCTTCTTACCCTGCCTCTTGATGAAGGGAGGACTCTTTGTTCTTCCTGTGGGAGGCACGCTCTGACTTCTCCAGCAGAAACTGGAAGACGACGCCAGCTGAGGTGAGGGGCAATTTTCTCTTCAGCAGGCTCAATGCCTTCCTGAGTGTCTTCTTTGCCAGCTCCATGCAGCCCATGTTGTAGCAGACCTGCACAGGAGAAGGCTTCTTCAGACAGTCCCAAAGGGCTCCGACTGAGCACGCACCACATTTCAAGTCTCTGCCTGAACCGAGGCCGAGGCCGAGGGCCTCGACCGCTTTTGGCCGGAGGCTGAAGCGCTCACAGGAAAGGCTGCTGGTAGCGGCCGTGCCTCAAAATGCCAGGCCTATCGCCGCTGCCGCCACCCCCCAACAAAGGCGTCCAACTCCACCCACCAGCAGAGCCCTCAGAACCTCCCTGGCACTTTACCTCCCCTTTCAGGCTCAGGAAGGTGGCTTCTTCAAAGCAGGCAAGCACATCGGCTTTCTCAGCCGCTGAGCTCCTCACGACCTCTGCTTTCTTCAGGTTCATAAAGGCCTTGGAACAAGCACACAGAGAGCAGGTGAGCGTCGGTGCAGAGCCTGCATCCAGCCCCATCGTTCCCAGTTGCCTCCAGCAGCTCTCTGAGGAGGGCACGCATCTGCCCCTGGCGATGCCCACCCTAACACAGCCCACGGGCACGAGTGCTCCTTCGCACCACCTCCTGGCGCGTGCGCCTTGTGCAAAGGTCCTGCTTCTCTGCCCCGCCTCCCTTGCCCCAGGAGAGGCAAACGGGGGGGGAGAAGCCTGGCTCTGACGCCAGCGGTTCAGCCCCAAGTCCCCACAGAGGCACGTCCTAGTGCAATGGCAAAATCGCCTTGCCCAGGACAAGGCAACTGAGAGGCCTCCTTGTGCAGTGGGCTCCGGCAAGCAGGGCGACTCACCAGGTAGTTGTCGGAGACGTGCAAGTAGGCAGCCGCGCACTCCAGCAGGTAATAAAGGGCTCTGCCATCGTTGCCCATTGCCATGTGGTGGTGAGCCAGCGGCACAAGCACCAAATCCACAATGGCCCTGCATTCACAGGCACACGCGGCACCGGGCGTCCCTTTGGCCTTGCTGGGCACCGTAGCTACGCGTTCCGTCCTGGCCAGAAACTGCTCTGCCGCTCTACTCAGAGACAAAGATCACGCAGAAAGACGACGCACGCTAGCATCACCTATACCGCTCCGTCTGCCTAGACTAACAGCATATTCTAGCGCAGCACAAGCAAGGCCCTGTGCACACGCGCGCCATACGGGAGCGCTGGGTTTCACAGCTTTCCCAGGCGTGCAGAGGGCTGGCCGCTTATTCTTTCAGCCCCCCGCATTCACAACCACAGTTTCCCAGCAGCGTTCCACATTACAGTTGACACGGGCGACCCCCGAGTGGCCTGGCTCCCCCCATCCTTGCTCCGTCTTCCCCCTGTGCTCCTCCCTCCCTTCCGCTCTTGCCTTCCCTCCTTGCTCGAGAGCTGTGGCTCTGCCCTGACTGCAAGCCAGTACCACTCACTAACACAGCGCTTGGGCGCAGGATTCGTTTTCTTCCACTGCAGCAACGTCAACCCGCGCGCGCTGAGCAGTCTTCTCGCGCGCCGTAGCCCCAGAGCCCAAGGCGAGCGGGGCCAGGCAGGGCAAAACGGGGGCGAGGAGCAACATCGCCCCTTTCAAGCCCTAGCAAACTATTCCTTTGGCTTTAGCGGTAACAAGATCCACGAGGGCGCGATGCTGTTGGTGCCTTTGCTGACCCTGCTCTGGAGCAACGCTGCTCTTGGCCACAGGGAGGAAGTCAAGCAGGCCTTTCTGCCACCTTCCAGCAGCCCCCCTGCTCCCGCTGGCTGCTTTGCCCCTGCACACCTCGCAACATTGCTCTCCTACAGCTAGGAAGGCAGGGCTGGCTCCGCCCTAACGTGACCATCGTCACCCTGATCCCACTGGCTTCCTCCAAGAGGCTCATCTCCAGGGCCACCCCATCCCAGCTCCCACCCAACAGGCCAGCTCTTTCCTGAGCTAGAGTCACAGCCAGCAGGCACAACTGCAAACTCCACTTGCCCCCTCTGCAGACCCTGAGCCCGCTGACTTCCCAACGTAACCAAAACCTACTCTCCTCACCGAAAAGTCTCCTCCAAGAAGCTCTTCTCTTTCTGCAGGGCTTTTGCAGTACCTGGAAACAAAGCACGAGTTAAACGCTTCCTCACCTCACACGCGGGAAGAGCTGCATCTTGCCATGCTCCATCCGAAAGGGGAGGAGAGCAGAGTCAAAGGGACCGACGGCAGCTCTCTTCCTGGCCTCTTCCCCCGAGAGCTGCCTTCCCGGCAGGGCTGTTACGTTTTGGGCAAGCGTAGCACACCCACCAGGAAAGGCGCCTCAGCCTGCGGGGCCGGGGGGTGCACCGCAAGGCTCTTGTCACTGCAAGGACATGGGCTGCTCTCCGGTCATTCCAGGGAAACGCAGGAGGGCGTTCCGGGGCACAGAGGCTCTACGCTGTGCCCACAGCATGGCTCTGCTGGTGCAGCTGGCCTCAGTGGAGGACTAAGCTAGTCTCAGGGAAGCCTCTCCCCTCTGCTGACAGCATCCCTAGGCTTCAGCAAAACGCTTCTGCGGACGGCGCTTGAGACAGAGCAGCGCTTCCATTAATTGCGCAAGCACAGTGCGGAGGGCCCAGGCTCCAAAGCACGGCAGCTAGCATACCCGGAGTGGCACGGAGCTCATCCCTCTTCAACTCCTCCTTTCTGAGCAGGGAGGCCTCCCAGCTGGACGAGCAGCGTTCGCTGGCACGGTCGTCGCAGCTCTCTGCCTCCCGGGCGCTGCCGAGGGCCAAGCGGTGGAAGGCCACAAAGTCCCCTCCGCCGCAGCACTGGCACTTGTGCGCTTGCCTCTCCAGGAAGGCCGCGCACTTGCGGTGCATGGCCACCCTCTGTCCCTTGGGCCACAGCTCGTAGGCAGCCTCCCGCAGCAGTGGGGCGCAGAAGGTCAGGACGCCAGACTGCAGCCTCGCGGTCTTCTCGGTCTCGCCCAAGCACCGCTTCTGGGCACCTGAAAGGCAACGGGGCTTCACATCAGCCACAGCTGGGGCCATAGCCGGGGGACGAAAGACAGGCCTTGGCGTGGATCCTTGGCAGGAAACCAGCGCTCCTGCACTCGGAGCCTCGCAGCGCTAGGGTGAAAGGGACCCGTTTGCCTTGCCGACACCAGCACAGCCTGCGCAACAGGCTACTGCCCTGCGCTCTCCCTCCCAACGCACAGCCTTCAGCTGCACTCCCGCAAGCAGCTGCCGAGGCTGCTGGCAGCAGAAGCAAGGCCGGCCATTTGGCCCATTACACACCACCGGAGGGGGCAGTGCAGCGTGCCCTGGCGAGCCCCGCCAGGCACACAGCCGGGAGCAGCAGGAGCCTACCACGCTCCCGGGGGCGCATTATCACCACTTACCGCTCTCTTCCTCCAGAGAGGTGGCGGGCCCCTTGGTGGGAACACTGCTGCCTTCTGGCACCTTCCCAGCATTCAGCCACTTCAAGATGTTGCCTCTCACCAGGACATTCAACGCCTTGTTCATCTTGGTCCTGGTCCACCTGGGAAGGAGGCGTAACAGCAGCTCGGTGGTAAACGTCGGCCCGATGACGGCTGCGCACTTCAAGACCATCCGCTCCGAGGGCTTCATGCTGTCCACCTCAGCCAGCGCAATCCCTGTCAAAAACAAGCCACAGCTCTCTCTCTTGCCCCCTCCCAAGCCTGAGGCTGCCGAGGCTGCCTTAGCTTCCCCACACCAGACGCTACATTTGTAGCCTTCTTTCCTAGGGACCAAACCCCTTGGGCAGTCGCAACCCAGGGCACACAGACACCCAGCCTCTCTCTAGCCCATGCCCCGGGAAAGAACCTCCGTGCAGCCGCCAGCCGCCGCAGCGGGGCTCGGCCCCTCACCTTTCAAGGTGGAGGGAAGCACGATGCTCTGCAGGTTCACGTCAGGTCTGATGGTGCACACCCTGCGCTCCTTCCCCGCGCTGGAGCTCCAGGAGGCTGCGGCAGGGGAAGCCTCCGTTACAGAAGCTGAGCGGAGCAAGAGAGCAGCGTAAAGCGATTTTCAAAGGGAGACGATTCAGGCCGTCACCTCCTGCTTGCCCTCCATCTTCCACCCTTTAGCATTCATCCCCCCCCGGGCAGGTCTTACAGCAGCTGGGCCCTGCGCTCCGTGGCAGCATAAATCCACCGCGCGGCTGCACCCAAGGAACACTGCAGCCACGCCACTCTCCGCCCTGCTCCACAATAACCGCCCCCGTTCATGCTGCCTCCAGACAATACCAGGGCTTAGCTCAGTGCCAGGGAGCGTCTCTTCCCCTCCTTTGCAATTTTCTGCCCCGTCCGCATTGCTTCGCCCCACAAAGCCACCCAAACTCCCCAGCCTGTGCTTAGGCTAGCCCAGCAGCAAGGCATGCAGGAGCCCACGCCTGAGCCAGGCCAAGGCCTCTACTGCTGCAACACCAGCCTGGGCCAACTTCACAGGGGAAGCCCAGGGCAACAACGCGCTCTGGAAGATGCGCCACAGCAACCAGGCCGTCAGCCACAACGGCGCTTACTGAAGAGGCTCTCCCACTTGTCCTCCATTTTCTCGCCCTTCCGCAGCAGGTGGAACAAGAGCATGTCGTGGCGCTTAAGGTCGCTCAGCAGTTCCTCGCAGTAATATGGGATCCCGTAGCTTCTCTGCATCAGGAACCTGGAAAGGAGCAGATCCAGCAGGGACTGACACAGGCAAAGCAAGGTGGGACACGTTTCAGACCAGCCTCTTTGCCACAGCTACACCTCCCTTTTGAACAGGCCAGCACTCCCACTGCCTTTGGCATCTGAGCTGCCCGGAAGATACAGCGGTTGCTGGAACGCGCAGGAAAAGAGTCGCGCGCAGTGCCCAAGGCACAGAGCTGCAAGCCTCGTCTCTCCTGGCCCCAACAGCCTAGATGCTCTCCGGCACCAGTGAGAGCCTCGGCCCCAGCAACAAATCGCCCCCCACTGCCCCACCACGTTCGTTCCCTCCTGCCCTCTGCAGCGGGTCAACCCCTCGCAAAGAGCTCCGAGGCCCCGCCTGGGACTTACGTCTCTAGGGCCCTGGGCACGCTGACAACTCCCAGCTCCCGGCAGGCTTTCTGCACAACAGCTGAAGCTTTCAGCTCTCCCAGATGAACGTGGGTCGTTTGCTGCAACTTCATGATGTCTGCTGCAGCTTCGCAGAGCCTCTGTCTTCCGTAGCGAGCAGGAGCAAAGCCCATGACCACAAAGAGCGGGACATCTCTGAGCACATGCGACATAACAGCCCAGGAGGCAGAGTCGATGTAGTGCGCGTTGTCGATGACAAACAGGACAAGCTCGTCTTCAACGATCTGAAACAAGCACGTTGGTCTGGGTGGATTCTGAGGGATTCTCAAGCATCTTCCACAGGACAGACTTTGGCCGGCCTCTCCCCACACAGAGGACGCGCAGAAGTCGCTCTCCTCTCCCCAGCTACCTCTTCGTTCGCAATCTCACCCGCTCTTCCGTGCTCCGAGACTCTTAAGCTCCCTCGGGCACGGTGGCACGGAAAGACACCGTTCCTCCTCCTCCGGAGCACATGCCCTCCAACTTCACAGGAGCAAAGTTATCAGGGGGCATGGCACGCGGAGTTTAGCCTCTGCAGGGCAATGACTCCGGTACACTGTCCTCCCACCAGCTCCCACCACTCTCCTGCAGAGCCCTCAGCCTGCGGCCTTGCTTTCCTTCTCTGACCCAGGATGGGGAGAACGGCTCACCTTCTGTAGCAGTTTCTTGAAAACCAACCCCAATTCCGTTGTCCTTTGAGCGCCGCTCATCTTGGACACCTTCTCCGACAGGGGAAACTGGCCAGAAAAGCAGAGTCACAGAGAAACAGCCTTTCAGGGCGGTTCAGCACACCTGCCCACCACGCAAGTCCAAGCGAGCAAAACGCCTCTGCTGCCCTCAGCATCTTACCTCTCCCCCCACACAGGGGAGAGGAGACGCAGCGCGCACGTCACCGGGAGCCTACAACGGAGGCCCTCTGCTGAGGGTCTCTGGCAGAGCTCTTGCAGGGAGGCATGAGGGGGGAGAAGAGCTTCTTCCCTCGCCGTGGCAATCGCGCGAGGGAGCAGGCTGCTCACGCACCAGTGAACTCAGCACCAGCTCATCGGCCCCCTCTCAAAGCCTCTCTGCAATGCCCTTTCCAGGCTGCTGAGCAAGACACCAGGAACTGCCTGCAGCAGCCTGGCACCTGCACTCACCCCTAACAAGGAGCCCCCTCGCCCCCCTCTTTGGACCCACAAACAGAAGCCCAGCCTGTGCTACCCTCCTGCTACTCCCACCACGGAGCTAAGCCCACTCCCCAGCACGGTGTCCCAACCACAACAGCCACAGGACGGCTCACAAGCAGGCCTTCGCCACGGCCACAGAGGCCTCTCGCTCTCACCTTAACGACGAAAGGCACATTGAGGAGGCAGTAGCTGCTCTCTTCCACCAGCCCTTGGAGCTTTTCCTGCAGGGCGAGCTCTCTGGCACTGCACGATTTACAGGCCTGCAGGCCCATGGCCACAGCCAGCACCATGTGCATGGCAGAGTAGACCTGCTTCAGGTTGAGCTCCAGCGCTTCCACAGCCACTACCCTGCCATGCAGAAGCAAAAGGCACTGAGATTCAGAGAGGGACCCAAGCAGCCGCAGGCTTCTCACACTAAGCTCTAGGGGAGAGGCGGAATCCAGGGCCACTTGGGTTTCTTCTCTTGGCTCCGCAGCTACGGCCAAAAGCCCTGACTGAGCTCGGGCTCTACTTTGCTTGGGGCCTGGCCCAAAGAAGGAAGCTCAACAGCAGTGGCTCCAGCAGCCACCTCTAGCTCCCTCAAGAGGCAGCAGGAGGGCACGCAGCTGCTCCTCAGCAGCAGCTCCTGCAGGCCTTGCAGGGATGCTGCAGTCCAAGGGCCACGCACCCGGGCAGAGGGCAGAGGGGCTCCAGTAGCCCACGGACATCAGCGGCTGGGCAGCGAAAGCGTTCCACAGCTCCCGGTCAGCAACACTCACCTGAGCCCAGCAGCCTGGCCTAAAGAGGCAAGCTCCGTAAGTAAATGGCTCTTTCCAGAGCCCGTCACGCCCTCAAACGCCATGATGTGGCTTGCTTTCTTATCCACATAGGCTTTCAAGTAACTTTCAAAGAGGGCAATCTCCTCCTCCCGACCTGGGAAGGCAAACAAGAAAGCGACCCGTTGCAGCGAGCTGAAAAGCAAACAGCCGTCGGCACCCTTCTCTCTCGCCGCCGCAGCGGGTCAGTCGGACCCAAGGAAATCTCCTCCCCGATCCCAACTACGGCCATCCCTTTAGCCCTGAGGCTGTGAGCAACTGCACACTGGAAAGGTCCCGCCACGCTAGCTATGCAGCACGGCAGGGAGCATCCGGCGCACGCCTCACCCTGCTTCCCACCTCTAGCTGCGGCCCAACCCCAAAGACAGGAACCAGCTAGGAGCCAAGGTATGCACCAAACCCTTAGGGCCACGCCAGGCAACGCCATCCCTCGCAAAAGCTTCTCCGTTCCCAGAGCGGAACTAACAGGTACCGACGGCAACAAATTGGCCTTCAGCAGACCAAGGCGTTCTCCACCTACCGAGCAACGGGGAAGAGCTGGGCCTCTCCTTCGTAACATCCATGCCAAACATGCTAGCGGGAGGAAGAGAAAAACAAAAGCCAATGAAGTAGGCAGAAGCTGGAGGACGTAGAGCCACGCGTGGAGCTGAGGGTGCGCTCCCGGGGACCCGCTCTTCTTTCGAGCCGGAGCGAATCCTGCCCACGCTCCCACTGGCCCAGCAGAGAGCGCAAACACCAAACGAGCACTAGCAAAGCTGCAGCCAGGAAGAAGCCCAACGGCCACAGTGGGACACCACACAGCATCAAGACTCGAGCGCCACAGGCCAAAGCCCAAGGAAGCGGAGACATGAGCAAGAAGCCAGGCAGTGCCGCTGGCTAGCACACTGCTGCACCCCACAGGACAAGCCAAACAAGTCTCTGGTCCTGCCTACTGCTTCCCTGGCCTTTGCTCACAGGCAGCGCTTTCGAGAAGCGGGGCCCTGCAACAGCTGCTGTCAAGGCAAAGACGGGCAAGAAAAAACACTTCAAGCCATGACGTGCAACAGGACGACAAGGGTCACTTCTTGGGCCAAGGCGCCAAGCACCAGGCACCTTGGGCTCGAGTTTTTCTGAAGTTGCAAGGGGACGGCAACGTCAACGTTCCAAACGGCCTCCAAAGAGGATGCCAAACCCTGGCCCAGGGGAACACCTGAACTTTCACCAGGAGGCACTCAGGAACTGAGTCCTGGCCTGACCAAAAGCTTTCCGGGAGCGTCATGCTCGGAAGCAGCTGGGAGAAAACCTCCCTGGGGCAGAATTGCCACTGCGTTAGTCTTGCGCGCAATGGAGCAAGCACAGGGCAGAAAGCACAGCTGGAAGCCGTTTGGACCGGGGCTGCAAGGCCCCTCTGTGCCTACGGACACCTAAAAGCCTTCTCCACCCCTCCGGCATCACTCCCCGTCTCCTTACAGCAGGAGGCACCAGCGTAGGCAGGCCAAAAGCGTACAGAATCACAGAATCACAGAATCGTTTAGGTTGGAAGGGACCTCTGGAGATCATCTCGTCCAACCTCCCTGCTCAAGCAGGGTCACCTAGAGCATATTGCCCAGGATCACATCCAGACGGGTTTTGAATATCTCCAGCGAAGGAGACTCCACCACCCCTCTGGGCAACCTGTTCCAATGCTCTGTCACCCTCACAGTGAAGAAGTTTTTTCTCAGGTTCAGATGGAACTTCCTGTGGTTCAGGTTCTGCCCATTGCCTCTTGTCCTGTTGCTGGGCACCACGGAGAAGAGGCTGGCCCCATCCTCTTGACACTCCCCCTTCAGATACTTGTACACGTTGATGAGATCCCCTCTCAATCTTCTCTTCTCCAGGCTGAACAGGCCCAGCTCTTGCAGTACCCGTGCTCTGCCTTTCCATCTTCTCAGCCCCAGCGATGGGAGGGGTGGGCGGGGGCCAGCTCTGCACAACTCCTCTTTGCGGACCAAGACTGGACCCTGTGTGCCACCCTGCCCCCAACCAGCCCGCTCAAACAGGACACTCACGACTTCGCCGACACCCCCAGGTATTGATACACGGGGCCAGGATCGACAACCCCCTTCATCTTTGCCTCCGGCAGCTCCTCGAAGCACCATCGGGGCAGCCTAGAGGCTGCGTACGTCGCTGCGTCACAGGACACCAGCCCAGGGTAGTGCTCCATCAGCCGGGCTGCCAGATTCACCTTCTGGCCAATGACTGCCGCAGAGAGAGAGCACGCATTCACGTACCTATGAAACCAACCCGCTCCACCCTTCACCGCCAACGGCTGCATCACCTCCAGCACAGGCAAGCCCCAAACCGTTGGCAGCACAACCAGCAGGAACAACAAGGCTCTGAGCCTGGTCCCCCGCACCGCAGCGGCGCCCGCTCTGCCTCCCTCATTCCCCACAGGACACAGGCCAAGGCCTCGTCCCAGCCCAGCACATACGGGCAACAGGGTGTTCCCTGCCGCTCTGCCTCTTCCTTTGACACGCTGCTCCGGCTGAACAGACCCAGCCCAGCCACCCGCTCCTCAGCCAAACACCTCGTACCTGTGTATTCGTGCCTCACGCAATGGCCTACGACTCCGCAGAACACCGTCCCGCTGGTAACCCCGACAGACACGGCCCTGACACACATGGAGAGCGACAGGCGCTCAGCAGCGCCCGCGCACAGGCCTGCCTGCCCACCTACCTTCACCCCTTCACCCGGCTCCCCTCGCACCACCTCCCGCCCTGGCAGGGCAGACCTCGGGGACCTGCAGAGCTCCGCAGCGTAACGCCCCCAGGTGAAAGGGGCTCCCGAGAGCAGCCAGGCAGTTTTCAACCCTTCCCCTAAGGCCTCACAGCTGTGACGGGCGGAAAGTCCCTGACTCCAGCCAGCCTCAGCACGCCTCCTCGGCGCGGGCAAGAAGGGCACCTCTCAGGGCACTGTCTCCTTCCTCCCAGGGACAGAGGAGGCCAAGCTAGAGGGCACGTCTCGCTGAGAAACCATCCCTCCCTCCTTCCCCCGCGCAGTCCCAGGCAACGCGCCTCCCCACTCACTCGATTTTCCTAGGCCTCGAGGAGCACGCCTTGGAGATTTGAACAGCGCTTTCCAAGGCGTGAACGCTTTCGTCGGGCAGCTTCTCTCCAGGGAGTCCAAACACGCACAGGAACGTGCAGCCCTGCCAAGGACAGCGGCAGCACAGCTTGGGACAGCGCCTACGGCAAACGGCTCATGCCGTGCGAGTCGAGCCGCTGCCGAGAGCAGCAGAGCTTCAGGGCAACCCCCAGCCAGAGGGTGCTGATCCCAGCGCCGAGGCAGAGCTGCTTCTCCTTTCCCCGCTGCTCAGTAGACCGAGAGAGCCACTGCCCTCTCGTTTGCTGCCCACACTTTTGCGGGGTGGGCTCCTCCCCCACACTCACTTTATCAAACATGGAGATTTTGTTGATCTCGCCCTTGTGAGGACGGATGATCTCCAGCATCATCACGCTGCTGTCCTGGATAGCCTTGCAGATCTGCGTTAAGTTGACATCGGCAGCAAACTGCAGCTTGACAAAGAGGCAGGTGACCGGCCGTAGCTCGGACAAGTAGTCCAGGGGCTGTCTGTCATCAATCTGGAAGACGAGAGCAGCACACCTTCAGCAGCCAGCTCTCCCCGAGAGCTGACTGCCCCCAGCAAACACCAAGCAAGAGCCCCCACGTGGGCAGCAGCACGCGCTCTCAGCGGAAGGAATAACTCCTCCCCTCGGGGCAAAATAAACACAGCTCCCGGCAGCTGTGGCCATACCTTCCTCAGAACAGATGCGGGGACGTACTTCCGCAGCAACTTCCCCAGAGCATGCCGAGGGGCCAGGGAAACAGCAGGCCTCAGGATGCCTAGGGAAGGAAAATCCAGGCGGTCACTGGCAGGCTGGCACTACGAGCCTGCCTAGGGAAAAGCAGTTGGAAAGCAGGGGCTGGCACTGGAACTCAGGGAGAGAAAGTCTCCTCCAGTTGCACATTTCTTCCTCCTGCAGGTGCTCAGCCAGAGCAGGCCCCTGGAAGCAGGGGGAAGCAGCGAGTGCCTCCGCTGAAGCGCACCAGGGCCAAAGGCACAAATGCTGACTGCAAGGGGGAGAGGGCAGAGGGCGTTCCTCGCTGGCCCCTGAACAAGCCCGCCCCCACCTTTCTGGGCAGCCACAGAACGTCATGAACACGGGCCTCACCTGACGCCTCAGGAGAACTGTAGTTCAGCTGGGCTCGGGTAAACTTGGAGAAGATGTCTTCGCGTTCCGACAGAGACATCCGTTCCATGCCTGTAACCTAAAGGCACACAGTACAAAAACGCGTCGAGGACAGCTCCAGGACCCACAGAGGACAGTACCCGTTGAGGCAAACTCTTCCAGCGCCTCCTGACCCCCTCTTCAAAGCCACCCAGCAGAATCCAGAGACAACCCTGAGACAAAACTGCTCCCCAGCAGCTACTGCTCCCCACCTACGGGAGCACCTCTACACCTAGAACTCCCTCCACGCGCGTCTCCTCGCCCTTCTCACACCTTCCTCCCTCACAGCCACGTCCACGCCCAGGCCCTCAGAATTGCTCCAGAGGCCGTCCCACCCACCTTCACAGCGCTTTGGCCTTTAAGTCTCTTGGTCTTGATCTGGTTCCGGTTACAGAGCTCCCAGCAGCTGGGTGACAGGATCACGTCACTTGCATTGGCAAGGTTTTGGGCCTGCCACACTTCACCCACGGCCTGGCCAAGGATCAGGAAGTGCTGCTGCTTTTTGTCTCCAACAGTCAGGAGGGACATATGCCCTGCAGAGATCCCTGGTGAGAGACAAGCACAACTGATGCAGAGAGCATTTTTACCTCCACAGCCCGCCACAGCTCAGCTCCTCCCAGGCCAACTTTGAAGCTCAGCCCTGGAGCCAGGCTCTTCCGCTCAACTGCTTCGAGCGCAGGCGTCCCACTTGATGGATTCAGGATCGATCGTGGCCGGGGAGGGGGTCCTAATCAGGGGCCCCACACCGGCACGTTGACCAGCCACCGGCTCACTTTGCATGCAGGCAGCTCGTGAACGCCTGCCTGAGAACGCGCAGCAGCCTAACGCAGCACTCCCCGTACCTATCTTCAGTCGGAGCTTCAGACCCACGTCCGTCTCACGGATCCTGTACTTCTCCTGGATTTGCTGGCTACACTGCAGCACCAGGCTGATGGTGTCTCTCAGCTGCGCGTGCTTTGCTCTCCACAGCACCAGCACAGCATCCCCTGGGGAAAGCGAGGGGACAGGGACGGCTCTCGTGACACCTGACGCTCCCTGACCTGCACCCACCGGCCGGGACAGCGGAAGCCAGCAGGCGTGCCAGGGAAAACGCGTTTGGGTGAAGGCCTCCTCTTCAACTACAGCACCCTGGCCACAGGCACACCTCCCCCTCTGCCCCGCCAGCTACAACTGCAGCCACGCCGCCAGGGCCCGGGACGGCAGCTCCCCCTGGGCACCTGCGTGCCAGCAGAGCCACCCCTCGGGGCTCTGCCGGCTCGCGCCTCTGTCTCCCCTCTCCCCTCGCACTCGTCTGCAGCTGCAGCAGACAAGGCCACGTCTCTTTTACGCACACGTACCTGCAAACTTCAAGATGTCTCCACCAAAAGCCAGCAGCTCTGCAGACCAAAAAAAAAAAACACAAGAAGAGCTGCAGCTAGGCCTTCTTCAGGAAGGCCGCAGGACAAGCCGCTCTGCTCAGACAGCAGCACAAGAGCAGCGGTGCTTTGGGGGCACAACTTAGCAAACGTAGCAGCTACACTGCTCACAGGGACCACAGCCCTGGGACCTACGCTACTGTGCCCTGTGACAAGGCCCCAGGGAAGGCAACGCACACTTTGGTCAGCGCCCCCATCCCCAGCTCATTTGGGCACTAACACTGGCTAGATGCCCCCGCTCCCCCCTGCGCCCCAACACCAGCAAAATCTTCCTCCATCACTGAACAGCGGTCACTCCACAAGCCCAAGGGTGGGTGCTGAGAAAGCGGGCACCTCCTTAGTCTTTGTGGGGAGCAGAAAGCACCTGCCAGAAGAGCCCAGCTGCTCTCGGCGGCTCTCAGCCCCATAGGAATCCCCAGCCCGCGCAAGGAGGAGGCGGCGGCGGCAGCAGCAGCAGCAGCAGCAGCAGCAGGCTGCCCAGCACCTCCCTCTTGTCGTGGCCCAATCCCACACAGTCCTGCAGAACGGCACTTACCCTCCAAAATGTCACCCATGTAGCGATTGAGGGTTTGCGTTACCTCATCCGCACCCCGCTCTATGCTGATGCTCTGGCTGAATTTCTCTGTCAGAGCAGTGAAACCTGCAACAGGGACACACAGGCACAAAGAAATCAGGACGCGTCTACAGGGCCAAAGGACCTGGCACTTTCCACGTCGCTTTCAGCCAGCCAAGGGAACCACGCTCCGGGAGAACCCAGGCGCGCCCCTGACAGCAGCCACAGCCCTCTAATTCCACCCGCGCTTCTGAGCGCTCGCTGACGGGCGCCTTCCCCATGCTCACACCCACCCGTTACGCCTAGCTCCTGCACTTGGCTGCCACCCTCCAGCGCGTCCCCCAGCTGCCTCCCCTCTTGCCTACAGCCAGGCAACACCCTGAGCTAGAAAGCCCACGAGGCCTTTGCCAACTAACGCAGCACCTGGCCAGCCAGCTCCTCTGCGCAGCAGCTGCTCCTCCAAGTTGGCCCTGACAAAGACTAACAAGGGGGAGGCAAGGCAGCCAGGCCTCCTCTCCCAGGCCTCCATGAGCCAGAGCCTGGCCCACCTCACACCTCCCCAAAGCTCCAGAGAGAGCACTGCAGGCAACAGCGCGGGCCCAAGCTGCTGCTCCGGCAGCCTCAGGGCTCCCTAACGCACGCTGCTCTGAGCAGACGGCTGACCACAAGCAGGCCGCAGGGCTGCTGCCAGCAAAGACCACCCCCGGGCTGTGACCTCAGCTACGTCCGAGCGCTACTTCCCCAAAGCGGAAGACCTCAGCGGCAAACGACATCTCCTTTGACCCCTTCTCTACCACAGGCGGGACGACCAGGGCTCCAAAAGGCCCGCTAAGTCCCAGCGGCTCGGGTCGGGGACTCCTCCTCAGTGCCCGCCCTTCATAACGCTTTGACCCACCTGACACATCAGCAAAGAGCAGCACTCCATGGAAGTTCTGAACGCAACGGTTCTCCTGCTTCAAGTCCTCAGACAAAAGCAGGTCGGGGACGTAAGCAGCTACTTCCCCCAGTTCTGAGCAGTGCTTTGACCTTCGCTCCCAGGCACAAGACATCGTCAGCGCCCTGGGGTACCTGCGGTACCTCAGTACAAGACGACCCACCGTGCCCACCAGGGAGGACGACCAGACACCACTGCACAGCGTTGCGCACTGGCCTTTGGGAGGCGCGGCTGGCCCTCTGTCACCAAGGGGCCGGGGGAGGTCACAGTCGGCTCACAGTGACATCGTCCGCGTGTCATCATTTACCTGTCCACTGTCGCCTACGCTGATCCGGCTAACAGTGACAGCCTCGGCAAGGCACCGCTTACCCAGCAACTGCCGGGAAGCTGCCCCCCGCTCCCTCCCTACGCCGAGCCGGTTGCTCAGAGGTGGCTAGCGCGACGCAGTTGTCTCCCGTACAGAGCTGAAGGAGGCTCGCACAGCGACTGACCTCCACCCGTGGCCGAAACAGCAGCTGCTTCCCACGTTCCCAAGCGCAAAGGGCCTAACAGACGTGCTGACAGCCAGCAGCCCAGGCTTCCCCAAAAGCACGGCCACTGCAGCACGCAGCGGGACATTTCCAGGGCTGCTCGGAGGACTTGTATTTCTTTGCAAAAAGAAGTGGGGCTTTCCCGGGGGGGCAGCGGGGGACACAGCCAACCTCCATCCACACGGCTCCTGGGGGAGGCCGGGAGGAGATGGACAGGGCTGGGCCAGGACCACGGCGCACCGACGTATCAGAGAGGGCAAGACAAAGTCCAAAGCCGCAGCAGGAGGCAGCTCCAGGTCCCTGCTCCGAGTGAGAACGCTGTTGTAAACCTTGCATGCCCCAGGGAAACAGAGCCACGCTGGGCACCCTGGCTCACGCACGGCCCTCTGCCTCCAGGCAGGCAAAGGCAGCTCCCCGTCCACCTTAGCCGCTGCCCCGAGCCACACAACTGCTGCCACCAAAGCAGCAGCACTGAGGAGAGCCGGGCTCTACGGGGGACGAGGGCTAGCAGCCAAGGCCGCGCTCCGCGCGCGCCAAAGCTGCCCTTCTCCCCAGTCGCTCAGAGGAGCAGCTGCACGAGTTGGCGTGCCTGCCACACGGTGACACTCAGCGGCTGCTTGCCCAGGCAGCCTCCAGTGTCCCTCTCGGACTGTGCCTCTCCCTCAGGCAATGGCCAGGCGAGGGAGCACCAGCCCCTCCCAGGCCTGGGGGACCAGGTGCTTTAGACAAGCCTGTGCCCTTGCGCTGCTGACCTCAAACAGCAGAGCACTTGACAGCAGAAACCAGCCTGCCTTCTTTCCTGCTGCCTCAGCCCTCAGAGAGAGGCTACCAAGATGGTCTCTCTTCTTGCCTCCAGAAGGCTCCCCCTGCTGCCTCGGGGCCCACCAAAGTCTCCCAAGCAAGCACAAGTCACTTGCACCCAACACACACAACTGCAACCTGCTGGCGACAGCCAGGCACACACACTGAGCCAGGCCCAGGTTCGGAACGCTGCTTGCCAGCCCAGCTCACACGCTTCCTCCTTCCTCCTTCCCACGAGGCAGGCAAAGCGGTCACCCGTACGGGAGACTGACGATGCAGGCCGACCGAGCAGGCTTGCTCTGCCTCCTCAGGAAGAGCGCGCAGCAGCGTGACGACGCCTAGGCCAACGCTCTCTCTTGCCAGTGAGCAGCAAGGGCTGGCTGCTCCCCAAGGCAAGCTCAGCTGGGAGCTGGGCCGACCCCAGCACAAGCAGCGCCCTCGCCCACAGGGGCATCCCTCTTGGCTACATCTATATGCACACACGTACATCCATTCTCCACTAAGGAGCTCTCATCCGCATCAACCAGAGAGGGCAACAGGATGAGGCCGCTAGTGCTGTTGACTTTTCTGACTAGGGAACACTTCCAACCAGTCCCGCTTCCAGAAAAACACCCTCCCACCCTCCCCACCTCAGCAACCACTTGGCCCTACACCAGGGCCAAGCTCCTCCTGCAGCCGGCTCAAGCGCTTACACAGCGCCACAGGGAACTGCACTAGGGCGAGGGGGAGAGAATTTCTTGCACTGCTTTACAGCCCTCGACTCTTGTGAGCACTAACAACGGGGGTGGTGGCTTCCCCGCCGCCTAGCTTTCCCAATAAACCACAGGCCAGAGACTCTCGTGGCACGCCTTCAGCGTCCTCTTGCTGTGGTCTGTGACTCCATACAGAACGCTGAGATGATGGCAGTGTTTCTTTATTTAACCCCTGGAAGAGCATCCTCGCTCGGCCGTGCTGGCAGCTTCAGCAGGTACCTGCAGCTACAGACTTCAGGCTTTGCTTGCTTCAGCTGGGGAAAACATGGCGCTGTCTCCAGCCACAAGTCTCCCACGGGGCCCTTGCCAGTGAACCACCGCTCCTGAGGAAAACAAAAGCCCAAGTGAGAGCCGCGAAGAACAGGAGGTCCCCAGAGCCACAGGCGCGGTCCGGGAAGGCAAGCGAGGCCTCTCGCAGTAGCTTCTTCCACCCATCACCCAATTTGCCGTGCTGCAAAAGCCTATCAGGGAGGACAAGGAGAGGGAACGCAAAGGAAACCTCCTCCAGCCAGGTTCAGGCTGGCTCCCAGAGCTGGCTCAAGGGAGAGGCAGAGATTCCACTCCACCGCTCCTCAGCCCAGCAGAGATGCTGGGAAGGAGCGGCATGCTGCAGCGCCTGCTGCTCCCTCGCGTGTCCTTCCAGCCCCTCCTGAGGGAAGGGCATCGCAGCTGCCACTGCCCTCCTGCTGAGGAGGGCTAGCAGCCCCTACCAGCTCGCCAAGGACTTTCGGCACACGCTCCTGAAGCTCGCTGGGGGCTTTCCCTACGTGGACCTGCCGGAGTACAGTCCGCGCCACCTTCTCCTAGGGCATGCCAAACCTCTGCCCAGGGAGCAACTCAGAGGCAAAGAGGATCCACTTACAGCGCTCATCTCCAGCCAAGCCTTCTCCAGGAGGTTGCCATTCGCCTCACAGGCTTGGAGGCCCTGCCTGAGGCACAACAGGCTCTGGTCTTTGTTACCCAGCATGCAGAAAACGTACGCTTTCAGATGGTAGGCTCTGGGGTAGAAGACGGGGCTTGTAGAGCACCGAGCAAAAACCTCTTCCACAAGCTACCGAGAGAACAACGGAGAGGCACGTCAGCAGAAGTCATCGAGCTGGGCGATGGCTCGGCACTGAGGACCGCACCTATTCCCCAAAGGGGAAAGCAGCCGCAAAGGCACAAGGAGCACGCAGCTAGCAAGGCTGAGATACCACACAAGTCTCTCCTGAGCCATAAGCCCTCACATGCAGCAGGCATTTCAGCAGGGCTCACTAGCTAGCTCATGGCTGTGCAAGTCTCTTCTCCTGTCTTGCAGACCATTCCCATCCCCACAAGGGAATCCTCACGTGCCCAGGAAGACCCCCGTCACCTCACTGCCTTCTCTACCACCTCTTGCTGCCGCCCCAGGGGGGAGCAGCCTCTTGCCATGTTCCTCTCTAACCCACTACCACACTCTGCCTCTAGCCTGGCTCCATCCCAGCGCGGCTGCTTCGCCCTGGCCTTGCCAATCCACTGCTGCTCGCAACACAGCTTTCCCTAGAGGCCCCTCACAGCGTGCACACCCCCCTCCTCCTCTTCCCTCACCCTTAGAGCCCTGCTGCGGCTCTCCCGGGCCCTCGCCGAGCTGCGCTCAATGTCGTTCCGCAGCACCAGCGTGTAGCACTCCAGGAGCCGGCTGCATGCTTGGGTGGCCAAAACGGAGGCGTCAGCTCTCTTCAGCAGCCTCTTGGCCTTTTCAAAGGGCTTCTGGAACTCGGCCCACTGCCCAAGCCTTCCAAACCTACACCATCCAGAGAGAAACACACACACACACACACACACACGTTTTGTAGAGTACTTGATCAAGTACTCTACACCCCAGCGACGGCCGCCTTGTTGGACAGAGCACGGGGGACACGACAGGCCCAGAGCTCCCACCTCCCCTGCCAGAACCACTGCCTGGGCCTCTCGCCAGTCTAAGCACCTCTGTAACTTACCAAAGAGCCAGGGACGAATACAGTCCAAGCAGGATGCTGTTGTGCGAGCTGAGGATGTGGTTTGCTTCGTTCTGCTCAACGAAGCTCCTGCACTCTTCAAATGACTTGTACTCCCAGCCTGTAATACAAATGCATCGCAGAGAAGCAGTGCCGCCCTCCGCTGCCTTGTTTTCCCTCGGGCATTCGTAGCAGGACAAAGCTCAAGCACAGCTGGAGAATTTCTGGGCAGGTAAACCACTCAGAGAGCAAGCAAAACCAAACAGGAACAAGGCAAGGGCTGGAGTTCTAGCCTAGCTCCTCAGGGCTAGTCAAGCGCCACACAAATATCTATTCCCTTTTCTTCAGCAGCTTTCGAGCGCTGACAGACACACACTGCCATTGACCAGCAAGCGACAGCCACTCCATAGCGTAGGCTGTTAGATGCCTCCTGGTCAGGCACATCCCCCAGCACTGCTATGCCCGCCTCCCCAGGAGCCAGAGCAGAGCGAGCCTGGGAAGAGGTTTCAGAAAGGGGAATCTCAAAACACGGGAAGCAAAGAGGGAAATTGCCAGCATTTTGAAATCACTCTGGGATCACCTGTAGAACATGCAAACAAAGACAGGGGAGGCAGGAAAGACAGACAAAGACACACCCAGAGCCAAAGAGCCCGGGACTCGGCCCAGGAAGTGAAAGCGTGGCTGGAGGCTCTGGCGTCCGTGTTGTAGCAGGAGAAAAAGCATCTTTGCAAGCCTCCTGGCTCTCTGGGGCCCTCCTCACTGAGCACTTACCAGCGTAAAGCAACAGGTCTAAGCAGCAGGAGAAGAAGTATGCCTGCCCAATGATGCTGTGCTCTGCAGCCACCTGCTTCTCGAGCCTGCGCAGCACTTCCTCACATTCTGGGTACCTGCGGAGGAACACAGCGAGCCTCCATGGAGCCTCTCCGCGGGGTGGGATCCCAGTCACCACCTCCGGACGCTCCCCGCTCCCCTTCCCATCATCCCGCTCTCCCTGCGCTGCTCTTTCTGGCATCGCCATCAGAGGTTCTCCATCAGACAGTTGTTCATCTTTTGGCAACAAGTCTCCGGAGAAAGGCCTCAGGGACCCCGGCCCAAACGGCAAGCCCCGGAGCAAAACTCAGGCATCCTTCCCATGCAAGCCAGTGCTTTCCCATTGGCCCAGCAGCAGAGCTACTCACCTTTCCATCAAAGTCTTTGTCAGGAAAAGCAGGCCAAAGAGCACGCACAGCTCCCCACTGCCCTCCGCACTCGCCCACATGACGCGTTTGCTTCGGAAACTGCTCCTCTCGAGACCTCCCCCTGGACGACTGCCGTCTCGGGCACCGGTGCCGCGTGGCATGGAAAGGCCCGCGTCCACCCAACCAAACATGGCTAGCGCCCCCAACACAACGAGCGCCTCCCTGCGCTAGGCTCGCTCCTAAACCAGGCCTGGGAATTGCCTGCGGCAAGCGCTACCTGGCAAGGGCCAGAACCGAGCCAGGAACTGTTCCAGCACTTTCACAGCACACACTCACGCTCCCCAACAGCCAGCCACGGTCCTTGGCATTGTTTAATTTACCAGCGTCCATACAGCCAGCGAGTATCCAATAAGAAACCAAGCAGCCCTCTTTGCTGCGCGCAGAGAATGACACAAGAAGGATCTCAGGTGGCCCCCCGACCCTGCGCAACCAGCAGTCTGTCCCGCAGCAGCATTACCTCATCTGCAGAAAGAGCGCCGCAAAGAGCGTGGCGAGAACCTTGCAGTCCAGGTCGGGCTTCTCCAGCTCCATCCACAGGCTCTTGGCGCGATAGCCTGCCAAGAAAACAAGCAGGCTCACACAGGCTCCCTCTGCGGAGATGCCTTCTCGCAGGCAGCGGGGGCAGTACGTACCTACGTCGACAGAGAGGGGCAGATTCCCCAGGCTGAGGTTCAGATGGCTCAGGGCCTGGGCAAATTTGGCGGCCTTTAATACCCCTCCTCCAAAGAGCTCGACGTCAGAGCTAAGCTGGATGGCCGCCCGCCCGTACTGCAGCCACTCTTCCTGGCAGCCCAGGTCCTGGCAGCACCGCGCATATTCCATGTAGGACAACAGGATCTAAAACGGTCCAGACAGGAGACTGTACAAGACTGAATGTCGCCAGGGTGATTCTCTGGCCTAGACGGCTCAGGGCAGAAACCCAACGGCCAGCTTCTCTCTTCTCTTCTGCTCTCAGGGCTCTCACCCCTACGACAAACGGTTCTTAGGACTGCCGCTGCTAACTGCGGCCGTGGCGAGACGAGGGCCCCAGCGGGGTGCTGCCTTAAAGCCACAACCAGCCCAACGCTTACAACGGTGAAACAAACGCCATGAGAGCGACTACCAGGAAGAAGAGCAACGCACGTCTGCTGGAAGTTTGTAAAGCAAAGTTCAGGGACGGGTACCACTCCGTCGCGTTTGGCCTCTTCTTGCCGCCCCGGGCAGACCCTGCTGGTACTCTAGGCGGGCCAGGGGAAAGGAGCTATGTCAGAAACGCGTCTGCTGCCGCAGAGAGGAGGCACTCACGTGACTCGCATCCTCAGACTCCTCGGCCGTGTTGACCTTCATGAGCGCTGCCAGGCGCGACAGCCTCCGGCCGCTGGAAGTGCCCTCCAGGCTGAAGAGCTGCCGCAGCAAGGAAAGGCAGTGGCTCTGCCGGAACAGCCAGGGCAGCCTCTCCCTCCTGCCACACAAGAGAAACCGCTGGGCCACAGCCACTAGCTACACAGTGCCAGGTCAGGCAGGGCCAGGGGAAGCAGGGCGACAGAGGAGGCAGCTGCACCTGCTCCCAGCAGGGCGGCAGCTGATGCAGGCCGGGCTGCAGGCATGGAAGCGGCAGAGCCAAGAAGCACCACCGGGGAAAGATCGCTGCTGGCGAGAACGGGTTGGCACTACAGCCCAGGGAGGGCGAAGCAAAGCCGGGCACCGCGAGGGAAAGGCTTGTTCTACGGCAGCCTTGCACCTGGCTGCAACCCCCGAGCTTCCTCATTCTCACACCTCCCCTCCACTTACCCCTCCATGCCCACGTCCTGCTCCTCCCTGCCGGCTCCCTTTCCTCTGCAGCCTGTGCTCCCTGGGAACATCTCTCTGCTCTCACCCCCACCATCCCCCACAAGGCAACACGTGCCCGCTCCCCCCACCCAGGAGCCTCCAGGTCCCTCAGCAGCTTTCCCCATGCTAACACCTATGCTCAGGGAAAGTCTGGGCTTAAGCCGAGGCAGGTGTGGGCCTAGGTGCCCGGCACCACGCAGGAAACGCCTCTTCCTTCCCTTCTCTTTCCCTTCGGCTTCTTACCCTGCCTCTTGATGAAGGGAGGACTCTTTGTTCTTCCTGTGGGAGGCACGCTCTGACTTCTCCAGCAGAAACTGGAAGACGACGCCAGCTGAGGTGAGGGGCAATTTTCTCTTCAGCAGGCTCAATGCCTTCCTGAGCGTCTTCTTTGCCAGCTCCACGCAGCCCATGTTGTAGCAGACCTGCACAGGAGAAGGCTTCTTCAGACAGTCCCAAAGGGCTCCGACTGAGCACGCACCACATTTCAAGTCTCTGCCTGAACCGAGGCCGAGGGCCTCGACCGCTTTTGGCCGCAGGCTGAAGCGCTCACAGGAAAGGCTGCTGGTAGCGGCCGTGCCTCAAAATGCCAGGCCTATCGCCGCTGCCGCCACCCCCCACAAAGGCGTCCAACTCCACCCACCAGCAGAGCCCTCAGAACCTCCCCGGCACTTTACCTCCCCTTTCAGGCTCAGGAAGGTGGCTTCTTCAAAGCAGGCAAGCACATCGGCTTTCTCAGCCGCTGAGCTCCTCACGACCTCTGCTTTCTTCAGGTTCATAAAGGCCTTGGAACAAGCACACAGAGAGCAGGTGAGCGTCGGTGCAGAGCCTGCATCCAGCCCCATCGTTCCCAGTTGCCTCCAGCAGCTCTCTGAGGAGGGCACGCATCTGCCCCTGGCGATGCCCACCCTAACACAGCCCACGGGCACGAGTGCTCCTTCGCACCACCTCCTGGCGCGTGCGCCTTGTGCAAAGGTCCTGCTTCTCTGCCCCGCCTCCCTTGCCCCAGGAGAGGCAAACGGGGGGGAGAAGCCTGGCTCTGACGCCAGCGGTTCAGCCCCAAGTCCCCACAGAGGCACGTCCTAGTGCAATGGCAAAATCGCCTTGCCCAGGACAAGGCAACTGAGAGGCCTCCTTGTGCAGTGGGCTCCGGCAAGCAGGGCGACTCACCAGGTAGTTGTCGGAGACGTGCAAGTAGGCAGCCGCGCACTCCAGCAGGTAATAAAGGGCTCTGCCATCGTTGCCCATTGCCATGTGGTGGTGAGCCAGCGGCACAAGCACCAAATCCACAATGGCCCTGCATTCACAGGCACACGCGGCACCGGGCGTCCCTTTGGCCTTGCTGGGCACCGTAGGTACGCGTTCCGTCCTGGCCAGAAACTGCTCTGACGCTCTACTCAGAGACAAAGATCACGCAGAAAGACGACGCACGCTAGCATCACCTATACCGCTCCGTCTGCCTAGACTAACAGCATATTCTAGCGCAGCACAAGCAAGGCCCTGTGCACACGCGCGTCATACGGGAGCGCTGGGTTTCACAGCCTTCCCAGGCGTGCAGAGGGCTGGCCGCTTATTCTTTCAGCCCCCCGCATTCACAACCACAGTTTCCCAGCAGTGTTCCACATTACAGTTGACACGGGCGACCCCCGAGTGGCCTGGCTCCCCCCATCCTTGCTCCGTCTTCCCCCTGTGCTCCTCCCTCCCTTCCGCTCTTGCCTTCCCTCCTCGCTCGAGAGCTGTGGCTCTGCCCTGACTGCAAGCCAGTACCACTCACTAACACAGCGCTTGGGCGCAGGATTCGTTTTCTTCCACTGCAGCAACGTCAACCCGCGCGCGCTGAGCAGTCTTCTCGCGCGCCGTAGCCCCAGAGCCCAAGGCGAGCGGGGCCAGGCAGGGCAAAACGGGGGCGAGGAGCAACATCGCCCCTTTCAAGCCCTAGCAAACTATTCCTTTGGCTTTAGCGGTAACAAGATCCACGAGGGCGCGATGCTGTTGGTGCCTTTGCTGACCCTGCTCTGGAGCAACGCTGCTCTTGGCCACAGGGAGGAAGTCAAGCAGGCCTTTCTGCCACCTTCCAGCAGCCCCCCTGCTCCCGCTGGCTGCTTTGCCCCTGCACACCTCGCAACATTGCTCTCCTACAGCTAGGAAGGCAGGGCTGGCTCCGCCCTAACGTGACCATCGTCACCCTGATCCCACTGGCTTCCTCCAAGAGGCTCATCTCCAGGGCCACCCCATCCCAGCTCCCACCCAACAGGCCAGCTCTTTCCTGAGCTAGAGTCACAGCCAGCAGGCACAACTGCAAACTCCACTTGCCCCCTCTGCAGACCCTGAGCCCGCTGACTTCCCAACGTAACCAAAACCTACTCTCCTCACCGAAAAGTCTCCTCCAAGAAGCTCTTCTCTTTCTGCAGGGCTTTTGCAGTACCTGGAAACAAAGCACGAGTTAAACGCTTCCTCACCTCACACGCGGGAAGAGCTGCATCTTGCCATGCTCCATCCGAAAGGGGAGGAGAGCAGAGTCAAAGGGACCGACGGCAGCTCTCTTCCTGGCCTCTTCCCCCGAGAGCTGCCTTCCCGGCAGGGCTGTTACGTTTTGGGCAAGCGTAGCACACCCACCAGGAAAGGCGCCTCAGCCTGCAGGGCCGGGGGGTGCACCGCAAGGCTCTTGTCACTGCAAGGACATGGGCTGCTCTCCGGTCATTCCAGGGAAACGCAGGAGGGCGTTCCGGGGCACAGAGGCTCTACGCTGTGCCCACAGCATGGCTCTGCTGGTGCAGCTGGCCTCAGTGGAGGACTAAGCTAGTCTCAGGGAAGCCTCTCCCCTCTGCTGACAGCATCCCTAGGCTTCAGCAAAACGCTTCTGCGGACGGCGCTTGAGACAGAGCAGCGCTTCCATTAATTGCGCAAGCACAGTGCGGAGGGCCCAGGCTCCAAAGCACGGCAGCTAGCATACCCGGAGTGGCACGGAGCTCATCCCTCTTCAACTCCTCCTTTCTGAGCAGGGAGGCCTCCCAGCTGGACGAGCAGCGTTCGCTGGCACGGTCGTCGCAGCTCTCTGCCTCCCGGGCGCTGCCGAGGGCCAAGCGGTGGAAGGCCACAAAGTCCCCTCCGCCGCAGCACTGGCACTTGTGCGCTTGCCTCTCCAGGAAGGCCGCGCACTTGCGGTGCATGGCCACCCTCTGTCCCTTGGGCCACAGCTCGTAGGCAGCCTCCCGCAGCAGTGGGGCGCAGAAGGTCAGGACGCCAGACTGCAGCCTCGCGGTCTTCTCGGTCTCGCCCCAGCACCGCTTCTGGGCACCTGAAAGGCAACGGGGCTTCACATCAGCCACAGCTGGGGCCACAGCCGGGGGACGAAAGACAGGCCTTGGCGTGGATCCTTGGCAGGAAACCAGCGCTCCTGCACTCGGAGTCTCGCAGCGCTAGGGTGAAAGGGACCCGTTTGCCTTGCCGACACCAGCACAGCCTGCGCAACAGGCTACTGCCCTGCGCTCTCCCTCCCAACGCACAGCCTTCAGCTGCACTCCCGCAAGCAGCTGCCGAGGCTGCTGGCAGCAGAAGCAAGGCCGGCCATTTGGCCCATTACACACCACCGGAGGGGGCAGTGCAGCGTGCCCTGGCGAGCCCCGCCAGGCACACAGCCGGGAGCAGCAGGAGCCTACCACGCTCCCGGGGGCGCATTATCACCACTTACCGCTCTCTTCCTCCAGAGAGGTGGCGGGCCCCTTGGTGGGAACACTGCTGCCTTCTGGCACCTTCCCAGCATTCAGCCACTTCAAGATGTTGCCTCTCACCAGGACATTCAACGCCTTGTTCATCTTGGTCCTGGTCCACCTGGGAAGGAGGCGTAACAGCAGCTCGGTGGTAAACGTCGGCCCGATGACGGCTGCGCACTTCAAGACCATCCGCTCCGAGGGCTTCATGCTGTCCACCTCAGCCAGCGCAATCCCTGTCAAAAACAAGCCACAGCTCTCTCTCTTGCCCCCTCCCAAGCCTGAGGCTGCCGAGGCTGCCTTAGCTTCCCCACACCAGACGCTACATTTGTAGCCTTCTTTCCTAGGGACCAAACCCCTTGGGCAGTCGCAACCCAGGGCACACAGACACCCAGCCTCTCTCTAGCCCATGCCCCGGGAAAGAACCTCCGTGCAGCCGCCAGCCGCCGCAGCGGGGCTCGGCCCCTCACCTTTCAAGGTGGAGGGAAGCACGATGCTCTGCAGGTTCACGTCAGGTCTGATGGTGCACACCCTGCGCTCCTTCCCCGCGCTGGAGCTCCAGGAGGCTGCGGCAGGGGAAGCCTCCGTTACAGAAGCTGAGCGGAGCAAGAGAGCAGCGTAAAGCGATTTTCAAAGGGAGACGATTCAGGCCGTCACCTCCTGCTTGCCCTCCATCTTCCACCCTTTAGCATTCATCCCCCCCCGGGCAGGTCTTACAGCAGCTGGGCCCTGCGCTCCGTGGCAGCATAAATCCACCGCGCGGCTGCACCCAAGGAACACTGCAGCCACGCCACTCTCCGCCCTGCTCCACAATAACCGCCCCCGTTCATGCTGCCTCCAGACAATACCAGGGCTTAGCTCAGTGCCAGGGAGCGTCTCTTCCCCTCCTTTGCAATTTTCTGCCCCGTCCGCATTGCTTCGCCCCACAAAGCCACCCAAACTCCCCAGCCTGTGCTTAGGCTAGCCCAGCAGCAAGGCATGCAGGAGCCCACGCCTGAGCCAGGCCAAGGCCTCTACTGCTGCAACACCAGCCTGGGCCAACTTCACAGGGGAAGCCCAGGGCAACAACGCGCTCTGGAAGATGCGCCACAGCAACCAGGCCGTCAGCCACAACGGCGCTTACTGAAGAGGCTCTCCCACTTGTCCTCCATTTTCTCGCCCTTCCGCAGCAGGTGGAACAAGAGCATGTCGTGGCGCTTAAGGTCGCTCAGCAGTTCCTCGCAGTAATATGGGATCCCGTAGCTTCTCTGCATCAGGAACCTGGAAAGGAGCAGATCCAGCAGGGACTGACACAGGCAAAGCAAGGTGGGACACGTTTCAGACCAGCCTCTTTGCCACAGCTACACCTCCCTTTTGAACAGGCCAGCACTCCCACTGCCTTTGGCATCTGAGCTGCCCGGAAGATACAGCGGTTGCTGGAACGCGCAGGAAAAGAGTCGCGCGCAGTGCCCAAGGCACAGAGCTGCAAGCCTCGTCTCTCCTGGCCCCAACAGCCTAGATGCTCTCCGGCACCAGTGAGAGCCTCGGCCCCAGCAACAAATCGCCCCCCACTGCCCCACCACGTTCGTTCCCTCCTGCCCTCTGCAGCGGGTCAACCCCTCGCAAAGAGCTCCGAGGCCCCGCCTGGGACTTACGTCTCTAGGGCCCTGGGCACGCTGACAACTCCCAGCTCCCGGCAGGCTTTCTGCACAACAGCTGAAGCTTTCAGCTCTCCCAGATGAACGTGGGTCGTTTGCTGCAACTTCATGATGTCTGCTGCAGCTTCGCAGAGCCTCTGTCTTCCGTAGCGAGCAGGAGCAAAGCCCATGACCACAAAGAGCGGGACATCTCTCAGCACATGCGACATAACAGCCCAGGAGGCAGAGTCAATGTAGTGCGCGTTGTCGATGACAAACAGGACAAGCTCGTCTTCAACGATCTGAAACAAGCACGTTGGTCTGGGTGGATTCTGAGGGATTCTCAAGCATCTTCCACAGGACAGACTTTGGCCGGCCTCTCCCCACACAGAGGACGCGCAGAAGTCGCTCTCCTCTCCCCAGCTACCTCTTCGTTCGCAATCTCACCCGCTCTTCCGTGCTCCGAGACTCTTAAGCTCCCTCGGGCACGGTGGCACGGAAAGACACCGTTCCTCCTCCTCCGGAGCACATGCCCTCCAACTTCACAGGAGCAAAGTTATCAGGGGGCATGGCACGCGGAGTTTAGCCTCTGCAGGGCAATGACTCCGGTACACTGTCCTCCCACCAGCTCCCACCACTCTCCTGCAGAGCCCTCAGCCTGCGGCCTTGCTTTCCTTCTCTGACCCAGGATGGGGAGAACGGCTCACCTTCTGTAGCAGTTTCTTGAAAACCAACCCCAATTCCGTTGTCCTTTGAGCGCCGCTCATCTTGGACACCTTCTCCGACAGGGGAAACTGGCCAGAAAAGCAGAGTCACAGAGAAACAGCCTTTCAGGGCGGTTCAGCACACCTGCCCACCACGCAAGTCCAAGCGAGCAAAACGCCTCTGCTGCCCTCAGCATCTTACCTCTCCCCCCACACAGTGGAGAGGAGACGCAGCGCGCACGTCACCGGGAGCCTACAACGGAGGCCCTCTGCTGAGGGTCTCTGGCAGAGCTCTTGCAGGGAGGCATGAGGGGGGAGAAGAGCTTCTTCCCTCGCCGTGGCAATCGCGCGAGGGAGCAGGCTGCTCACGCACCAGTGAACTCAGCACCAGCTCATCGGCCCCCTCTCAAAGCCTCTCTGCAATGCCCTTTCCAGGCTGCTGAGCAAGACACCAGGAACTGCCTGCAGCAGCCTGGCACCTGCACTCACCCCTAACAAGGAGCCCCCTCGCCCCCCTCTTTGGACCCACAAACAGAAGCCCAGCCTGTGCTACCCTCCTGCTACTCCCACCACGGAGCTAAGCCCACTCCCCAGCACGGTGTCCCAACCACAACAGCCACAGGACGGCTCACAAGCAGGCCTTCGCCACGGCCACAGAGGCCTCTCGCTCTCACCTTAACGACGAAAGGCACATTGAGGAGGCAGTAGCTGCTCTCTTCCACCAGCCCTTGGAGCTTTTCCTGCAGGGCGAGCTCTCTGGCACTGCACGATTTACAGGCCTGCAGGCCCATGGCCACAGCCAGCACCATGTGCATGGCAGAGTAGACCTGCTTCAGGTTGAGCTCCAGCGCTTCCACAGCCACTACCCTGCCATGCAGAAGCAAAAGGCACTGAGATTCAGAGAGGGACCCAAGCAGCCGCAGGCTTCTCACACTAAGCTCTAGGGGAGAGGCGGAATCCAGGGCCACTTGGGTTTCTTCTCTTGGCTCCGCAGCTACGGCCAAAAGCCCTGACTGAGCTCGGGCTCTACTTTGCTTGGGGCCTGGCCCAAAGAAGGAAGCTCAACAGCAGTGGCTCCAGCAGCCACCTCTAGCTCCCTCAAGAGGCAGCAGGAGGGCACGCAGCTGCTCCTCAGCAGCAGCTCCTGCAGGCCTTGCAGGGATGCTGCAGTCCAAGGGCCACGCACCCGGGCAGAGGGCAGAGGGGCTCCAGTAGCCCACGGACATCAGCGGCTGGGCAGCGAAAGCGTTCCACAGCTCCCGGTCAGCAACACTCACCTGAGCCCAGCAGCCTGGCCTAAAGAGGCAAGCTCCGTAAGTAAATGGCTCTTTCCAGAGCCCGTCACGCCCTCAAACGCCATGATGTGGCTTGCTTTCTTATCCACATAGGCTTTCAAGTAACTTTCAAAGAGGGCAATCTCCTCCTCCCGACCTGGGAAGGCAAACAAGAAAGCGACCCGTTGCAGCGAGCTGAAAAGCAAACAGCCGTCGGCACCCTTCTCTCTCGCCGCCGCAGCGGGTCAGTCGGACCCAAGGAAATCTCCTCCCCGATCCCAACTACGGCCATCCCTTTAGCCCTGAGGCTGTGAGCAACTGCACACTGGAAAGGTCCCGCCACGCTAGCTATGCAGCACGGCAGGGAGCATCCGGCGCACGCCTCACCCTGCTTCCCACCTCTAGCTGCGGCCCAACCCCAAAGACAGGAACCAGCTAGGAGCCAAGGTATGCACCAAACCCTTAGGGCCACGCCAGGCAACGCCATCCCTCGCAAAAGCTTCTCCGTTCCCAGAGCGGAACTAACAGGTACCGACGGCAACAAATTGGCCTTCAGCAGACCAAGGCGTTCTCCACCTACCGAGCAACGGGGAAGAGCTGGGCCTCTCCTTCGTAACATCCATGCCAAACATGCTAGCGGGAGGAAGAGAAAAACAAAAGCCAATGAAGTAGGCAGAAGCTGGAGGACGTAGAGCCACGCGTGGAGCTGAGGGTGCGCTCCCGGGGACCCGCTCTTCTTTCGAGCCGGAGCGAATCCTGCCCACGCTCCCACTGGCCCAGCAGAGAGCGCAAACACCAAACGAGCACTAGCAAAGCTGCAGCCAGGAAGAAGCCCAACGGCCACAGTGGGACACCACACAGCATCAAGACTCGAGCGCCACAGGCCAAAGCCCAAGGAAGCGGAGACACGAGCAAGAAGCCAGGCAGTGCCGCTGGCTAGCACACTGCTGCACCCCGCAGGACAAGCCAAACAAGTCTCTGGTCCTGCCTACTGCTTCCCTGGCCTTTGCTCACAGGCAGCGCTTTCGAGAAGCGGGGCCCTGCAACAGCTGCTGTCAAGGCAAAGACGGGCAAGAAAAAACACTTCAAGCCACGACGTGCAACAGGACGACAAGGGTCACTTCTTGGGCCAAGGCGCCAAGCACCAGGCACCTTGGGCTCGAGTTTTTCTGAAGTTGCAAGGGGACGGCAACGTCAACGTTCCAAACGGCCTCCAAAGAGGATGCCAAACCCTGGCCCAGGGGAACACCTGAACTTTCACCAGGAGGCACTCAGGAACTGAGTCCTGGCCTGACCAAAAGCTTTCCGGGAGCGTCATGCTCGGAAGCAGCTGGGAGAAAACCTCCCTGGGGCAGAATTGCCACTGCGTTAGTCTTGCGCGCAATGGAGCAAGCACAGGGCAGAAAGCACAGCTGGAAGCCGTTTGGACCGGGGCTGCAAGGCCCCTCTGTGCCTACGGACACCTAAAAGCCTTCTCCACCCCTCCGGCATCACTCCCCGTCTCCTTACAGCAGGAGGCACCAGCGTAGGCAGGCCAAAAGCGTACCCGTGCTCTGCCTTTCCATCTTCTCAGCCCCAGCGATGGGAGGGGTGGGCGGGGCCAGCTCTGCACAACTCCTCTTTGCGGACCAAGACTGGACCCTGTGTGCCACCCTGCCCCCAACCAGCCCGCTCAAACAGGACACTCACGACTTCGCCGACACCCCCAGGTATTGATACACGGGGCCAGGATCGACAACCCCCTTCATCTTTGCCTCCGGCAGCTCCTCGAAGCACCATCGGGGCAGCCTAGAGGCTGCGTACGTCGCTGCGTCACAGGACACCAGCCCAGGGTAGTGCTCCATCAGCCGGGCTGCCAGATTCACCTTCTGGCCAATGACTGCCGCAGAGAGAGAGCACGCATTCACGTACCTATGAAACCAACCCGCTCCACCCTTCACCGCCAACGGCTGCATCACCTCCAGCACAGGCAAGCCCCAAACCGTTGGCAGCACAACCAGCAGGAACAACAAGGCTCTGAGCCTGGTCCCCCGCACCGCAGCGGCGCCCGCTCTGCCTCCCTCATTCCCCACAGGACACAGGCCAAGACCTCGTCCCAGCCCAGCACATACGGGCAACAGGGTGTTCCCTGCCGCTCTGCCTCTTCCTTTGACACGCTGCTCCGGCTGAACAGACCCAGCCCAGCCACCCGCTCCTCAGCCAAACACCTCGTACCTGTGTATTCGTGCCTCACGCGATGGCCTACGACTCCGCAGAACACCGTCCCGCTGGTAACCCCGACAGACACGGCCCTGACACACACGGAGAGCGACAGGCATTCAGCAGCGCCCGCGCACAGGCCTGCCTGCCCACCTACCTTCACCCCTTCACCCGGCTCCCCTCGCACCACCTCCCGCCCTGGCAGGGCAGACCTCGGGGACCTGCAGAGCTCCGCAGCGTAACGCCCCCAGGTGAAAGGGGCTCCCGAGAGCAGCCAGGCAGTTTTCAACCCTTCCCCTAAGGCCTCACAGCTGTGACGGGTGGAAAGTCCCTGACTCCAGCCAGCCTCAGCACGCCTCCTCGGCGCGGGCAAGGAGGGCACCTCTCAGGGCACTGTCTCCTTCCTCCCAGGGACAGAGGAGGCCAAGCTAGAGGGCACGTCTCGCTGAGAAACCATCCCTCCCTCCTTCCCCCGCGCAGTCCCAGGCAACGCGCCTCCCCACTCACTCGATTTTCCTAGGCCTCGAGGAGCACGCCTTGGAGATTTGAACAGCGCTTTCCAAGGCGTGAACGCTTTCGTCGGGCAGCTTCTCTCCAGGGAGTCCAAACACGCACAGGAACGTGCAGCCCTGCCAAGGACAGCGGCAGCACAGCTTGGGACAGCGCCTACGGCAAACGGCTCATGCCGTGTGAGTCGAGCCGCTGCCGAGAGCAGCAGAGCTTCAGGGCAACCCCCAGCCAGAGGGTGCTGATCCCAGCGCCGAGGCAGAGCTGCTTCTCCTTTCCCCGCTGCTCAGTAGACCGAGAGAGCCACTGCCCTCTCGTTTGCTGCCCACACTTTTGCGGGGTGGGCTCCTCCCCCACACTCACTTTATCAAACATGGAGATTTTGTTGATCTCGCCCTTGTGAGGACGGATGATCTCCAGCATCATCACGCTGCTGTCCTGGATAGCCTTGCAGATCTGCGTTAAGTTGACATCGGCAGCAAACTGCAGCTTGACAAAGAGGCAGGTGACCGGCCGTAGCTCGGACAAGTAGTCCAGGGGCTGTCTGTCATCAATCTGGAAGACGAGAGCAGGACACCTTCAGCAGCCAGCTCTCCCCGAGAGCGGACTGCCCCCAGCAAACACCAAGCAAGAGCCCCCACGTGGGCAGCAGCACGCGCTCTCAGCGGAAGGAATAACTCCTCCCCTTGGGGCAAAATAAACACAGCTCCCGGCAGCTGTGGCCATACCTTCCTCAGAACAGATGCGGGGACGTACTTCCGCAGCAACTTCCCCAGAGCATGCCGAGGGGCCAGGGAAACAGCAGGCCTCAGGATGCCTAGGGAAGGAAAATCCAGGCGGTCACTGGCAGGCTGGCACTACGAGCCTGCCTAGGGAAAAGCAGTTGGAAAGCAGGGGCTGGCACTGGAACTCAGGGAGGGAAAGTCTCCTCCAGTTGCACATTTCTTCCTCCTGCAGGTGCTCAGCCAGAGCAGGCCCCTGGAAGCAGGGGGAAGCAGCGAGTGCCTCCGCTGAAGCGCACCAGGGCCAAAGGCACAAATGCTGACTGCAAGGGGGAGAGGGCAGAGGGCGTTCCTCGCTGGCCCCTGAACAAGCCCGCCCCCACCTTTCTGGGCAGCCACAGAACGTCATGAACACGGGCCTCACCTGACGCCTCAGGAGAACTGTAGTTCAGCTGGGCTCGGGTAAACTTGGAGAAGATGTCTTCGCGTTCCGACAGAGACATCCGTTCCATGCCTGTAACCTAAAGGCACACAGTACAAAAACGCGTCGAGGACAGCTCCAGGACCCACAGAGGACAGTACCCGTTGAGGCAAACTCTTCCAGCGCCTCCTGACCCCCTCTTCAAAGCCACCCAGCAGAATCCAGAGACAACCCTGAGACAAAACTGCTCCCCAGCAGCTACTGCTCCCCACCTACGGGAGCACCTCTACACCTAGAACTCCCTCCACGCGCGTCTCCTCGCCCTTCTCACACCTTCCTCCCTCACAGCCACGTCCACGCCCAGGCTCTCAGAATTGCTCCAGAGGCCGTCCCACCCACCTTCACAGCGCTTTGGCCTTTAAGTCTCTTGGTCTTGATCTGGTTCCGGTTACAGAGCTCCCAGCAGCTGGGTGACAGGATCACGTCACTTGCATTGGCAAGGTTTTGGGCCTGCCACACTTCACCCACGGCCTGGCCAAGGATCAGGAAATGCTGCTGCTTTTTGTCTCCAACAGTCAGGAGGGACATATGCCCTGCAGAGATCCCTGGTGAGAGACAAGCACAACTGATGCAGAGAGCATTTTTACCTCCACAGCCCGCCACAGCTCAGCTCCTCCCAGGCCAACTTTGAAGCTCAGCCCTGGAGCCAGGCTCTTCCGCTCAACTGCTTCGAGCGCAGGCGTCCCACTTGATGGATTCAGGATCGATCGTGGCCGGGGAGGGGGTCCTAATCAGGGGCCCCACACCGGCACGTTGGCCAGCCACCGGCTCACTTTGCATGCAGGCAGCTCGTGAACGCCTGCCTGAGAACGCGCAGCAGCCTAACGCAGCACTCCCCGTACCTATCTTCAGTCGGAGCTTCAGACCCACGTCCGTCTCACGGATCCTGTACTTCTCCTGGATTTGCTGGCTACACTGCAGCACCAGGCTGATGGTGTCTCTCAGCTGCGTGTGCTTTGCTCTCCACAGCACCAGCACAGCATCCCCTGGGGAAAGCGAGGGGACAGGGACGGCTCTCGTGACACCTGACGCTCCCTGACCTGCACCCACCGGCCGGGACAGCGGAAGCCAGCAGGCGTGCCAGGGAAAACGCGTTTGGGTGAAGGCATCCTCCTCAACTACAGCACCCTGGCCACAGGCACACCTCCCCCTCTGCCCCGCCAGCTACAACTGCAGCCACGCCGCCAGGGCCCGGGACGGCAGCTCCCCCTGGGCACCTGCGTGCCAGCAGAGCCACCCCTCGGGGCTCTGCCGGCTCGCGCCTCTGTCTCCCCTCTCCCCTCGCACTCGTCTGCAGCTGCAGCAGACAAGGCCACGTCTCTTTTACGCACACGTACCTGCAAACTTCAAGATGTCTCCACCAAAAGCCAGCAGCTCTGCAGACCAAAAAAAAAAAACACAAGAAGAGCTGCAGCTAGGCCTTCTTCAGGAAGGCCGCAGGACAAGCCGCTCTGCTCAGACAGCAGCACAAGAGCAGCGGTGCTTTGGGGGCACAACTTAGCAAACGTAGCAGCTACACTGCTCACAGGGACCACAGCCCTGGGACCTACGCTACTGTGCCCTGTGACAAGGCCCCAGGGAAGGCAACGCACACTTTGGTCAGCGCCCCCATCCCCAGCTCATTTGGGCACTAACACTGGCTAGATGCCCCCGCTCCCCCCTGCGCCCCAACACCAGCAAAATCTTCCTCCATCACTGAACAGCGGTCACTCCACAAGCCCAAGGGTGGGTGCTGAGAAAGCGGGCACCTCCTTAGTCTTTGTGGGGAGCAGAAAGCACCTGCCAGAAGAGCCCAGCTGCTCTCGGCGGCTCTCAGCCCCATAGGAACCCCCAGCCCGCGCAAGGAGGAGGCGGCGGCGGCAGCAGCAGCAGCAGCAGCAGCAGCAGCAGCAGGCTGCCCAGCACCTCCCTCTCGTCGTGGCCCAATCCCACACAGTCCTGCAGAACGGCACTTACCCTCCAAAATGTCACCCATGTAGCGATTGAGGGTTTGCGTTACCTCATCCGCACCCCGCTCTATGCTGATGCTCTGGCTGAATTTCTCTGTCAGAGCAGTGAAACCTGCAACAGGGACACACAGGCACAAAGAAATCAGGACGCATCTACAGGGCCAAAGGACCTGGCACTTTCCACGTCGCTTTCAGCCAGCCAAGAGAACCACGCTCCGGGAGAACCCAGGCGCGCCCCTGACAGCAGCCACAGCCCTCTAATTCCACCCGCGCTTCTGAGCGCTCGCTGACGGGCGCCTTCCCCATGCTCACACCCACCCGTTACGCCTAGCTCCTGCACTTGGCTGCCACCCTCCAGCGCGTCCCCCGGCTGCCTCCCCTCTTGCCTACAGCCAGGCAACACCCTGAGCTAGAAAGCCCACGAGGCCTTTGCCAACTAACGCAGCACCTGGCCAGCCGGCTCCTCTGCGCAGCAGCTGCTCCTCCAAGTTGGCCCTGACAAAGACTAACAAGGGGGAGGCAAGGCAGCCAGGCCTCCTCTCCCAGGCCTCCATGAGCCAGAGCCTGGCCCACCTCACACCTCCCCAAAGCTCCAGAGAGAGCACTGCAGGCAACAGCGCGGGCCCAAGCTGCTGCTCCGGCAGCCTCAGGGCTCCCTAACGCACGCTGCTCTGAGCAGACGGCTGACCACAAGCAGGCCGCAGGGCTGCTGCCAGCAAAGACCACCCCCGGGCTGTGACCTCAGCTACGTGCGAGCGCTACTTCCCCAAAGCGGAAGACCTCAGCGGCAAACGACATCTCCTTTGACCCCTTCTCTACCACAGGCGGGACGACCAGGGCTCCAAAAGGCCCGCTAAGTCCCAGCGGCTCGGGTCGGGGACTCCTCCTCAGTGCCCGCCCTTCATAACGCTTTGACCCACCTGACACATCAGCAAAGAGCAGCACTCCATGGAAGTTCTGAACGCAACGGTTCTCCTGCTTCAAGTCCTCAGACAAAAGCAGGTCGGGGACGTAAGCAGCTACTTCCCCCAGTTCTGAGCAGTGCTTTGACCTTCGCTCCCAGGCACAAGACATCGTCAGCGCCCTGGGGTACCTGCGGTACCTCAGTACGAGACGACCCACCGTGCCCACCAGGGAGGACGACCAGACACCACTGCACAGCGTTGCGCACTGGCCTTTGGGAGGCGCGGCTGGCCCTCTGTCACCAAGGGGCCGGGGGAGGTCACAGTCGGCTCACAGTGACATCGTCCGCGTGTCATCATTTACCTGTCCACTGTCGCCTACGCTGATCCGGCTAACAGTGACAGCCTCGGCAAGGCACCGCTTACCCAGCAACTGCCGGGAAGCTGCCCCCCGCTCCCTCCCTACGCCGAGCCGGTTGCTCAGAGGTGGCTAGCGCGACGCAGTTGTCTCCCGTACAGAGCTGAAGGAGGCTCGCACAGCGACTGACCTCCACCCGTGGCCGAAACAGCAGCTGCTTCCCACGTTCCCAAGCGCAAAGGGCCTAACAGACGTGCTGACAGCCAGCAGCCCAGGCTTCCCCAAAAGCACGGCCACTGCAGCACGCAGCGGGACATTTCCGGGGCTGCTCGGAGGACTTGTATTTCTTTGCAAAAAGAAGTGGGGCTTTCCCGGGGGGGCAGCGGGGGACACAGCCAACCTCCATCCACACGGCTCCTGGGGGAGGCCGGGAGGAGATGGACAGGGCTGGGCCAGGACCACGGCGCACCGACGTATCAGAGAGGGCAAGACAAAGTCCAAAGCCGCAGCAGGAGGCAGCTCCAGGTCCCTGCTCCGAGTGAGAACGCTGTTGTAAACCTTGCATGCCCCAGGGAAACAGAGCCACGCTGGGCACCCTGGCTCACGCACGGCCCTCTGCCTCCAGGCAGGCAAAGGCAGCTCCCCGTCCACCTTAGCCGCTGCCCCGAGCCACACAACTGCTGCCACCAAAGCAGCAGCACTGAGGAGAGCCGGGCTCTACGGGGGACGAGGGCTAGCAGCCAAGGCCGCGCTCCGCGCGCGCCAAAGCTGCCCTTCTCCCCAGTCGCTCAGAGGAGCAGCTGCACGAGTTGGCGTGCCTGCCACACGGTGACACTCAGCGGCTGCTTGCCCAGGCAGCCTCCAGTGTCCCTCTCGGACTGTGCCTCTCCCTCAGGCAATGGCCAGGCGAGGGAGCACCAGCCCCTCCCAGGCCTGGGGGACCAGGTGCTTTAGACAAGCCTGTGCCCTTGCGCTGCTGACCTCAAACAGCAGAGCACTTGACAGCAGAAACCAGCCTGCCTTCTTTCCTGCTGCCTCAGCACTCAGAGAGAGGCTACCAAGATGGTCTCTCTTCTTGCCTCCAGAAGGCTCCCCCTGCTGCCTCGGGGCCCACCAAAGTCTCCCAAGCAAGCACAAGTCACTTGCACCCAACACACACAACTGCAACCTGCTGGCGACAGCCAGGCACACACACCGAGCCAGGCCCAGGTTCGGAACGCTGCTTGCCAGCCCAGCTCACACGCTTCCTCCTTCCTCCTTCCCACGAGGCAGGCAAAGCGGTCACCCGTACGGGAGACTGACGATGCAGGCCGACCGAGCAGGCTTGCTCTGCCTCCTCAGGAAGAGCGCGCAGCAGCGTGACGACGCCTAGGCCAACGCTCTCTCTTGCCAGTGAGCAGCAAGGGCTGGCTGCTCCCCAAGGCAAGCTCAGCTGGGAGCTGGGCCGACCCCAGCACAAGCAGCGCCCTCGCCCACAGGGGCATCCCTCTTGGCTACATCTATATGCACACACGTACATCCATTCTCCACTAAGGAGCTCTCATCCGCATCAACCAGAGAGGGCAACAGGATGAGGCCGCTAGTGCTGTTGACTTTTCTGACTAGGGAACACTTCCAACCAGTCCCGCTTCCAGAAAAACACCCTCCCACCCTCCCCACCTCAGCAACCACTTGGCCCTACACCAGGGCCAAGCTCCTCCTGCAGCCGGCTCAAGCGCTTACACAGCGCCACAGGGAACTGCACTAGGGCGAGGGGGAGAGAATTTCTTGCACTGCTTTACAGCCCTCGACTCTTGTGAGCACTAACAACGGGGGTGGTGGCTTCCCCGCCGCCTAGCTTTCCCAATAAACCACAGGCCAGAGACTCTCGTGGCACGCCTTCAGCGTCCTCTTGCTGTGGTCTGTGACTCCATACAGAACGCTGAGATGATGGCAGTGTTTCTTTATTTAACCCCTGGAAGAGCATCCTCGCTCGGCCGTGCTGGCAGCTTCAGCAGGTACCTGCAGCTACAGACTTCAGGCTTTGCTTGCTTCAGCTGGGGAAAACGTGGCGCTGTCTCCAGCCACAAGTCTCCCACGGGGCCCTTGCCAGTGAACCACCGCTCCTGAGGAAAACAAAAGCCCAAGTGAGAGCCGCGAAGAACAGGAGGTCCCCAGAGCCACAGGCGCGGTCCGGGAAGGCAAGCGAGGCCTCTCGCAGTAGCTTCTTCCACCCATCACCCAATTTGCCGTGCTGCAAAAGCCTATCAGGGAGGGCAAGGAGAGGGAACGCAAAGGAAACCTCCTCCAGCCAGGTTCAGGCTGGCTCCCAGAGCTGGCTCAAGGGAGAGGCAGAGATTCCACTCCACCGCTCCTCAGCCCAGCAGAGATGCTGGGAAGGAGCGGCATGCTGCAGCGCCTGCTGCTCCCTCGCGTGTCCTTCCAGCCCCTCCTGAGGGAAGGGCATCGCAGCTGCCACTGCCCTCCTGCTGAGGAGGGCTAGCAGCCCCTACCAGCTCGCCAAGGACTTTCGGCACACGCTCCTGAAGCTCGCTGGGGGCTTTCCCTACGTGGACCTGCCGGAGTACACTCCGCGCCACCTTCTCCTAGGGCATGCCAAACCTCTGCCCAGGGAGCAACTCAGAGGCAAAGAGGATCCACTTACAGCGCTCATCTCCAGCCAAGTCTTCTCCAGGAGGTTGCCATTCGCCTCACAGGCTTGGAGGCCCTGCCTGAGGCACAACAGGCTCTGGTCTTTGTTACCCAGCATGCAGAAAACGTACGCTTTCAGATGGTAGGCTCTGGGGTAGAAGACGGGGCTTGTAGAGCACCGAGCAAAAACCTCTTCCACAAGCTACCGAGAGAACAACGGAGAGGCACGTCAGCAGAAGTCATCGAGCTGGGCGATGGCTCGGCACTGAGGACCGCACCTATTCCCCAAAGGGGAAAGCAGCCGCAAAGGCACAAGGAGCACGCAGCTAGCAAGGCTGAGATACCACACAAGTCTCTCCCGAGCCATAAGCCCTCACATGCAGCAGGCATTTCAGCAGGGCTCACTAGCTAGCTCATGGCTGTGCAAGTCTCTTCTCCTGTCTTGCAGACCATTCCCATCCCCACAAGGGAATCCTCACGTGCCCAGGAAGACCCCCGTCACCTCACTGCCTTCTCTACCACCTCTTGCTGCCGCCCCAGGGGGGAGCAGCCTCTTGCCATGTTCCTCTCTAACCCACTACCACACTCTGCCTCTAGCCTGGCTCCATCCCAGCGCGGCTGCTTCGCCCTGGCCTTGCCAATCCACTGCTGCTCGCAACACAGCTTTCCCTAGAGGCCCCTCACAGCGTGCACACCCCCCTCCTCCTCTTCCCTCACCCTTAGAGCCCTGCTGCGGCTCTCCCGGGCCCTCGCCGAGCTGCGCTCAATGTCGTTCCGCAGCACCAGCGTGTAGCACTCCAGGAGCCGGCTGCATGCTTGGGTGGCCAAAACGGAGGCGTCAGCTCTCTTCAGCAGCCTCTTGGCCTTTTCAAAGGGCTTCTGGAACTCGGCCCACTGCCCAAGCCTTCCAAACCTACACCGTCCAGAGAGAAACACACACACACACACACACACACACGTTTTGTAGAGTACTTGATCAAGTACTCTACACCCCAGCGACGGCCGCCTTGTTGGACAGGGCACGGGGGACACGACAGGCCCAGAGCTCCCACCTCCCCTGCCAGAACCACTGCCTGGGCCTCTCGCCAGTCTAAGCACCTCTGTAACTTACCAAAGAGCCAGGGACGAATACAGTCCAAGCAGGATGCTGTTGTGCGAGCTGAGGATGTGGTTTGCTTCGTTCTGCTCAACGAAGCTCCTGCACTCTTCAAATGACTTGTACTCCCAGCCTGTAATACAAATGCATCGCAGAGAAGCAGTGCCGCCCTCCGCTGCCTTGTTTTCCCTCGGGCATTCGTAGCAGGACAAAGCTCAAGTACAGCTGGAGAATTTCTGGGCAGGTAAACCACTCAGAGAGCAAGCAAAACCAAACAGGAACAAGGCAAGGGCTGGAGTTCTAGCCTAGCTCCTCAGGGCTAGTCAAGCGCCACACAAATATCTATTCCCTTTTCTTCAGCAGCTTTCGAGCGCTGACAGACACACGCTGCCATTGACCAGCAAGCGACAGCCACTCCATAGCGTAGGCTGTTAGATGCCTCCTGGTCAGGCACATCCCCCAGCACTGCTATGCCCGCCTCCCCAGGAGCCAGAGCAGAGCGAGCCTGGGAAGAGGTTTCAGAAAGGGGAATCTCAAAACACGGGAAGCAAAGAGGGAAATTGCCAGCATTTTGAAATCACTCTGGGATCACCTGTAGAACATGCAAACAAAGACAGGGGAGGCAGGAAAGACAGACAAAGACACACCCAGAGCCAAAGAGCCCGGGACTCGGCCCAGGAAGTGAAAGCGTGGCTGGAGGCTCTGGCGTCCGTGTTGTAGCAGGAGAAAAAGCATCTTTGCAAGCCTCCTGGCTCTCTGGGGCCCTCCTCACTGAGCACTTACCAGCGTAAAGCAACAGGTCTAAGCAGCAGGAGAAGAAGTATGCCTGCCCAATGATGCTGTGCTCTGCAGCCACCTGCTTCTCGAGCCTGCGCAGCACTTCCTCACATTCTGGGTACCTGCGGAGGAACACAGCGAGCCTCCATGGAGCCTCTCCGCGGGGTGGGATCCCAGTCACCACCTCCGGACGCTCCCCGCTCCCCTTCCCATCATCCCGCTCTCCCTGCGCTGCTCTTTCTGGCATCGCCATCAGAGGTTCTCCATCAGACAGTTGTTCATCTTTTGGCAACAAGTCTCCGGAGAAAGGCCTCAGGGACCCCGGCCCAAACGGCAAGCCCCGGAGCAAAACTCAGGCATCCTTCCCATGCAAGCCAGTGCTTTCCCATTGGCCCAGCAGCAGAGCTACTCACCTTTCCATCAAAGTCTTTGTCAGGAAAAGCAGGCCAAAGAGCACGCACAGCTCCCCACTGCCCTCCGCACTCGCCCACATGACGCGTTTGCTTCGGAAACTGCTCCTCTCGAGACCTCCCCCTGGACGACTGCCGTCTCGGGCACCGGTGCCGCGTGGCATGGAAAGGCCCGCGTCCACCCAACCAAACATGGCTAGCGCCCCCAACACAACGAGCGCCTCCCTGCGCTAGGCTCGCTCCTAAACCAGGCCTGGGAATTGCCTGCGGCAAGCGCTACCTGGCAAGGGCCAGAACCGAGCCAGGAACTGTTCCAGCAGTTTCACAGCACACACTCACGCTCCCCAACAGCCAGCCACGGTCCTTGGCATTGTTTAATTTACCAGCGTCCATACAGCCAGCGAGTATCCAATAAGAAACCAAGCAGCCCTCTTTGCTGCGCGCAGAGAATGACACAAGAAGGATCTCAGGTGGCCCCCCGACCCTGCGCAACCAGCAGTCTGTCCCGCAGCAGCATTACCTCATCTGCAGAAAGAGCGCCGCAAAGAGCGTGGCGAGAACCTCGCAGTCCAGGTCGGGCTTCTCCAGCTCCATCCACAGGCTCTTGGCGCGATAGCCTGCCAAGAAAACAAGCAGGCTCACACAGGCTCCCTCTGCGGAGATGCCTTCTCGCAGGCAGCGGGGGCAGTACGTACCTACGTCGACAGAGAGGGGCAGATTCCCCAGGCTGAGGTTCAGATGGCTCAGGGCCTGGGCAAATTTGGCGGCCTTTAATACCCCTCCTCCAAAGAGCTCGACGTCAGAGCTAAGCTGGATGGCCGCCCGCCCGTACTGCAGCCACTCTTCCTGGCAGCCCAGGTCCTGGCAGCACCGCGCATATTCCATGTAGGACAACAGGATCTAAAACGGTCCAGACAGGAGACTGTACAAGACTGAATGTCGCCAGGGTGATTCTCTGGCCTAGACGGCTCAGGGCAGAAACCCAACGGCCAGCTTCTCTCTTCTCTTCTGCTCTCAGGGCTCTCACCCCTACGACAAACGGTTCTTAGGACTGCCGCTGCTAACTGCAGCCGTGGCGAGACGAGGGCCCCAGCGGGGTGCTGCCTTAAAGCCACAACCAGCCCAACGCTTACAACGGTGAAACAAACGCCATGAGAGCGACTACCAGGAAGAAGAGCAACGCACGTCTGCTGGAAGTTTGTAAAGCAAAGTTCAGGGACGGGTACCACTCCGTCGCGTTTGGCCTCTTCTTGCCGCCCCGGGCAGACCCTGCTGGTACTCTAGGCGGGCCAGGGGAAAGGAGCTATGTCAGAAACGCGTCTGCTGCCGCAGAGAGGAGGCACTCACGTGACTCGCATCCTCAGACTCCTCGGCCGTGTTGACCTTCATGAGCGCTGCCAGGCGCGACAGCCTCCGGCCGCTGGAAGTGCCCTCCAGGCTGAAGAGCTGCCGCAGCAAGGAAAGGCAGTGGCTCTGCCGGAACAGCCAGGGCAGCCTCTCCCTCCTGCCACACAAGAGAAACCGCTGGGCCACAGCCACTAGCTACACAGTGCCAGGTCAGGCAGGGCCAGGGGAAGCAGGGCGACAGAGGAGGCAGCTGCACCTGCTCCCAGCAGGGCGGCAGCTGATGCAGGCCGGGCTGCAGGCATGGAAGCGGCAGAGCCAAGAAGCACCACCGGGGAAAGATCGCTGCTAGCGAGAACGGGTTGGCACTACAGCCCAGGGAGGGCGAAGCAAAGCCGGGCACCGCGAGGGAAAGGCTTGTTCTACGGCAGCCTTGCACCTGGCTGCAACCCCCGAGCTTCCTCATTCTCACACCTCCCCTCCACTTACCCCTCCATGCCCACGTCCTGCTCCTCCCTGCCGGCTCCCTTTCCTCTGCAGCCTGTGCTCCCTGGGAACATCTCTCTGCTCTCACCCCCACCATCCCCCACAAGGCAACATGTGCCCGCTCCCCCCACCCAGGAGCCTCCAGGTCCCTCAGCAGCTTTCCCCATGCTAACACCTATGCTCAGGGAAAGTCTGGGCTTAAGCCGAGGCAGGTGTGGGCCTAGGTGCCCGGCACCACGCAGGAAACGCCTCTTCCTTCCCTTCTCTTTCCCTTCGGCTTCTTACCCTGCCTCTTGATGAAGGGAGGACTCTTTGTTCTTCCTGGGGGAGGCACGCTCTGACTTCTCCAGCAGAAACTGGAAGACGACGCCAGCTGAGGTGAGGGGCAATTTTCTCTTCAGCAGGCTCAATGCCTTCCTGAGCGTCTTCTTTGCCAGCTCCATGCAGCCCATGTTGTAGCAGACCTGCACAGGAGAAGGCTTCTTCAGACAGTCCCAAAGGGCTCCGACTGAGCACGCACCACATTTCAAGTCTCTGCCTGAACCGAGGCCGAGGCCGAGGGCCTCGACCGCTTTTGGCCGGAGGCTGAAGCGCTCACAGGAAAGGCTGCTGGTAGCGGCCGTGCCTCAAAATGCCAGGCCTATCGCCGCTGCCGCCACCCCCCACAAAGGCGTCCAACTCCACCCACCAGCAGAGCCCTCAGAACCTCCCTGGCACTTTACCTCCCCTTTCAGGCTCAGGAAGGTGGCTTCTTCAAAGCAGGCAAGCACATCGGCTTTCTCAGCCGCTGAGCTCCTCACGACCTCTGCTTTCTTCAGGTTCATAAAGGCCTTGGAACAAGCACACAGAGAGCAGGTGAGCGTCGGTGCAGAGCCTGCATCCAGCCCCATCGTTCCCAGTTGCCTCCAGCAGCTCTCTGAGGAGGGCACGCATCTGCCCCTGGCGATGCCCACCCTAACACAGCCCACGGGCACGAGTGCTCCTTCGCACCACCTCCTGGCGCGTGCGCCTTGTGCAAAGGTCCTGCTTCTCTGCCCCGCCTCCCTTGCCCCAGGAGAGGCAAACGGGGGGGAGAAGCCTGGCTCTGACGCCAGCGGTTCAGCCCCAAGTCCCCACAGAGGCACGTCCTAGTGCAATGGCAAAATCGGCTTGCCCAGGACAAGGCAACTGAGAGGCCTCCTTGTGCAGTGGGCTCCGGCAAGCAGGGCGACTCACCAGGTAGTTGTCGGAGACGTGCAAGTAGGCAGCCGCGCACTCCAGCAGGTAATAAAGGGCTCTGCCATCGTTGCCCATTGCCATGTGGTGGTGAGCCAGCGGCACAAGCACCAAATCCACAATGGCCCTGCATTCACAGGCACACGCGGCACCGGGCGTCCCTTTGGCCTTGCTGGGCACCGTAGGTACGCGTTCCGTCCTGGCCAGAAACTGCTCTGCCGCTCTACTCAGAGACAAAGATCACGCAGAAAGACGACGCACGCTAGCATCACCTATACCGCTCCGTCTGCCTAGACTAACAGCATATTCTAGCGCAGCACAAGCAAGGCCCTGTGCACACGCGCGTCATACGGGAGCGCTGGGTTTCACAGCCTTCCCAGGCGTGCAGAGGGCTGGCCGCTTATTCTTTCAGCCCCCCGCATTCACAACCACAGTTTCCCAGCAGCGTTCCACATTACAGTTGACACGGGCGACCCCCGAGTGGCCTGGCTCCCCCCATCCTTGCTCCGTCTTCCCCCTGTGCTCCTCCCTCCCTTCCGCTCTTGCCTTCCCTCCTCGCTCGAGAGCTGTGGCTCTGCCCTGACTGCAAGCCAGTACCACTCACTAACACAGCGCTTGGGCGCAGGATTCGTTTTCTTCCACTGCAGCAACGTCAACCCGCGCGCGCTGAGCAGTCTTCTCGCGCGCCGTAGCCCCAGAGCCCAAGGCGAGCGGGGCCAGGCAGGGCAAAACGGGGGCGAGGAGCAACATCGCCCCTTTCAAGCCCTAGCAAACTATTCCTTTGGCTTTAGCGGTAACAAGATCCACGAGGGCGCGATGCTGTTGGTGCCTTTGCTGACCCTGCTCTGGAGCAACGCTGCTCTTGGCCACAGGGAGGAAGTCAAGCAGGCCTTTCTGCCACCTTCCAGCAGCCCCCCTGCTCCCGCTGGCTGCTTTGCCCCTGCACACCTCGCAACATTGCTCTCCTACAGCTAGGAAGGCAGGGCTGGCTCCGCCCTAACGTGACCATCGTCACCCTGATCCCACTGGCTTCCTCCAAGAGGCTCATCTCCAGGGCCACCCCATCCCAGCTCCCACCCAACAGGCCAGCTCTTTCCTGAGCTAGAGTCACAGCCAGCAGGCACAACTGCAAACTCCACTTGCCCCCTCTGCAGACCCTGAGCCCGCTGACTTCCCAACGTAACCAAAACCTACTCTCCTCACCGAAAAGTCTCCTCCAAGAAGCTCTTCTCTTTCTGCAGGGCTTTTGCAGTACCTGGAAACAAAGCACGAGTTAAACGCTTCCTCACCTCACACGCGGGAAGAGCTGCATCTTGCCATGCTCCATCCGAAAGGGGAGGAGAGCAGAGTCAAAGGGACCGACGGCAGCTCTCTTCCTGGCCTCTTCCCCCGAGAGCTGCCTTCCCGGCAGGGCTGTTACGTTTTGGGCAAGCGTAGCACACCCACCAGGAAAGGCGCCTCAGCCTGCGGGGCCGGGGGGTGCACCGCAAGGCTCTTGTCACTGCAAGGACATGGGCTGCTCTCCGGTCATTCCAGGGAAACGCAGGAGGGCGTTCCGGGGCACAGAGGCTCTACGCTGTGCCCACAGCATGGCTCTGCTGGTGCAGCTGGCCTCAGTGGAGGACTAAGCTAGTCTCAGGGAAGCCTCTCCCCTCTGCTGACAGCATCCCTAGGCTTCAGCAAAACGCTTCTGCGGACGGCGCTTGAGACAGAGCAGCGCTTCCATTAATTGCGCAAGCACAGTGCGGAGGGCCCAGGCTCCAAAGCACGGCAGCTAGCATACCCGGAGTGGCACGGAGCTCATCCCTCTTCAACTCCTCCTTTCTGAGCAGGGAGGCCTCCCAGCTGGACGAGCAGCGTTCGCTGGCACGGTCGTCGCAGCTCTCTGCCTCCCGGGCGCTGCCGAGGGCCAAGCGGTGGAAGGCCACAAAGTCCCCTCCGCCGCAGCACTGGCACTTGTGCGCTTGCCTCTCCAGGAAGGCCGCGCACTTGCGGTGCATGGCCACCCTCTGTCCCTTGGGCCACAGCTCGTAGGCAGCCTCCCGCAGCAGTGGGGCGCAGAAGGTCAGGACGCCAGACTGCAGCCTCGCGGTCTTCTCGGTCTCGCCCAAGCACCGCTTCTGGGCACCTGAAAGGCAACGGGGCTTCACATCAGCCACAGCTGGGGCCACAGCCGGGGGACGAAAGACAGGCCTTGGCGTGGATCCTTGGCAGGAAACCAGCGCTCCTGCACTCGGAGCCTCGCAGCGCTAGGGTGAAAGGGACCCGTTTGCCTTGCCGACACCAGCACAGCCTGCGCAACAGGCTACTGCCCTGCGCTCTCCCTCCCAACGCACAGCCTTCAGCTGCACTCCCGCAAGCAGCTGCCGAGGCTGCTGGCAGCAGAAGCAAGGCCGGCCATTTGGCCCATTACACACCACCGGAGGGGGCAGTGCAGCGTGCCCTGGCGAGCCCCGCCAGGCACACAGCCGGGAGCAGCAGGAGCCTACCACGCTCCCGGGGGCGCATTATCACCACTTACCGCTCTCTTCCTCCAGAGAGGTGGCGGGCCCCTTGGTGGGAACACTGCTGCCTTCTGGCACCTTCCCAGCATTCAGCCACTTCAAGATGTTGCCTCTCACCAGGACATTCAACGCCTTGTTCATCTTGGTCCTGGTCCACCTGGGAAGGAGGCGTAACAGCAGCTCGGTGGTAAACGTCGGCCCGATGACGGCTGCGCACTTCAAGACCATCCGCTCCGAGGGCTTCATGCTGTCCACCTCAGCCAGCGCAATCCCTGTCAAAAACAAGCCACAGCTCTCTCTCTTGCCCCCTCCCAAGCCTGAGGCTGCTGAGGCTGCCTTAGCTTCCCCACACCAGACGCTACATTTGTAGCCTTCTTTCCTAGGGACCAAACCCCTTGGGCAGTCGCAACCCAGGGCACACAGACACCCAGCCTCTCTCTAGCCCATGCCCCGGGAAAGAACCTCCGTGCAGCCGCCAGCCGCCGCAGCGGGGCTCGGCCCCTCACCTTTCAAGGTGGAGGGAAGCACGATGCTCTGCAGGTTCACGTCAGGTCTGATGGTGCACACCCTGCGCTCCTTCCCCGCGCTGGAGCTCCAGGAGGCTGCGGCAGGGGAAGCCTCCGTTACAGAAGCTGAGCGGAGCAAGAGAGCAGCGTAAAGCGATTTTCAAAGGGAGACGATTCAGGCCGTCACCTCCTGCTTGCCCTCCATCTTCCACCCTTTAGCATTCATCCCCCCCCGGGCAGGTCTTACAGCAGCTGGGCCCTGCGCTCCGTGGCAGCATAAATCCACCGCGCGGCTGCACCCAAGGAACACTGCAGCCACGCCACTCTCCGCCCTGCTCCACAATAACCGCCCCCGTTCATGCTGCCTCCAGACAATACCAGGGCTTAGCTCAGTGCCAGGGAGCGTCTCTTCCCCTCCTTTGCAATTTTCTGCCCCGTCCGCATTGCTTCGCCCCACAAAGCCACCCAAACTCCCCAGCCTGTGCTTAGGCTAGCCCAGCAGCAAGGCATGCAGGAGCCCACGCCTGAGCCAGGCCAAGGCCTCTACTGCTGCAACACCAGCCTGGGCCAACTTCACAGGGGAAGCCCAGGGCAACAACGCGCTCTGGAAGATGCGCCACAGCAACCAGGCCGTCAGCCACAACGGCGCTTACTGAAGAGGCTCTCCCACTTGTCCTCCATTTTCTCGCCCTTCCGCAGCAGGTGGAACAAGAGCATGTCGTGGCGCTTAAGGTCGCTCAGCAGTTCCTCGCAGTAATATGGGATCCCGTAGCTTCTCTGCATCAGGAACCTGGAAAGGAGCAGATCCAGCAGGGACTGACACAGGCAAAGCAAGGTGGGACACGTTTCAGACCAGCCTCTTTGCCACAGCTACACCTCCCTTTTGAACAGGCCAGCACTCCCACTGCCTTTGGCATCTGAGCTGCCCGGAAGATACAGCGGTTGCTGGAACGCGCAGGAAAAGAGTCGCGCGCAGTGCCCAAGGCACAGAGCTGCAAGCCTCGTCTCTCCTGGCCCCAACAGCCTAGATGCTCTCCGGCACCAGTGAGAGCCTCGGCCCCAGCAACAAATCGCCCCCCACTGCCCCACCACGTTCGTTCCCTCCTGCCCTCTGCAGCGGGTCAACCCCTCGCAAAGAGCTCCGAGGCCCCGCCTGGGACTTACGTCTCTAGGGCCCTGGGCACGCTGACAACTCCCAGCTCCCGGCAGGCTTTCTGCACAACAGCTGAAGCTTTCAGCTCTCCCAGATGAACGTGGGTCGTTTGCTGCAACTTCATGATGTCTGCTGCAGCTTCGCAGAGCCTCTGTCTTCCGTAGCGAGCAGGAGCAAAGCCCATGACCACAAAGAGCGGGACATCTCTCAGCACATGCGACATAACAGCCCAGGAGGCAGAGTCAATGTAGTGCGCGTTGTCGATGACAAACAGGACAAGCTCGTCTTCAACGATCTGAAACAAGCACGTTGGTCTGGGTGGATTCTGAGGGATTCTCAAGCATCTTCCACAGGACAGACTTTGGCCGGCCTCTCCCCACACAGAGGACGCGCAGAAGTCGCTCTCCTCTCCCCAGCTACCTCTTCGTTCGGAATCTCACCCGCTCTTCCGTGCTCCGAGACTCTTAAGCTCCCTCGGGCACGGTGGCACGGAAAGACACCGTTCCTCCTCCTCCGGAGCACATGCCCTCCAACTTCACAGGAGCAAAGTTATCAGGGGGCATGGCACGCGGAGTTTAGCCTCTGCAGGGCAATGACTCCGGTACACTGTCCTCCCACCAGCTCCCACCACTCTCCTGCAGAGCCCTCAGCCTGCAGCCTTGCTTTCCTTCTCTGACCCAGGATGGGGAGAACGGCTCACCTTCTGTAGCAGTTTCTTGAAAACCAACCCCAATTCCGTTGTCCTTTGAGCGCCGCTCATCTTGGACACCTTCTCCGACAGGGGAAACTGGCCAGAAAAGCAGAGTCACAGAGAAACAGCCTTTCAGGGCGGTTCAGCACACCTGCCCACCACGCAAGTCCAAGCGAGCAAAACGCCTCTGCTGCCCTCAGCATCTTACCTCTCCCCCCACACAGGGGAGAGGAGACGCAGCGCGCACGTCACCGGGAGCCTACAACGGAGGCCCTCTGCTGAGGGTCTCTGGCAGAGCTCTTGCAGGGAGGCATGAGGGGGGAGAAGAGCTTCTTCCCTCGCCGTGGCAATCGCGCGAGGGAGCAGGCTGCTCACGCACCAGTGAACTCAGCACCAGCTCATCGGCCCCCTCTCAAAGCCTCTCTGCAATGCCCTTTCCAGGCTGCTGAGCAAGACACCAGGAACTGCCTGCAGCAGCCTGGCACCTGCACTCACCCCTAACAAGGAGCCCCCTCGCCCCCCTCTTTGGACCCACAAACAGAAGCCCAGCCTGTGCTACCCTCCTGCTACTCCCACCACGGAGCTAAGCCCACTCCCCAGCACGGTGTCCCAACCACAACAGCCACAGGACGGCTCACAAGCAGGCCTTCGCCACGGCCACAGAGGCCTCTCGCTCTCACCTTAACGACGAAAGGCACATTGAGGAGGCAGTAGCTGCTCTCTTCCACCAGCCCTTGGAGCTTTTCCTGCAGGGCGAGCTCTCTGGCACTGCACGATTTACAGGCCTGCAGGCCCATGGCCACAGCCAGCACCATGTGCATGGCAGAGTAGACCTGCTTCAGGTTGAGCTCCAGCGCTTCCACAGCCACTACCCTGCCATGCAGAAGCAAAAGGCACTGAGATTCAGAGAGGGACCCAAGCAGCCGCAGGCTTCTCACACTAAGCTCTAGGGGAGAGGCGGAATCCAGGGCCACTTGGGTTTCTTCTCTTGGCTCCGCAGCTACGGCCAAAAGCCCTGACTGAGCTCGGGCTCTACTTTGCTTGGGGCCTGGCCCAAAGAAGGAAGCTCAACAGCAGTGGCTCCAGCAGCCACCTCTAGCTCCCTCAAGAGGCAGCAGGAGGGCACGCAGCTGCTCCTCAGCAGCAGCTCCTGCAGGCCTTGCAGGGATGCTGCAGTCCAAGGGCCACGCACCCGGGCAGAGGGCAGAGGGGCTCCAGTAGCCCACGGACATCAGCGGCTGGGCAGCGAAAGCGTTCCACAGCTCCCGGTCAGCAACACTCACCTGAGCCCAGCAGCCTGGCCTAAAGAGGCAAGCTCCGTAAGTAAATGGCTCTTTCCAGAGCCCGTCACGCCCTCAAACGCCATGATGTGGCTTGCTTTCTTATCCACATAGGCTTTCAAGTAACTTTCAAAGAGGGCAATCTCCTCCTCCCGACCTGGGAAGGCAAACAAGAAAGCGACCCGTTGCAGCGAGCTGAAAAGCAAACAGCCGTCGGCACCCTTCTCTCTCGCCGCCGCAGCGGGTCAGTCGGACCCAAGGAAATCTCCTCCCCGATCCCAACTACGGCCATCCCTTTAGCCCTGAGGCTGTGAGCAACTGCACACTGGAAAGGTCCCGCCACGCTAGCTATGCAGCACGGCAGGGAGCATCCGGCGCACGCCTCACCCTGCTTCCCACCTCTAGCTGCGGCCCAACCCCAAAGACAGGAACCAGCTAGGAGCCAAGGTATGCACCAAACCCTTAGGGCCACGCCAGGCAACGCCATCCCTCGCAAAAGCTTCTCCGTTCCCAGAGCGGAACTAACAGGTACCGACGGCAACAAATTGGCCTTCAGCAGACCAAGGCGTTCTCCACCTACCGAGCAACGGGGAAGAGCTGGGCCTCTCCTTCGTAACATCCATGCCAAACATGCTAGCGGGAGGAAGAGAAAAACAAAAGCCAATGAAGTAGGCAGAAGCTGGAGGACGTAGAGCCACGCGTGGAGCTGAGGGTGCGCTCCCGGGGACCCGCTCTTCTTTCGAGCCGGAGCGAATCCTGCCCACGCTCCCACTGGCCCAGCAGAGAGCGCAAACACCAAACGAGCACTAGCAAAGCTGCAGCCAGGAAGAAGCCCAACGGCCACAGTGGGACACCACACAGCATCAAGACTCGAGCGCCACAGGCCAAAGCCCAAGGAAGCGGAGACACGAGCAAGAAGCCAGGCAGTGCCGCTGGCTAGCACACTGCTGCACCCCGCAGGACAAGCCAAACAAGTCTCTGGTCCTGCCTACTGCTTCCCTGGCCTTTGCTCACAGGCAGCGCTTTCGAGAAGCGGGGCCCTGCAACAGCTGCTGTCAAGGCAAAGACGGGCAAGAAAAAACACTTCAAGTCACGACGTGCAACAGGACGACAAGGGTCACTTCTTGGGCCAAGGCGCCAAGCACCAGGCACCTTGGGCTCGAGTTTTTCTGAAGTTGCAAGGGGACGGCAACGTCAACGTTCCAAACGGCCTCCAAAGAGGATGCCAAACCCTGGCCCAGGGGAACACCTGAACTTTCACCAGGAGGCACTCAGGAACTGAGTCCTGGCCTGACCAAAAGCTTTCCGGGAGCGTCATGCTCGGAAGCAGCTGGGAGAAAACCTCCCTGGGGCAGAATTGCCACTGCGTTAGTCTTGCGCGCAATGGAGCAAGCACAGGGCAGAAAGCACAGCTGGAAGCCGTTTGGACCGGGGCTGCAAGGCCCCTCTGTGCCTACGGACACCTAAAAGCCTTCTCCACCCCTCCGGCATCACTCCCCGTCTCCTTACAGCAGGAGGCACCAGCGTAGGCAGGCCAAAAGCGTACCCGTGCTCTGCCTTTCCATCTTCTCAGCCCCAGCGATGGGAGGGGTGGGCGGGGGCCAGCTCTGCACAACTCCTCTTTGCGGACCAAGACTGGACCCTGTGTGCCACCCTGCCCCCAACCAGCCCGCTCAAACAGGACACTCACGACTTCGCCGACACCCCCAGGTATTGATACACGGGGCCAGGATCGACAACCCCCTTCATCTTTGCCTCCGGCAGCTCCTCGAAGCACCATCGGGGCAGCCTAGAGGCTGCGTACGTCGCTGCGTCACAGGACACCAGCCCAGGGTAGTGCTCCATCAGCCGGGCTGCCAGATTCACCTTCTGGCCAATGACTGCCGCAGAGAGAGAGCACGCATTCACGTACCTATGAAACCAACCCGCTCCACCCTTCACCGCCAACGGCTGCATCACCTCCAGCACAGGCAAGCCCCAAACCGTTGGCAGCACAACCAGCAGGAACAACAAGGCTCTGAGCCTGGTCCCCCGCACCGCAGCGGCGCCCGCTCTGCCTCCCTCATTCCCCACAGGACACAGGCCAAGGCCTCGTCCCAGCCCAGCACATACGGGCAACAGGGTGTTCCCTGCCGCTCTGCCTCTTCCTTTGACACGCTGCTCCGGCTGAACAGACCCAGCCCAGCCAGCCGCTCCTCAGCCAAACACCTCGTACCTGTGTATTCGTGCCTCACGCGATGGCCTACGACTCCGCAGAACACCGTCCCGCTGGTAACCCCGACAGACACGGCCCTGACACACACGGAGAGCGACAGGCGCTCAGCAGCGCCCGCGCACAGGCCTGCCTGCCCACCTACCTTCACCCCTTCACCCGGCTCCCCTCGCACCACCTCCCGCCCTGGCAGGGCAGACCTCGGGGACCTGCAGAGCTCCGCAGCGTAACGCCCCCAGGTGAAAGGGGCTCCCGAGAGCAGCCAGGCAGTTTTCAACCCTTCCCCTAAGGCCTCACAGCTGTGACGGGCGGAAAGTCCCTGACTCCAGCCAGCCTCAGCACGCCTCCTCGGCGCGGGCAAGGAGGGCACCTCTCAGGGCACTGTCTCCTTCCTCCCAGGGACAGAGGAGGCCAAGCTAGAGGGCACGTCTCGCTGAGAAACCATCCCTCCCTCCTTCCCCCGCGCAGTCCCAGGCAACGCGCCTCCCCACTCACTCGATTTTCCTAGGCCTCGAGGAGCACGCCTTGGAGATTTGAACAGCGCTTTCCAAGGCGTGAACGCTTTCGTCGGGCAGCTTCTCTCCAGGGAGTCCAAACACGCACAGGAACGTGCAGCCCTGCCAAGGACAGCGGCAGCACAGCTTGGGACAGCGCCTACGGCAAACGGCTCATGCCGTGCGAGTCGAGCCGCTGCCGAGAGCAGCAGAGCTTCAGGGCAACCCCCAGCCAGAGGGTGCTGATCCCAGCGCCGAGGCAGAGCTGCTTCTCCTTTCCCCGCTGCTCAGTAGACCGAGAGAGCCACTGCCCTCTCGTTTGCTGCCCACACTTTTGCGGGGTGGGCTCCTCCCCCACACTCACTTTATCAAACATGGAGATTTTGTTGATCTCGCCCTTGTGAGGACGGATGATCTCCAGCATCATCACGCTGCTGTCCTGGATAGCCTTGCAGATCTGCGTTAAGTTGACATCGGCAGCAAACTGCAGCTTGACAAAGAGGCAGGTGACCGGCCGTAGCTCGGACAAGTAGTCCAGGGGCTGTCTGTCATCAATCTGGAAGACGAGAGCAGGACACCTTCAGCAGCCAGCTCTCCCCGAGAGCTGACTGCCCCCAGCAAACACCAAGCAAGAGCCCCCACGTGGGCAGCAGCACGCGCTCTCAGCGGAAGGAATAACTCCTCCCCTCGGGGCAAAATAAACACAGCTCCCGGCAGCTGTGGCCATACCTTCCTCAGAACAGATGCGGGGACGTACTTCCGCAGCAACTTCCCCAGAGCATGCCGAGGGGCCAGGGAAACAGCAGGCCTCAGGATGCCTAGGGAAGGAAAATCCAGGCGGTCACTGGCAGGCTGGCACTACGAGCCTGCCTAGGGAAAAGCAGTTGGAAAGCAGGGGCTGGCACTGGAACTCAGGGAGAGAAAGTCTCCTCCAGTTGCACATTTCTTCCTCCTGCAGGTGCTCAGCCAGAGCAGGCCCCTGGAAGCAGGGGGAAGCAGCGAGTGCCTCCGCTGAAGCGCACCAGGGCCAAAGGCACAAATGCTGACTGCAAGGGGGAGAGGGCAGAGGGCGTTCCTCGCTGGCCCCTGAACAAGCCCGCCCCCACCTTTCTGGGCAGCCACAGAACGTCATGAACACGGGCCTCACCTGACGCCTCAGGAGAACTGTAGTTCAGCTGGGCTCGGGTAAACTTGGAGAAGATGTCTTCGCGTTCCGACAGAGACATCCGTTCCATGCCTGTAACCTAAAGGCACACAGTACAAAAACGCGTCGAGGACAGCTCCAGGACCCACAGAGGACAGTACCCGTTGAGGCAAACTCTTCCAGCGCCTCCTGACCCCCTCTTCAAAGCCACCCAGCAGAATCCAGAGACAACCCTGAGACAAAACTGCTCCCCAGCAGCTACTGCTCCCCACCTACGGGAGCACCTCTACACCTAGAACTCCCTCCACGCGCGTCTCCTCGCCCTTCTCACACCTTCCTCCCTCACAGCCACGTCCACGCCCAGGCCCTCAGAATTGCTCCAGAGGCCGTCCCACCCACCTTCACAGCGCTTTGGCCTTTAAGTCTCTTGGTCTTGATCTGGTTCCGGTTACAGAGCTCCCAGCAGCTGGGTGACAGGATCACGTCACTTGCATTGGCAAGGTTTTGGGCCTGCCACACTTCACCCACGGCCTGGCCAAGGATCAGGAAGTGCTGCTGCTTTTTGTCTCCAACAGTCAGGAGGGACATATGCCCTGCAGAGATCCCTGGTGAGAGACAAGCACAACTGATGCAGAGAGCATTTTTACCTCCACAGCCCGCCACAGCTCAGCTCCTCCCAGGCCAACTTTGAAGCTCAGCCCTGGAGCCAGGCTCTTCCGCTCAACTGCTTCGAGCGCAGGCGTCCCACTTGATGGATTCAGGATCGATCGTGGCCGGGGAGGGGGTCCTAATCAGGGGCCCCACACCGGCACGTTGGCCAGCCACCGGCTCACTTTGCATGCAGGCAGCTCGTGAACGCCTGCCTGAGAACGCGCAGCAGCCTAACGCAGCACTCCCCGTACCTATCTTCAGTCGGAGCTTCAGACCCACGTCCGTCTCACGGATCCTGTACTTCTCCTGGATTTGCTGGCTACACTGCAGCACCAGGCTGATGGTGTCTCTCAGCTGCGTGTGCTTTGCTCTCCACAGCACCAGCACAGCATCCCCTGGGGAAAGCGAGGGGACAGGGACGGCTCTCGTGACACCTGACGCTCCCTGACCTGCACCCACCGGCCGGGACAGCGGAAGCCAGCAGGCGTGCCAGGGAAAACGCGTTTGGGTGAAGGCATCCTCCTCAACTACAGCACCCTGGCCACAGGCACACCTCCCCCTCTGCCCCGCCAGCTACAACTGCAGCCACGCCGCCAGGGCCCGGGACGGCAGCTCCCCCTGGGCACCTGCGTGCCAGCAGAGCCACCCCTCGGGGCTCTGCCGGCTCGCGCCTCTGTCTCCCCTCTCCCCTCGCACTCGTCTGCAGCTGCAGCAGACAAGGCCACGTCTCTTTTACGCACACGTACCTGCAAACTTCAAGATGTCTCCACCAAAAGCCAGCAGCTCTGCAGACCAAAAAAAAAAAAACACAAGAAGAGCTGCAGCTAGGCCTTCTTCAGGAAGGCCGCAGGACAAGCCGCTCTGCTCAGACAGCAGCACAAGAGCAGCGGTGCTTTGGGGGCACAACTTAGCAAACGTAGCAGCTACACTGCTCACAGGGACCACGGCCCTGGGACCTACGCTACTGTGCCCTGTGACAAGGCCCCAGGGAAGGCAACGCACACTTTGGTCAGCACCCCCATCCCCAGCTCATTTGGGCACTAACACTGGCTAGATGCCCCCGCTCCCCCCTGCGCCCCAACACCAGCAAAATCTTCCTCCATCACTGAACAGCGGTCACTCCACAAGCCCAAGGGTGGGTGCTGAGAAAGCGGGCACCTCCTTAGTCTTTGTGGGGAGCAGAAAGCACCTGCCAGAAGAGCCCAGCTGCTCTCGGCGGCTCTCAGCCCCATAGGAACCCCCAGCCCGCGCAAGGAGGAGGCGGCGGCGGCGGCAGCAGCAGCAGCAGCAGCAGCAGGCTGCCCAGCACCTCCCTCTCGTCGTGGCCCAATCCCACACAGTCCTGCAGAACGGCACTTACCCTCCAAAATGTCACCCATGTAGCGATTGAGGGTTTGCGTTACCTCATCCGCACCCCGCTCTATGCTGATGCTCTGGCTGAATTTCTCTGTCAGAGCAGTGAAACCTGCAACAGGGACACACAGGCACAAAGAAATCAGGACGCGTCTACAGGGCCAAAGGATCTGGCACTTTCCACGTCGCTTTCAGCCAGCCAAGAGAACCACGCTCCGGGAGAACCCAGGCGCGCCCCTGACAGCAGCCACAGCCCTCTAATTCCACCCGCGCTTCTGAGCGCTCGCTGACGGGCGCCTTCCCCATGCTCACACCCACCCGTTACGCCTAGCTCCTGCACTTGGCTGCCACCCTCCAGCGCGTCCCCCGGCTGCCTCCCCTCTTGCCTACAGCCAGGCAACACCCTGAGCTAGAAAGCCCACGAGGCCTTTGCCAACTAACGCAGCACCTGGCCAGCCAGCTCCTCTGCGCAGCAGCTGCTCCTCCAAGTTGGCCCTGACAAAGACTAACAAGGGGGAGGCAAGGCAGCCAGGCCTCCTCTCCCAGGCCTCCATGAGCCAGAGCCTGGCCCACCTCACACCTCCCCAAAGCTCCAGAGAGAGCACTGCAGGCAACAGCGCGGGCCCAAGCTGCTGCTCCGGCAGCCTCAGGGCTCCCTAACGCACGCTGCTCTGAGCAGACGGCTGACCACAAGCAGGCCGCAGGGCTGCTGCCAGCAAAGACCACCCCCGGGCTGTGACCTCAGCTACGTCCGAGCGCTACTTCCCCAAAGCGGAAGACCTCAGCGGCAAACGACATCTCCTTTGACCCCTTCTCTACCACAGGCGGGACGACCAGGGCTCCAAAAGGCCCGCTAAGTCCCAGCGGCTCGGGTCGGGGACTCCTCCTCAGTGCCCGCCCTTCATAACGCTTTGACCCACCTGACACATCAGCAAAGAGCAGCACTCCATGGAAGTTCTGAACGCAACGGTTCTCCTGCTTCAAGTCCTCAGACAAAAGCAGGTCGGGGACGTAAGCAGCTACTTCCCCCAGTTCTGAGCAGTGCTTTGACCTTCGCTCCCAGGCACAAGACATCGTCAGCGCCCTGGGGTACCTGCGGTACCTCAGTACAAGACGACCCACCGTGCCCACCAGGGAGGACGACCAGACACCACTGCACAGCGTTGCGCACTGGCCTTTGGGAGGCGCGGCTGGCCCTCTGTCACCAAGGGGCCGGGGGAGGTCACAGTCGGCTCACAGTGACATCGTCCGCGTGTCATCATTTACCTGTCCACTGTCGCCTACGCTGATCCGGCTAACAGTGACAGCCTCGGCAAGGCACCGCTTACCCAGCAACTGCCGGGAAGCTACCCCCCGCTCCCTCCCTACGCCGAGCCGGTTGCTCAGAGGTGGCTAGCGCGACGCAGTTGTCTCCCGTACAGAGCTGAAGGAGGCTCGCACAGCGACTGACCTCCACCCGTGGCCGAAACAGCAGCTGCTTCCCACGTTCCCAAGCGCAAAGGGCCTAACAGACGTGCTGACAGCCAGCAGCCCAGGCTTCCCCAAAAGCACGGCCACTGCAGCACGCAGCTGGGCGTTTCCGGGGCTGCTCGGAGGACTTGTATTTCTTTGCAAAAAGAAGTGGGGCTTTCCCAGGGGGGCAGCGGGGGACACAGCCAACCTCCATCCACACGGCTCCTGGGGGAGGCCGGGAGGAGATGGACAGGGCTGGGCCAGGACCACGGCGCACCGACGTATCAGAGAGGGCAAGACAAAGTCCAAAGCCGCAGCAGGAGGCAGCTCCAGGTCCCTGCTCCGAGTGAGAACGCTGTTGTAAACCTTGCATGCCCCAGGGAAACAGAGCCACGCTGGGCACCCTGGCTCACGCACGGCCCTCTGCCTCCAGGCAGGCAAAGGCAGCTCCCCGTCCACCTTAGCCGCTGCCCCGAGCCACACAACTGCTGCCACCAAAGCAGCAGCACTGAGGAGAGCCGGGCTCTACGGGGGACGAGGGCTAGCAGCCAAGGCCGCGCTCCGCGCGCGCCAAAGCTGCCCTTCTCCCCAGTCGCTCAGAGGAGCAGCTGCACGAGTTGGCGTGCCTGCCACACGGTGACACTCAGCGGCTGCTTGCCCAGGCAGCCTCCAGTGTCCCTCTCGGACTGTGCCTCTCCCTCAGGCAATGGCCAGGCGAGGGAGCACCAGCCCCTCCCAGGCCTGGGGGACCAGGTGCTTTAGACAAGCCTGTGCCCTTGCGCTGCTGACCTCAAACAGCAGAGCACTTGACAGCAGAAACCAGCCTGCCTTCTTTCCTGCTGCCTCAGCCCTCAGAGAGAGGCTACCAAGATGGTCTCTCTTCTTGCCTCCAGAAGGCTCCCCCTGCTGCCTCGGGGCCCACCAAAGTCTCCCAAGCAAGCACAAGTCACTTGCACCCAACACACACAACTGCAACCTGCTGGCGACAGCCAGGCACACACACACTGAGCCAGGCCCAGGTTCGGAACGCTGCTTGCCAGCCCAGCTCACACGCTTCCTCCTTCCTCCTTCCCACGAGGCAGGCAAAGCGGTCACCCGTACGGGAGACTGACGATGCAGGCCGACTGAGCAGGCTTGCTCTGCCTCCTCAGGAAGAGCGCGCAGCAGCGTGACGACGCCTAGGCCAACACTCTCTCTTGCCAGTGAGCAGCAAGGGCTGGCTGCTCCCCAAGGCAAGCTCAGCTGGGAGCTGGGCCGACCCCAGCACAAGCAGCGCCCTCGCCCACAGGGGCATCCCTCTTGGCTACATCTATATGCACACACGTACATCCATTCTCCACTAAGGAGCTCTCATCCGCATCAACCAGAGAGGGCAACAGGATGAGGCCGCTAGTGCTGTTGACTTTTCTGACTAGGGAACACTTCCAACCAGTCCCGCTTCCAGAAAAACACCCTCCCACCCTCCCCACCTCAGCAACCACTTGGCCCTACACCAGGGCCAAGCTCCTCCTGCAGCCGGCTCAAGCGCTTACACAGCGCCACAGGGAACTGCACTAGGGCGAGGGGGAGAGAATTTCTTGCACTGCTTTACAGCCCTCGACTCTTGTGAGCACTAACAACGGGGGTGGTGGCTTCCCCGCCGCCTAGCTTTCCCAATAAACCACAGGCCAGAGACTCTCGTGGCACGCCTTCAGCGTCCTCTTGCTGTGGTCTGTGACTCCATACAGAACGCTGAGATGATGGCAGTGTTTCTTTATTTAACCCCTGGAAGAGCATCCTCGCTCGGCCGTGCTGGCAGCTTCAGCAGGTACCTGCAGCTACAGACTTCAGGCTTTGCTTGCTTCAGCTGGGGAAAACGTGGCGCTGTCTCCAGCCACAAGTCTCCCACGGGGCCCTTGCCAGTGAACCACCGCTCCTGAGGAAAACAAAAGCCCAAGTGAGAGCCGCGAAGAACAGGAGGTCCCCAGAGCCACAGGCGCGGTCCGGGAAGGCAAGCGAGGCCTCTTGCAGTAGCTTCTTCCACCCATCACCCAATTTGCCGTGCTGCAAAAGCCTATCAGGGAGGGCAAGGAGAGGGAACGCAAAGGAAACCTCCTCCAGCCAGGTTCAGGCTGGCTCCCAGAGCTGGCTCAAGGGAGAGGCAGAGATTCCACTCCACCGCTCCTCAGCCCAGCAGAGATGCTGGGAAGGAGCGGCATGCTGCAGCGCCTGCTGCTCCCTCGCGTGTCCTTCCAGCCCCTCCTGAGGGAAGGGCATCGCAGCTGCCACTGCCCTCCTGCTGAGGAGGGCTAGCAGCCCCTACCAGCTCGCCAAGGACTTTCGGCACACGCTCCTGAAGCTCGCTGGGGGCTTTCCCTACGTGGACCTGCCGGAGTACAGTCCGCGCCACCTTCTCCTAGGGCATGCCAAACCTCTGCCCAGGGAGCAACTCAGAGGCAAAGAGGATCCACTTACAGCGCTCATCTCCAGCCAAGTCTTCTCCAGGAGGTTGCCATTCGCCTCACAGGCTTGGAGGCCCTGCCTGAGGCACAACAGGCTCTGGTCTTTGTTACCCAGCATGCAGAAAACGTACGCTTTCAGATGGTAGGCTCTGGGGTAGAAGACGGGGCTTGTAGAGCACCGAGCAAAAACCTCTTCCACAAGCTACCGAGAGAACAACGGAGAGGCACGTCAGCAGAAGTCATCGAGCTGGGCGATGGCTCGGCACTGAGGACCGCACCTATTCCCCAAAGGGGAAAGCAGCCGCAAAGGCACAAGGAGCACGCAGCTAGCAAGGCTGAGATACCACACAAGTCTCTCCCGAGCCATAAGCCCTCACATGCAGCAGGCATTTCAGCAGGGCTCACTAGCTAGCTCATGGCTGTGCAAGTCTCTTCTCCTGTCTTGCAGACCATTCCCATCCCCACAAGGGAATCCTCACGTGCCCAGGAAGACCCCCGTCACCTCACTGCCTTCTCTACCACCTCTTGCTGCCGCCCCAGGGGGGAGCAGCCTCTTGCCATGTTCCTCTCTAACCCACTACCACACTCTGCCTCTAGCCTGGCTCCATCCCAGCGCGGCTGCTTCGCCCTGGCCTTGCCAATCCACTGCTGCTCGCAACACAGCTTTCCCTAGAGGCCCCTCACAGCGTGCACACCCCCCTCCTCCTCTTCCCTCACCCTTAGAGCCCTGCTGCGGCTCTCCCGGGCCCTCGCCGAGCTGCGCTCAATGTCGTTCCGCAGCACCAGCGTGTAGCACTCCAGGAGCCGGCTGCATGCTTGGGTGGCCAAAACGGAGGCGTCAGCTCTCTTCAGCAGCCTCTTGGCCTTTTCAAAGGGCTTCTGGAACTCGGCCCACTGCCCAAGCCTTCCAAACCTACACCATCCAGAGAGAAACACACACACACACACACACACACGTTTTGTAGAGTACTTGATCAAGTACTCTACACCCCAGCGACGGCCGCCTTGTTGGACAGGGCACGGGGGACACGACAGGCCCAGAGCTCCCACCTCCCCTGCCAGAACCACTGCCTGGGCCTCTCGCCAGTCTAAGCACCTCTGTAACTTACCAAAGAGCCAGGGACGAATACAGTCCAAGCAGGATGCTGTTGTGCGAGCTGAGGATGTGGTTTGCTTCGTTCTGCTCAACGAAGCTCCTGCACTCTTCAAATGACTTGTACTCCCAGCCTGTAATACAAATGCATCGCAGAGAAGCAGTGCCGCCCTCCGCTGCCTTGTTTTCCCTCGGGCATTCGTAGCAGGACAAAGCTCAAGCACAGCTGGAGAATTTCTGGGCAGGTAAACCACTCAGAGAGCAAGCAAAACCAAACAGGAACAAGGCAAGGGCTGGAGTTCTAGCCTAGCTCCTCAGGGCTAGTCAAGCGCCACACAAATATCTATTCCCTTTTCTTCAGCAGCTTTCGAGCGCTGACAGACACACGCTGCCATTGACCAGCAAGCGACAGCCACTCCATAGCGTAGGCTGTTAGATGCCTCCTGGTCAGGCACATCCCCCAGCACTGCTATGCCCGCCTCCCCAGGAGCCAGAGCAGAGCGAGCCTGGGAAGAGGTTTCAGAAAGGGGAATCTCAAAACACGGGAAGCAAAGAGGGAAATTGCCAGCATTTTGAAATCACTCTGGGATCACCTGTAGAACATGCAAACAAAGACAGGGGAGGCAGGAAAGACAGACAAAGACACACCCAGAGCCAAAGAGCCCGGGACTCGGCCCAGGAAGTGAAAGCGTGGCTGGAGGCTCTGGCGTCCGTGTTGTAGCAGGAGAAAAAGCATCTTTGCAAGCCTCCTGGCTCTCTGGGGCCCTCCTCACTGAGCACTTACCAGCGTAAAGCAACAGGTCTAAGCAGCAGGAGAAGAAGTATGCCTGCCCAATGATGCTGTGCTCTGCAGCCACCTGCTTCTCGAGCCTGCGCAGCACTTCCTCACATTCTGGGTACCTGCGGAGGAACACAGCGAGCCTCCATGGAGCCTCTCCGCGGGGTGGGATCCCAGTCACCACCTCCGGACGCTCCCCGCTCCCCTTCCCATCATCCCGCTCTCCCTGCGCTGCTCTTTCTGGCATCGCCATCAGAGGTTCTCCATCAGACAGTTGTTCATCTTTTGGCAACAAGTCTCCGGAGAAAGGCCTCAGGGACCCCGGCCCAAACGGCAAGCCCCGGAGCAAAACTCAGGCATCCTTCCCATGCAAGCCAGTGCTTTCCCATTGGCCCAGCAGCAGAGCTACTCACCTTTCCATCAAAGTCTTTGTCAGGAAAAGCAGGCCAAAGAGCACGCACAGCTCCCCACTGCCCTCCGCACTCGCCCACATGACGCGTTTGCTTCGGAAACTGCTCCTCTCGAGACCTCCCCCTGGACGACTGCCGTCTCGGGCACCGGTGCCGCGTGGCATGGAAAGGCCCGCGTCCACCCAACCAAACATGGCTAGCGCCCCCAACACAACGAGCGCCTCCCTGCGCTAGGCTCGCTCCTAAACCAGGCCTGGGAATTGCCTGCGGCAAGCGCTACCTGGCAAGGGCCAGAACCGAGCCAGGAACTGTTCCAGCAGTTTCACAGCACACACTCACGCTCCCCAACAGCCAGCCACGGTCCTTGGCATTGTTTAATTTACCAGCGTCCATACAGCCAGTGAGTATCCAATAAGAAACCAAGCAGCCCTCTTTGCTGCGCGCAGAGAATGACACAAGAAGGATCTCAGGTGGCCCCCCGACCCTGCGCAACCAGCAGTCTGTCCCGCAGCAGCATTACCTCATCTGCAGAAAGAGCGCCGCAAAGAGCGTGGCGAGAACCTCGCAGTCCAGGTCGGGCTTCTCCAGCTCCATCCACAGGCTCTTGGCGCGATAGCCTGCCAAGAAAACAAGCAGGCTCGCACAGGCTCCCTCTGCGGAGATGCCTTCTCGCAGGCAGCGGGGGCAGTACGTACCTACGTCGACAGAGAGGGGCAGATTCCCCAGGCTGAGGTTCAGATGGCTCAGGGCCTGGGCAAATTTGGCGGCCTTTAATACCCCTCCTCCAAAGAGCTCGACGTCAGAGCTAAGCTGGATGGCCGCCCGCCCGTACTGCAGCCACTCTTCCTGGCAGCCCAGGTCCTGGCAGCACCGCGCATATTCCATGTAGGACAACAGGATCTAAAACGGTCCAGACAGGAGACTGTACAAGACTGAATGTCGCCAGGGTGATTCTCTGGCCTAGACGGCTCAGGGCAGAAACCCAACGGCCAGCTTCTCTCTTCTCTTCTGCTCTCAGGGCTCTCACCCCTACGACAAACGGTTCTTAGGACTGCCGCTGCTAACTGCGGCCGTGGCGAGACGAGGGCCCCAGCGGGGTGCTGCCTTCAAGCCACAACCAGCCCAACGCTTACAACGGTGAAACAAACGCCATGAGAGCGACTACCAAGAAGAAGAGCAACGCACGTCTGCTGGAAGTTTGTAAAGCAAAGTTCAGGGACGGGTACCACTCCGTCGCGTTTGGCCTCTTCTTGCCGCCCCGGGCAGACCCTGCTGGTACTCTAGGCGGGCCAGGGGAAAGGAGCTATGTCAGAAACGCGTCTGCTGCCGCAGAGAGGAGGCACTCACGTGACTCGCATCCTCAGACTCCTCGGCCGTGTTGACCTTCATGAGCGCTGCCAGGCGCGACAGCCTCCGGCCGCTGGAAGTGCCCTCCAGGCTGAAGAGCTGCCGCAGCAAGGAAAGGCAGTGGCTCTGCCGGAACAGCCAGGGCAGCCTCTCCCTCCTGCCACACAAGAGAAACCGCTGGGCCACAGCCACTAGCTACACAGTGCCAGGTCAGGCAGGGCCAGGGGAAGCAGGGCGACAGAGGAGGCAGCTGCACCTGCTCCCAGCAGGGCGGCAGCTGATGCAGGCCGGGCTGCAGGCATGGAAGCGGCAGAGCCAAGAAGCACCACCGGGGAAAGATCGCTGCTGGCGAGAACGGGTTGGCACTACAGCCCAGGGAGGGTGAAGCAAAGCCGGGCACCGCGAGGGAAAGGCTTGTTCTACGGCAGCCTTGCACCTGGCTGCAACCCCCGAGCTTCCTCATTCTCACACCTCCCCTCCACTTACCCCTCCATGCCCACGTCCTGCTCCTCCCTGCCGGCTCCCTTTCCTCTGCAGCCTGTGCTCCCTGGGAACATCTCTCTGCTCTCACCCCCACCATCCCCCACAAGGCAACACGTGCCCGCTCCCCCCACCCAGGAGCCTCCAGGTCCCTCAGCAGCTTTCCCCATGCTAACACCTATGCTCAGGGAAAGTCTGGGCTTAAGCCGAGGCAGGTGTGGGCCTAGGTGCCCGGCACCACGCAGGAAACGCCTCTTCCTTCCCTTCTCTTTCCCTTCGGCTTCTTACCCTGCCTCTTGATGAAGGGAGGACTCTTTGTTCTTCCTGTGGGAGGCACGCTCTGACTTCTCCAGCAGAAACTGGAAGACGACGCCAGCTGAGGTGAGGGGCAATTTTCTCTTCAGCAGGCTCAATGCCTTCCTGAGCGTCTTCTTTGCCAGCTCCATGCAGCCCATGTTGTAGCAGACCTGCACAGGAGAAGGCTTCTTCAGACAGTCCCAAAGGGCTCCGACTGAGCACGCACCACATTTCAAGTCTCTGCCTGAACCGAGGCCGAGGCCGAGGGCCTCGACCGCTTTTGGCCGGAGGCTGAAGCGCTCACAGGAAAGGCTGCTGGTAGCGGCCGTGCCTCAAAATGCCAGGCCTATCGCCGCTGCCGCCACCCCCCACAAAGGCGTCCAACTCCACCCACCAGCAGAGCCCTCAGAACCTCCCCGGCACTTTACCTCCCCTTTCAGGCTCAGGAAGGTGGCTTCTTCAAAGCAGGCAAGCACATCGGCTTTCTCAGCCGCTGAGCTCCTCACGACCTCTGCTTTCTTCAGGTTCATAAAGGCCTTGGAACAAGCACACAGAGAGCAGGTGAGCGTTGGTGCAGAGCCTGCATCCAGCCCCATCGTTCCCAGTTGCCTCCAGCAGCTCTCTGAGGAGGGCACGCATCTGCCCCTGGCGATGCCCACCCTAACACAGCCCACGGGCACGAGTGCTCCTTCGCACCACCTCCTGGCGCGTGCGCCTTGTACAAAGGTCCTGCTTCTCTGCCCCGCCTCCCTTGCCCCAGGAGAGGCAAACGGGGGGGAGAAGCCTGGCTCTGACGCCAGCGGTTCAGCCCCAAGTCCCCACAGAGGCACGTCCTAGTGCAATGGCAAAATCGCCTTGCCCAGGACAAGGCAACTGAGAGGCCTCCTTGTGCAGTGGGCTCCGGCAAGCAGGGCGACTCACCAGGTAGTTGTCGGAGACGTGCAAGTAGGCAGCCGCGCACTCCAGCAGGTAATAAAGGGCTCTGCCATCGTTGCCCATTGCCATGTGGTGGTGAGCCAGCGGCACAAGCACCAAATCCACAATGGCCCTGCATTCACAGGCACACGCGGCACCGGGCGTCCCTTTGGCCTTGCTGGGCACCGTAGGTACGCGTTCCGTCCTGGCCAGAAACTGCTCTGCCGCTCTACTCAGAGACAAAGATCACGCAGAAAGACGACGCACGCTAGCATCACCTATACCGCTCCGTCTGCCTAGACTAACAGCATATTCTAGCGCAGCACAAGCAAGGCCCTGTGCACACGCGCGCCATACGGGAGCGCTGGGTTTCACAGCCTTCCCAGGCGTGCAGAGGGCTGGCCGCTTATTCTTTCAGCCCCCCGCATTCACAACCACAGTTTCCCAGCAGCGTTCCACATTACAGTTGACACGGGCGACCCCCGAGTGGCCTGGCTCCCCCCATCCTTGCTCCGTCTTCCCCCTGTGCTCCTCCCTCCCTTCCGCTCTTGCCTTCCCTCCTCGCTCGAGAGCTGTGGCTCTGCCCTGACTGCAAGCCAGTACCACTCACTAACACAGCGCTTGGGCGCAGGATTCGTTTTCTTCCACTGCAGCAACGTCAACCCGCGCGCGCTGAGCAGTCTTCTCGCGCGCCGTAGCCCCAGAGCCCAAGGCGAGCGGGGCCAGGCAGGGCAAAACGGGGGCGAGGAGCAACATCGCCCCTTTCAAGCCCTAGCAAACTATTCCTTTGGCTTTAGCGGTAACAAGATCCACGAGGACGCGATGCTGTTGGTGCCTTTGCTGACCCTGCTCTGGAGCAACGCTGCTCTTGGCCACAGGGAGGAAGTCAAGCAGGCCTTTCTGCCACCTTCCAGCAGCCCCCCTGCTCCCGCTGGCTGCTTTGCCCCTGCACACCTCGCAACATTGCTCTCCTACAGCTAGGAAGGCAGGGCTGGCTCCGCCCTAACGTGACCATCGTCACCCTGATCCCACTGGCTTCCTCCAAGAGGCTCATCTCCAGGGCCACCCCATCCCAGCTCCCACCCAACAGGCCAGCTCTTTCCTGAGCTAGAGTCACAGCCAGCAGGCACAACTGCAAACTCCACTTGCCCCCTCTGCAGACCCTGAGCCCGCTGACTTCCCAACATAACCAAAACCTACTCTCCTCACCGAAAAGTCTCCTCCAAGAAGCTCTTCTCTTTCTGCAGGGCTTTTGCAGTACCTGGAAACAAAGCACGAGTTAAACGCTTCCTCACCTCACACGCGGGAAGAGCTGCATCTTGCCATGCTCCATCCGAAAGGGGAGGAGAGCAGAGTCAAAGGGACCGACGGCAGCTCTCTTCCTGGCCTCTTCCCCCGAGAGCTGCCTTCCCGGCAGGGCTGTTACGTTTTGGGCAAGCGTAGCACACCCACCAGGAAAGGCGCCTCAGCCTGCGGGGCCGGGGGGTGCACCGCAAGGCTCTTGTCACTGCAAGGACATGGGCTGCTCTCCGGTCATTCCAGGGAAACGCAGGAGGGCGTTCCGGGGCACAGAGGCTCTACGCTGTGCCCACAGCATGGCTCTGCTGGTGCAGCTGGCCTCAGTGGAGGACTAAGCTAGTCTCAGGGAAGCCTCTCCCCTCTGCTGACAGCATCCCTAGGCTTCAGCAAAACGCTTCTGCGGACGGCGCTTGAGACAGAGCAGCGCTTCCATTAATTGCGCAAGCACAGTGCGGAGGGCCCAGGCTCCAAAGCACGGCAGCTAGCATACCCGGAGTGGCACGGAGCTCATCCCTCTTCAACTCCTCCTTTCTGAGCAGGGAGGCCTCCCAGCTGGACGAGCAGCGTTCGCTGGCACGGTCGTCCCAGCTCTCTGCCTCCCGGGCGCTGCCGAGGGCCAAGCGGTGGAAGGCCACAAAGTCCCCTCCGCCGCAGCACTGGCACTTGTGCGCTTGCCTCTCCAGGAAGGCCGCGCACTTGCGGTGCATGGCCACCCTCTGTCCCTTGGGCCACAGCTCGTAGGCAGCCTCCCGCAGCAGTGGGGCGCAGAAGGTCAGGACGCCAGACTGCAGCCTCGCGGTCTTCTCGGTCTCGCCCAAGCACCGCTTCTGGGCACCTGAAAGGCAACGGGGCTTCACATCAGCCACAGCTGGGGCCACAGCTGGGGGACGAAAGACAGGCCTTGGCGTGGATCCTTGGCAGGAAACCAGCGCTCCTGCACTCGGAGCCTCGCAGCGCTAGGGTGAAAGGGACCCGTTTGCCTTGCCGACACCAGCACAGCCTGCGCAACAGGCTACTGCCCTGCGCTCTCCCTCCCAACGCACAGCCTTCAGCTGCACTCCCGCAAGCAGCTGCCGAGGCTGCTGGCAGCAGAAGCAAGGCCGGCCATTTGGCCCATTACACACCACCGGAGGGGGCAGTGCAGCGTGCCCTGGCGAGCCCCGCCAGGCACACAGCCGGGAGCAGCAGGAGCCTACCACGCTCCCGGGGGCGCATTATCACCACTTACCGCTCTCTTCCTCCAGAGAGGTGGCGGGCCCCTTGGTGGGAACACTGCTGCCTTCTGGCACCTTCCCAGCATTCAGCCACTTCAAGATGTTGCCTCTCACCAGGACATTCAACGCCTTGTTCATCTTGGTCCTGGTCCACCTGGGAAGGAGGCGTAACAGCAGCTCGGTGGTAAACGTCGGCCCGATGACGGCTGCGCACTTCAAGACCATCCGCTCCGAGGGCTTCATGCTGTCCACCTCAGCCAGCGCAATCCCTGTCAAAAACAAGCCACAGCTCTCTCTCTTGCCCCCTCCCAAGCCTGAGGCTGCCGAGGCTGCCTTAGCTTCCCCACACCAGACGCTACATTTGTAGCCTTCTTTCCTAGGGACCAAACCCCTTGGGCAGTCGCAACCCAGGGCACACAGACACCCAGCCTCTCTCTAGCCCATGCCCCGGGAAAGAACCTCCGTGCAGCCGCCAGCCGCCGCAGCGGGGCTCGGCCCCTCACCTTTCAAGGTGGAGGGAAGCACGATGCTCTGCAGGTTCACGTCAGGTCTGATGGTGCACACCCTGCGCTCCTTCCCCGCGCTGGAGCTCCAGGAGGCTGCGGCAGGGGAAGCCTCCGTTACAGAAGCTGAGCGGAGCAAGAGAGCAGCGTAAAGCGATTTTCAAAGGGAGACGATTCAGGCCGTCACCTCCTGCTTGCCCTCCATCTTCCACCCTTTAGCATTCATCCCCCCCCGGGCAGGTCTTACAGCAGCTGGGCCCTGCGCTCCGTGGCAGCATAAATCCACCGCGCGGCTGCACCCAAGGAACACTGCAGCCACGCCACTCTCCGCCCTGCTCCACAATAACCGCCCCCGTTCATGCTGCCTCCAGACAATACCAGGGCTTAGCTCAGTGCCAGGGAGCGTCTCTTCCCCTCCTTTGCCATTTTCTGCCCCGTCCGCATTGCTTCGCCCCACAAAGCCACCCAAACTCCCCAGCCTGTGCTTAGGCTAGCCCAGCAGCAAGGCATGCAGGAGCCCACGCCTGAGCCAGGCCAAGGCCTCTACTGCTGCAACACCAGCCTGGGCCAACTTCACAGGGGAAGCCCAGGGCAACAACGCGCTCTGGAAGATGCGCCACAGCAACCAGGCCGTCAGCCACAACGGCGCTTACTGAAGAGGCTCTCCCACTTGTCCTCCATTTTCTCGCCCTTCCGCAGCAGGTGGAACAAGAGCATGTCGCGGCGCTTAAGGTCGCTCAGCAGTTCCTCGCAGTAATATGGGATCCCGTAGCTTCTCTGCATCAGGAACCTGGAAAGGAGCAGATCCAGCAGGGACTGACACAGGCAAAGCAAGGTGGGACACGTTTCAGACCAGCCTCTTTGCCACAGCTACACCTCCCTTTTGAACAGACCAGCACTCCCACTGCCTTTGGCATCTGAGCTGCCCGGAAGATACAGCGGTTGCTGGAACGCGCAGGAAAAGAGTCGCGCGCAGTGCCCAAGGCACAGAGCTGCAAGCCTCGTCTCTCCTGGCCCCAACAGCCTAGATGCTCTCCGGCACCAGTGAGAGCCTCGGCCCCAGCAACAAATCGCCCCCCACTGCCCCACCACGTTCGTTCCCTCCTGCCCTCTGCAGCGGGTCAACCCCTCGCAAAGAGCTCCGAGGCCCCGCCTGGGACTTACGTCTCTAGGGCCCTGGGCACGCTGACAACTCCCAGCTCCCGGCAGGCTTTCTGCACAACAGCTGAAGCTTTCAGCTCTCCCAGATGAACGTGGGTCGTTTGCTGCAACTTCATGATGTCTGCTGCAGCTTCGCAGAGCCTCTGTCTTCCGTAGCGAGCAGGAGCAAAGCCCATGACCACAAAGAGCGGGACATCTCTGAGCACATGCGACATAACAGCCCAGGAGGCAGAGTCAATGTAGTGCGCGTTGTCGATGACAAACAGGACAAGCTCGTCTTCAACGATCTGAAACAAGCACGTTGGTCTGGGTGGATTCTGAGGGATTCTCAAGCATCTTCCACAGGACAGACTTTGGCCGGCCTCTCCCCACACAGAGGACGCGCAGAAGTCGCTCTCCTCTCCCCAGCTACCTCTTCGTTCGCAATCTCACCCGCTCTTCCGTGCTCCGAGACTCTTAAGCTCCCTCGGGCACGGTGGCACGGAAAGACACCGTTCCTCCTCCTCCAGAGCACATGCCCTCCAACTTCACAGGAGCAAAGTTATCAGGGGGCATGGCACGCGGAGTTTAGCCTCTGCAGGGCAATGACTCCGGTACACTGTCCTCCCACCAGCTCCCACCACTCTCCTGCAGAGCCCTCAGCCTGCGGCCTTGCTTTCCTTCTCTGACCCAGGATGGGGAGAACGGCTCACCTTCTGTAGCAGTTTCTTGAAAACCAACCCCAATTCCGTTGTCCTTTGAGCGCCGCTCATCTTGGACACCTTCTCCGACAGGGGAAACTGGCCAGAAAAGCAGAGTCACAGAGAAACAGCCTTTCAGGGCGGTTCAGCACACCTGCCCACCACGCAAGTCCAAGCGAGCAAAACGCCTCTGCTGCCCTCAGCATCTTACCTCTCCCCCCACACAGTGGAGAGGAGACGCAGCGCGCACGTCACCGGGAGCCTACAACGGAGGCCCTCTGCTGAGGGTCTCTGGCAGAGCTCTTGCAGGGAGGCATGAGGGGGGGAGAAGAGCTTCTTCCCTCGCCGTGGCAATCGCGCGAGGGAGCAGGCTGCTCACGCACCAGTGAACTCAGCACCAGCTCATCGGCCCCCTCTCAAAGCCTCTCTGCAATGCCCTTTCCAGGCTGCTGAGCAAGACACCAGGAACTGCCTGCAGCAGCCTGGCACCTGCACTCACCCCTAACAAGGAGCCCCCTCGCCCCCCTCTTTGGACCCACAAACAGAAGCCCAGCCTGTGCTACCCTCCTGCTACTCCCACCACGGAGCTAAGCCCACTCCCCAGCACGGTGTCCCAACCACAACAGCCACAGGACGGCTCACAAGCAGGCCTTCGCCACGGCCACAGAGGCCTCTCGCTCTCACCTTAACGACGAAAGGCACATTGAGGAGGCAGTAGCTGCTCTCTTCCACCAGCCCTTGGAGCTTTTCCTGCAGGGCGAGCTCTCTGGCACTGCACGATTTACAGGCCTGCAGGCCCATGGCCACAGCCAGCACCATGTGCATGGCAGAGTAGACCTGCTTCAGGTTGAGCTCCAGCGCTTCCACAGCCACTACCCTGCCATGCAGAAGCAAAAGGCACTGAGATTCAGAGAGGGACCCAAGCAGCCGCAGGCTTCTCACACTAAGCTCTAGGGGAGAGGCGGAATCCAGGGCCACTTGGGTTTCTTCTCTTGGCTCCGCAGCTACGGCCAAAAGCCCTGACTGAGCTCGGGCTCTACTTTGCTTGGGGCCTGGCCCAAAGAAGGAAGCTCAACAGCAGTGGCTCCAGCAGCCACCTCTAGCTCCCTCAAGAGGCAGCAGGAGGGCACGCAGCTGCTCCTCAGCAGCAGCTCCTGCAGGCCTTGCAGGGATGCTGCAGTCCAAGGGCCACGCACCCGGGCAGAGGGCAGAGGGGCTCCAGTAGCCCACGGACATCAGCGGCTGGGCAGCGAAAGCGTTCCACAGCTCCCGGTCAGCAACACTCACCTGAGCCCAGCAGCCTGGCCTAAAGAGGCAAGCTCCGTAAGTAAATGGCTCTTTCCAGAGCCCGTCACGCCCTCAAACGCCATGATGTGGCTTGCTTTCTTATCCACATAGGCTTTCAAGTAACTTTCAAAGAGGGCAATCTCCTCCTCCCGACCTGGGAAGGCAAACAAGAAAGCGACCCGTTGCAGCGAGCTGAAAAGCAAACAGCCGTCGGCACCCTTCTCTCTCGCCGCCGCAGCGGGTCAGTCGGACCCAAGGAAATCTCCTCCCCGATCCCAACTACGGCCATCCCTTTAGCCCTGAGGCTGTGAGCAACTGCACACTGGAAAGGTCCCGCCACGCTAGCTATGCAGCACGGCAGGGAGCATCCGGCGCACGCCTCACCCTGCTTCCCACCTCTAGCTGCGGCCCAACCCCAAAGACAGGAACCAGCTAGGAGCCAAGGTATGCACCAAACCCTTAGGGCCACGCCAGGCAACGCCATCCCTCGCAAAAGCTTCTCCGTTCCCAGAGCGGAACTAACAGGTACCGACGGCAACAAATTGGCCTTCAGCAGACCAAGGCGTTCTCCACCTACCGAGCAACGGGGAAGAGCTGGGCCTCTCCTTCGTAACATCCATGCCAAACATGCTAGCGGGAGGAAGAGAAAAACAAAAGCCAATGAAGTAGGCAGAAGCTGGAGGACGTAGAGCCACGCGTGGAGCTGAGGGTGCGCTCCCGGGGACCCGCTCTTCTTTCGAGCCGGAGCGAATCCTGCCCACGCTCCCACTGGCCCAGCAGAGAGCGCAAACACCAAACGAGCACTAGCAAAGCTGCAGCCAGGAAGAAGCCCAACGGCCACAGTGGGACACCACACAGCATCAAGACTCGAGCGCCACAGGCCAAAGCCCAAGGAAGCGGAGACACGAGCAAGAAGCCAGGCAGTGCCGCTGGCTAGCACACTGCTGCACCCCGCAGGACAAGCCAAACAAGTCTCTGGTCCTGCCTACTGCTTCCCTGGCCTTTGCTCACAGGCAGCGCTTTCGAGAAGCGGGGCCCTGCAACAGCTGCTGTCAAGGCAAAGACGGGCAAGAAAAAACACTTCAAGCCACGACGTGCAACAGGACGACAAGGGTCACTTCTTGGGCCAAGGCGCCAAGCACCAGGCACCTTGGGCTCGAGTTTTTCTGAAGTTGCAAGGGGACGGCAACGTCAACGTTCCAAACGGCCTCCAAAGAGGATGCCAAACCCTGGCCCAGGGGAACACCTGAACTTTCACCAGGAGGCACTCAGGAACTGAGTCCTGGCCTGACCAAAAGCTTTCCGGGAGCGTCATGCTCGGAAGCAGCTGGGAGAAAACCTCCCTGGGGCAGAATTGCCACTGCGTTAGTCTTGCGCGCAATGGAGCAAGCACAGGGCAGAAAGCACAGCTGGAAGCCGTTTGGACCGGGGCTGCAAGGCCCCTCTGTGCCTACGGACACCTAAAAGCCTTCTCCACCCCTCCGGCATCACTCCCCGTCTCCTTACAGCAGGAGGCACCAGCGTAGGCAGGCCAAAAGCGTACCCGTGCTCTGCCTTTCCATCTTCTCAGCCCCAGCGATGGGAGGGGTGGGCGGGGGCCAGCTCTGCACAACTCCTCTTTGCGGACCAAGACTGGACCCTGTGTGCCACCCTGCCCCCAACCAGCCCGCTCAAACAGGACACTCACCACTTCGCCGACACCCCCAGGTATTGATACACGGGGCCAGGATCGACAACCCCCTTCATCTTTGCCTCCGGCAGCTCCTCGAAGCACCATCGGGGCAGCCTAGAGGCTGCGTACGTCGCTGCGTCACAGGACACCAGCCCAGGGTAGTGCTCCATCAGCCGGGCTGCCAGATTCACCTTCTGGCCAATGACTGCCGCAGAGAGAGAGCACGCATTCACGTACCTATGAAACCAACCCGCTCCACCCTTCACCGCCAACGGCTGCATCACCTCCAGCACAGGCAAGCCCCAAACCGTTGGCAGCACAACCAGCAGGAACAACAAGGCTCTGAGCCTGGTCCCCCGCACCGCAGCGGCGCCCGCTCTGCCTCCCTCATTCCCCACAGGACACAGGCCAAGGCCTCGTCCCAGCCCAGCACATACGGGCAACAGGGTGTTCCCTGCCGCTCTGCCTCTTCCTTTGACACGCTGCTCCGGCTGAACAGACCCAGCCCAGCCACCCGCTCCTCAGCCAAACACCTCGTACCTGTGTATTCGTGCCTCACGCGATGGCCTACGACTCCGCAGAACACCGTCCCGCTGGTAACCCCGACAGACACGGCCCTGACACACACGGAGAGCGACAGGCGCTCAGCAGCGCCCGCGCACAGGCCTGCCTGCCCACCTACCTTCACCCCTTCACCCGGCTCCCCTCGCACCACCTCCCGCCCTGGCAGGGCAGACCTCGGGGACCTGCAGAGCTCCGCAGCGTAACGCCCCCAGGTGAAAGGGGCTCCCGAGAGCAGCCAGGCAGTTTTCAACCCTTCCCCTAAGGCCTCACAGCTGTGACGGGCGGAAAGTCCCTGACTCCAGCCAGCCTCAGCACGCCTCCTCGGCGCGGGCAAGAAGGGCACCTCTCAGGGCACTGTCTCCTTCCTCCCAGGGACAGAGGAGGCCAAGCTAGAGGGCACGTCTCGCTGAGAAACCATCCCTCCCTCCTTCCCCCGCGCAGTCCCAGGCAACGCGCCTCCCCACTCACTCGATTTTCCTAGGCCTCGAGGAGCACGCCTTGGAGATTTGAACAGCGCTTTCCAAGGCGTGAACGCTTTCGTCGGGCAGCTTCTCTCCAGGGAGTCCAAACACGCACAGGAACGTGCAGCCCTGCCAAGGACAGCGGCAGCACAGCTTGGGACAGCGCCTACGGCAAACGGCTCATGCCGTGCGAGTCGAGCCGCTGCCGAGAGCAGCAGAGCTTCAGGGCAACCCCCAGCCAGAGGGTGCTGATCCCAGCGCCGAGGCAGAGCTGCTTCTCCTTTCCCCGCTGCTCAGTAGACCGAGAGAGCCACTGCCCTCTCGTTTGCTGCCCACACTTTTGCGGGGTGGGCTCCTCCCCCACACTCACTTTATCAAACATGGAGATTTTGTTGATCTCGCCCTTGTGAGGACGGATGATCTCCAGCATCATCACGCTGCTGTCCTGGATAGCCTTGCAGATCTGCGTTAAGTTGACATCGGCAGCAAACTGCAGCTTGACAAAGAGGCAGGTGACCGGCCGTAGCTCGGACAAGTAGTCCAGGGGCTGTCTGTCATCAATCTGGAAGACGAGAGCAGGACACCTTCAGCAGCCAGCTCTCCCCGAGAGCGGACTGCCCCCAGCAAACACCAAGCAAGAGCCCCCACGTGGGCAGCAGCACGCGCTCTCAGCGGAAGGAATAACTCCTCCCCTCGGGGCAAAATAAACACAGCTCCCGGCAGCTGTGGCCATACCTTCCTCAGAACAGATGCGGGGACGTACTTCCGCAGCAACTTCCCCAGAGCATGCCGAGGGGCCAGGGAAACAGCAGGCCTCAGGATGCCTAGGGAAGGAAAATCCAGGCGGTCACTGGCAGGCTGGCACTACGAGCCTGCCTAGGGAAAAGCAGTTGGAAAGCAGGGGCTGGCACTGGAACTCAGGGAGAGAAAGTCTCCTCCAGTTGCACATTTCTTCCTCCTGCAGGTGCTCAGCCAGAGCAGGCCCCTGGAAGCAGGGGGAAGCAGCGAGTGCCTCCGCTGAAGCGCACCAGGGCCAAAGGCACAAATGCTGACTGCAAGGGGGAGAGGGCAGAGGGCGTTCCTCGCTGGCCCCTGAACAAGCCCGCCCCCACCTTTCTGGGCAGCCACAGAACGTCATGAACACGGGCCTCACCTGACGCCTCAGGAGAACTGTAGTTCAGCTGGGCTCGGGTAAACTTGGAGAAGATGTCTTCGCGTTCCGACAGAGACATCCGTTCCATGCCTGTAACCTAAAGGCACACAGTACAAAAACGCGTCGAGGACAGCTCCAGGACCCACAGAGGACAGTACCCGTTGAGGCAAACTCTTCCAGCGCCTCCTGACCCCCTCTTCAAAGCCACCCAGCAGAATCCAGAGACAACCCTGAGACAAAACTGCTCCCCAGCAGCTACTGCTCCCCACCTACGGGAGCACCTCTACACCTAGAACTCCCTCCACGCGCGTCTCCTCGCCCTTCTCACACCTTCCTCCCTCACAGCCACGTCCACGCCCAGGCCCTCAGAATTGCTCCAGAGGCCGTCCCACCCACCTTCACAGCGCTTTGGCCTTTAAGTCTCTTGGTCTTGATCTGGTTCCGGTTACAGAGCTCCCAGCAGCTGGGTGACAGGATCACGTCACTTGCATTGGCAAGGTTTTGGGCCTGCCACACTTCACCCACGGCCTGGCCAAGGATCAGGAAGTGCTGCTGCTTTTTGTCTCCAACAGTCAGGAGGGACATATGCCCTGCAGAGATCCCTGGTGAGAGACAAGCACAACTGATGCAGAGAGCATTTTTACCTCCACAGCCCGCCACAGCTCAGCTCCTCCCAGGCCAACTTTGAAGCTCAGCCCTGGAGCCAGGCTCTTCCGCTCAACTGCTTCGAGCGCAGGCGTCCCACTTGATGGATTCAGGATCGATCGTGGCCGGGGAGGGGGTCCTAATCAGGGGCCCCACACCGGCACGTTGGCCAGCCACCGGCTCACTTTGCATGCAGGCAGCTCGTGAACGCCTGCCTGAGAACGCGCAGCAGCCTAACGCAGCACTCCCCGTACCTATCTTCAGTCGGAGCTTCAGACCCACGTCCGTCTCACGGATCCTGTACTTCTCCTGGATTTGCTGGCTACACTGCAGCACCAGGCTGATGGTGTCTCTCAGCTGCGTGTGCTTTGCTCTCCACAGCACCAGCACAGCATCCCCTGGGGAAAGCGAGGGGACAGGGACGGCTCTCGTGACACCTGACGCTCCCTGACCTGCACCCACCGGCCGGGACAGCGGAAGCCAGCAGGCGTGCCAGGGAAAACGCGTTTGGGTGAAGGCCTCCTCCTCAACTACAGCACCCTGGCCACAGGCACACCTCCCCCTCTGCCCCGCCAGCTACAACTGCAGCCACGCCGCCAGGGCCCGGGACGGCAGCTCCCCCTGGGCACCTGCGTGCCAGCAGAGCCACCCCTCGGGGCTCTGCCGGCTCGCGCCTCTGTCTCCCCTCTCCCCTCGCACTTGTCTGCAGCTGCAGCAGACAAGGCCACGTCTCTTTTACGCACACGTACCTGCAAACTTCAAGATGTCTCCACCAAAAGCCAGCAGCTCTGCAGACCAAAAAAAAAAAACACAAGAAGAGCTGCAGCTAGGCCTTCTTCAGGAAGGCCGCAGGACAAGCCGCTCTGCTCAGACAGCAGCACAAGAGCAGCGGTGCTTTGGGGGCACAACTTAGCAAACGTAGCAGCTACACTGCTCACAGGGACCACGGCCCTGGGACCTACGCTACTGTGCCCTGTGACAAGGCCCCAGGGAAGGCAACGCACACTTTGGTCAGCACCCCCATCCCCAGCTCATTTGGGCACTAACACTGGCTAGATGCCCCCGCTCCCCCCTGCGCCCCAACACCAGCAAAATCTTCCTCCATCACTGAACAGCGGTCACTCCACAAGCCCAAGGGTGGGTGCTGAGAAAGCGGGCACCTCCTTAGTCTTTGTGGGGAGCAGAAAGCACCTGCCAGAAGAGCCCAGCTGCTCTCGGCGGCTCTCAGCCCCATAGGAACCCCCAGCCCGCGCAAGGAGGAGGCGGCGGCGGCGGCAGCAGCAGCAGCAGCAGCAGCAGGCTGCCCAGCACCTCCCTCTCGTCGTGGCCCAATCCCACACAGTCCTGCAGAACGGCACTTACCCTCCAAAATGTCACCCATGTAGCGATTGAGGGTTTGCGTTACCTCATCCGCACCCCGCTCTATGCTGATGCTCTGGCTGAATTTCTCTGTCAGAGCAGTGAAACCTGCAACAGGGACACACAGGCACAAAGAAATCAGGACGCGTCTACAGGGCCAAAGGATCTGGCACTTTCCACGTCGCTTTCAGCCAGCCAAGAGAACCACGCTCCGGGAGAACCCAGGCGCGCCCCTGACAGCAGCCACAGCCCTCTAATTCCACCCGCGCTTCTGAGCGCTCGCTGACGGGCGCCTTCCCCATGCTCACACCCACCCGTTACGCCTAGCTCCTGCACTTGGCTGCCACCCTCCAGCGCGTCCCCCGGCTGCCTCCCCTCTTGCCTACAGCCAGGCAACACCCTGAGCTAGAAAGCCCACGAGGCCTTTGCCAACTAACGCAGCACCTGGCCAGCCAGCTCCTCTGCGCAGCAGCTGCTCCTCCAAGTTGGCCCTGACAAAGACTAACAAGGGGGAGGCAAGGCAGCCAGGCCTCCTCTCCCAGGCCTCCATGAGCCAGAGCCTGGCCCACCTCACACCTCCCCAAAGCTCCAGAGAGAGCACTGCAGGCAACAGCGCGGGCCCAAGCTGCTGCTCCGGCAGCCTCAGGGCTCCCTAACGCACGCTGCTCTGAGCAGACGGCTGACCACAAGCAGGCCGCAGGGCTGCTGCCAGCAAAGACCACCCCCGGGCTGTGACCTCAGCTACGTGCGAGCGCTACTTCCCCAAAGCGGAAGACCTCAGCGGCAAACGACATCTCCTTTGACCCCTTCTCTACCACAGGCGGGACGACCAGGGCTCCAAAAGGCCCGCTAAGTCCCAGCGGCTCGGGTCGGGGACTCCTCCTCAGTGCCCGCCCTTCATAACGCTTTGACCCACCTGACACATCAGCAAAGAGCAGCACTCCATGGAAGTTCTGAACGCAACGGTTCTCCTGCTTCAAGTCCTCAGACAAAAGCAGGTCGGGGACGTAAGCAGCTACTTCCCCCAGTTCTGAGCAGTGCTTTGACCTTCGCTCCCAGGCACAAGACATCGTCAGCGCCCTGGGGTACCTGCGGTACCTCAGTACAAGACGACCCACCGTGCCCACCAGGGAGGACGACCAGACACCACTGCACAGCGTTGCGCACTGGCCTTTGGGAGGCGCGGCTGGCCCTCTGTCACCAAGGGGCCGGGGGAGGTCACAGTCGGCTCACAGTGACATCGTCCGCGTGTCATCATTTACCTGTCCACTGTCGCCTACGCTGATCCGGCTAACAGTGACAGCCTCGGCAAGGCACCGCTTACCCAGCAACTGCCGGGAAGCTACCCCCCGCTCCCTCCCTACGCCGAGCCGGTTGCTCAGAGGTGGCTAGCGCGACGCAGTTGTCTCCCGTACAGAGCTGAAGGAGGCTCGCACAGCGACTGACCTCCACCCGTGGCCGAAACAGCAGCTGCTTCCCACGTTCCCAAGCGCAAAGGGCCTAACAGACGTGCTGACAGCCAGCAGCCCAGGCTTCCCCAAAAGCACGGCCACTGCAGCACGCAGCTGGGCGTTTCCGGGGCTGCTCGGAGGACTTGTATTTCTTTGCAAAAAGAAGTGGGGCTTTCCCGGGGGAGCAGCGGGGGACACAGCCAACCTCCATCCACACGGCTCCTGGGGGAGGCCGGGAGGAGATGGACAGGGCTGGGCCAGGACCACGGCGCACCGACGTATCAGAGAGGGCAAGACAAAGTCCAAAGCCGCAGCAGGAGGCAGCTCCAGGTCCCTGCTCCGAGTGAGAACGCTGTTGTAAACCTTGCATGCCCCAGGGAAACAGAGCCACGCTGGGCACCCTGGCTCACGCACGGCCCTCTGCCTCCAGGCAGGCAAAGGCAGCTCCCCGTCCACCTTAGCCGCTGCCCCGAGCCACACAACTGCTGCCACCAAAGCAGCAGCACTGAGGAGAGCCGGGCTCTACGGGGGACGAGGGCTAGCAGCCAAGGCCGCGCTCCGTGCGCGCCAAAGCTGCCCTTCTCCCCAGTCGCTCAGAGGAGCAGCTGCACGAGTTGGCGTGCCTGCCACACGGTGACACTCAGCGGCTGCTTGCCCAGGCAGCCTCCAGTGTCCCTCTCGGACTGTGCCTCTCCCTCAGGCAATGGCCAGGCGAGGGAGCACCAGCCCCTCCCAGGCCTGGGGGACCAGGTGCTTTAGACAAGCCTGTGCCCTTGCGCTGCTGACCTCAAACAGCAGAGCACTTGACAGCAGAAACCAGCCTGCCTTCTTTCCTGCTGCCTCAGCACTCAGAGAGAGGCTACCAAGATGGTCTCTCTTCTTGCCTCCAGAAGGCTCCCCCTGCTGCCTCGGGGCCCACCAAAGTCTCCCAAGCAAGCACAAGTCACTTGCACCCAACACACACAACTGCAACCTGCTGGCGACAGCCAGGCACACACACACTGAGCCAGGCCCAGGTTCGGAACGCTGCTTGCCAGCCCAGCTCACACGCTTCCTCCTTCCTCCTTCCCACGAGGCAGGCAAAGCGGTCACCCGTACGGGAGACTGACGATGCAGGCCGACTGAGCAGGCTTGCTCTGCCTCCTCAGGAAGAGCGCGCAGCAGCGTGACGACGCCTAGGCCAACACTCTCTCTTGCCAGTGAGCAGCAAGGGCTGGCTGCTCCCCAAGGCAAGCTCAGCTGGGAGCTGGGCCGACCCCAGCACAAGCAGCGCCCTCGCCCACAGGGGCATCCCTCTTGGCTACATCTATATGCACACACGTACATCCATTCTCCACTAAGGAGCTCTCATCCGCATCAACCAGAGAGGGCAACAGGATGAGGCCGCTAGTGCTGTTGACTTTTCTGACTAGGGAACACTTCCAACCAGTCCCGCTTCCAGAAAAACACCCTCCCACCCTCCCCACCTCAGCAACCACTTGGCCCTACACCAGGGCCAAGCTCCTCCTGCAGCCGGCTCAAGCGCTTACACAGCGCCACAGGGAACTGCACTAGGGCGAGGGGGAGAGAATTTCTTGCACTGCTTTACAGCCCTCGACTCTTGTGAGCACTAACAACGGGGGTGGTGGCTTCCCCGCCGCCTAGCTTTCCCAATAAACCACAGGCCAGAGACTCTCGTGGCACGCCTTCAGCGTCCTCTTGCTGTGGTCTGTGACTCCATACAGAACGCTGAGATGATGGCAGTGTTTCTTTATTTAACCCCTGGAAGAGCATCCTCGCTCGGCCGTGCTGGCAGCTTCAGCAGGTACCTGCAGCTACAGACTTCAGGCTTTGCTTGCTTCAGCTGGGGAAAACGTGGCGCTGTCTCCAGCCACAAGTCTCCCACGGGGCCCTTGCCAGTGAACCACCGCTCCTGAGGAAAACAAAAGCCCAAGTGAGAGCCGCGAAGAACAGGAGGTCCCCAGAGCCACAGGCGCGGTCCGGGAAGGCAAGCGAGGCCTCTCGCAGTAGCTTCTTCCACCCATCACCCAATTTGCCGTGCTGCAAAAGCCTATCAGGGAGGGCAAGGAGAGGGAACGCAAAGGAAACCTCCTCCAGCCAGGTTCAGGCTGGCTCCCAGAGCTGGCTCAAGGGAGAGGCAGAGATTCCACTCCACCGCTCCTCAGCCCAGCAGAGATGCTGGGAAGGAGCGGCATGCTGCAGCGCCTGCTGCTCCCTCGCGTGTCCTTCCAGCCCCTCCTGAGGGAAGGGCATCGCAGCTGCCACTGCCCTCCTGCTGAGGAGGGCTAGCAGCCCCTACCAGCTCGCCAAGGACTTTCGGCACACGCTCCTGAAGCTCGCTGGGGGCTTTCCCTACGTGGACCTGCCGGAGTACAGTCCGCGCCACCTTCTCCTAGGGCATGCCAAACCTCTGCCCAGGGAGCAACTCAGAGGCAAAGAGGATCCACTTACAGCGCTCATCTCCAGCCAAGTCTTCTCCAGGAGGTTGCCATTCGCCTCACAGGCTTGGAGGCCCTGCCTGAGGCACAACAGGCTCTGGTCTTTGTTACCCAGCATGCAGAAAACGTACGCTTTCAGATGGTAGGCTCTGGGGTAGAAGACGGGGCTTGTAGAGCACCGAGCAAAAACCTCTTCCACAAGCTACCGAGAGAACAACGGAGAGGCACGTCAGCAGAAGTCATCGAGCTGGGCGATGGCTCGGCACTGAGGACCGCACCTATTCCCCAAAGGGGAAAGCAGCCGCAAAGGCACAAGGAGCACGCAGCTAGCAAGGCTGAGATACCACACAAGTCTCTCCCGAGCCATAAGCCCTCACATGCAGCAGGCATTTCAGCAGGGCTCACTAGCTAGCTCATGGCTGTGCAAGTCTCTTCTCCTGTCTTGCAGACCATTCCCATCCCCACAAGGGAATCCTCACGTGCCCAGGAAGACCCCCGTCACCTCACTGCCTTCTCTACCACCTCTTGCTGCCGCCCCAGGGGGGAGCAGCCTCTTGCCATGTTCCTCTCTAACCCACTACCACACTCTGCCTCTAGCCTGGCTCCATCCCAGCGCGGCTGCTTCGCCCTGGCCTTGCCAATCCACTGCTGCTCGCAACACAGCTTTCCCTAGAGGCCCCTCACAGCGTGCACACCCCCCTCCTCCTCTTCCCTCACCCTTAGAGCCCTGCTGCGGCTCTCCCGGGCCCTCGCCGAGCTGCGCTCAATGTCGTTCCGCAGCACCAGCGTGTAGCACTCCAGGAGCCGGCTGCATGCTTGGGTGGCCAAAACGGAGGCGTCAGCTCTCTTCAGCAGCCTCTTGGCCTTTTCAAAGGGCTTCTGGAACTCGGCCCACTGCCCAAGCCTTCCAAACCTACACCATCCAGAGAGAAACACACACACACACACACACACACACGTTTTGTAGAGTACTTGATCAAGTACTCTACACCCCAGCGACGGCCGCCTTGTTGGACAGGGCACGGGGGACACGACAGGCCCAGAGCTCCCACCTCCCCTGCCAGAACCACTGCCTGGGCCTCTCGCCAGTCTAAGCACCTCTGTAACTTACCAAAGAGCCAGGGACGAATACAGTCCAAGCAGGATGCTGTTGTGCGAGCTGAGGATGTGGTTTGCTTCGTTCTGCTCAACGAAGCTCCTGCACTCTTCAAATGACTTGTACTCCCAGCCTGTAATACAAATGCATCGCAGAGAAGCAGTGCCGCCCTCCGCTGCCTTGTTTTCCCTCGGGCATTCGTAGCAGGACAAAGCTCAAGCACAGCTGGAGAATTTCTGGGCAGGTAAACCACTCAGAGAGCAAGCAAAACCAAACAGGAACAAGGCAAGGGCTGGAGTTCTAGCCTAGCTCCTCAGGGCTAGTCAAGCGCCACACAAATATCTATTCCCTTTTCTTCAGCAGCTTTCGAGCGCTGACAGACACACGCTGCCATTGACCAGCAAGCGACAGCCACTCCATAGCGTAGGCTGTTAGATGCCTCCTGGTCAGGCACATCCCCCAGCACTGCTATGCCCGCCTCCCCAGGAGCCAGAGCAGAGCGAGCCTGGGAAGAGGTTTCAGAAAGGGGAATCTCAAAACACGGGAAGCAAAGAGGGAAATTGCCAGCATTTTGAAATCACTCTGGGATCACCTGTAGAACATGCAAACAAAGACAGGGGAGGCAGGAAAGACAGACAAAGACACACCCAGAGCCAAAGAGCCCGGGACTCGGCCCAGGAAGTGAAAGCGTGGCTGGAGGCTCTGGCGTCCGTGTTGTAGCAGGAGAAAAAGCATCTTTGCAAGCCTCCTGGCTCTCTGGGGCCCTCCTCACTGAGCACTTACCAGCGTAAAGCAACAGGTCTAAGCAGCAGGAGAAGAAGTATGCCTGCCCAATGATGCTGTGCTCTGCAGCCACCTGCTTCTCGAGCCTGCGCAGCACTTCCTCACATTCTGGGTACCTGCGGAGGAACACAGCGAGCCTCCAGGGAGCCTCTCCGCGGGGTGGGATCCCAGTCACCACCTCCGGACGCTCCCCGCTCCCCTTCCCATCATCCCGCTCTCCCTGCGCTGCTCTTTCTGGCATCGCCATCAGAGGTTCTCCATCAGACAGTTGTTCATCTTTTGGCAACAAGTCTCCGGAGAAAGGCCTCAGGGACCCCGGCCCAAACGGCAAGCCCCGGAGCAAAACTCAGGCATCCTTCCCATGCAAGCCAGTGCTTTCCCATTGGCTCAGCAGCAGAGCTACTCACCTTTCCATCAAAGTCTTTGTCAGGAAAAGCAGGCCAAAGAGCACGCACAGCTCCCCACTGCCCTCCGCACTCGCCCACATGACGCGTTTGCTTCGGAAACTGCTCCTCTCGAGACCTCCCCCTGGACGACTGCCGTCTCGGGCACCGGTGCCGCGTGGCATGGAAAGGCCCGCGTCCACCCAACCAAACATGGCTAGCGCCCCCAACACAACGAGCGCCTCCCTGCGCTAGGCTCGCTCCTAAACCAGGCCTGGGAATTGCCTGCGGCAAGCGCTACCTGGCAAGGGCCAGAACCGAGCCAGGAACTGTTCCAGCACTTTCACAGCACACACTCACGCTCCCCAACAGCCAGCCACGGTCCTTGGCATTGTTTAATTTACCAGCGTCCATACAGCCAGCGAGTATCCAATAAGAAACCAAGCAGCCCTCTTTGCTGCGCGCAGAGAATGACACAAGAAGGATCTCAGGTGGCCCCCCGACCCTGCGCAACCAGCAGTCTGTCCCGCAGCAGCATTACCTCATCTGCAGAAAGAGCGCCGCAAAGAGCGTGGCGAGAACCTCGCAGTCCAGGTCGGGCTTCTCCAGCTCCATCCACAGGCTCTTGGCGCGATAGCCTGCCAAGAAAACAAGCAGGCTCGCACAGGCTCCCTCTGCGGAGATGCCTTCTCGCAGGCAGCGGGGGCAGTACGTACCTACGTCGACAGAGAGGGGCAGATTCCCCAGGCTGAGGTTCAGATGGCTCAGGGCCTGGGCAAATTTGGCGGCCTTTAATACCCCTCCTCCAAAGAGCTCGACGTCAGAGCTAAGCTGGATGGCCGCCCGCCCGTACTGCAGCCACTCTTCCTGGCAGCCCAGGTCCTGGCAGCACCGCGCATATTCCATGTAGGACAACAGGATCTAAAACGGTCCAGACAGGAGACTGTACAAGACTGAATGTCGCCAGGGTGATTCTCTGGCCTAGACGGCTCAGGGCAGAAACCCAACGGCCAGGTTCTCTCTTCTCTTCTGCTCTCAGGGCTCTCACCCCTACGACAAACGGTTCTTAGGACTGCCGCTGCTAACTGCGGCCGTGGCGAGACGAGGGCCCCAGCGGGGTGCTGCCTTCAAGCCACAACCAGCCCAACGCTTACAACGGTGAAACAAACGCCATGAGAGCGACTACCAAGAAGAAGAGCAACGCACGTCTGCTGGAAGTTTGTAAAGCAAAGTTCAGGGACGGGTACCACTCCGTCGCGTTTGGCCTCTTCTTGCCGCCCCGGGCAGACCCTGCTGGTACTCTAGGCGGGCCAGGGGAAAGGAGCTATGTCAGAAACGCGTCTGCTGCCGCAGAGAGGAGGCACTCACGTGACTTGCATCCTCAGACTCCTCGGCCGTGTTGACCTTCATGAGCGCTGCCAGGCGCGACAGCCTCCGGCCGCTGGAAGTGCCCTCCAGGCTGAAGAGCTGCCGCAGCAAGGAAAGGCAGTGGCTCTGCCGGAACAGCCAGGGCAGCCTCTCCCTCCTGCCACACAAGAGAAACCGCTGGGCCACAGCCACTAGCTACACAGTGCCAGGTCAGGCAGGGCCAGGGGAAGCAGGGCGACAGAGGAGGCAGCTGCACCTGCTCCCAGCAGGGCGGCAGCTGATGCAGGCCGGGCTGCAGGCATGGAAGCGGCAGAGCCAAGAAGCACCACCGGGGAAAGATCGCTGCTGGCGAGAACGGGTTGGCACTACAGCCCAGGGAGGGCGAAGCAAAGCCGGGCACCGCGAGGGAAAGGCTTGTTCTACGGCAGCCTTGCACCTGGCTGCAACCCCCGAGCTTCCTCATTCTCACACCTCCCCTCCACTTACCCCTCCATGCCCACGTCCTGCTCCTCCCTGCCGGCTCCCTTTCCTCTGCAGCCTGTGCTCCCTGGGAACATCTCTCTGCTCTCACCCCCACCATCCCCCACAAGGCAACACGTGCCCGCTCCCCCCACCCAGGAGCCTCCAGGTCCCTCAGCAGCTTTCCCCATGCTAACACCTATGCTCAGGGAAAGTCTGGGCTTAAGCCGAGGCAGGTGTGGGCCTAGGTGCCCGGCACCACGCAGGAAACGCCTCTTCCTTCCCTTCTCTTTCCCTTCGGCTTCTTACCCTGCCTCTTGATGAAGGGAGGACTCTTTGTTCTTCCTGGGGGAGGCACGCTCTGACTTCTCCAGCAGAAACTGGAAGACGACGCCAGCTGAGGTGAGGGGCAATTTTCTCTTCAGCAGGCTCAATGCCTTCCTGAGCGTCTTCTTTGCCAGCTCCACGCAGCCCATGTTGTAGCAGACCTGCACAGGAGAAGGCTTCTTCAGACAGTCCCAAAGGGCTCCGACTGAGCACGCACCACATTTCAAGTCTCTGCCTGAACCGAGGCCGAGGGCCTCGACCGCTTTTGGCCGCAGGCTGAAGCGCTCACAGGAAAGGCTGCTGGTAGCGGCCGTGCCTCAAAATGCCAGGCCTATCGCCGCTGCCGCCACCCCCCACAAAGGCGTCCAACTCCACCCACCAGCAGAGCCCTCAGAACCTCCCCGGCACTTTACCTCCCCTTTCAGGCTCAGGAAGGTGGCTTCTTCAAAGCAGGCAAGCACATCGGCTTTCTCAGCCGCTGAGCTCCTCACGACCTCTGCTTTCTTCAGGTTCATAAAGGCCTTGGAACAAGCACACAGAGAGCAGGTGAGCGTTGGTGCAGAGCCTGCATCCAGCCCCATCGTTCCCAGTTGCCTCCAGCAGCTCTCTGAGGAGGGCACGCATCTGCCCCTGGCGATGCCCACCCTAACACAGCCCACGGGCACGAGTGCTCCTTCGCACCACCTCCTGGCGCGTGCGCCTTGTACAAAGGTCCTGCTTCTCTGCCCCGCCTCCCTTGCCCCAGGAGAGGCAAACGGGGGGGAGAAGCCTGGCTCTGACGCCAGCGGTTCAGCCCCAAGTCCCCACAGAGGCACGTCCTAGTGCAATGGCAAAATCGCCTTGCCCAGGACAAGGCAACTGAGAGGCCTCCTTGTGCAGTGGGCTCCGGCAAGCAGGGCGACTCACCAGGTAGTTGTCGGAGACGTGCAAGTAGGCAGCCGCGCACTCCAGCAGGTAATAAAGGGCTCTGCCATCGTTGCCCATTGCCATGTGGTGGTGAGCCAGCGGCACAAGCACCAAATCCACAATGGCCCTGCATTCACAGGCACACGCGGCACCGGGCGTCCCTTTGGCCTTGCTGGGCACCGTAGGTACGCGTTCCGTCCTGGCCAGAAACTGCTCTGCCGCTCTACTCAGAGACAAAGATCACGCAGAAAGACGACGCACGCTAGCATCACCTATACCGCTCCGTCTGCCTAGACTAACAGCATATTCTAGCGCAGCACAAGCAAGGCCCTGTGCACACGCGCGCCATACGGGAGCGCTGGGTTTCACAGCCTTCCCAGGCGTGCAGAGGGCTGGCCGCTTATTCTTTCAGCCCCCCGCATTCACAACCACAGTTTCCCAGCAGCGTTCCACATTACAGTTGACACGGGCGACCCCCGAGTGGCCTGGCTCCCCCCATCCTTGCTCCGTCTTCCCCCTGTGCTCCTCCCTCCCTTCCGCTCTTGCCTTCCCTCCTCGCTCGAGAGCTGTGGCTCTGCCCTGACTGCAAGCCAGTACCACTCACTAACACAGCGCTTGGGCGCAGGATTCGTTTTCTTCCACTGCAGCAACGTCAACCCGCGCGCGCTGAGCAGTCTTCTCGCGCGCCGTAGCCCCAGAGCCCAAGGCGAGCGGGGCCAGGCAGGGCAAAACGGGGGCGAGGAGCAACATCGCCCCTTTCAAGCCCTAGCAAACTATTCCTTTGGCTTTAGCGGTAACAAGATCCACGAGGACGCGATGCTGTTGGTGCCTTTGCTGACCCTGCTCTGGAGCAACGCTGCTCTTGGCCACAGGGAGGAAGTCAAGCAGGCCTTTCTGCCACCTTCCAGCAGCCCCCCTGCTCCCGCTGGCTGCTTTGCCCCTGCACACCTCGCAACATTGCTCTCCTACAGCTAGGAAGGCAGGGCTGGCTCCGCCCTAACGTGACCATCGTCACCCTGATCCCACTGGCTTCCTCCAAGAGGCTCATCTCCAGGGCCACCCCATCCCAGCTCCCACCCAACAGGCCAGCTCTTTCCTGAGCTAGAGTCACAGCCAGCAGGCACAACTGCAAACTCCACTTGCCCCCTCTGCAGACCCTGAGCCCGCTGACTTCCCAACATAACCAAAACCTACTCTCCTCACCGAAAAGTCTCCTCCAAGAAGCTCTTCTCTTTCTGCAGGGCTTTTGCAGTACCTGGAAACAAAGCACGAGTTAAACGCTTCCTCACCTCACACGCGGGAAGAGCTGCATCTTGCCATGCTCCATCCGAAAGGGGAGGAGAGCAGAGTCAAAGGGACCGACGGCAGCTCTCTTCCTGGCCTCTTCCCCCGAGAGCTGCCTTCCCGGCAGGGCTGTTACGTTTTGGGCAAGCGTAGCACACCCACCAGGAAAGGCGCCTCAGCCTGCGGGGCCGGGGGGTGCACCGCAAGGCTCTTGTCACTGCAAGGACATGGGCTGCTCTCCGGTCATTCCAGGGAAACGCAGGAGGGCGTTCCGGGGCACAGAGGCTCTACGCTGTGCCCACAGCATGGCTCTGCTGGTGCAGCTGGCCTCAGTGGAGGACTAAGCTAGTCTCAGGGAAGCCTCTCCCCTCTGCTGACAGCATCCCTAGGCTTCAGCAAAACGCTTCTGCGGACGGCGCTTGAGACAGAGCAGCGCTTCCATTAATTGCGCAAGCACAGTGCGGAGGGCCCAGGCTCCAAAGCACGGCAGCTAGCATACCCGGAGTGGCACGGAGCTCATCCCTCTTCAACTCCTCCTTTCTGAGCAGGGAGGCCTCCCAGCTGGACGAGCAGCGTTCGCTGGCACGGTCGTCCCAGCTCTCTGCCTCCCGGGCGCTGCCGAGGGCCAAGCGGTGGAAGGCCACAAAGTCCCCTCCGCCGCAGCACTGGCACTTGTGCGCTTGCCTCTCCAGGAAGGCCGCGCACTTGCGGTGCATGGCCACCCTCTGTCCCTTGGGCCACAGCTCGTAGGCAGCCTCCCGCAGCAGTGGGGCGCAGAAGGTCAGGACGCCAGACTGCAGCCTCGCGGTCTTCTCGGTCTCGCCCAAGCACCGCTTCTGGGCACCTGAAAGGCAACGGGGCTTCACATCAGCCACAGCTGGGGCCACAGCTGGGGGACGAAAGACAGGCCTTGGCGTGGATCCTTGGCAGGAAACCAGCGCTCCTGCACTCGGAGCCTCGCAGCGCTAGGGTGAAAGGGACCCGTTTGCCTTGCCGACACCAGCACAGCCTGCGCAACAGGCTACTGCCCTGCGCTCTCCCTCCCAACGCACAGCCTTCAGCTGCACTCCCGCAAGCAGCTGCCGAGGCTGCTGGCAGCAGAAGCAAGGCCGGCCATTTGGCCCATTACACACCACCGGAGGGGGCAGTGCAGCGTGCCCTGGCGAGCCCCGCCAGGCACACAGCCGGGAGCAGCAGGAGCCTACCACGCTCCCGGGGGCGCATTATCACCACTTACCGCTCTCTTCCTCCAGAGAGGTGGCGGGCCCCTTGGTGGGAACACTGCTGCCTTCTGGCACCTTCCCAGCATTCAGCCACTTCAAGATGTTGCCTCTCACCAGGACATTCAACGCCTTGTTCATCTTGGTCCTGGTCCACCTGGGAAGGAGGCGTAACAGCAGCTCGGTGGTAAACGTCGGCCCGATGACGGCTGCGCACTTCAAGACCATCCGCTCCGAGGGCTTCATGCTGTCCACCTCAGCCAGCGCAATCCCTGTCAAAAACAAGCCACAGCTCTCTCTCTTGCCCCCTCCCAAGCCTGAGGCTGCCGAGGCTGCCTTAGCTTCCCCACACCAGACGCTACATTTGTAGCCTTCTTTCCTAGGGACCAAACCCCTTGGGCAGTCGCAACCCAGGGCACACAGACACCCAGCCTCTCTCTAGCCCATGCCCCGGGAAAGAACCTCCGTGCAGCCGCCAGCCGCCGCAGCGGGGCTCGGCCCCTCACCTTTCAAGGTGGAGGGAAGCACGATGCTCTGCAGGTTCACGTCAGGTCTGATGGTGCACACCCTGCGCTCCTTCCCCGCGCTGGAGCTCCAGGAGGCTGCGGCAGGGGAAGCCTCCGTTACAGAAGCTGAGCGGAGCAAGAGAGCAGCGTAAAGCGATTTTCAAAGGGAGACGATTCAGGCCGTCACCTCCTGCTTGCCCTCCATCTTCCACCCTTTAGCATTCATCCCCCCCCGGGCAGGTCTTACAGCAGCTGGGCCCTGCGCTCCGTGGCAGCATAAATCCACCGCGCGGCTGCACCCAAGGAACACTGCAGCCACGCCACTCTCCGCCCTGCTCCACAATAACCGCCCCCGTTCATGCTGCCTCCAGACAATACCAGGGCTTAGCTCAGTGCCAGGGAGCGTCTCTTCCCCTCCTTTGCAATTTTCTGCCCCGTCCGCATTGCTTCGCCCCACAAAGCCACCCAAACTCCCCAGCCTGTGCTTAGGCTAGCCCAGCAGCAAGGCATGCAGGAGCCCACGCCTGAGCCAGGCCAAGGCCTCTACTGCTGCAACACCAGCCTGGGCCAACTTCACAGGGGAAGCCCAGGGCAACAACGCGCTCTGGAAGATGCGCCACAGCAACCAGGCCGTCAGCCACAACGGCGCTTACTGAAGAGGCTCTCCCACTTGTCCTCCATTTTCTCGCCCTTCCGCAGCAGGTGGAACAAGAGCATGTCGCGGCGCTTAAGGTCGCTCAGCAGTTCCTCGCAGTAATATGGGATCCCGTAGCTTCTCTGCATCAGGAACCTGGAAAGGAGCAGATCCAGCAGGGACTGACACAGGCAAAGCAAGGTGGGACACGTTTCAGACCAGCCTCTTTGCCACAGCTACACCTCCCTTTTGAACAGACCAGCACTCCCACTGCCTTTGGCATCTGAGCTGCCCGGAAGATACAGCGGTTGCTGGAACGCGCAGGAAAAGAGTCGCGCGCAGTGCCCAAGGCACAGAGCTGCAAGCCTCGTCTCTCCTGGCCCCAACAGCCTAGATGCTCTCCGGCACCAGTGAGAGCCTCGGCCCCAGCAACAAATCGCCCCCCACTGCCCCACCACGTTCGTTCCCTCCTGCCCTCTGCAGCGGGTCAACCCCTCGCAAAGAGCTCCGAGGCCCCGCCTGGGACTTACGTCTCTAGGGCCCTGGGCACGCTGACAACTCCCAGCTCCCGGCAGGCTTTCTGCACAACAGCTGAAGCTTTCAGCTCTCCCAGATGAACGTGGGTCGTTTGCTGCAACTTCATGATGTCTGCTGCAGCTTCGCAGAGCCTCTGTCTTCCGTAGCGAGCAGGAGCAAAGCCCATGACCACAAAGAGCGGGACATCTCTGAGCACATGCGACATAACAGCCCAGGAGGCAGAGTCAATGTAGTGCGCGTTGTCGATGACAAACAGGACAAGCTCGTCTTCAACGATCTGAAACAAGCACGTTGGTCTGGGTGGATTCTGAGGGATTCTCAAGCATCTTCCACAGGACAGACTTTGGCCGGCCTCTCCCCACACAGAGGACGCGCAGAAGTCGCTCTCCTCTCCCCAGCTACCTCTTCGTTCGCAATCTCACCCGCTCTTCCGTGCTCCGAGACTCTTAAGCTCCCTCGGGCACGGTGGCACGGAAAGACACCGTTCCTCCTCCTCCAGAGCACATGCCCTCCAACTTCACAGGAGCAAAGTTATCAGGGGGCATGGCACGCGGAGTTTAGCCTCTGCAGGGCAATGACTCCGGTACACTGTCCTCCCACCAGCTCCCACCACTCTCCTGCAGAGCCCTCAGCCTGCGGCCTTGCTTTCCTTCTCTGACCCAGGATGGGGAGAACGGCTCACCTTCTGTAGCAGTTTCTTGAAAACCAACCCCAATTCCGTTGTCCTTTGAGCGCCGCTCATCTTGGACACCTTCTCCGACAGGGGAAACTGGCCAGAAAAGCAGAGTCACAGAGAAACAGCCTTTCAGGGCGGTTCAGCACACCTGCCCACCACGCAAGTCCAAGCGAGCAAAACGCCTCTGCTGCCCTCAGCATCTTACCTCTCCCCCCACACAGTGGAGAGGAGACGCAGCGCGCACGTCACCGGGAGCCTACAACGGAGGCCCTCTGCTGAGGGTCTCTGGCAGAGCTCTTGCAGGGAGGCATGAGGGGGGGAGAAGAGCTTCTTCCCTCGCCGTGGCAATCGCGCGAGGGAGCAGGCTGCTCACGCACCAGTGAACTCAGCACCAGCTCATCGGCCCCCTCTCAAAGCCTCTCTGCAATGCCCTTTCCAGGCTGCTGAGCAAGACACCAGGAACTGCCTGCAGCAGCCTGGCACCTGCACTCACCCCTAACAAGGAGCCCCCTCGCCCCCCTCTTTGGACCCACAAACAGAAGCCCAGCCTGTGCTACCCTCCTGCTACTCCCACCACGGAGCTAAGCCCACTCCCCAGCACGGTGTCCCAACCACAACAGCCACAGGACGGCTCACAAGCAGGCCTTCGCCACGGCCACAGAGGCCTCTCGCTCTCACCTTAACGACGAAAGGCACATTGAGGAGGCAGTAGCTGCTCTCTTCCACCAGCCCTTGGAGCTTTTCCTGCAGGGCGAGCTCTCTGGCACTGCACGATTTACAGGCCTGCAGGCCCATGGCCACAGCCAGCACCATGTGCATGGCAGAGTAGACCTGCTTCAGGTTGAGCTCCAGCGCTTCCACAGCCACTACCCTGCCATGCAGAAGCAAAAGGCACTGAGATTCAGAGAGGGACCCAAGCAGCCGCAGGCTTCTCACACTAAGCTCTAGGGGAGAGGCGGAATCCAGGGCCACTTGGGTTTCTTCTCTTGGCTCCGCAGCTACGGCCAAAAGCCCTGACTGAGCTCGGGCTCTACTTTGCTTGGGGCCTGGCCCAAAGAAGGAAGCTCAACAGCAGTGGCTCCAGCAGCCACCTCTAGCTCCCTCAAGAGGCAGCAGGAGGGCACGCAGCTGCTCCTCAGCAGCAGCTCCTGCAGGCCTTGCAGGGATGCTGCAGTCCAAGGGCCACGCACCCGGGCAGAGGGCAGAGGGGCTCCAGTAGCCCACGGACATCAGCGGCTGGGCAGCGAAAGCGTTCCACAGCTCCCGGTCAGCAACACTCACCTGAGCCCAGCAGCCTGGCCTAAAGAGGCAAGCTCCGTAAGTAAATGGCTCTTTCCAGAGCCCGTCACGCCCTCAAACGCCATGATGTGGCTTGCTTTCTTATCCACATAGGCTTTCAAGTAACTTTCAAAGAGGGCAATCTCCTCCTCCCGACCTGGGAAGGCAAACAAGAAAGCGACCCGTTGCAGCGAGCTGAAAAGCAAACAGCCGTCGGCACCCTTCTCTCTCGCCGCCGCAGCGGGTCAGTCGGACCCAAGGAAATCTCCTCCCCGATCCCAACTACGGCCATCCCTTTAGCCCTGAGGCTGTGAGCAACTGCACACTGGAAAGGTCCCGCCACGCTAGCTATGCAGCACGGCAGGGAGCATCCGGCGCACGCCTCACCCTGCTTCCCACCTCTAGCTGCGGCCCAACCCCAAAGACAGGAACCAGCTAGGAGCCAAGGTATGCACCAAACCCTTAGGGCCACGCCAGGCAACGCCATCCCTCGCAAAAGCTTCTCCGTTCCCAGAGCGGAACTAACAGGTACCGACGGCAACAAATTGGCCTTCAGCAGACCAAGGCGTTCTCCACCTACCGAGCAACGGGGAAGAGCTGGGCCTCTCCTTCGTAACATCCATGCCAAACATGCTAGCGGGAGGAAGAGAAAAACAAAAGCCAATGAAGTAGGCAGAAGCTGGAGGACGTAGAGCCACGCGTGGAGCTGAGGGTGCGCTCCCGGGGACCCGCTCTTCTTTCGAGCCGGAGCGAATCCTGCCCACGCTCCCACTGGCCCAGCAGAGAGCGCAAACACCAAACGAGCACTAGCAAAGCTGCAGCCAGGAAGAAGCCCAACGGCCACAGTGGGACACCACACAGCATCAAGACTCGAGCGCCACAGGCCAAAGCCCAAGGAAGCGGAGACACGAGCAAGAAGCCAGGCAGTGCCGCTGGCTAGCACACTGCTGCACCCCGCAGGACAAGCCAAACAAGTCTCTGGTCCTGCCTACTGCTTCCCTGGCCTTTGCTCACAGGCAGCGCTTTCGAGAAGCGGGGCCCTGCAACAGCTGCTGTCAAGGCAAAGACGGGCAAGAAAAAACACTTCAAGCCACGACGTGCAACAGGACGACAAGGGTCACTTCTTGGGCCAAGGCGCCAAGCACCAGGCACCTTGGGCTCGAGTTTTTCTGAAGTTGCAAGGGGACGGCAACGTCAACGTTCCAAACGGCCTCCAAAGAGGATGCCAAACCCTGGCCCAGGGGAACACCTGAACTTTCACCAGGAGGCACTCAGGAACTGAGTCCTGGCCTGACCAAAAGCTTTCCGGGAGCGTCATGCTCGGAAGCAGCTGGGAGAAAACCTCCCTGGGGCAGAATTGCCACTGCGTTAGTCTTGCGCGCAATGGAGCAAGCACAGGGCAGAAAGCACAGCTGGAAGCCGTTTGGACCGGGGCTGCAAGGCCCCTCTGTGCCTACGGACACCTAAAAGCCTTCTCCACCCCTCCGGCATCACTCCCCGTCTCCTTACAGCAGGAGGCACCAGCGTAGGCAGGCCAAAAGCGTACCCGTGCTCTGCCTTTCCATCTTCTCAGCCCCAGCGATGGGAGGGGTGGGCGGGGGCCAGCTCTGCACAACTCCTCTTTGCGGACCAAGACTGGACCCTGTGTGCCACCCTGCCCCCAACCAGCCCGCTCAAACAGGACACTCACGACTTCGCCGACACCCCCAGGTATTGATACACGGGGCCAGGATCGACAACCCCCTTCATCTTTGCCTCCGGCAGCTCCTCGAAGCACCATCGGGGCAGCCTAGAGGCTGCGTACGTCGCTGCGTCACAGGACACCAGCCCAGGGTAGTGCTCCATCAGCCGGGCTGCCAGATTCACCTTCTGGCCAATGACTGCCGCAGAGAGAGAGCACGCATTCACGTACCTATGAAACCAACCCGCTCCACCCTTCACCGCCAACGGCTGCATCACCTCCAGCACAGGCAAGCCCCAAACCGTTGGCAGCACAACCAGCAGGAACAACAAGGCTCTGAGCCTGGTCCCCCGCACCGCAGCGGCGCCCGCTCTGCCTCCCTCATTCCCCACAGGACACAGGCCAAGGCCTCGTCCCAGCCCAGCACATACGGGCAACAGGGTGTTCCCTGCCGCTCTGCCTCTTCCTTTGACACGCTGCTCCGGCTGAACAGACCCAGCCCAGCCACCCGCTCCTCAGCCAAACACCTCGTACCTGTGTATTCGTGCCTCACGCGATGGCCTACGACTCCGCAGAACACCGTCCCGCTGGTAACCCCGACAGACACGGCCCTGACACACACGGAGAGCGACAGGCGCTCAGCAGCGCCCGCGCACAGGCCTGCCTGCCCACCTACCTTCACCCCTTCACCCGGCTCCCCTCGCACCACCTCCCGCCCTGGCAGGGCAGACCTCGGGGACCTGCAGAGCTCCGCAGCGTAACGCCCCCAGGTGAAAGGGGCTCCCGAGAGCAGCCAGGCAGTTTTCAACCCTTCCCCTAAGGCCTCACAGCTGTGACGGGCGGAAAGTCCCTGACTCCAGCCAGCCTCAGCACGCCTCCTCGGCGCGGGCAAGAAGGGCACCTCTCAGGGCACTGTCTCCTTCCTCCCAGGGACAGAGGAGGCCAAGCTAGAGGGCACGTCTCGCTGAGAAACCATCCCTCCCTCCTTCCCCCGCGCAGTCCCAGGCAACGCGCCTCCCCACTCACTCGATTTTCCTAGGCCTCGAGGAGCACGCCTTGGAGATTTGAACAGCGCTTTCCAAGGCGTGAACGCTTTCGTCGGGCAGCTTCTCTCCAGGGAGTCCAAACACGCACAGGAACGTGCAGCCCTGCCAAGGACAGCGGCAGCACAGCTTGGGACAGCGCCTACGGCAAACGGCTCATGCCGTGCGAGTCGAGCCGCTGCCGAGAGCAGCAGAGCTTCAGGGCAACCCCCAGCCAGAGGGTGCTGATCCCAGCGCCGAGGCAGAGCTGCTTCTCCTTTCCCCGCTGCTCAGTAGACCGAGAGAGCCACTGCCCTCTCGTTTGCTGCCCACACTTTTGCGGGGTGGGCTCCTCCCCCACACTCACTTTATCAAACATGGAGATTTTGTTGATCTCGCCCTTGTGAGGACGGATGATCTCCAGCATCATCACGCTGCTGTCCTGGATAGCCTTGCAGATCTGCGTTAAGTTGACATCGGCAGCAAACTGCAGCTTGACAAAGAGGCAGGTGACCGGCCGTAGCTCGGACAAGTAGTCCAGGGGCTGTCTGTCATCAATCTGGAAGACGAGAGCAGGACACCTTCAGCAGCCAGCTCTCCCCGAGAGCGGACTGCCCCCAGCAAACACCAAGCAAGAGCCCCCACGTGGGCAGCAGCACGCGCTCTCAGCGGAAGGAATAACTCCTCCCCTCGGGGCAAAATAAACACAGCTCCCGGCAGCTGTGGCCATACCTTCCTCAGAACAGATGCGGGGACGTACTTCCGCAGCAACTTCCCCAGAGCATGCCGAGGGGCCAGGGAAACAGCAGGCCTCAGGATGCCTAGGGAAGGAAAATCCAGGCGGTCACTGGCAGGCTGGCACTACGAGCCTGCCTAGGGAAAAGCAGTTGGAAAGCAGGGGCTGGCACTGGAACTCAGGGAGAGAAAGTCTCCTCCAGTTGCACATTTCTTCCTCCTGCAGGTGCTCAGCCAGAGCAGGCCCCTGGAAGCAGGGGGAAGCAGCGAGTGCCTCCGCTGAAGCGCACCAGGGCCAAAGGCACAAATGCTGACTGCAAGGGGGAGAGGGCAGAGGGCGTTCCTCGCTGGCCCCTGAACAAGCCCGCCCCCACCTTTCTGGGCAGCCACAGAACGTCATGAACACGGGCCTCACCTGACGCCTCAGGAGAACTGTAGTTCAGCTGGGCTCGGGTAAACTTGGAGAAGATGTCTTCGCGTTCCGACAGAGACATCCGTTCCATGCCTGTAACCTAAAGGCACACAGTACAAAAACGCGTCGAGGACAGCTCCAGGACCCACAGAGGACAGTACCCGTTGAGGCAAACTCTTCCAGCGCCTCCTGACCCCCTCTTCAAAGCCACCCAGCAGAATCCAGAGACAACCCTGAGACAAAACTGCTCCCCAGCAGCTACTGCTCCCCACCTACGGGAGCACCTCTACACCTAGAACTCCCTCCACGCGCGTCTCCTCGCCCTTCTCACACCTTCCTCCCTCACAGCCACGTCCACGCCCAGGCCCTCAGAATTGCTCCAGAGGCCGTCCCACCCACCTTCACAGCGCTTTGGCCTTTAAGTCTCTTGGTCTTGATCTGGTTCCGGTTACAGAGCTCCCAGCAGCTGGGTGACAGGATCACGTCACTTGCATTGGCAAGGTTTTGGGCCTGCCACACTTCACCCACGGCCTGGCCAAGGATCAGGAAGTGCTGCTGCTTTTTGTCTCCAACAGTCAGGAGGGACATATGCCCTGCAGAGATCCCTGGTGAGAGACAAGCACAACTGATGCAGAGAGCATTTTTACCTCCACAGCCCGCCACAGCTCAGCTCCTCCCAGGCCAACTTTGAAGCTCAGCCCTGGAGCCAGGCTCTTCCGCTCAACTGCTTCGAGCGCAGGCGTCCCACTTGATGGATTCAGGATCGATCGTGGCCGGGGAGGGGGTCCTAATCAGGGGCCCCACACCGGCACGTTGGCCAGCCACCGGCTCACTTTGCATGCAGGCAGCTCGTGAACGCCTGCCTGAGAACGCGCAGCAGCCTAACGCAGCACTCCCCGTACCTATCTTCAGTCGGAGCTTCAGACCCACGTCCGTCTCACGGATCCTGTACTTCTCCTGGATTTGCTGGCTACACTGCAGCACCAGGCTGATGGTGTCTCTCAGCTGCGTGTGCTTTGCTCTCCACAGCACCAGCACAGCATCCCCTGGGGAAAGCGAGGGGACAGGGACGGCTCTCGTGACACCTGACGCTCCCTGACCTGCACCCACCGGCCGGGACAGCGGAAGCCAGCAGGCGTGCCAGGGAAAACGCGTTTGGGTGAAGGCCTCCTCCTCAACTACAGCACCCTGGCCACAGGCACACCTCCCCCTCTGCCCCGCCAGCTACAACTGCAGCCACGCCGCCAGGGCCCGGGACGGCAGCTCCCCCTGGGCACCTGCGTGCCAGCAGAGCCACCCCTCGGGGCTCTGCCGGCTCGCGCCTCTGTCTCCCCTCTCCCCTCGCACTCGTCTGCAGCTGCAGCAGACAAGGCCACGTCTCTTTTACGCACACGTACCTGCAAACTTCAAGATGTCTCCACCAAAAGCCAGCAGCTCTGCAGACCAAAAAAAAAAAACACAAGAAGAGCTGCAGCTAGGCCTTCTTCAGGAAGGCCGCAGGACAAGCCGCTCTGCTCAGACAGCAGCACAAGAGCAGCGGTGCTTTGGGGGCACAACTTAGCAAACGTAGCAGCTACACTGCTCACAGGGACCACGGCCCTGGGACCTACGCTACTGTGCCCTGTGACAAGGCCCCAGGGAAGGCAACGCACACTTTGGTCAGCACCCCCATCCCCAGCTCATTTGGGCACTAACACTGGCTAGATGCCCCCGCTCCCCCCTGCGCCCCAACACCAGCAAAATCTTCCTCCATCACTGAACAGCGGTCACTCCACAAGCCCAAGGGTGGGTGCTGAGAAAGCGGGCACCTCCTTAGTCTTTGTGGGGAGCAGAAAGCACCTGCCAGAAGAGCCCAGCTGCTCTCGGCGGCTCTCAGCCCCATAGGAACCCCCAGCCCGCGCAAGGAGGAGGCGGCGGCGGCGGCAGCAGCAGCAGCAGCAGCAGCAGGCTGCCCAGCACCTCCCTCTCGTCGTGGCCCAATCCCACACAGTCCTGCAGAACGGCACTTACCCTCCAAAATGTCACCCATGTAGCGATTGAGGGTTTGCGTTACCTCATCCGCACCCCGCTCTATGCTGATGCTCTGGCTGAATTTCTCTGTCAGAGCAGTGAAACCTGCAACAGGGACACACAGGCACAAAGAAATCAGGACGCGTCTACAGGGCCAAAGGATCTGGCACTTTCCACGTCGCTTTCAGCCAGCCAAGAGAACCACGCTCCGGGAGAACCCAGGCGCGCCCCTGACAGCAGCCACAGCCCTCTAATTCCACCCGCGCTTCTGAGCGCTCGCTGACGGGCGCCTTCCCCATGCTCACACCCACCCGTTACGCCTAGCTCCTGCACTTGGCTGCCACCCTCCAGCGCGTCCCCCGGCTGCCTCCCCTCTTGCCTACAGCCAGGCAACACCCTGAGCTAGAAAGCCCACGAGGCCTTTGCCAACTAACGCAGCACCTGGCCAGCCAGCTCCTCTGCGCAGCAGCTGCTCCTCCAAGTTGGCCCTGACAAAGACTAACAAGGGGGAGGCAAGGCAGCCAGGCCTCCTCTCCCAGGCCTCCATGAGCCAGAGCCTGGCCCACCTCACACCTCCCCAAAGCTCCAGAGAGAGCACTGCAGGCAACAGCGCGGGCCCAAGCTGCTGCTCCGGCAGCCTCAGGGCTCCCTAACGCACGCTGCTCTGAGCAGACGGCTGACCACAAGCAGGCCGCAGGGCTGCTGCCAGCAAAGACCACCCCCGGGCTGTGACCTCAGCTACGTCCGAGCGCTACTTCCCCAAAGCGGAAGACCTCAGCGGCAAACGACATCTCCTTTGACCCCTTCTCTACCACAGGCGGGACGACCAGGGCTCCAAAAGGCCCGCTAAGTCCCAGCGGCTCGGGTCGGGGACTCCTCCTCAGTGCCCGCCCTTCATAACGCTTTGACCCACCTGACACATCAGCAAAGAGCAGCACTCCATGGAAGTTCTGAACGCAACGGTTCTCCTGCTTCAAGTCCTCAGACAAAAGCAGGTCGGGGACGTAAGCAGCTACTTCCCCCAGTTCTGAGCAGTGCTTTGACCTTCGCTCCCAGGCACAAGACATCGTCAGCGCCCTGGGGTACCTGCGGTACCTCAGTACAAGACGACCCACCGTGCCCACCAGGGAGGACGACCAGACACCACTGCACAGCGTTGCGCACTGGCCTTTGGGAGGCGCGGCTGGCCCTCTGTCACCAAGGGGCCGGGGGAGGTCACAGTCGGCTCACAGTGACATCGTCCGCGTGTCATCATTTACCTGTCCACTGTCGCCTACGCTGATCCGGCTAACAGTGACAGCCTCGGCAAGGCACCGCTTACCCAGCAACTGCCGGGAAGCTACCCCCCGCTCCCTCCCTACGCCGAGCCGGTTGCTCAGAGGTGGCTAGCGCGACGCAGTTGTCTCCCGTACAGAGCTGAAGGAGGCTCGCACAGCGACTGACCTCCACCCGTGGCCGAAACAGCAGCTGCTTCCCACGTTCCCAAGCGCAAAGGGCCTAACAGACGTGCTGACAGCCAGCAGCCCAGGCTTCCCCAAAAGCACGGCCACTGCAGCACGCAGCTGGGCGTTTCCGGGGCTGCTCGGAGGACTTGTATTTCTTTGCAAAAAGAAGTGGGGCTTTCCCGGGGGAGCAGCGGGGGACACAGCCAACCTCCATCCACACGGCTCCTGGGGGAGGCCGGGAGGAGATGGACAGGGCTGGGCCAGGACCACGGCGCACCGACGTATCAGAGAGGGCAAGACAAAGTCCAAAGCCGCAGCAGGAGGCAGCTCCAGGTCCCTGCTCCGAGTGAGAACGCTGTTGTAAACCTTGCATGCCCCAGGGAAACAGAGCCACGCTGGGCACCCTGGCTCACGCACGGCCCTCTGCCTCCAGGCAGGCAAAGGCAGCTCCCCGTCCACCTTAGCCGCTGCCCCGAGCCACACAACTGCTGCCACCAAAGCAGCAGCACTGAGGAGAGCCGGGCTCTACGGGGGACGAGGGCTAGCAGCCAAGGCCGCGCTCCGTGCGCGCCAAAGCTGCCCTTCTCCCCAGTCGCTCAGAGGAGCAGCTGCACGAGTTGGCGTGCCTGCCACACGGTGACACTCAGCGGCTGCTTGCCCAGGCAGCCTCCAGTGTCCCTCTCGGACTGTGCCTCTCCCTCAGGCAATGGCCAGGCGAGGGAGCACCAGCCCCTCCCAGGCCTGGGGGACCAGGTGCTTTAGACAAGCCTGTGCCCTTGCGCTGCTGACCTCAAACAGCAGAGCACTTGACAGCAGAAACCAGCCTGCCTTCTTTCCTGCTGCCTCAGCACTCAGAGAGAGGCTACCAAGATGGTCTCTCTTCTTGCCTCCAGAAGGCTCCCCCTGCTGCCTCGGGGCCCACCAAAGTCTCCCAAGCAAGCACAAGTCACTTGCACCCAACACACACAACTGCAACCTGCTGGCGACAGCCAGGCACACACACCGAGCCAGGCCCAGGTTCGGAACGCTGCTTGCCAGCCCAGCTCACACGCTTCCTCCTTCCTCCTTCCCACGAGGCAGGCAAAGCGGTCACCCGTACGGGAGACTGACGATGCAGGCCGACCGAGCAGGCTTGCTCTGCCTCCTCAGGAAGAGCGCGCAGCAGCGTGACGACGCCTAGGCCAACGCTCTCTCTTGCCAGTGAGCAGCAAGGGCTGGCTGCTCCCCAAGGCAAGCTCAGCTGGGAGCTGGGCCGACCCCAGCACAAGCAGCGCCCTCGCCCACAGGGGCATCCCTCTTGGCTACATCTATATGCACACACGTACATCCATTCTCCACTAAGGAGCTCTCATCCGCATCAACCAGAGAGGGCAACAGGATGAGGCCGCTAGTGCTGTTGACTTTTCTGACTAGGGAACACTTCAAACCAGTCCCGCTTCCAGAAAAACACCCTCCCACCCTCCCCACCTCAGCAACCACTTGGCCCTACACCAGGGCCAAGCTCCTCCTGCAGCCGGCTCAAGCGCTTACACAGCGCCACAGGGAACTGCACTAGGGCGAGGGGGAGAGAATTTCTTGCACTGCTTTACAGCCCTCGACTCTTGTGAGCACTAACAACGGGGGTGGTGGCTTCCCCGCCGCCTAGCTTTCCCAATAAACCACAGGCCAGAGACTCTCGTGGCACGCCTTCAGCGTCCTCTTGCTGTGGTCTGTGACTCCATACAGAACGCTGAGATGATGGCAGTGTTTCTTTATTTAACCCCTGGAAGAGCATCCTCGCTCGGCCGTGCTGGCAGCTTCAGCAGGTACCTGCAGCTACAGACTTCAGGCTTTGCTTGCTTCAGCTGGGGAAAACGTGGCGCTGTCTCCAGCCACAAGTCTCCCACGGGGCCCTTGCCAGTGAACCACCGCTCCTGAGGAAAACAAAAGCCCAAGTGAGAGCCGCGAAGAACAGGAGGTCCCCAGAGCCACAGGCGCGGTCCGGGAAGGCAAGCGAGGCCTCTTGCAGTAGCTTCTTCCACCCATCACCCAATTTGCCGTGCTGCAAAAGCCTATCAGGGAGGGCAAGGAGAGGGAACGCAAAGGAAACCTCCTCCAGCCAGGTTCAGGCTGGCTCCCAGAGCTGGCTCAAGGGAGAGGCAGAGATTCCACTCCACCGCTCCTCAGCCCAGCAGAGATGCTGGGAAGGAGCGGCATGCTGCAGCGCCTGCTGCTCCCTCGCGTGTCCTTCCAGCCCCTCCTGAGGGAAGGGCATCGCAGCTGCCACTGCCCTCCTGCTGAGGAGGGCTAGCAGCCCCTACCAGCTCGCCAAGGACTTTCGGCACACGCTCCTGAAGCTCGCTGGGGGCTTTCCCTACGTGGACCTGCCGGAGTACAGTCCGCGCCACCTTCTCCTAGGGCATGCCAAACCTCTGCCCAGGGAGCAACTCAGAGGCAAAGAGGATCCACTTACAGCGCTCATCTCCAGCCAAGTCTTCTCCAGGAGGTTGCCATTCGCCTCACAGGCTTGGAGGCCCTGCCTGAGGCACAACAGGCTCTGGTCTTTGTTACCCAGCATGCAGAAAACGTACGCTTTCAGATGGTAGGCTCTGGGGTAGAAGACGGGGCTTGTAGAGCACCGAGCAAAAACCTCTTCCACAAGCTACCGAGAGAACAACGGAGAGGCACGTCAGCAGAAGTCATCGAGCTGGGCGATGGCTCGGCACTGAGGACCGCACCTATTCCCCAAAGGGGAAAGCAGCCGCAAAGGCACAAGGAGCACGCAGCTAGCAAGGCTGAGATACCACACAAGTCTCTCCCGAGCCATAAGCCCTCACATGCAGCAGGCATTTCAGCAGGGCTCACTAGCTAGCTCATGGCTGTGCAAGTCTCTTCTCCTGTCTTGCAGACCATTCCCATCCCCACAAGGGAATCCTCACGTGCCCAGGAAGACCCCCGTCACCTCACTGCCTTCTCTACCACCTCTTGCTGCCGCCCCAGGGGGGAGCAGCCTCTTGCCATGTTCCTCTCTAACCCACTACCACACTCTGCCTCTAGCCTGGCTCCATCCCAGCGCGGCTGCTTCGCCCTGGCCTTGCCAATCCACTGCTGCTCGCAACACAGCTTTCCCTAGAGGCCCCTCACAGCGTGCACACCCCCCTCCTCCTCTTCCCTCACCCTTAGAGCCCTGCTGCGGCTCTCCCGGGCCCTCGCCGAGCTGCGCTCAATGTCGTTCCGCAGCACCAGCGTGTAGCACTCCAGGAGCCGGCTGCATGCTTGGGTGGCCAAAACGGAGGCGTCAGCTCTCTTCAGCAGCCTCTTGGCCTTTTCAAAGGGCTTCTGGAACTCGGCCCACTGCCCAAGCCTTCCAAACCTACACCATCCAGAGAGAAACACACACACACACACACACACACACGTTTTGTAGAGTACTTGATCAAGTACTCTACACCCCAGCGACGGCCGCCTTGTTGGACAGGGCACGGGGGACACGACAGGCCCAGAGCTCCCACCTCCCCTGCCAGAACCACTGCCTGGGCCTCTCGCCAGTCTAAGCACCTCTGTAACTTACCAAAGAGCCAGGGACGAATACAGTCCAAGCAGGATGCTGTTGTGCGAGCTGAGGATGTGGTTTGCTTCGTTCTGCTCAACGAAGCTCCTGCACTCTTCAAATGACTTGTACTCCCAGCCTGTAATACAAATGCATCGCAGAGAAGCAGTGCCGCCCTCCGCTGCCTTGTTTTCCCTCGGGCATTCGTAGCAGGACAAAGCTCAAGCACAGCTGGAGAATTTCTGGGCAGGTAAACCACTCAGAGAGCAAGCAAAACCAAACAGGAACAAGGCAAGGGCTGGAGTTCTAGCCTAGCTCCTCAGGGCTAGTCAAGCGCCACACAAATATCTATTCCCTTTTCTTCAGCAGCTTTCGAGCGCTGACAGACACACGCTGCCATTGACCAGCAAGCGACAGCCACTCCATAGCGTAGGCTGTTAGATGCCTCCTGGTCAGGCACATCCCCCAGCACTGCTATGCCCGCCTCCCCAGGAGCCAGAGCAGAGCGAGCCTGGGAAGAGGTTTCAGAAAGGGGAATCTCAAAACACGGGAAGCAAAGAGGGAAATTGCCAGCATTTTGAAATCACTCTGGGATCACCTGTAGAACATGCAAACAAAGACAGGGGAGGCAGGAAAGACAGACAAAGACACACCCAGAGCCAAAGAGCCCGGGACTCGGCCCAGGAAGTGAAAGCGTGGCTGGAGGCTCTGGCGTCCGTGTTGTAGCAGGAGAAAAAGCATCTTTGCAAGCCTCCTGGCTCTCTGGGGCCCTCCTCACTGAGCACTTACCAGCGTAAAGCAACAGGTCTAAGCAGCAGGAGAAGAAGTATGCCTGCCCAATGATGCTGTGCTCTGCAGCCACCTGCTTCTCGAGCCTGCGCAGCACTTCCTCACATTCTGGGTACCTGCGGAGGAACACAGCGAGCCTCCAGGGAGCCTCTCCGCGGGGTGGGATCCCAGTCACCACCTCCGGACGCTCCCCGCTCCCCTTCCCATCATCCCGCTCTCCCTGCGCTGCTCTTTCTGGCATCGCCATCAGAGGTTCTCCATCAGACAGTTGTTCATCTTTTGGCAACAAGTCTCCGGAGAAAGGCCTCAGGGACCCCGGCCCAAACGGCAAGCCCCGGAGCAAAACTCAGGCATCCTTCCCATGCAAGCCAGTGCTTTCCCATTGGCTCAGCAGCAGAGCTACTCACCTTTCCATCAAAGTCTTTGTCAGGAAAAGCAGGCCAAAGAGCACGCACAGCTCCCCACTGCCCTCCGCACTCGCCCACATGACGCGTTTGCTTCGGAAACTGCTCCTCTCGAGACCTCCCCCTGGACGACTGCCGTCTCGGGCACCGGTGCCGCGTGGCATGGAAAGGCCCGCGTCCACCCAACCAAACATGGCTAGCGCCCCCAACACAACGAGCGCCTCCCTGCGCTAGGCTCGCTCCTAAACCAGGCCTGGGAATTGCCTGCGGCAAGCGCTACCTGGCAAGGGCCAGAACCGAGCCAGGAACTGTTCCAGCACTTTCACAGCACACACTCACGCTCCCCAACAGCCAGCCACGGTCCTTGGCATTGTTTAATTTACCAGCGTCCATACAGCCAGCGAGTATCCAATAAGAAACCAAGCAGCCCTCTTTGCTGCGCGCAGAGAATGACACAAGAAGGATCTCAGGTGGCCCCCCGACCCTGCGCAACCAGCAGTCTGTCCCGCAGCAGCATTACCTCATCTGCAGAAAGAGCGCCGCAAAGAGCGTGGCGAGAACCTCGCAGTCCAGGTCGGGCTTCTCCAGCTCCATCCACAGGCTCTTGGCGCGATAGCCTGCCAAGAAAACAAGCAGGCTCGCACAGGCTCCCTCTGCGGAGATGCCTTCTCGCAGGCAGCGGGGGCAGTACGTACCTACGTCGACAGAGAGGGGCAGATTCCCCAGGCTGAGGTTCAGATGGCTCAGGGCCTGGGCAAATTTGGCGGCCTTTAATACCCCTCCTCCAAAGAGCTCGACGTCAGAGCTAAGCTGGATGGCCGCCCGCCCGTACTGCAGCCACTCTTCCTGGCAGCCCAGGTCCTGGCAGCACCGCGCATATTCCATGTAGGACAACAGGATCTAAAACGGTCCAGACAGGAGACTGTACAAGACTGAATGTCGCCAGGGTGATTCTCTGGCCTAGACGGCTCAGGGCAGAAACCCAACGGCCAGGTTCTCTCTTCTCTTCTGCTCTCAGGGCTCTCACCCCTATGACAAACGGTTCTTAGGACTGCCGCTGCTAACTGCGGCCGTGGCGAGACGAGGGCCCCAGCGGGGTGCTGCCTTCAAGCCACAACCAGCCCAACGCTTACAACGGTGAAACAAACGCCATGAGAGCGACTACCAAGAAGAAGAGCAACGCACGTCTGCTGGAAGTTTGTAAAGCAAAGTTCAGGGACGGGTACCACTCCGTCGCGTTTGGCCTCTTCTTGCCGCCCCGGGCAGACCCTGCTGGTACTCTAGGCGGGCCAGGGGAAAGGAGCTATGTCAGAAACGCGTCTGCTGCCGCAGAGAGGAGGCACTCACGTGACTCGCATCCTCAGACTCCTCGGCCGTGTTGACCTTCATGAGCGCTGCCAGGCGCGACAGCCTCCGGCCCCTGGAAGTGCCCTCCAGGCTGAAGAGCTGCCGCAGCAAGGAAAGGCAGTGGCTCTGCCGGAACAGCCAGGGCAGCCTCTCCCTCCTGCCACACAAGAGAAACCGCTGGGCCACAGCCACTAGCTACACAGTGCCAGGTCAGGCAGGGCCAGGGGAAGCAGGGCGACAGAGGAGGCAGCTGCACCTGCTCCCAGCAGGGCGGCAGCTGATGCAGGCCGGGCTGCAGGCATGGAAGCGGCAGAGCCAAGAAGCACCACCGGGGAAAGATCGCTGCTGGCGAGAACGGGTTGGCACTACAGCCCAGGGAGGGCGAAGCAAAGCCGGGCACCGCGAGGGAAAGGCTTGTTCTACGGCAGCCTTGCACCTGGCTGCAACCCCCGAGCTTCCTCATTCTCACACCTCCCCTCCACTTACCCCTCCATGCCCACGTCCTGCTCCTCCCTGCCGGCTCCCTTTCCTCTGCAGCCTGTGCTCCCTGGGAACATCTCTCTGCTCTCACCCCCACCATCCCCCACAAGGCAACACGTGCCCGCTCCCCCCACCCAGGAGCCTCCAGGTCCCTCAGCAGCTTTCCCCATGCTAACACCTATGCTCAGGGAAAGTCTGGGCTTAAGCCGAGGCAGGTGTGGGCCTAGGTGCCCGGCACCACGCAGGAAACGCCTCTTCCTTCCCTTCTCTTTCCCTTCGGCTTCTTACCCTGCCTCTTGATGAAGGGAGGACTCTTTGTTCTTCCTGGGGGAGGCACGCTCTGACTTCTCCAGCAGAAACTGGAAGACGACGCCAGCTGAGGTGAGGGGCAATTTTCTCTTCAGCAGGCTCAATGCCTTCCTGAGCGTCTTCTTTGCCAGCTCCACGCAGCCCATGTTGTAGCAGACCTGCACAGGAGAAGGCTTCTTCAGACAGTCCCAAAGGGCTCCGACTGAGCACGCACCACATTTCAAGTCTCTGCCTGAACCGAGGCCGAGGGCCTCGACCGCTTTTGGCCGCAGGCTGAAGCGCTCACAGGAAAGGCTGCTGGTAGCGGCCGTGCCTCAAAATGCCAGGCCTATCGCCGCTGCCGCCACCCCCCACAAAGGCGTCCAACTCCACCCACCAGCAGAGCCCTCAGAACCTCCCCGGCACTTTACCTCCCCTTTCAGGCTCAGGAAGGTGGCTTCTTCAAAGCAGGCAAGCACATCGGCTTTCTCAGCCGCTGAGCTCCTCACGACCTCTGCTTTCTTCAGGTTCATAAAGGCCTTGGAACAAGCACACAGAGAGCAGGTGAGCGTTGGTGCAGAGCCTGCATCCAGCCCCATCGTTCCCAGTTGCCTCCAGCAGCTCTCTGAGGAGGGCACGCATCTGCCCCTGGCGATGCCCACCCTAACACAGCCCACGGGCACGAGTGCTCCTTCGCACCACCTCCTGGCGCGTGCGCCTTGTACAAAGGTCCTGCTTCTCTGCCCCGCCTCCCTTGCCCCAGGAGAGGCAAACGGGGGGGAGAAGCCTGGCTCTGACGCCAGCGGTTCAGCCCCAAGTCCCCACAGAGGCACGTCCTAGTGCAATGGCAAAATCGCCTTGCCCAGGACAAGGCAACTGAGAGGCCTCCTTGTGCAGTGGGCTCCGGCAAGCAGGGCGACTCACCAGGTAGTTGTCGGAGACGTGCAAGTAGGCAGCCGCGCACTCCAGCAGGTAATAAAGGGCTCTGCCATCGTTGCCCATTGCCATGTGGTGGTGAGCCAGCGGCACAAGCACCAAATCCACAATGGCCCTGCATTCACAGGCACACGCGGCACCGGGCGTCCCTTTGGCCTTGCTGGGCACCGTAGGTACGCGTTCCGTCCTGGCCAGAAACTGCTCTGCCGCTCTACTCAGAGACAAAGATCACGCAGAAAGACGACGCACGCTAGCATCACCTATACCGCTCCGTCTGCCTAGACTAACAGCATATTCTAGCGCAGCACAAGCAAGGCCCTGTGCACACGCGCGCCATACGGGAGCGCTGGGTTTCACAGCCTTCCCAGGCGTGCAGAGGGCTGGCCGCTTATTCTTTCAGCCCCCCGCATTCACAACCACAGTTTCCCAGCAGCGTTCCACATTACAGTTGACACGGGCGACCCCCGAGTGGCCTGGCTCCCCCCATCCTTGCTCCGTCTTCCCCCTGTGCTCCTCCCTCCCTTCCGCTCTTGCCTTCCCTCCTCGCTCGAGAGCTGTGGCTCTGCCCTGACTGCAAGCCAGTACCACTCACTAACACAGCGCTTGGGCGCAGGATTCGTTTTCTTCCACTGCAGCAACGTCAACCCGCGCGCGCTGAGCAGTCTTCTCGCGCGCCGTAGCCCCAGAGCCCAAGGCGAGCGGGGCCAGGCAGGGCAAAACGGGGGCGAGGAGCAACATCGCCCCTTTCAAGCCCTAGCAAACTATTCCTTTGGCTTTAGCGGTAACAAGATCCACGAGGACGCGATGCTGTTGGTGCCTTTGCTGACCCTGCTCTGGAGCAACGCTGCTCTTGGCCACAGGGAGGAAGTCAAGCAGGCCTTTCTGCCACCTTCCAGCAGCCCCCCTGCTCCCGCTGGCTGCTTTGCCCCTGCACACCTCGCAACATTGCTCTCCTACAGCTAGGAAGGCAGGGCTGGCTCCGCCCTAACGTGACCATCGTCACCCTGATCCCACTGGCTTCCTCCAAGAGGCTCATCTCCAGGGCCACCCCATCCCAGCTCCCACCCAACAGGCCAGCTCTTTCCTGAGCTAGAGTCACAGCCAGCAGGCACAACTGCAAACTCCACTTGCCCCCTCTGCAGACCCTGAGCCCGCTGACTTCCCAACATAACCAAAACCTACTCTCCTCACCGAAAAGTCTCCTCCAAGAAGCTCTTCTCTTTCTGCAGGGCTTTTGCAGTACCTGGAAACAAAGCACGAGTTAAACGCTTCCTCACCTCACACGCGGGAAGAGCTGCATCTTGCCATGCTCCATCCGAAAGGGGAGGAGAGCAGAGTCAAAGGGACCGACGGCAGCTCTCTTCCTGGCCTCTTCCCCCGAGAGCTGCCTTCCCGGCAGGGCTGTTACGTTTTGGGCAAGCGTAGCACACCCACCAGGAAAGGCGCCTCAGCCTGCGGGGCCGGGGGGTGCACCGCAAGGCTCTTGTCACTGCAAGGACATGGGCTGCTCTCCGGTCATTCCAGGGAAACGCAGGAGGGCGTTCCGGGGCACAGAGGCTCTACGCTGTGCCCACAGCATGGCTCTGCTGGTGCAGCTGGCCTCAGTGGAGGACTAAGCTAGTCTCAGGGAAGCCTCTCCCCTCTGCTGACAGCATCCCTAGGCTTCAGCAAAACGCTTCTGCGGACGGCGCTTGAGACAGAGCAGCGCTTCCATTAATTGCGCAAGCACAGTGCGGAGGGCCCAGGCTCCAAAGCACGGCAGCTAGCATACCCGGAGTGGCACGGAGCTCATCCCTCTTCAACTCCTCCTTTCTGAGCAGGGAGGCCTCCCAGCTGGACGAGCAGCGTTCGCTGGCACGGTCGTCCCAGCTCTCTGCCTCCCGGGCGCTGCCGAGGGCCAAGCGGTGGAAGGCCACAAAGTCCCCTCCGCCGCAGCACTGGCACTTGTGCGCTTGCCTCTCCAGGAAGGCCGCGCACTTGCGGTGCATGGCCACCCTCTGTCCCTTGGGCCACAGCTCGTAGGCAGCCTCCCGCAGCAGTGGGGCGCAGAAGGTCAGGACGCCAGACTGCAGCCTCGCGGTCTTCTCGGTCTCGCCCAAGCACCGCTTCTGGGCACCTGAAAGGCAACGGGGCTTCACATCAGCCACAGCTGGGGCCACAGCTGGGGGACGAAAGACAGGCCTTGGCGTGGATCCTTGGCAGGAAACCAGCGCTCCTGCACTCGGAGCCTCGCAGCGCTAGGGTGAAAGGGACCCGTTTGCCTTGCCGACACCAGCACAGCCTGCGCAACAGGCTACTGCCCTGCGCTCTCCCTCCCAACGCACAGCCTTCAGCTGCACTCCCGCAAGCAGCTGCCGAGGCTGCTGGCAGCAGAAGCAAGGCCGGCCATTTGGCCCATTACACACCACCGGAGGGGGCAGTGCAGCGTGCCCTGGCGAGCCCCGCCAGGCACACAGCCGGGAGCAGCAGGAGCCTACCACGCTCCCGGGGGCGCATTATCACCACTTACCGCTCTCTTCCTCCAGAGAGGTGGCGGGCCCCTTGGTGGGAACACTGCTGCCTTCTGGCACCTTCCCAGCATTCAGCCACTTCAAGATGTTGCCTCTCACCAGGACATTCAACGCCTTGTTCATCTTGGTCCTGGTCCACCTGGGAAGGAGGCGTAACAGCAGCTCGGTGGTAAACGTCGGCCCGATGACGGCTGCGCACTTCAAGACCATCCGCTCCGAGGGCTTCATGCTGTCCACCTCAGCCAGCGCAATCCCTGTCAAAAACAAGCCACAGCTCTCTCTCTTGCCCCCTCCCAAGCCTGAGGCTGCCGAGGCTGCCTTAGCTTCCCCACACCAGACGCTACATTTGTAGCCTTCTTTCCTAGGGACCAAACCCCTTGGGCAGTCGCAACCCAGGGCACACAGACACCCAGCCTCTCTCTAGCCCATGCCCCGGGAAAGAACCTCCGTGCAGCCGCCAGCCGCCGCAGCGGGGCTCGGCCCCTCACCTTTCAAGGTGGAGGGAAGCACGATGCTCTGCAGGTTCACGTCAGGTCTGATGGTGCACACCCTGCGCTCCTTCCCCGCGCTGGAGCTCCAGGAGGCTGCGGCAGGGGAAGCCTCCGTTACAGAAGCTGAGCGGAGCAAGAGAGCAGCGTAAAGCGATTTTCAAAGGGAGACGATTCAGGCCGTCACCTCCTGCTTGCCCTCCATCTTCCACCCTTTAGCATTCATCCCCCCCCGGGCAGGTCTTACAGCAGCTGGGCCCTGCGCTCCGTGGCAGCATAAATCCACCGCGCGGCTGCACCCAAGGAACACTGCAGCCACGCCACTCTCCGCCCTGCTCCACAATAACCGCCCCCGTTCATGCTGCCTCCAGACAATACCAGGGCTTAGCTCAGTGCCAGGGAGCGTCTCTTCCCCTCCTTTGCAATTTTCTGCCCCGTCCGCATTGCTTCGCCCCACAAAGCCACCCAAACTCCCCAGCCTGTGCTTAGGCTAGCCCAGCAGCAAGGCATGCAGGAGCCCACGCCTGAGCCAGGCCAAGGCCTCTACTGCTGCAACACCAGCCTGGGCCAACTTCACAGGGGAAGCCCAGGGCAACAACGCGCTCTGGAAGATGCGCCACAGCAACCAGGCCGTCAGCCACAACGGCGCTTACTGAAGAGGCTCTCCCACTTGTCCTCCATTTTCTCGCCCTTCCGCAGCAGGTGGAACAAGAGCATGTCGCGGCGCTTAAGGTCGCTCAGCAGTTCCTCGCAGTAATATGGGATCCCGTAGCTTCTCTGCATCAGGAACCTGGAAAGGAGCAGATCCAGCAGGGACTGACACAGGCAAAGCAAGGTGGGACACGTTTCAGACCAGCCTCTTTGCCACAGCTACACCTCCCTTTTGAACAGACCAGCACTCCCACTGCCTTTGGCATCTGAGCTGCCCGGAAGATACAGCGGTTGCTGGAACGCGCAGGAAAAGAGTCGCGCGCAGTGCCCAAGGCACAGAGCTGCAAGCCTCGTCTCTCCTGGCCCCAACAGCCTAGATGCTCTCCGGCACCAGTGAGAGCCTCGGCCCCAGCAACAAATCGCCCCCCACTGCCCCACCACGTTCGTTCCCTCCTGCCCTCTGCAGCGGGTCAACCCCTCGCAAAGAGCTCCGAGGCCCCGCCTGGGACTTACGTCTCTAGGGCCCTGGGCACGCTGACAACTCCCAGCTCCCGGCAGGCTTTCTGCACAACAGCTGAAGCTTTCAGCTCTCCCAGATGAACGTGGGTCGTTTGCTGCAACTTCATGATGTCTGCTGCAGCTTCGCAGAGCCTCTGTCTTCCGTAGCGAGCAGGAGCAAAGCCCATGACCACAAAGAGCGGGACATCTCTCAGCACATGCGACATAACAGCCCAGGAGGCAGAGTCAATGTAGTGCGCGTTGTCGATGACAAACAGGACAAGCTCGTCTTCAACGATCTGAAACAAGCACGTTGGTCTGGGTGGATTCTGAGGGATTCTCAAGCATCTTCCACAGGACAGACTTTGGCCGGCCTCTCCCCACACAGAGGACGCGCAGAAGTCGCTCTCCTCTCCCCAGCTACCTCTTCGTTCGGAATCTCACCCGCTCTTCCGTGCTCCGAGACTCTTAAGCTCCCTCGGGCACGGTGGCACGGAAAGACACCGTTCCTCCTCCTCCAGAGCACATGCCCTCCAACTTCACAGGAGCAAAGTTATCAGGGGGCATGGCACGCGGAGTTTAGCCTCTGCAGGGCAATGACTCCGGTACACTGTCCTCCCACCAGCTCCCACCACTCTCCTGCAGAGCCCTCAGCCTGCGGCCTTGCTTTCCTTCTCTGACCCAGGATGGGGAGAACGGCTCACCTTCTGTAGCAGTTTCTTGAAAACCAACCCCAATTCCGTTGTCCTTTGAGCGCCGCTCATCTTGGACACCTTCTCCGACAGGGGAAACTGGCCAGAAAAGCAGAGTCACAGAGAAACAGCCTTTCAGGGCGGTTCAGCACACCTGCCCACCACGCAAGTCCAAGCGAGCAAAACGCCTCTGCTGCCCTCAGCATCTTACCTCTCCCCCCACACAGTGGAGAGGAGACGCAGCGCGCACGTCACCGGGAGCCTACAACGGAGGCCCTCTGCTGAGGGTCTCTGGCAGAGCTCTTGCAGGGAGGCATGAGGGGGGGAGAAGAGCTTCTTCCCTCGCCGTGGCAATCGCGCGAGGGAGCAGGCTGCTCACGCACCAGTGAACTCAGCACCAGCTCATCGGCCCCCTCTCAAAGCCTCTCTGCAATGCCCTTTCCAGGCTGCTGAGCAAGACACCAGGAACTGCCTGCAGCAGCCTGGCACCTGCACTCACCCCTAACAAGGAGCCCCCTCGCCCCCCTCTTTGGACCCACAAACAGAAGCCCAGCCTGTGCTACCCTCCTGCTACTCCCACCACGGAGCTAAGCCCACTCCCCAGCACGGTGTCCCAACCACAACAGCCACAGGACGGCTCACAAGCAGGCCTTCGCCACGGCCACAGAGGCCTCTCGCTCTCACCTTAACGACGAAAGGCACATTGAGGAGGCAGTAGCTGCTCTCTTCCACCAGCCCTTGGAGCTTTTCCTGCAGGGCGAGCTCTCTGGCACTGCACGATTTACAGGCCTGCAGGCCCATGGCCACAGCCAGCACCATGTGCATGGCAGAGTAGACCTGCTTCAGGTTGAGCTCCAGCGCTTCCACAGCCACTACCCTGCCATGCAGAAGCAAAAGGCACTGAGATTCAGAGAGGGACCCAAGCAGCCGCAGGCTTCTCACACTAAGCTCTAGGGGAGAGGCGGAATCCAGGGCCACTTGGGTTTCTTCTCTTGGCTCCGCAGCTACGGCCAAAAGCCCTGACTGAGCTCGGGCTCTACTTTGCTTGGGGCCTGGCCCAAAGAAGGAAGCTCAACAGCAGTGGCTCCAGCAGCCACCTCTAGCTCCCTCAAGAGGCAGCAGGAGGGCACGCAGCTGCTCCTCAGCAGCAGCTCCTGCAGGCCTTGCAGGGATGCTGCAGTCCAAGGGCCACGCACCCGGGCAGAGGGCAGAGGGGCTCCAGTAGCCCACGGACATCAGCGGCTGGGCAGCGAAAGCGTTCCACAGCTCCCGGTCAGCAACACTCACCTGAGCCCAGCAGCCTGGCCTAAAGAGGCAAGCTCCGTAAGTAAATGGCTCTTTCCAGAGCCCGTCACGCCCTCAAACGCCATGATGTGGCTTGCTTTCTTATCCACATAGGCTTTCAAGTAACTTTCAAAGAGGGCAATCTCCTCCTCCCGACCTGGGAAGGCAAACAAGAAAGCGACCCGTTGCAGCGAGCTGAAAAGCAAACAGCCGTCGGCACCCTTCTCTCTCGCCGCCGCAGCGGGTCAGTCGGACCCAAGGAAATCTCCTCCCCGATCCCAACTACGGCCATCCCTTTAGCCCTGAGGCTGTGAGCAACTGCACACTGGAAAGGTCCCGCCACGCTAGCTATGCAGCACGGCAGGGAGCATCCGGCGCACGCCTCACCCTGCTTCCCACCTCTAGCTGCGGCCCAACCCCAAAGACAGGAACCAGCTAGGAGCCAAGGTATGCACCAAACCCTTAGGGCCACGCCAGGCAACGCCATCCCTCGCAAAAGCTTCTCCATTCCCCGAGCGGAACTAACAGGTACCGACGGCAACAAATTGGCCTTCAGCAGACCAAGGCGTTCTCCACCTACCGAGCAACGGGGAAGAGCTGGGCCTCTCCTTCGTAACATCCATGCCAAACATGCTAGCGGGAGGAAGAGAAAAACAAAAGCCAATGAAGTAGGCAGAAGCTGGAGGACGTAGAGCCACGCGTGGAGCTGAGGGTGCGCTCCCGGGGACCCGCTCTTCTTTCGAGCCGGAGCGAATCCTGCCCACGCTCCCACTGGCCCAGCAGAGAGCGCAAACACCAAACGAGCACTAGCAAAGCTGCAGCCAGGAAGAAGCCCAACGGCCACAGTGGGACACCACACAGCATCAAGACTCAAGCGCCACAGGCCAAAGCCCAAGGAAGCGGAGACACGAGCAAGAAGCCAGGCAGTGCCGCTGGCTAGCACACTGCTGCACCCCGCAGGACAAGCCAAACAAGTCTCTGGTCCTGCCTACTGCTTCCCTGGCCTTTGCTCACAGGCAGCGCTTTCGAGAAGCGGGGCCCTGCAACAGCTGCTGTCAAGGCAAAGACGGGCAAGAAAAAACACTTCAAGCCACGACGTGCAACAGGACGACAAGGGTCACTTCTTGGGCCAAGGCGCCAAGCACCAGGCACCTTGGGCTCGAGTTTTTCTGAAGTTGCAAGGGGACGGCAACGTCAACGTTCCAAACGGCCTCCAAAGAGGATGCCAAACCCTGGCCCAGGGGAACACCTGAACTTTCACCAGGAGGCACTCAGGAACTGAGTCCTGGCCTGACCAAAAGCTTTCCGGGAGCGTCATGCTCGGAAGCAGCTGGGAGAAAACCTCCCTGGGGCAGAATTGCCACTGCGTTAGTCTTGCGCGCAATGGAGCAAGCACAGGGCAGAAAGCACAGCTGGAAGCCGTTTGGACCGGGGCTGCAAGGCCCCTCTGTGCCTACGGACACCTAAAAGCCTTCTCCACCCCTCCGGCATCACTCCCCGTCTCCTTACAGCAGGAGGCACCAGCGTAGGCAGGCCAAAAGCGTACCCGTGCTCTGCCTTTCCATCTTCTCAGCCCCAGCGATGGGAGGGGTGGGCGGGGGCCAGCTCTGCACAACTCCTCTTTGCGGACCAAGACTGGACCCTGTGTGCCACCCTGCCCCCAACCAGCCCGCTCAAACAGGACACTCACCACTTCGCCGACACCCCCAGGTATTGATACACGGGGCCAGGATCGACAACCCCCTTCATCTTTGCCTCCGGCAGCTCCTCGAAGCACCATCGGGGCAGCCTAGAGGCTGCGTACGTCGCTGCGTCACAGGACACCAGCCCAGGGTAGTGCTCCATCAGCCGGGCTGCCAGATTCACCTTCTGGCCAATGACTGCCGCAGAGAGAGAGCACGCATTCACGTACCTATGAAACCAACCCGCTCCACCCTTCACCGCCAACGGCTGCATCACCTCCAGCACAGGCAAGCCCCAAACCGTTGGCAGCACAACCAGCAGGAACAACAAGGCTCTGAGCCTGGTCCCCCGCACCGCAGCGGCGCCCGCTCTGCCTCCCTCATTCCCCACAGGACACAGGCCAAGGCCTCGTCCCAGCCCAGCACATACGGGCAACAGGGTGTTCCCTGCCGCTCTGCCTCTTCCTTTGACACGCTGCTCCGGCTGAACAGACCCAGCCCAGCCACCCGCTCCTCAGCCAAACACCTCGTACCTGTGTATTCGTGCCTCACGCGATGGCCTACGACTCCGCAGAACACCGTCCCGCTGGTAACCCCGACAGACACGGCCCTGACACACACGGAGAGCGACAGGCGCTCAGCAGCGCCCGCGCACAGGCCTGCCTGCCCACCTACCTTCACCCCTTCACCCGGCTCCCCTCGCACCACCTCCCGCCCTGGCAGGGCAGACCTCGGGGACCTGCAGAGCTCCGCAGCGTAACGCCCCCAGGTGAAAGGGGCTCCCGAGAGCAGCCAGGCAGTTTTCAACCCTTCCCCTAAGGCCTCACAGCTGTGACGGGCGGAAAGTCCCTGACTCCAGCCAGCCTCAGCACGCCTCCTCGGCGCGGGCAAGAAGGGCACCTCTCAGGGCACTGTCTCCTTCCTCCCAGGGACAGAGGAGGCCAAGCTAGAGGGCACGTCTCGCTGAGAAACCATCCCTCCCTCCTTCCCCCGCGCAGTCCCAGGCAACGCGCCTCCCCACTCACTCGATTTTCCTAGGCCTCGAGGAGCACGCCTTGGAGATTTGAACAGCGCTTTCCAAGGCGTGAACGCTTTCGTCGGGCAGCTTCTCTCCAGGGAGTCCAAACACGCACAGGAACGTGCAGCCCTGCCAAGGACAGCGGCAGCACAGCTTGGGACAGCGCCTACGGCAAACGGCTCATGCCGTGCGAGTCGAGCCGCTGCCGAGAGCAGCAGAGCTTCAGGGCAACCCCCAGCCAGAGGGTGCTGATCCCAGCGCCGAGGCAGAGCTGCTTCTCCTTTCCCCGCTGCTCAGTAGACCGAGAGAGCCACTGCCCTCTCGTTTGCTGCCCACACTTTTGCGGGGTGGGCTCCTCCCCCACACTCACTTTATCAAACATGGAGATTTTGTTGATCTCGCCCTTGTGAGGACGGATGATCTCCAGCATCATCACGCTGCTGTCCTGGATAGCCTTGCAGATCTGCGTTAAGTTGACATCGGCAGCAAACTGCAGCTTGACAAAGAGGCAGGTGACCGGCCGTAGCTCGGACAAGTAGTCCAGGGGCTGTCTGTCATCAATCTGGAAGACGAGAGCAGCACACCTTCAGCAGCCAGCTCTCCCCGAGAGCTGACTGCCCCCAGCAAACACCAAGCAAGAGCCCCCACGTGGGCAGCAGCACGCGCTCTCAGCGGAAGGAATAACTCCTCCCCTCGGGGCAAAATAAACACAGCTCCCGGCAGCTGTGGCCATACCTTCCTCAGAACAGATGCGGGGACGTACTTCCGCAGCAACTTCCCCAGAGCATGCCGAGGGGCCAGGGAAACAGCAGGCCTCAGGATGCCTAGGGAAGGAAAATCCAGGCGGTCACTGGCAGGCTGGCACTACGAGCCTGCCTAGGGAAAAGCAGTTGGAAAGCAGGGGCTGGCACTGGAACTCAGGGAGAGAAAGTCTCCTCCAGTTGCACATTTCTTCCTCCTGCAGGTGCTCAGCCAGAGCAGGCCCCTGGAAGCAGGGGCAAGCAGCGAGTGCCTCCGCTGAAGCGCACCAGGGCCAAAGGCACAAATGCTGACTGCAAGGGGGAGAGGGCAGAGGGCGTTCCTCGCTGGCCCCTGAACAAGCCCGCCCCCACCTTTCTGGGCAGCCACAGAACGTCATGAACACGGGCCTCACCTGACGCCTCAGGAGAACTGTAGTTCAGCTGGGCTCGGGTAAACTTGGAGAAGATGTCTTCGCGTTCCGACAGAGACATCCGTTCCATGCCTGTAACCTAAAGGCACACAGTACAAAAACGCGTCGAGGACAGCTCCAGGACCCACAGAGGACAGTACCCGTTGAGGCAAACTCTTCCAGCGCCTCCTGACCCCCGCTTCAAAGCCACCCAGCAGAATCCAGAGACAACCCTGAGACAAAACTGCTCCCCAGCAGCTACTGCTCCCCACCTACGGGAGCACCTCTACACCTAGAACTCCCTCCACGCGCGTCTCCTCGCCTTTCTCACACCTTCCTCCCTCACAGCCACGTCCACGCCCAGGCCCTCAGAATTGCTCCAGAGGCCGTCCCACCCACCTTCACAGCGCTTTGGCCTTTAAGTCTCTTGGTCTTGATCTGGTTCCGGTTACAGAGCTCCCAGCAGCTGGGTGACAGGATCACGTCACTTGCATTGGCAAGGTTTTGGGCCTGCCACACTTCACCCACGGCCTGGCCAAGGATCAGGAAGTGCTGCTGCTTTTTGTCTCCAACAGTCAGGAGGGACATATGCCCTGCAGAGATCCCTGGTGAGAGACAAGCACAACTGATGCAGAGAGCATTTTTACCTCCACAGCCCGCCACAGCTCAGCTCCTCCCAGGCCAACTTTGAAGCTCAGCCCTGGAGCCAGGCTCTTCCGCTCAACTGCTTCGAGCGCAGGCGTCCCACTTGATGGATTCAGGATCGATCGTGGCCGGGGAGGGGGTCCTAATCAGGGGCCCCACACCGGCACGTTGACCAGCCACCGGCTCACTTTGCATGCAGGCAGCTCGTGAACGCCTGCCTGAGAACGCGCAGCAGCCTAACGCAGCACTCCCCGTACCTATCTTCAGTCGGAGCTTCAGACCCACGTCCGTCTCACGGATCCTGTACTTCTCCTGGATTTGCTGGCTACACTGCAGCACCAGGCTGATGGTGTCTCTCAGCTGCGCGTGCTTTGCTCTCCACAGCACCAGCACAGCATCCCCTGGGGAAAGCGAGGGGACAGGGACGGCTCTCGTGACACCTGACGCTCCCTGACCTGCACCCACCGGCCGGGACAGCGGAAGCCAGCAGGCGTGCCAGGGAAAACGCGTTTGGGTGAAGGCATCCTCCTCAACTACAGCACCCTGGCCACAGGCACACCTCCCCCTCTGCCCCGCCAGCTACAACTGCAGCCACGCCGCCAGGGCCCGGGACGGCAGCTCCCCCTGGGCACCTGCGTGCCAGCAGAGCCACCCCTCGGGGCTCTGCCGGCTCGCGCCTCTGTCTCCCCTCTCCCCTCGCACTCGTCTGCAGCTGCAGCAGACAAGGCCACGTCTCTTTTACGCACACGTACCTGCAAACTTCAAGATGTCTCCACCAAAAGCCAGCAGCTCTGCAGACCAAAAAAAAAACACAAGAAGAGCTGCAGCTAGGCCTTCTTCAGGAAGGCCGCAGGACAAGCCGCTCTGCTCAGACAGCAGCACAAGAGCAGCGGTGCTTTGGGGGCACAACTTAGCAAACGTAGCAGCTACACTGCTCACAGGGACCACAGCCCTGGGACCTACGCTACTGTGCCCTGTGACAAGGCCCCAGGGAAGGCAACGCACACTTTGGTCAGCGCCCCCATCCCCAGCTCATTTGGGCACTAACACTGGCTAGATGCCCCCGCTCCCCCCTGCGCCCCAACACCAGCAAAATCTTCCTCCATCACTGAACAGCGGTCACTCCACAAGCCCAAGGGTGGGTGCTGAGAAAGCGGGCACCTCCTTAGTCTTTGTGGGGAGCAGAAAGCACCTGCCAGAAGAGCCCAGCTGCTCTCGGCGGCTCTCAGCCCCATAGGAACCCCCAGCCCGCGCAAGGAGGAGGCGGCGGCGGCAGCAGCAGCAGCAGCAGCAGCAGCAGGCTGCCCAGCACCTCCCTCTCGTCGTGGCCCAATCCCACACAGTCCTGCAGAACGGCACTTACCCTCCAAAATGTCACCCATGTAGCGATTGAGGGTTTGCGTTACCTCATCCGCACCCCGCTCTATGCTGATGCTCTGGCTGAATTTCTCTGTCAGAGCAGTGAAACCTGCAACAGGGACACACAGGCACAAAGAAATCAGGACGCGTCTACAGGGCCAAAGGACCTGGCACTTTCCACGTCGCTTTCAGCCAGCCAAGAGAACCACGCTCCGGGAGAACCCAGGCGCGCCCCTGACAGCAGCCACAGCCCTCTAATTCCACCCGCGCTTCTGAGCGCTCGCTGACGGGCGCCTTCCCCATGCTCACACCCACCCGTTACGCCTAGCTCCTGCACTTGGCTGCCACCCTCCAGCGCGTCCCCCAGCTGCCTCCCCTCTTGCCTACAGCCAGGCAACACCCTGAGCTAGAAAGCCCACGAGGCCTTTGCCAACTAACGCAGCACCTGGCCAGCCAGCTCCTCTGCGCAGCAGCTGCTCCTCCAAGTTTGCCCTGACAAAGACTAACAAGGGGGAGGCAAGGCAGCCAGGCCTCCTCTCCCAGGCCTCCATGAGCCAGAGCCTGGCCCACCTCACACCTCCCCAAAGCTCCAGAGAGAGCACTGCAGGCAACAGCGCGGGCCCAAGCTGCTGCTCCGGCAGCCTCAGGGCTCCCTAACGCACGCTGCTCGGAGCAGACGGCTGACCACAAGCAGGCCGCAGGGCTGCTGCCAGCAAAGACCACCCCCGGGCTGTGACCTCAGCTACGTGCGAGCGCTACTTCCCCAAAGCGGAAGACCTCAGCGGCAAACGACATCTCCTTTGACCCCTTCTCTACCACAGGCGGGACGACCAGGGCTCCAAAAGGCCCGCTAAGTCCCAGCGGCTCGGGTCGGGGACTCCTCCTCAGTGCCCGCCCTTCATAACGCTTTGACCCACCTGACACATCAGCAAAGAGCAGCACTCCATGGAAGTTCTGAACGCAACGGTTCTCCTGCTTCAAGTCCTCAGACAAAAGCAGGTCGGGGACGTAAGCAGCTACTTCCCCCAGTTCTGAGCAGTGCTTTGACCTTCGCTCCCAGGCACAAGACATCGTCAGCGCCCTGGGGTACCTGCGGTACCTCAGTACAAGACGACCCACCGTGCCCACCAGGGAGGACGACCAGACACCACTGCACAGCGTTGCGCACTGGCCTTTGGGAGGCGCGGCTGGCCCTCTGTCACCAAGGGGCCGGGGGAGGTCACAGTCGGCTCACAGTGACATCGTCCGCGTGTCATCATTTACCTGTCCACTGTCGCCTACGCTGATCCGGCTAACAGTGACAGCCTCGGCAAGGCACCGCTTACCCAGCAACTGCCGGGAAGCTGCCCCCCGCTCCCTCCCTACGCCGAGCCGGTTGCTCAGAGGTGGCTAGCGCGACGCAGTTGTCTCCCGTACAGAGCTGAAGGAGGCTCGCACAGCGACTGACCTCCACCCGTGGCCGAAACAGCAGCTGCTTCCCACGTTCCCAAGCGCAAAGGGCCTAACAGACGTGCTGACAGCCAGCAGCCCAGGCTTCCCCAAAAGCACGGCCACTGCAGCACGCAGCTGGGCGTTTCCGGGGCTGCTCGGAGGACTTGTATTTCTTTGCAAAAAGAAGTGGGGCTTTCCCGGGGGGGGCAGCGGGGGACACAGCCAACCTCCATCCACACGGCTCCTGGGGGAGGCCGGGAGGAGATGGACAGGGCTGGGCCAGGACCACGGCGCACCGACGTATCAGAGAGGGCAAGACAAAGTCCAAAGCCGCAGCAGGAGGCAGCTCCAGGTCCCTGCTCCGAGTGAGAACGCTGTTGTAAACCTTGCATGCCCCAGGGAAACAGAGCCACGCTGGGCACCCTGGCTCACGCACGGCCCTCTGCCTCCAGGCAGGCAAAGGCAGCTCCCCGTCCACCTTAGCCGCTGCCCCGAGCCACACAACTGCTGCCACCAAAGCAGCAGCACTGAGGAGAGCCGGGCTCTACGGGGGACGAGGGCTAGCAGCCAAGGCCGCGCTCCGCGCGCGCCAAAGCTGCCCTTCTCCCCAGTCGCTCAGAGGAGCAGCTGCACGAGTTGGCGTGCCTGCCACACGGTGACACTCAGCGGCTGCTTGCCCAGGCAGCCTCCAGTGTCCCTCTCGGACTGTGCCTCTCCCTCAGGCAATGGCCAGGCGAGGGAGCACCAGCCCCTCCCAGGCCTGGGGGACCAGGTGCTTTAGACAAGCCTGTGCCCTTGCGCTGCTGACCTCAAACAGCAGAGCACTTGACAGCAGAAACCAGCCTGCCTTCTTTCCTGCTGCCTCAGCACTCAGAGAGAGGCTACCAAGATGGTCTCTCTTCTTGCCTCCAGAAGGCTCCCCCTGCTGCCTCGGGGCCCACCAAAGTCTCCCAAGCAAGCACAAGTCACTTGCACCCAACACACACAACTGCAACCTGCTGGCGACAGCCAGGCACACACACCGAGCCAAGCCCAGGTTCGGAACGCTGCTTGCCAGCCCAGCTCACACGCTTCCTCCTTCCTCCTTCCCACGAGGCAGGCAAAGCGGTCACCCGTACGGGAGACTGACGATGCAGGCCGACCGAGCAGGCTTGCTCTGCCTCCTCAGGAAGAGCGCGCAGCAGCGTGACGACGCCTAGGCCAACGCTCTCTCTTGCCAGTGAGCAGCAAGGGCTGGCTGCTCCCCAAGGCAAGCTCAGCTGGGAGCTGGGCCGACCCCAGCACAAGCAGCGCCCTCGCCCACAGGGGCATCCCTCTTGGCTACATCTATATGCACACACGTACATCCATTCTCCACTAAGGAGCTCTCATCCGCATCAACCAGAGAGGGCAACAGGATGAGGCCGCTAGTGCTGTTGACTTTTCTGACTAGGGAACACTTCAAACCAGTCCCGCTTCCAGAAAAACACCCTCCCACCCTCCCCACCTCAGCAACCACTTGGCCCTACACCAGGGCCAAGCTCCTCCTGCAGCCGGCTCAAGCGCTTACACAGCGCCACAGGGAACTGCACTAGGGCGAGGGGGAGAGAATTTCTTGCACTGCTTTACAGCCCTCGACTCTTGTGAGCACTAACAACGGGGGTGGTGGCTTCCCCGCCGCCTAGCTTTCCCAATAAACCACAGGCCAGAGACTCTCGTGGCACGCCTTCAGCGTCCTCTTGCTGTGGTCTGTGACTCCATACAGAACGCTGAGATGATGGCAGTGTTTCTTTATTTAACCCCTGGAAGAGCATCCTCGCTCGGCCGTGCTGGCAGCTTCAGCAGGTACCTGCAGCTACAGACTTCAGGCTTTGCTTGCTTCAGCTGGGGAAAACGTGGCGCTGTCTCCAGCCACAAGTCTCCCACGGGGCCCTTGCCAGTGAACCACCGCTCCTGAGGAAAACAAAAGCCCAAGTGAGAGCCGCGAAGAACAGGAGGTCCCCAGAGCCACAGGCGCGGTCCGGGAAGGCAAGCGAGGCCTCTCGCAGTAGCTTCTTCCACCCATCACCCAATTTGCCGTGCTGCAAAAGCCTATCAGGGAGGGCAAGGAGAGGGAACGCAAAGGAAACCTCCTCCAGCCAGGTTCAGGCTGGCTCCCAGAGCTGGCTCAAGGGAGAGGCAGAGATTCCACTCCACCGCTCCTCAGCCCAGCAGAGATGCTGGGAAGGAGCGGCATGCTGCAGCGCCTGCTGCTCCCTCGCGTGTCCTTCCAGCCCCTCCTGAGGGAAGGGCATCGCAGCTGCCACTGCCCTCCTGCTGAGGAGGGCTAGCAGCCCCTACCAGCTCGCCAAGGACTTTCGGCACACGCTCCTGAAGCTCGCTGGGGGCTTTCCCTACGTGGACCTGCCGGAGTACAGTCCGCGCCACCTTCTCCTAGGGCATGCCAAACCTCTGCCCAGGGAGCAACTCAGAGGCAAAGAGGATCCACTTACAGCGCTCATCTCCAGCCAAGTCTTCTCCAGGAGGTTGCCATTCGCCTCACAGGCTTGGAGGCCCTGCCTGAGGCACAACAGGCTCTGGTCTTTGTTACCCAGCATGCAGAAAACGTACGCTTTCAGATGGTAGGCTCTGGGGTAGAAGACGGGGCTTGTAGAGCACCGAGCAAAAACCTCTTCCACAAGCTACCGAGAGAACAACGGAGAGGCACGTCAGCAGAAGTCATCGAGCTGGGCGATGGCTCGGCACTGAGGACCGCACCTATTCCCCAAAGGGGAAAGCAGCCGCAAAGGCACAAGGAGCACGCAGCTAGCAAGGCTGAGATACCACACAAGTCTCTCCCGAGCCATAAGCCCTCACATGCAGCAGGCATTTCAGCAGGGCTCACTAGCTAGCTCATGGCTGTGCAAGTCTCTTCTCCTGTCTTGCAGACCATTCCCATCCCCACAAGGGAATCCTCACGTGCCCAGGAAGACCCCCGTCACCTCACTGCCTTCTCTACCACCTCTTGCTGCCGCCCCAGGGGGGAGCAGCCTCTTGCCATGTTCCTCTCTAACCCACTACCACACTCTGCCTCTAGCCTGGCTCCATCCCAGCGCGGCTGCTTCGCCCTGGCCTTGCCAATCCACTGCTGCTCGCAACACAGCTTTCCCTAGAGGCCCCTCACAGCGTGCACACCCCCCTCCTCCTCTTCCCTCACCCTTAGAGCCCTGCTGCGGCTCTCCCGGGCCCTCGCCGAGCTGCGCTCAATGTCGTTCCGCAGCACCAGCGTGTAGCACTCCAGGAGCCGGCTGCATGCTTGGGTGGCCAAAACGGAGGCGTCAGCTCTCTTCAGCAGCCTCTTGGCCTTTTCAAAGGGCTTCTGGAACTCGGCCCACTGCCCAAGCCTTCCAAACCTACACCATCCAGAGAGAAACACACACACACACACACACACACGTTTTGTAGAGTACTTGATCAAGTACTCTACACCCCAGCGACGGCCGCCTTGTTGGACAGGGCACGGGGGACACGACAGGCCCAGAGCTCCCACCTCCCCTGCCAGAACCACTGCCTGGGCCTCTCGCCAGTCTAAGCACCTCTGTAACTTACCAAAGAGCCAGGGACGAATACAGTCCAAGCAGGATGCTGTTGTGCGAGCTGAGGATGTGGTTTGCTTCGTTCTGCTCAACGAAGCTCCTGCACTCTTCAAATGACTTGTACTCCCAGCCTGTAATACAAATGCATCGCAGAGAAGCAGTGCCGCCCTCCGCTGCCTTGTTTTCCCTCGGGCATTCGTAGCAGGACAAAGCTCAAGCACAGCTGGAGAATTTCTGGGCAGGTAAACCACTCAGAGAGCAAGCAAAACCAAACAGGAACAAGGCAAGGGCTGGAGTTCTAGCCTAGCTCCTCAGGGCTAGTCAAGCGCCACACAAATATCTATTCCCTTTTCTTCAGCAGCTTTCGAGCGCTGACAGACACACGCTGCCATTAACCAGCAAGCGACAGCCACTCCATAGCGTAGGCTGTTAGATGCCTCCTGGTCAGGCACATCCCCCAGCACTGCTATGCCCGCCTCCCCAGGAGCCAGAGCAGAGCGAGCCTGGGAAGAGGTTTCAGAAAGGGGAATCTCAAAACACGGGAAGCAAAGAGGGAAATTGCCAGCATTTTGAAATCACTCTGGGATCACCTGTAGAACATGCAAACAAAGACAGGGGAGGCAGGAAAGACAGACAAAGACACACCCAGAGCCAAAGAGCCTGGGACTCGGCCCAGGAAGTGAAAGCGTGGCTGGAGGCTCTGGCGTCCGTGTTGTAGCAGGAGAAAAAGCATCTTTGCAAGCCTCCTGGCTCTCTGGGGCCCTCCTCACTGAGCACTTACCAGCGTAAAGCAACAGGTCTAAGCAGCAGGAGAAGAAGTATGCCTGCCCAATGATGCTGTGCTCTGCAGCCACCTGCTTCTCGAGCCTGCGCAGCACTTCCTCACATTCTGGGTACCTGCGGAGGAACACAGCGAGCCTCCATGGAGCCTCTCCGCGGGGTGGGATCCCAGTCACCACCTCCGGACGCTCCCCGCTCCCCTTCCCATCATCCCGCTCTCCCTGCGCTGCTCTTTCTGGCATCGCCATCAGAGGTTCTCCATCAGACAGTTGTTCATCTTTTGGCAACAAGTCTCCGGAGAAAGGCCTCAGGGACCCCGGCCCAAACGGCAAGCCCCGGAGCAAAACTCAGGCATCCTTCCCATGCAAGCCAGTGCTTTCCCATTGGCCCAGCAGCAGAGCTACTCACCTTTCCATCAAAGTCTTTGTCAGGAAAAGCAGGCCAAAGAGCACGCACAGCTCCCCACTGCCCTCCGCACTCGCCCACATGACGCGTTTGCTTCGGAAACTGCTCCTCTCGAGACCTCCCCCTGGACGACTGCCGTCTCGGGCACCGGTGCCGCGTGGCATGGAAAGGCCCGCGTCCACCCAACCAAACATGGCTAGCGCCCCCAACACAACGAGCGCCTCCCTGCGCTAGGCTCGCTCCTAAACCAGGCCTGGGAATTGCCTGCGGCAAGCGCTACCTGGCAAGGGCCAGAACCGAGCCAGGAACTGTTCCAGCAGTTTCACAGCACACACTCACGCTCCCCAACAGCCAGCCACGGTCCTTGGCATTGTTTAATTTACCAGCGTCCATACAGCCAGCGAGTATCCAATAAGAAACCAAGCAGCCCTCTTTGCTGCGCGCAGAGAATGACACAAGAAGGATCTCAGGTGGCCCCCCGACCCTGCGCAACCAGCAGTCTGTCCCGCAGCAGCATTACCTCATCTGCAGAAAGAGCGCCGCAAAGAGCGTGGCGAGAACCTCGCAGTCCAGGTCGGGCTTCTCCAGCTCCATCCACAGGCTCTTGGCGCGATAGCCTGCCAAGAAAACAAGCAGGCTCGCACAGGCTCCCTCTGCGGAGATGCCTTCTCGCAGGCAGCGGGGGCAGTACGTACCTACGTCGACAGAGAGGGGCAGATTCCCCAGGCTGAGGTTCAGATGGCTCAGGGCCTGGGCAAATTTGGCGGCCTTTAATACCCCTCCTCCAAAGAGCTCGACGTCAGAGCTAAGCTGGATGGCCGCCCGCCCGTACTGCAGCCACTCTTCCTGGCAGCCCAGGTCCTGGCAGCACCGCGCATATTCCATGTAGGACAACAGGATCTAAAACGGTCCAGACAGGAGACTGTACAAGACTGAATGTCGCCAGGGTGATTCTCTGGCCTAGACGGCTCAGGGCAGAAACCCAACGGCCAGCTTCTCTCTTCTCTTCTGCTCTCAGGGCTCTCACCCCTACGACAAACGGTTCTTAGGACTGCCGCTGCTAACTGCGGCCGTGGCGAGACGAGGGCCCCAGCGGGGTGCTGCCTTCAAGCCACAACCAGCCCAACGCTTACAACGGTGAAACAAACGCCATGAGAGCGACTACCAGGAAGAAGAGCAACGCACGTCTGCTGGAAGTTTGTAAAGCAAAGTTCAGGGACGGGTACCACTCCGTCGCGTTTGGCCTCTTCTTGCCGCCCCGGGCAGACCCTGCTGGTACTCTAGGCGGGCCAGGGGAAAGGAGCTATGTCAGAAACGCGTCTGCTGCCGCAGAGAGGAGGCACTCACGTGACTCGCATCCTCAGACTCCTCGGCCGTGTTGACCTTCATGAGCGCTGCCAGGCGCGACAGCCTCCGGCCCCTGGAAGTGCCCTCCAGGCTGAAGAGCTGCCGCAGCAAGGAAAGGCAGTGGCTCTGCCGGAACAGCCAGGGCAGCCTCTCCCTCCTGCCACACAAGAGAAACCGCTGGGCCACAGCCACTAGCTACACAGTGCCAGGTCAGGCAGGGCCAGGGGAAGCAGGGCGACAGAGGAGGCAGCTGCACCTGCTCCCAGCAGGGCGGCAGCTGATGCAGGCCGGGCTGCAGGCATGGAAGCGGCAGAGCCAAGAAGCACCACCGGGGAAAGATCGCTGCTAGCGAGAACGGGTTGGCACTACAGCCCAGGGAGGGCGAAGCAAAGCCGGGCACCGCGAGGGAAAGGCTTGTTCTACGGCAGCCTTGCACTTGGCTGCAACCCCCGAGCTTCCTCATTCTCACACCTCCCCTCCACTTACCCCTCCATGCCCACGTCCTGCTCCTCCCTGCCGGCTCCCTTTCCTCTGCAGCCTGTGCTCCCTGGGAACATCTCTCTGCTCTCACCCCCACCATCCCCCACAAGGCAACACGTGCCCGCTCCCCCCACCCAGGAGCCTCCAGGTCCCTCAGCAGCTTTCCCCATGCTAACACCTATGCTCAGGGAAAGTCTGGGCTTAAGCCGAGGCAGGTGTGGGCCTAGGTGCCCGGCACCACGCAGGAAACGCCTCTTCCTTCCCTTCTCTTTCCCTTCGGCTTCTTACCCTGCCTCTTGATGAAGGGAGGACTCTTTGTTCTTCCTGTGGGAGGCACGCTCTGACTTCTCCAGCAGAAACTGGAAGACGACGCCAGCTGAGGTGAGGGGCAATTTTCTCTTCAGCAGGCTCAATGCCTTCCTGAGCGTCTTCTTTGCCAGCTCCATGCAGCCCATGTTGTAGCAGACCTGCACAGGAGAAGGCTTCTTCAGACAGTCCCAAAGGGCTCCGACTGAGCACGCACCACATTTCAAGGCTCTGCCTGAACCGAGGCCGAGGGCCTCGACCGCTTTTGGCCGGAGGCTGAAGCGCTCACAGGAAAGGCTGCTGGTAGCGGCCGTGCCTCAAAATGCCAGGCCTATCGCCGCTGCCGCCACCCCCCACAAAGGCGTCCAACTCCACCCACCAGCAGAGCCCTCAGAACCTCCCTGGCACTTTACCTCCCCTTTCAGGCTCAGGAAGGTGGCTTCTTCAAAGCAGGCAAGCACATCGGCTTTCTCAGCCGCTGAGCTCCTCACGACCTCTGCTTTCTTCAGGTTCATAAAGGCCTTGGAACAAGCACACAGAGAGCAGGTGAGCGTCGGGGCAGAGCCTGCATCCAGCCCCATCGTTCCCAGTTGCCTCCAGCAGCTCTCTGAGGAGGGCACGCATCTGCCCCTGGCGATGCCCACCCTAACACAGCCCACGGGCACGAGTGCTCCTTCGCACCACCTCCTGGCGCGTGCGCCTTGTGCAAAGGTCCTGCTTCTCTGCCCCGCCTCCCTTGCCCCAGGAGAGGCAAACGGGGGGGAGAAGCCTGGCTCTGACGCCAGCGGTTCAGCCCCAAGTCCCCACAGAGGCACGTCCTAGTGCAATGGCAAAATCGGCTTGCCCAGGACAAGGCAACTGAGAGGCCTCCTTGTGCAGTGGGCTCCGGCAAGCAGGGCGACTCACCAGGTAGTTGTCGGAGACGTGCAAGTAGGCAGCCGCGCACTCCAGCAGGTAATAAAGGGCTCTGCCATCGTTGCCCATTGCCATGTGGTGGTGAGCCAGCGGCACAAGCACCAAATCCACAATGGCCCTGCATTCACAGGCACACGCGGCACCGGGCGTCCCTTTGGCCTTGCTGGGCACCGTAGGTACGCGTTCCGTCCTGGCCAGAAACTGCTCTGACGCTCTACTCAGAGACAAAGATCACGCAGAAAGACGACGCACGCTAGCATCACCTATACCGCTCCGTCTGCCTAGACTAACAGCATATTCTAGCGCAGCACAAGCAAGGCCCTGTGCACACGCGCGCCATACGGGAGCGCTGGGTTTCACAGCTTTCCCAGGCGTGCAGAGGGCTGGCCGCTTATTCTTTCAGCCCCCCGCATTCACAACCACAGTTTCCCAGCAGCGTTCCACATTACAGTTGACACGGGCGACCCCCGAGTGGCCTGGCTCCCCCCATCCTTGCTCCGTCTTCCCCCTGTGCTCCTCCCTCCCTTCCGCTCTTGTCTTCCCTCCTCGCTCGAGAGCTGTGGCTCTGCCCTGACTGCAAGCCAGTACCACTCACTAACACAGCGCTTGGGCGCAGGATTCGTTTTCTTCCACTGCAGCAACGTCAACCCGCGCGCGCTGAGCAGTCTTCTCGCGCGCCGTAGCCCCAGAGCCCAAGGCGAGCGGGGCCAGGCAGGGCAAAACGGGGGCGAGGAGCAACATCGCCCCTTTCAAGCCCTAGCAAACTATTCCTTTGGCTTTAGCGGTAACAAGATCCACGAGGACGCGATGCTGTTGGTGCCTTTGCTGACCCTGCTCTGGAGCAACGCTGCTCTTGGCCACAGGGAGGAAGTCAAGCAGGCCTTTCTGCCACCTTCCAGCAGCCCCCCTGCTCCCGCTGGCTGCTTTGCCCCTGCACACCTCGCAACATTGCTCTCCTACAGCTAGGAAGGCAGGGCTGGCTCCGCCCTAACGTGACCATCGTCACCCTGATCCCACTGGCTTCCTCCAAGAGGCTCATCTCCAGGGCCACCCCATCCCAGCTCCCACCCAACAGGCCAGCTCTTTCCTGAGCTAGAGTCACAGCCAGCAGGCACAACTGCAAACTCCACTTGCCCCCTCTGCAGACCCTGAGCCCGCTGACTTCCCAACGTAACCAAAACCTACTCTCCTCACCGAAAAGTCTCCTCCAAGAAGCTCTTCTCTTTCTGCAGGGCTTTTGCAGTACCTGGAAACAAAGCACGAGTTAAACGCTTCCTCACCTCACACGCGGGAAGAGCTGCATCTTGCCATGCTCCATCCGAAAGGGGAGGAGAGCAGAGTCAAAGGGACCGACGGCAGCTCTCTTCCTGGCCTCTTCCCCCGAGAGCTGCCTTCCCGGCAGGGCTGTTACGTTTTGGGCAAGCGTAGCACACCCACCAGGAAAGGCGCCTCAGCCTGCGGGGCCGGGGGGTGCACCGCAAGGCTCTTGTCACTGCAAGGACATGGGCTGCTCTCCGGTCATTCCAGGGAAACGCAGGAGGGCGTTCCGGGGCACAGAGGCTCTACGCTGTGCCCACAGCATGGCTCTGCTGGTGCAGCTGGCCTCAGTGGAGGACTAAGCTAGTCTCAGGGAAGCCTCTCCCCTCTGCTGACAGCATCCCTAGGCTTCAGCAAAACGCTTCTGCGGACGGCGCTTGAGACAGAGCAGCGCTTCCATTAATTGCGCAAGCACAGTGCGGAGGGCCCAGGCTCCAAAGCACGGCAGCTAGCATACCCGGAGTGGCACGGAGCTCATCCCTCTTCAACTCCTCCTTTCTGAGCAGGGAGGCCTCCCAGCTGGACGAGCAGCGTTCGCTGGCACGGTCGTCGCAGCTCTCTGCCTCCCGGGTGCTGCCGAGGGCCAAGCGGTGGAAGGCCACAAAGTCCCCTCCGCCGCAGCACTGGCACTTGTGCGCTTGCCTCTCCAGGAAGGCCGCGCACTTGCGGTGCATGGCCACCCTCTGTCCCTTGGGCCACAGCTCGTAGGCAGCCTCCCGCAGCAGTGGGGCGCAGAAGGTCAGGACGCCAGACTGCAGCCTCGCGGTCTTCTCGGTCTCGCCCAAGCACCGCTTCTGGGCACCTGAAAGGCAACGGGGCTTCACATCAGCCACAGCTGGGGCCACAGCTGGGGGACGAAAGACAGGCCTTGGCGTGGATCCTTGGCAGGAAACCAGCGCTCCTGCACTCGGAACCTCGCAGCGCTAGGGTGAAAGGGACCCGTTTGCCTTGCCGACACCAGCACAGCCTGCGCAACAGGCTACTGCCCTGCGCTCTCCCTCCCAACGCACAGCCTTCAGCTGCACTCCCGCAAGCAGCTGCCGAGGCTGCTGGCAGCAGAAGCAAGGCCGGCCATTTGGCCCATTACACACCACCGGAGGGGGCAGTGCAGCGTGCCCTGGCGAGCCCCGCCAGGCACACAGCCGGGAGCAGCAGGAGCCTACCACGCTCCCGGGGGCGCATTATCACCACTTACCGCTCTCTTCCTCCAGAGAGGTGGCGGGCCCCTTGGTGGGAACACTGCTGCCTTCTGGCACCTTCCCAGCATTCAGCCACTTCAAGATGTTGCCTCTCACCAGGACATTCAACGCCTTGTTCATCTTGGTCCTGGTCCACCTGGGAAGGAGGCGTAACAGCAGCTCGGTGGTAAACGTCGGCCCGATGACGGCTGCGCACTTCAAGACCATCCGCTCCGAGGGCTTCATGCTGTCCACCTCAGCCAGCGCAATCCCTGTCAAAAACAAGCCACAGCTCTCTCTCTTGCCCCCTCCCAAGCCTGAGGCTGCCGAGGCTGCCTTAGCTTCCCCACACCAGACGCTACATTTGTAGCCTTCTTTCCTAGGGACCAAACCCCTTGGGCAGTCGCAACCCAGGGCACACAGACACCCAGCCTCTCTCTAGCCCATGCCCCGGGAAAGAACCTCCGTGCAGCCGCCAGCCGCCGCAGCGGGGCTCGGCCCCTCACCTTTCAAGGTGGAGGGAAGCACGATGCTCTGCAGGTTCACGTCAGGTCTGATGGTGCACACCCTGCGCTCCTTCCCCGCGCTGGAGCTCCAGGAGGCTGCGGCAGGGGAAGCCTCCGTTACAGAAGCTGAGCGGAGCAAGAGAGCAGCGTAAAGCGATTTTCAAAGGGAGACGATTCAGGCCGTCACCTCCTGCTTGCCCTCCATCTTCCACCCTTTAGCATTCATCCCCCCCCGGGCAGGTCTTACAGCAGCTGGGCCCTGCGCTCCGTGGCAGCATAAATCCACCGCGCGGCTGCACCCAAGGAACACTGCAGCCACGCCACTCTCCGCCCTGCTCCACAATAACCGCCCCCGTTCATGCTGCCTCCAGACAATACCAGGGCTTAGCTCAGTGCCAGGGAGCGTCTCTTCCCCTCCTTTGCAATTTTCTGCCCCGTCCGCATTGCTTCGCCCCACAAAGCCACCCAAACTCCCCAGCCTGTGCTTAGGCTAGCCCAGCAGCAAGGCATGCAGGAGCCCACGCCTGAGCCAGGCCAAGGCCTCTACTGCTGCAACACCAGCCTGGGCCAACTTCACAGGGGAAGCCCAGGGCAACAACGCGCTCTGGAAGATGCGCCACAGCAACCAGGCCGTCAGCCACAACGGCGCTTACTGAAGAAGCTCTCCCACTTGTCCTCCATTTTCTCGCCCTTCCGCAGCAGGTGGAACAAGAGCATGTCGCGGCGCTTAAGGTCGCTCAGCAGTTCCTCGCAGTAATATGGGATCCCGTAGCTTCTCTGCATCAGGAACCTGGAAAGGAGCAGATCCAGCAGGGACTGACACAGGCAAAGCAAGGTGGGACACGTTTCAGACCAGCCTCTTTGCCACAGCTACACCTCCCTTTTGAACAGGCCAGCACTCCCACTGCCTTTGGCATCTGAGCTGCCCGGAAGATACAGCGGTTGCTGGAACGCGCAGGAAAAGAGTCGCGCGCAGTGCCCAAGGCACAGAGCTGCAAGCCTCGTCTCTCCTGGCCCCAACAGCCTAGATGCTCTCCGGCACCAGTGAGAGCCTCGGCCCCAGCAACAAATCGCCCCCCACTGCCCCACCACGTTCGTTCCCTCCTGCCCTCTGCAGCGGGTCAACCCCTCGCAAAGAGCTCCGAGGCCCCGCCTGGGACTTACGTCTCTAGGGCCCTGGGCACGCTGACAACTCCCAGCTCCCGGCAGGCTTTCTGCACAACAGCTGAAGCTTTCAGCTCTCCCAGATGAACGTGGGTCGTTTGCTGCAACTTCATGATGTCTGCTGCAGCTTCGCAGAGCCTCTGTCTTCCGTAGCGAGCAGGAGCAAAGCCCATGACCACAAAGAGCGGGACATCTCTCAGCACATGCGACATAACAGCCCAGGAGGCAGAGTCAATGTAGTGCGCGTTGTCGATGACAAACAGGACAAGCTCGTCTTCAACGATCTGAAACAAGCACGTTGGTCTGGGTGGATTCTGAGGGATTCTCAAGCATCTTCCACAGGACAGACTTTGGCCGGCCTCTCCCCACACAGAGGACGCGCAGAAGTCGCTCTCCTCTCCCCAGCTACCTCTTCGTTCGCAATCTCACCCGCTCTTCCGTGCTCCGAGACTCTTAAGGTCCCTCGGGCACGGTGGCACGGAAAGACACCGTTCCTCCTCCTCCGGAGCACATGCCCTCCAACTTCACAGGAGCAAAGTTATCAGGGGGCATGGCACGCGGAGTTTAGCCTCTGCAGGGCAATGACTCCGGTACACTGTCCTCCCACCAGCTCCCACCACTCTCCTGCAGAGCCCTCAGCCTGCGGCCTTGCTTTCCTTCTCTGACCCAGGATGGGGAGAACGGCTCACCTTCTGTAGCAGTTTCTTGAAAACCAACCCCAATTCCGTTGTCCTTTGAGCGCCGCTCATCTTGGACACCTTCTCCGACAGGGGAAACTGGCCAGAAAAGCAGAGTCACAGAGAAACAGCCTTTCAGGGCGGTTCAGCACACCTGCCCACCACGCAAGTCCAAGCGAGCAAAACGCCTCTGCTGCCCTCAGCATCTTACCTCTCCCCCCACACAGTGGAGAGGAGACGCAGCGCGCACGTCACCGGGAGCCTACAACGGAGGCCCTCTGCTGAGGGTCTCTGGCAGAGCTCTTGCAGGGAGGCATGAGGGGGGGAGAAGAGCTTCTTCCCTCGCCGTGGCAATCGCGCGAGGGAGCAGGCTGCTCACGCACCAGTGAACTCAGCACCAGCTCATCGGCCCCCTCTCAAAGCCTCTCTGCAATGCCCTTTCCAGGCTGCTGAGCAAGACACCAGGAACTGCCTGCAGCAGCCTGGCACCTGCACTCACCCCTAACAAGGAGCCCCCTCGCCCCCCTCTTTGGACCCACAAACAGAAGCCCAGCCTGTGCTACCCTCCTGCTACTCCCACCACGGAGCTAAGCCCACTCCCCAGCACGGTGTCCCAACCACAACAGCCACAGGACGGCTCACAAGCAGGCCTTCGCCACGGCCACAGAGGCCTCTCGCTCTCACCTTAACGACGAAAGGCACATTGAGGAGGCAGTAGCTGCTCTCTTCCACCAGCCCTTGGAGCTTTTCCTGCAGGGCGAGCTCTCTGGCACTGCACGATTTACAGGCCTGCAGGCCCATGGCCACAGCCAGCACCATGTGCATGGCAGAGTAGACCTGCTTCAGGTTGAGCTCCAGCGCTTCCACAGCCACTACCCTGCCATGCAGAAGCAAAAGGCACTGAGATTCAGAGAGGGACCCAAGCAGCCGCAGGCTTCTCACACTAAGCTCTAGGGGAGAGGCGGAATCCAGGGCCACTTGGGTTTCTTCTCTTGGCTCCGCAGCTACGGCCAAAAGCCCTGACTGAGCTCGGGCTCTACTTTGCTTGGGGCCTGGCCCAAAGAAGGAAGCTCAACAGCAGTGGCTCCAGCAGCCACCTCTAGCTCCCTCAAGAGGCAGCAGGAGGGCACGCAGCTGCTCCTCAGCAGCAGCTCCTGCAGGCCTTGCAGGGATGCTGCAGTCCAAGGGCCACGCACCCGGGCAGAGGGCAGAGGGGCTCCAGTAGCCCACGGACATCAGCGGCTGGGCAGCGAAAGCGTTCCACAGCTCCCGGTCAGCAACACTCACCTGAGCCCAGCAGCCTGGCCTAAAGAGGCAAGCTCCGTAAGTAAATGGCTCTTTCCAGAGCCCGTCACGCCCTCAAACGCCATGATGTGGCTTGCTTTCTTATCCACATAGGCTTTCAAGTAACTTTCAAAGAGGGCAATCTCCTCCTCCCGACCTGGGAAGGCAAACAAGAAAGCGACCCGTTGCAGCGAGCTGAAAAGCAAACAGCCGTCGGCACCCTTCTCTCTCGCCGCCGCAGCGGGTCAGTCGGACCCAAGGAAATCTCCTCCCCGATCCCAACTACGGCCATCCCTTTAGCCCTGAGGCTGTGAGCAACTGCACACTGGAAAGGTCCCGCCACGCTAGCTATGCAGCACGGCAGGGAGCATCCGGCGCACGCCTCACCCTGCTTCCCACCTCTAGCTGCGGCCCAACCCCAAAGACAGGAACCAGCTAGGAGCCAAGGTATGCACCAAACCCTTAGGGCCACGCCAGGCAACGCCATCCCTCGCAAAAGCTTCTCCGTTCCCAGAGCGGAACTAACAGGTACCGACGGCAACAAATTGGCCTTCAGCAGACCAAGGCGTTCTCCACCTACCGAGCAACGGGGAAGAGCTGGGCCTCTCCTTCGTAACATCCATGCCAAACATGCTAGCGGGAGGAAGAGAAAAACAAAAGCCAATGAAGTAGGCAGAAGCTGGAGGACGTAGAGCCACGCGTGGAGCTGAGGGTGCGCTCCCGGGGACCCGCTCTTCTTTCGAGCCGGAGCGAATCCTGCCCACGCTCCCACTGGCCCAGCAGAGAGCGCAAACACCAAACGAGCACTAGCAAAGCTGCAGCCAGGAAGAAGCCCAACGGCCACAGTGGGACACCACACAGCATCAAGACTCGAGCGCCACAGGCCAAAGCCCAAGGAAGCGGAGACACGAGCAAGAAGCCAGGCAGTGCCGCTGGCTAGCACACTGCTGCACCCCGCAGGACAAGCCAAACAAGTCTCTGGTCCTGCCTACTGCTTCCCTGGCCTTTGCTCACAGGCAGCGCTTTCGAGAAGCGGGGCCCTGCAACAGCTGCTGTCAAGGCAAAGACGGGCAAGAAAAAACACTTCAAGCCACGACGTGCAACAGGACGACAAGGGTCACTTCTTGGGCCAAGGCGCCAAGCACCAGGCACCTTGGGCTCGAGTTTTTCTGAAGTTGCAAGGGGACGGCAACGTCAACGTTCCAAACAGCCTCCAAAGAGGATGCCAAACCCTGGCCCAGGGGAACACCTGAACTTTCACCAGGAGGCACTCAGGAACTGAGTCCTGGCCTGACCAAAAGCTTTCCGGGAGCGTCATGCTCGGAAGCAGCTGGGAGAAAACCTCCCTGGGGCAGAATTGCCACTGCGTTAGTCTTGCGCGCAATGGAGCAAGCACAGGGCAGAAAGCACAGCTGGAAGCCGTTTGGACCGGGGCTGCAAGGCCCCTCTGTGCCTACGGACACCTAAAAGCCTTCTCCACCCCTCCGGCATCACTCCCCGTCTCCTTACAGCAGGAGGCACCAGCGTAGGCAGGCCAAAAGCGTACCCATGCTCTGCCTTTCCATCTTCTCAGCCCCAGCGATGGGAGGGGTGGGCGGGGGCCAGCTCTGCACAACTCCTCTTTGCGGACCAAGACTGGACCCTGTGTGCCACCCTGCCCCCAACCAGCCCGCTCAAACAGGACACTCACGACTTCGCCGACACCCCCAGGTATTGATACACGGGGCCAGGATCGACAACCCCCTTCATCTTTGCCTCCGGCAGCTCCTCGAAGCACCATCGGGGCAGCCTAGAGGCTGCGTACGTCGCTGCGTCACAGGACACCAGCCCAGGGTAGTGCTCCATCAGCCGGGCTGCCAGATTCACCTTCTGGCCAATGACTGCCGCAGAGAGAGAGCACGCATTCACGTACCTATGAAACCAACCCGCTCCACCCTTCACCGCCAACGGCTGCATCACCTCCAGCACAGGCAAGCCCCAAACCGTTGGCAGCACAACCAGCAGGAACAACAAGGCTCTGAGCCTGGTCCCCCGCACCGCAGCGGCGCCCGCTCTGCCTCCCTCATTCCCCACAGGACACAGGCCAAGGCCTCGTCCCAGCCCAGCACATACGGGCAACAGGGTGTTCCCTGCCGCTCTGCCTCTTCCTTTGACACGCTGCTCCGGCTGAACAGACCCAGCCCAGCCACCCGCTCCTCAGCCAAACACCTCGTACCTGTGTATTCGTGCCTCACGCGATGGCCTACGACTCCGCAGAACACCGTCCCGCTGGTAACCCCGACAGACACGGCCCTGACACACACGGAGAGCGACAGGCGCTCAGCAGCGCCCGCGCACAGGCCTGCCTGCCCACCTACCTTCACCCCTTCACCCGGCTCCCCTCGCACCACCTCCCGCCCTGGCAGGGCAGACCTCGGGGACCTGCAGAGCTCCGCAGCGTAACGCCCCCAGGTGAAAGGGGCTCCCGAGAGCAGCCAGGCAGTTTTCAACCCTTCCCCTAAGGCCTCACAGCTGTGACGGGCGGAAAGTCCCTGACTCCAGCCAGCCTCAGCACGCCTCCTCGGCGCGGGCAAGAAGGGCACCTCTCAGGGCACTGTCTCCTTCCTCCCAGGGACAGAGGAGGCCAAGCTAGAGGGCACGTCTCGCTGAGAAACCATCCCTCCCTCCTTCCCCCGCGCAGTCCCAGGCAACGCGCCTCCCCACTCACTCGATTTTCCTAGGCCTCGAGGAGCACGCCTTGGAGATTTGAACAGCGCTTTCCAAGGCGTGAACGCTTTCGTCGGGCAGCTTCTCTCCAGGGAGTCCAAACACGCACAGGAACGTGCAGCCCTGCCAAGGACAGCGGCAGCACAGCTTGGGACAGCGCCTACGGCAAACGGCTCATGCCGTGCGAGTCGAGCCGCTGCCGAGAGCAGCAGAGCTTCAGGGCAACCCCCAGCCAGAGGGTGCTGATCCCAGCGCCGAGGCAGAGCTGCTTCTCCTTTCCCCGCTGCTCAGTAGACCGAGAGAGCCACTGCCCTCTCGTTTGCTGCCCACACTTTTGCGGGGTGGGCTCCTCCCCCACACTCACTTTATCAAACATGGAGATTTTGTTGATCTCGCCCTTGTGAGGACGGATGATCTCCAGCATCATCACGCTGCTGTCCTGGATAGCCTTGCAGATCTGCGTTAAGTTGACATCGGCAGCAAACTGCAGCTTGACAAAGAGGCAGGTGACCGGCCGTAGCTCGGACAAGTAGTCCAGGGGCTGTCTGTCATCAATCTGGAAGACGAGAGCAGCACACCTTCAGCAGCCAGCTCTCCCCGAGAGCTGACTGCCCCCAGCAAACACCAAGCAAGAGCCCCCACGTGGGCAGCAGCACGCGCTCTCAGCGGAAGGAATAACTCCTCCCCTCGGGGCAAAATAAACACAGCTCCCGGCAGCTGTGGCCATACCTTCCTCAGAACAGATGCGGGGACGTACTTCCGCAGCAACTTCCCCAGAGCATGCCGAGGGGCCAGGGAAACAGCAGGCCTCAGGATGCCTAGGGAAGGAAAATCCAGGCGGTCACTGGCAGGCTGGCACTACGAGCCTGCCTAGGGAAAAGCAGTTGGAAAGCAGGGGCTGGCACTGGAACTCAGGGAGAGAAAGTCTCCTCCAGTTGCACATTTCTTCCTCCTGCAGGTGCTCAGCCAGAGCAGGCCCCTGGAAGCAGGGGGAAGCAGCGAGTGCCTCCGCTGAAGCGCACCAGGGCCAAAGGCACAAATGCTGACTGCAAGGGGGAGAGGGCAGAGGGCGTTCCTCGCTGGCCCCTGAACAAGCCCGCCCCCACCTTTCTGGGCAGCCACAGAACGTCATGAACACGGGCCTCACCTGACGCCTCAGGAGAACTGTAGTTCAGCTGGGCTCGGGTAAACTTGGAGAAGATGTCTTCGCGTTCCGACAGAGACATCCGTTCCATGCCTGTAACCTAAAGGCACACAGTACAAAAACGCGTCGAGGACAGCTCCAGGACCCACAGAGGACAGTACCCGTTGAGGCAAACTCTTCCAGCGCCTCCTGACCCCCGCTTCAAAGCCACCCAGCAGAATCCAGAGACAACCCTGAGACAAAACTGCTCCCCAGCAGCTACTGCTCCCCACCTACGGGAGCACCTCTACACCTAGAACTCCCTCCACGCGCGTCTCCTCGCCTTTCTCACACCTTCCTCCCTCACAGCCACGTCCACGCCCAGGCCCTCAGAATTGCTCCAGAGGCCGTCCCACCCACCTTCACAGCGCTTTGGCCTTTAAGTCTCTTGGTCTTGATCTGGTTCCGGTTACAGAGCTCCCAGCAGCTGGGTGACAGGATCACGTCACTTGCATTGGCAAGGTTTTGGGCCTGCCACACTTCACCCACGGCCTGGCCAAGGATCAGGAAGTGCTGCTGCTTTTTGTCTCCAACAGTCAGGAGGGACATATGCCCTGCAGAGATCCCTGGTGAGAGACAAGCACAACTGATGCAGAGAGCATTTTTACCTCCACAGCCCGCCACAGCTCAGCTCCTCCCAGGCCAACTTTGAAGCTCAGCCCTGGAGCCAGGCTCTTCCGCTCAACTGCTTCGAGCGCAGGCGTCCCACTTGATGGATTCAGGATCGATCGTGGCCGGGGAGGGGGTCCTAATCAGGGGCCCCACACCGGCACGTTGGCCAGCCACCGGCTCACTTTGCATGCAGGCAGCTCGTGAACGCCTGCCTGAGAACGCGCAGCAGCCTAACGCAGCACTCCCCGTACCTATCTTCAGTCGGAGCTTCAGACCCACGTCCGTCTCACGGATCCTGTACTTCTCCTGGATTTGCTGGCTACACTGCAGCACCAGGCTGATGGTGTCTCTCAGCTGCGCGTGCTTTGCTCTCCACAGCACCAGCACAGCATCCCCTGGGGAAAGCGAGGGGACAGGGACGGCTCTCGTGACACCTGACGCTCCCTGACCTGCACCCACCGGCCGGGACAGCGGAAGCCAGCAGGCGTGCCAGGGAAAACGCGTTTGGGTGAAGGCATCCTCCTCAACTACAGCACCCTGGCCACAGGCACACCTCCCCCTCTGCCCCGCCAGCTACAACTGCAGCCACGCCGCCAGGGCCCGGGACGGCAGCTCCCCCTGGGCACCTGCGTGCCAGCAGAGCCACCCCTCGGGGCTCTGCCGGCTCGCGCCTCTGTCTCCCCTCTCCCCTCGCACTCGTCTGCAGCTGCAGCAGACAAGGCCACGTCTCTTTTACGCACACGTACCTGCAAACTTCAAGATGTCTCCACCAAAAGCCAGCAGCTCTGCAGACCAAAAAAAAAACACAAGAAGAGCTGCAGCTAGGCCTTCTTCAGGAAGGCCGCAGGACAAGCCGCTCTGCTCAGACAGCAGCACAAGAGCAGCGGTGCTTTGGGGGCACAACTTAGCAAACGTAGCAGCTACACTGCTCACAGGGACCACGGCCCTGGGACCTACGCTACTGTGCCCTGTGACAAGGCCCCAGGGAAGGCAACGCACACTTTGGTCAGCGCCCCCATCCCCAGCTCATTTGGGCACTAACACTGGCTAGATGCCCCCGCTCCCCCCTGCGCCCCAACACCAGCAAAATCTTCCTCCATCACTGAACAGCGGTCACTCCACAAGCCCAAGGGTGGGTGCTGAGAAAGCGGGCACCTCCTTAGTCTTTGTGGGGAGCAGAAAGCACCTGCCAGAAGAGCCCAGCTGCTCTCGGCGGCTCTCAGCCCCATAGGAACCCCCAGCCCGCGCAAGGAGGAGGCGGCGGCGGCAGCAGCAGCAGCAGCAGCAGCAGCAGCAGCAGGCTGCCCAGCACCTCCCTCTCGTCGTGGCCCAATCCCACACAGTCCTGCAGAACGGCACTTACCCTCCAAAATGTCACCCATGTAGCGATTGAGGGTTTGCGTTACCTCATCCGCACCCCGCTCTATGCTGATGCTCTGGCTGAATTTCTCTGTCAGAGCAGTGAAACCTGCAACAGGGACACACAGGCACAAAGAAATCAGGACGCGTCTACAGGGCCAAAGGACCTGGCACTTTCCACGTCGCTTTCAGCCAGCCAAGGGAACCACGCTCCGGGAGAACCCAGGCGCGCCCCTGACAGCAGCCACAGCCCTCTAATTCCACCCGCGCTTCTGAGCGCTCGCTGACGGGCGCCTTCCCCATGCTCACACCCACCCGTTACGCCTAGCTCCTGCACTTGGCTGCCACCCTCCAGCACGTCCCCCGGCTGCCTCCCCTCTTGCCTACAGCCAGGCAACACCCTGAGCTAGAAAGCCCACGAGGCCTTTGCCAACTAACGCAGCACCTGGCCAGCCGGCTCCTCTGCGCAGCAGCTGCTCCTCCAAGTTTGCCCTGACAAAGACTAACAAGGGGGAGGCAAGGCAGCCAGGCCTCCTCTCCCAGGCCTCCATGAGCCAGAGCCTGGCCCACCTCACACCTCCCCAAAGCTCCAGAGAGAGCACTGCAGGCAACAGCGCGGGCCCAAGCTGCTGCTCCGGCAGCCTCAGGGCTCCCTAACGCACGCTGCTCTGAGCAGACGGCTGACCACAAGCAGGCCGCAGGGCTGCTGCCAGCAAAGACCACCCCCAGGCTGTGACCTCAGCTACGTCCGAGCGCTACTTCCCCAAAGCGGAAGACCTCAGCGGCAAACGACATCTCCTTTGACCCCTTCTCTACCACAGGCGGGACGACCAGGGCTCCAAAAGGCCCGCTAAGTCCCAGCGGCTCGGGTCGGGGACTCCTCCTCAGTGCCCGCCCTTCATAACGCTTTGACCCACCTGACACATCAGCAAAGAGCAGCACTCCATGGAAGTTCTGAACGCAACGGTTCTCCTGCTTCAAGTCCTCAGACAAAAGCAGGTCGGGGACGTAAGCAGCTACTTCCCCCAGTTCTGAGCAGTGCTTTGACCTTCGCTCCCAGGCACAAGACATCGTCAGCGCCCTGGGGTACCTGCGGTACCTCAGTACAAGACGACCCACCGTGCCCACCAGGGAGGACGACCAGACACCACTGCACAGCGTTGCGCACTGGCCTTTGGGAGGCGCGGCTGGCCCTCTGTCACCAAGGGGCCGGGGGAGGTCACAGTCGGCTCACAGTGACATCGTCCGCGTGTCATCATTTACCTGTCCACTGTCGCCTACGCTGATCCGGCTAACAGTGACAGCCTCGGCAAGGCACCGCTTACCCAGCAACTGCCGGGAAGCTGCCCCCCGCTCCCTCCCTACGCCGAGCCGGTTGCTCAGAGGTGGCTAGCGCGACGCAGTTGTCTCCCGTACAGAGCTGAAGGAGGCTCGCACAGCGACTGACCTCCACCCGTGGCCGAAACAGCAGCTGCTTCCCACGTTCCCAAGCGCAAAGGGCCTAACAGACGTGCTGACAGCCAGCAGCCCAGGCTTCCCCAAAAGCACGGCCACTGCAGCACGCAGCTGGGCATTTCCGGGGCTGCTCGGAGGACTTGTATTTCTTTGCAAAAAGAAGTGGGGCTTTCCCGGGGGGGGCAGCGGGGGACACAGCCAACCTCCATCCACACGGCTCCTGGGGGAGGCCGGGAGGAGATGGACAGGGCTGGGCCAGGACCACGGCGCACCGACGTATCAGAGAGGGCAAGACAAAGTCCAAAGCCGCAGCAGGAGGCAGCTCCAGGTCCCTGCTCCGAGTGAGAACGCTGTTGTAAACCTTGCATGCCCCAGGGAAACAGAGCCACGCTGGGCACCCTGGCTCACGCACGGCCCTCTGCCTCCAGGCAGGCAAAGGCAGCTCCCCGTCCACCTTAGCCGCTGCCCCGAGCCACACAACTGCTGCCACCAAAGCAGCAGCACTGAGGAGAGCCGGGCTCTACGGGGGACGAGGGCTAGCAGCCAAGGCCGCGCTCCGCGCGCGCCAAAGCTGCCCTTCTCCCCAGTCGCTCAGAGGAGCAGCTGCACGAGTTGGCGTGCCTGCCACACGGTGACACTCAGCGGCTGCTTGCCCAGGCAGCCTCCAGTGTCCCTCTCGGACTGTGCCTCTCCCTCAGGCAATGGCCAGGCGAGGGAGCACCAGCCCCTCCCAGGCCTGGGGGACCAGGTGCTTTAGACAAGCCTGTGCCCTTGCGCTGCTGACCTCAAACAGCAGAGCACTTGACAGCAGAAACCAGCCTGCCTTCTTTCCTGCTGCCTCAGCACTCAGAGAGAGGCTACCAAGATGGTCTCTCTTCTTGCCTCCAGAAGGCTCCCCCTGCTGCCTCGGGGCCCACCAAAGTCTCCCAAGCAAGCACAAGTCACTTGCACCCAACACACACAACTGCAACCTGCTGGCGACAGCCAGGCACACACACCGAGCCAAGCCCAGGTTCGGAACGCTGCTTGCCAGCCCAGCTCACACGCTTCCTCCTTCCTCCTTCCCACGAGGCAGGCAAAGCGGTCACCCGTACGGGAGACTGACGATGCAGGCCGACCGAGCAGGCTTGCTCTGCCTCCTCAGGAAGAGCGCGCAGCAGCGTGACGACGCCTAGGCCAACGCTCTCTCTTGCCAGTGAGCAGCAAGGGCTGGCTGCTCCCCAAGGCAAGCTCAGCTGGGAGCTGGGCCGACCCCAGCACAAGCAGCGCCCTCGCCCACAGGGGCATCCCTCTTGGCTACATCTATATGCACACACGTACATCCATTCTCCACTAAGGAGCTCTCATCCGCATCAACCAGAGAGGGCAACAGGATGAGGCCGCTAGTGCTGTTGACTTTTCTGACTAGGGAACACTTCAAACCAGTCCCGCTTCCAGAAAAACACCCTCCCACCCTCCCCACCTCAGCAACCACTTGGCCCTACACCAGGGCCAAGCTCCTCCTGCAGCCGGCTCAAGCGCTTACACAGCGCCACAGGGAACTGCACTAGGGCGAGGGGGAGAGAATTTCTTGCACTGCTTTACAGCCCTCGACTCTTGTGAGCACTAACAACGGGGGTGGTGGCTTCCCCGCCGCCTAGCTTTCCCAATAAACCACAGGCCAGAGACTCTCGTGGCACGCCTTCAGCGTCCTCTTGCTGTGGTCTGTGACTCCATACAGAACGCTGAGATGATGGCAGTGTTTCTTTATTTAACCCCTGGAAGAGCATCCTCGCTCGGCCGTGCTGGCAGCTTCAGCAGGTACCTGCAGCTACAGACTTCAGGCTTTGCTTGCTTCAGCTGGGGAAAACGTGGCGCTGTCTCCAGCCACAAGTCTCCCACGGGGCCCTTGCCAGTGAACCACCGCTCCTGAGGAAAACAAAAGCCCAAGTGAGAGCCGCGAAGAACAGGAGGTCCCCAGAGCCACAGGCGCGGTCCGGGAAGGCAAGCGAGGCCTCTCGCAGTAGCTTCTTCCACCCATCACCCAATTTGCCGTGCTGCAAAAGCCTATCAGGGAGGGCAAGGAGAGGGAACGCAAAGGAAACCTCCTCCAGCCAGGTTCAGGCTGGCTCCCAGAGCTGGCTCAAGGGAGAGGCAGAGATTCCACTCCACCGCTCCTCAGCCCAGCAGAGATGCTGGGAAGGAGCGGCATGCTGCAGCGCCTGCTGCTCCCTCGCGTGTCCTTCCAGCCCCTCCTGAGGGAAGGGCATCGCAGCTGCCACTGCCCTCCTGCTGAGGAGGGCTAGCAGCCCCTACCAGCTCGCCAAGGACTTTCGGCACACGCTCCTGAAGCTCGCTGGGGGCTTTCCCTACGTGGACCTGCCGGAGTACAGTCCGCGCCACCTTCTCCTAGGGCATGCCAAACCTCTGCCCAGGGAGCAACTCAGAGGCAAAGAGGATCCACTTACAGCGCTCATCTCCAGCCAAGTCTTCTCCAGGAGGTTGCCATTCGCCTCACAGGCTTGGAGGCCCTGCCTGAGGCACAACAGGCTCTGGTCTTTGTTACCCAGCATGCAGAAAACGTACGCTTTCAGATGGTAGGCTCTGGGGTAGAAGACGGGGCTTGTAGAGCACCGAGCAAAAACCTCTTCCACAAGCTACCGAGAGAACAACGGAGAGGCACGTCAGCAGAAGTCATCGAGCTGGGCGATGGCTCGGCACTGAGGACCGCACCTATTCCCCAAAGGGGAAAGCAGCCGCAAAGGCACAAGGAGCACGCAGCTAGCAAGGCTGAGATACCACACAAGTCTCTCCCGAGCCATAAGCCCTCACATGCAGCAGGCATTTCAGCAGGGCTCACTAGCTAGCTCATGGCTGTGCAAGTCTCTTCTCCTGTCTTGCAGACCATTCCCATCCCCACAAGGGAATCCTCACGTGCCCAGGAAGACCCCCGTCACCTCACTGCCTTCTCTACCACCTCTTGCTGCCGCCCCAGGGGGGAGCAGCCTCTTGCCATGTTCCTCTCTAACCCACTACCACACTCTGCCTCTAGCCTGGCTCCATCCCAGCGCGGCTGCTTCGCCCTGGCCTTGCCAATCCACTGCTGCTCGCAACACAGCTTTCCCTAGAGGCCCCTCACAGCGTGCACACCCCCCTCCTCCTCTTCCCTCACCCTTAGAGCCCTGCTGCGGCTCTCCCGGGCCCTCGCCGAGCTGCGCTCAATGTCGTTCCGCAGCACCAGCGTGTAGCACTCCAGGAGCCGGCTGCATGCTTGGGTGGCCAAAACGGAGGCGTCAGCTCTCTTCAGCAGCCTCTTGGCCTTTTCAAAGGGCTTCTGGAACTCGGCCCACTGCCCAAGCCTTCCAAACCTACACCATCCAGAGAGAAACACACACACACACACACACACACGTTTTGTAGAGTACTTGATCAAGTACTCTACACCCCAGCGACGGCCGCCTTGTTGGACAGGGCACGGGGGACACGACAGGCCCAGAGCTCCCACCTCCCCTGCCAGAACCACTGCCTGGGCCTCTCGCCAGTCTAAGCACCTCTGTAACTTACCAAAGAGCCAGGGACGAATACAGTCCAAGCAGGATGCTGTTGTGCGAGCTGAGGATGTGGTTTGCTTCGTTCTGCTCAACGAAGCTCCTGCACTCTTCAAATGACTTGTACTCCCAGCCTGTAATACAAATGCATCGCAGAGAAGCAGTGCCGCCCTCCGCTGCCTTGTTTTCCCTCGGGCATTCGTAGCAGGACAAAGCTCAAGCACAGCTGGAGAATTTCTGGGCAGGTAAACCACTCAGAGAGCAAGCAAAACCAAACAGGAACAAGGCAAGGGCTGGAGTTCTAGCCTAGCTCCTCAGGGCTAGTCAAGCGCCACACAAATATCTATTCCCTTTTCTTCAGCAGCTTTCGAGCGCTGACAGACACACGCTGCCATTGACCAGCAAGCGACAGCCACTCCATAGCGTAGGCTGTTAGATGCCTCCTGGTCAGGCACATCCCCCAGCACTGCTAGGCCCGCCTCCCCAGGAGCCAGAGCAGAGCGAGCCTGGGAAGAGGTTTCAGAAAGGGGAATCTCAAAACACGGGAAGCAAAGAGGGAAATTGCCAGCATTTTGAAATCACTCTGGGATCACCTGTAGAACATGCAAACAAAGACAGGGGAGGCAGGAAAGACAGACAAAGACACACCCAGAGCCAAAGAGCCCGGGACTCGGCCCAGGAAGTGAAAGCGTGGCTGGAGGCTCTGGCGTCCGTGTTGTAGCAGGAGAAAAAGCATCTTTGCAAGCCTCCTGGCTCTCTGGGGCCCTCCTCACTGAGCACTTACCAGCGTAAAGCAACAGGTCTAAGCAGCAGGAGAAGAAGTATGCCTGCCCAATGATGCTGTGCTCTGCAGCCACCTGCTTCTCGAGCCTGCGCAGCACTTCCTCACATTCTGGGTACCTGCGGAGGAACACAGCGAGCCTCCATGGAGCCTCTCCGCGGGGTGGGATCCCAGTCACCACCTCCGGACGCTCCCCGCTCCCCTTCCCATCATCCCGCTCTCCCTGCGCTGCTCTTTCTGGCATCGCCATCAGAGGTTCTCCATCAGACAGTTGTTCATCTTTTGGCAACAAGTCTCCGGAGAAAGGCCTCAGGGACCCCGGCCCAAACGGCAAGCCCCGGAGCAAAACTCAGGCATCCTTCCCATGCAAGCCAGTGCTTTCCCATTGGCCCAGCAGCAGAGCTACTCACCTTTCCATCAAAGTCTTTGTCAGGAAAAGCAGGCCAAAGAGCACGCACAGCTCCCCACTGCCCTCCGCACTCGCCCACATGACGCGTTTGCTTCGGAAACTGCTCCTCTCGAGACCTCCCCCTGGACGACTGCCGTCTCGGGCACCGGTGCCGCGTGGCATGGAAAGGCCCGCGTCCACCCAACCAAACATGGCTAGCGCCCCCAACACAACGAGCGCCTCCCTGCGCTAGGCTCGCTCCTAAACCAGGCCTGGGAATTGCCTGCGGCAAGCGCTACCTGGCAAGGGCCAGAACCGAGCCAGGAACTGTTCCAGCAGTTTCACAGCACACACTCACGCTCCCCAACAGCCAGCCACGGTCCTTGGCATTGTTTAATTTACCAGCGTCCATACAGCCAGCGAGTATCCAATAAGAAACCAAGCAGCCCTCTTTGCTGCGCGCAGAGAATGACACAAGAAGGATCTCAGGTGGCCCCCCGACCCTGCGCAACCAGCAGTCTGTCCCGCAGCAGCATTACCTCATCTGCAGAAAGAGCGCCGCAAAGAGCGTGGCGAGAACCTCGCAGTCCAGGTCGGGCTTCTCCAGCTCCATCCACAGGCTCTTGGCGCGATAGCCTGCCAAGAAAACAAGCAGGCTCGCACAGGCTCCCTCTGCGGAGATGCCTTCTCGCAGGCAGCGGGGGCAGTACGTACCTACGTCGACAGAGAGGGGCAGATTCCCCAGGCTGAGGTTCAGATGGCTCAGGGCCTGGGCAAATTTGGCGGCCTTTAATACCCCTCCTCCAAAGAGCTCGACGTCAGAGCTAAGCTGGATGGCCGCCCGCCCGTACTGCAGCCACTCTTCCTGGCAGCCCAGGTCCTGGCAGCACCGCGCATATTCCATGTAGGACAACAGGATCTAAAACGGTCCAGACAGGAGACTGTACAAGACTGAATGTCGCCAGGGTGATTCTCTGGCCTAGACGGCTCAGGGCAGAAACCCAACGGCCAGCTTCTCTCTTCTCTTCTGCTCTCAGGGCTCTCACCCCTACGACAAACGGTTCTTAGGACTGCCGCTGCTAACTGCGGCCGTGGCGAGACGAGGGCCCCAGCGGGGTGCTGCCTTCAAGCCACAACCAGCCCAACGCTTACAACGGTGAAACAAACGCCATGAGAGCGACTACCAGGAAGAAGAGCAACGCACGTCTGCTGGAAGTTTGTAAAGCAAAGTTCAGGGACGGGTACCACTCCGTCGCGTTTGGCCTCTTCTTGCCGCCCCGGGCAGACCCTGCTGGTACTCTAGGCGGGCCAGGGGAAAGGAGCTATGTCAGAAACGCGTCTGCTGCCGCAGAGAGGAGGCACTCACGTGACTCGCATCCTCAGACTCCTCGGCCGTGTTGACCTTCATGAGCGCTGCCAGGCGCGACAGCCTCCGGCCCCTGGAAGTGCCCTCCAGGCTGAAGAGCTGCCGCAGCAAGGAAAGGCAGTGGCTCTGCCGGAACAGCCAGGGCAGCCTCTCCCTCCTGCCACACAAGAGAAACCGCTGGGCCACAGCCACTAGCTACACAGTGCCAGGTCAGGCAGGGCCAGGGGAAGCAGGGCGACAGAGGAGGCAGCTGCACCTGCTCCCAGCAGGGCGGCAGCTGATGCAGGCCGGGCTGCAGGCATGGAAGCGGCAGAGCCAAGAAGCACCACCGGGGAAAGATCGCTGCTAGCGAGAACGGGTTGGCACTACAGCCCAGGGAGGGCGAAGCAAAGCCGGGCACCGCGAGGGAAAGGCTTGTTCTACGGCAGCCTTGCACCTGGCTGCAACCCCCGAGCTTCCTCATTCTCACACCTCCCCTCCACTTACCCCTCCATGCCCACGTCCTGCTCCTCCCTGCCGGCTCCCTTTCCTCTGCAGCCTGTGCTCCCTGGGAACATCTCTCTGCTCTCACCCCCACCATCCCCCACAAGGCAACACGTGCCCGCTCCCCCCACCCAGGAGCCTCCAGGTCCCTCAGCAGCTTTCCCCATGCTAACACCTATGCTCAGGGAAAGTCTGGGCTTAAGCCGAGGCAGGTGTGGGCCTAGGTGCCCGGCACCACGCAGGAAACGCCTCTTCCTTCCCTTCTCTTTCCCTTCGGCTTCTTACCCTGCCTCTTGATGAAGGGAGGACTCTTTGTTCTTCCTGTGGGAGGCACGCTCTGACTTCTCCAGCAGAAACTGGAAGACGACGCCAGCTGAGGTGAGGGGCAATTTTCTCTTCAGCAGGCTCAATGCCTTCCTGAGCGTCTTCTTTGCCAGCTCCATGCAGCCCATGTTGTAGCAGACCTGCACAGGAGAAGGCTTCTTCAGACAGTCCCAAAGGGCTCCGACTGAGCACGCACCACATTTCAAGGCTCTGCCTGAACCGAGGCCGAGGGCCTCGACCGCTTTTGGCCGGAGGCTGAAGCGCTCACAGGAAAGGCTGCTGGTAGCGGCCGTGCCTCAAAATGCCAGGCCTATCGCCGCTGCCGCCACCCCCCACAAAGGCGTCCAACTCCACCCACCAGCAGAGCCCTCAGAACCTCCCTGGCACTTTACCTCCCCTTTCAGGCTCAGGAAGGTGGCTTCTTCAAAGCAGGCAAGCACATCGGCTTTCTCAGCCGCTGAGCTCCTCACGACCTCTGCTTTCTTCAGGTTCATAAAGGCCTTGGAACAAGCACACAGAGAGCAGGTGAGCGTTGGTGCAGAGCCTGCATCCAGCCCCATCGTTCCCAGTTGCCTCCAGCAGCTCTCTGAGGAGGGCACGCATCTGCCCCTGGCGATGCCCACCCTAACACAGCCCACGGGCACGAGTGCTCCTTCGCACCACCTCCTGGCGCGTGCGCCTTGTGCAAAGGTCCTGCTTCTCTGCCCCGCCTCCCTTGCCCCAGGAGAGGCAAACGGGGGGGAGAAGCCTGGCTCTGACGCCAGCGGTTCAGCCCCAAGTCCCCACAGAGGCACGTCCTAGTGCAATGGCAAAATCGGCTTGCCCAGGACAAGGCAACTGAGAGGCCTCCTTGTGCAGTGGGCTCCGGCAAGCAGGGCGACTCACCAGGTAGTTGTCGGAGACGTGCAAGTAGGCAGCCGCGCACTCCAGCAGGTAATAAAGGGCTCTGCCATCGTTGCCCATTGCCATGTGGTGGTGAGCCAGCGGCACAAGCACCAAATCCACAATGGCCCTGCATTCACAGGCACACGCGGCACCGGGCGTCCCTTTGGCCTTGCTGGGCACCGTAGCTACGCGTTCCGTCCTGGCCAGAAACTGCTCTGCCGCTCTACTCAGAGACAAAGATCACGCAGAAAGACGACGCACGCTAGCATCACCTATACCGCTCCGTCTGCCTAGACTAACAGCATATTCTAGCGCAGCACAAGCAAGGCCCTGTGCACACGCGCGCCATACGGGAGCGCTGGGTTTCACAGCTTTCCCAGGCGTGCAGAGGGCTGGCCGCTTATTCTTTCAGCCCCCCGCATTCACAACCACAGTTTCCCAGCAGCGTTCCACATTACAGTTGACACGGGCGACCCCCGAGTGGCCTGGCTCCCCCCATCCTTGCTCCGTCTTCCCCCTGTGCTCCTCCCTCCCTTCCGCTCTTGTCTTCCCTCCTCGCTCGAGAGCTGTGGCTCTGCCCTGACTGCAAGCCAGTACCACTCACTAACACAGCGCTTGGGCGCAGGATTCGTTTTCTTCCACTGCAGCAACGTCAACCCGCGCGCGCTGAGCAGTCTTCTCGCGCGCCGTAGCCCCAGAGCCCAAGGCGAGCGGGGCCAGGCAGGGCAAAACGGGGGCGAGGAGCAACATCGCCCCTTTCAAGCCCTAGCAAACTATTCCTTTGGCTTTAGCGGTAACAAGATCCACGAGGACGCGATGCTGTTGGTGCCTTTGCTGACCCTGCTCTGGAGCAACGCTGCTCTTGGCCACAGGGAGGAAGTCAAGCAGGCCTTTCTGCCACCTTCCAGCAGCCCCCCTGCTCCCGCTGGCTGCTTTGCCCCTGCACACCTCGCAACATTGCTCTCCTACAGCTAGGAAGGCAGGGCTGGCTCCGCCCTAACGTGACCATCGTCACCCTGATCCCACTGGCTTCCTCCAAGAGGCTCATCTCCAGGGCCACCCCATCCCAGCTCCCACCCAACAGGCCAGCTCTTTCCTGAGCTAGAGTCACAGCCAGCAGGCACAACTGCAAACTCCACTTGCCCCCTCTGCAGACCCTGAGCCCGCTGACTTCCCAACGTAACCAAAACCTACTCTCCTCACCGAAAAGTCTCCTCCAAGAAGCTCTTCTCTTTCTGCAGGGCTTTTGCAGTACCTGGAAACAAAGCACGAGTTAAACGCTTCCTCACCTCACACGCGGGAAGAGCTGCATCTTGCCATGCTCCATCCGAAAGGGGAGGAGAGCAGAGTCAAAGGGACCGACGGCAGCTCTCTTCCTGGCCTCTTCCCCCGAGAGCTGCCTTCCCGGCAGGGCTGTTACGTTTTGGGCAAGCGTAGCACACCCACCAGGAAAGGCGCCTCAGCCTGCGGGGCCGGGGGGTGCACCGCAAGGCTCTTGTCACTGCAAGGACATGGGCTGCTCTCCGGTCATTCCAGGGAAACGCAGGAGGGCGTTCCGGGGCACAGAGGCTCTACGCTGTGCCCACAGCATGGCTCTGCTGGTGCAGCTGGCCTCAGTGGAGGACTAAGCTAGTCTCAGGGAAGCCTCTCCCCTCTGCTGACAGCATCCCTAGGCTTCAGCAAAACGCTTCTGCGGACGGCGCTTGAGACAGAGCAGCGCTTCCATTAATTGCGCAAGCACAGTGCGGAGGGCCCAGGCTCCAAAGCACGGCAGCTAGCATACCCGGAGTGGCACGGAGCTCATCCCTCTTCAACTCCTCCTTTCTGAGCAGGGAGGCCTCCCAGCTGGACGAGCAGCGTTCGCTGGCACGGTCGTCGCAGCTCTCTGCCTCCCGGGTGCTGCCGAGGGCCAAGCGGTGGAAGGCCACAAAGTCCCCTCCACCGCAGCACTGGCACTTGTGCGCTTGCCTCTCCAGGAAGGCCGCGCACTTGCGGTGCATGGCCACCCTCTGTCCCTTGGGCCACAGCTCGTAGGCAGCCTCCCGCAGCAGTGGGGCGCAGAAGGTCAGGACGCCAGACTGCAGCCTCGCGGTCTTCTCGGTCTCGCCCCAGCACCGCTTCTGGGCACCTGAAAGGCAACGGGGCTTCACATCAGCCACAGCTGGGGCCACAGCCGGGGGACGAAAGACAGGCCTTGGCGTGGATCCTTGGCAGGAAACCAGCGCTCCTGCACTCGGAACCTCGCAGCGCTAGGGTGAAAGGGACCCGTTTGCCTTGCCGACACCAGCACAGCCTGCGCAACAGGCTACTGCCCTGCGCTCTCCCTCCCAACGCACAGCCTTCAGCTGCACTCCCGCAAGCAGCTGCCGAGGCTGCTGGCAGCAGAAGCAAGGCCGGCCATTTGGCCCATTACACACCACCGGAGGGGGCAGTGCAGCGTGCCCTGGCGAGCCCCGCCAGGCACACAGCCGGGAGCAGCAGGAGCCTACCACGCTCCCGGGGGCGCATTATCACCACTTACCGCTCTCTTCCTCCAGAGAGGTGGCGGGCCCCTTGGTGGGAACACTGCTGCCTTCTGGCACCTTCCCAGCATTCAGCCACTTCAAGATGTTGCCTCTCACCAGGACATTCAACGCCTTGTTCATCTTGGTCCTGGTCCACCTGGGAAGGAGGCGTAACAGCAGCTCGGTGGTAAACGTCGGCCCGATGACGGCTGCGCACTTCAAGACCATCCGCTCCGAGGGCTTCATGCTGTCCACCTCAGCCAGCGCAATCCCTGTCAAAAACAAGCCACAGCTCTCTCTCTTGCCCCCTCCCAAGCCTGAGGCTGCCGAGGCTGCCTTAGCTTCCCCACACCAGACGCTACATTTGTAGCCTTCTTTCCTAGGGACCAAACCCCTTGGGCAGTCGCAACCCAGGGCACACAGACACCCAGCCTCTCTCTAGCCCATGCCCCGGGAAAGAACCTCCGTGCAGCCGCCAGCCGCCGCAGCGGGGCTCGGCCCCTCACCTTTCAAGGTGGAGGGAAGCACGATGCTCTGCAGGTTCACGTCAGGTCTGATGGTGCACACCCTGCGCTCCTTCCCCGCGCTGGAGCTCCAGGAGGCTGCGGCAGGGGAAGCCTCCGTTACAGAAGCTGAGCGGAGCAAGAGAGCAGCGTAAAGCGATTTTCAAAGGGAGACGATTCAGGCCGTCACCTCCTGCTTGCCCTCCATCTTCCACCCTTTAGCATTCATCCCCCCCCGGGCAGGTCTTACAGCAGCTGGGCCCTGCGCTCCGTGGCAGCATAAATCCACCGCGCGGCTGCACCCAAGGAACACTGCAGCCACGCCACTCTCCGCCCTGCTCCACAATAACCGCCCCCGTTCATGCTGCCTCCAGACAATACCAGGGCTTAGCTCAGTGCCAGGGAGCGTCTCTTCCCCTCCTTTGCAATTTTCTGCCCCGTCCGCATTGCTTCGCCCCACAAAGCCACCCAAACTCCCCAGCCTGTGCTTAGGCTAGCCCAGCAGCAAGGCATGCAGGAGCCCACGCCTGAGCCAGGCCAAGGCCTCTACTGCTGCAACACCAGCCTGGGCCAACTTCACAGGGGAAGCCCAGGGCAACAACGCGCTCTGGAAGATGCGCCACAGCAACCAGGCCGTCAGCCACAACGGCGCTTACTGAAGAAGCTCTCCCACTTGTCCTCCATTTTCTCGCCCTTCCGCAGCAGGTGGAACAAGAGCATGTCGCGGCGCTTAAGGTCGCTCAGCAGTTCCTCGCAGTAATATGGGATCCCGTAGCTTCTCTGCATCAGGAACCTGGAAAGGAGCAGATCCAGCAGGGACTGACACAGGCAAAGCAAGGTGGGACACGTTTCAGACCAGCCTCTTTGCCACAGCTACACCTCCCTTTTGAACAGGCCAGCACTCCCACTGCCTTTGGCATCTGAGCTGCCCGGAAGATACAGCGGTTGCTGGAACGCGCAGGAAAAGAGTCGCGCGCAGTGCCCAAGGCACAGAGCTGCAAGCCTCGTCTCTCCTGGCCCCAACAGCCTAGATGCTCTCCGGCACCAGTGAGAGCCTCGGCCCCAGCAACAAATCGCCCCCCACTGCCCCACCACGTTCGTTCCCTCCTGCCCTCTGCAGCGGGTCAACCCCTCGCAAAGAGCTCCGAGGCCCCGCCTGGGACTTACGTCTCTAGGGCCCTGGGCACGCTGACAACTCCCAGCTCCCGGCAGGCTTTCTGCACAACAGCTGAAGCTTTCAGCTCTCCCAGATGAACGTGGGTCGTTTGCTGCAACTTCATGATGTCTGCTGCAGCTTCGCAGAGCCTCTGTCTTCCGTAGCGAGCAGGAGCAAAGCCCATGACCACAAAGAGCGGGACATCTCTCAGCACATGCAACATAACAGCCCAGGAGGCAGAGTCAATGTAGTGCGCGTTGTCGATGACAAACAGGACAAGCTCGTCTTCAACGATCTGAAACAAGCACGTTGGTCTGGGTGGATTCTGAGGGATTCTCAAGCATCTTCCACAGGACAGACTTTGGCCGGCCTCTCCCCACACAGAGGACGCGCAGAAGTCGCTCTCCTCTCCCCAGCTACCTCTTCGTTCGCAATCTCACCCGCTCTTCCGTGCTCCGAGACTCTTAAGCTCCCTCGGGCACGGTGGCACGGAAAGACACCGTTCCTCCTCCTCCGGAGCACATGCCCTCCAACTTCACAGGAGCAAAGTTATCAGGGGGCATGGCACGCGGAGTTTAGCCTCTGCAGGGCAATGACTCCGGTACACTGTCCTCCCACCAGCTCCCACCACTCTCCTGCAGAGCCCTCAGCCTGCGGCCTTGCTTTCCTTCTCTGACCCAGGATGGGGAGAACGGCTCACCTTCTGTAGCAGTTTCTTGAAAACCAACCCCAATTCCGTTGTCCTTTGAGCGCCGCTCATCTTGGACACCTTCTCCGACAGGGGAAACTGGCCAGAAAAGCAGAGTCACAGAGAAACAGCCTTTCAGGGCGGTTCAGCACACCTGCCCACCACGCAAGTCCAAGCGAGCAAAACGCCTCTGCTGCCCTCAGCATCTTACCTCTCCCCCCACACAGTGGAGAGGAGACGCAGCGCGCACGTCACCGGGAGCCTACAACGGAGGCCCTCTGCTGAGGGTCTCTGGCAGAGCTCTTGCAGGGAGGCATGAGGGGGGGAGAAGAGCTTCTTCCCTCGCCGTGGCAATCGCGCGAGGGAGCAGGCTGCTCACGCACCAGTGAACTCAGCACCAGCTCATCGGCCCCCTCTCAAAGCCTCTCTGCAATGCCCTTTCCAGGCTGCTGAGCAAGACACCAGGAACTGCCTGCAGCAGCCTGGCACCTGCACTCACCCCTAACAAGGAGCCCCCTCGCCCCCCTCTTTGGACCCACAAACAGAAGCCCAGCCTGTGCTACCCTCCTGCTACTCCCACCACGGAGCTAAGCCCACTCCCCAGCACGGTGTCCCAACCACAACAGCCACAGGACGGCTCACAAGCAGGCCTTCGCCACGGCCACAGAGGCCTCTCGCTCTCACCTTAACGACGAAAGGCACATTGAGGAGGCAGTAGCTGCTCTCTTCCACCAGCCCTTGGAGCTTTTCCTGCAGGGCGAGCTCTCTGGCACTGCACGATTTACAGGCCTGCAGGCCCATGGCCACAGCCAGCACCATGTGCATGGCAGAGTAGACCTGCTTCAGGTTGAGCTCCAGCGCTTCCACAGCCACTACCCTGCCATGCAGAAGCAAAAGGCACTGAGATTCAGAGAGGGACCCAAGCAGCCGCAGGCTTCTCACACTAAGCTCTAGGGGAGAGGCGGAATCCAGGGCCACTTGGGTTTCTTCTCTTGGCTCCGCAGCTACGGCCAAAAGCCCTGACTGAGCTCGGGCTCTACTTTGCTTGGGGCCTGGCCCAAAGAAGGAAGCTCAACAGCAGTGGCTCCAGCAGCCACCTCTAGCTCCCTCAAGAGGCAGCAGGAGGGCACGCAGCTGCTCCTCAGCAGCAGCTCCTGCAGGCCTTGCAGGGATGCTGCAGTCCAAGGGCCACGCACCCGGGCAGAGGGCAGAGGGGCTCCAGTAGCCCACGGACATCAGCGGCTGGGCAGCGAAAGCGTTCCACAGCTCCCGGTCAGCAACACTCACCTGAGCCCAGCAGCCTGGCCTAAAGAGGCAAGCTCCGTAAGTAAATGGCTCTTTCCAGAGCCCGTCACGCCCTCAAACGCCATGATGTGGCTTGCTTTCTTATCCACATAGGCTTTCAAGTAACTTTCAAAGAGGGCAATCTCCTCCTCCCGACCTGGGAAGGCAAACAAGAAAGCGACCCGTTGCAGCGAGCTGAAAAGCAAACAGCCGTCGGCACCCTTCTCTCTCGCCGCCGCAGCGGGTCAGTCGGACCCAAGGAAATCTCCTCCCCGATCCCAACTACGGCCATCCCTTTAGCCCTGAGGCTGTGAGCAACTGCACACTGGAAAGGTCCCGCCACGCTAGCTATGCAGCACGGCAGGGAGCATCCGGCGCACGCCTCACCCTGCTTCCCACCTCTAGCTGCGGCCCAACCCCAAAGACAGGAACCAGCTAGGAGCCAAGGTATGCACCAAACCCTTAGGGCCACGCCAGGCAACGCCATCCCTCGCAAAAGCTTCTCCGTTCCCAGAGCGGAACTAACAGGTACCGACGGCAACAAATTGGCCTTCAGCAGACCAAGGCGTTCTCCACCTACCGAGCAACGGGGAAGAGCTGGGCCTCTCCTTCGTAACATCCATGCCAAACATGCTAGCGGGAGGAAGAGAAAAACAAAAGCCAATGAAGTAGGCAGAAGCTGGAGGACGTAGAGCCACGCGTGGAGCTGAGGGTGCGCTCCCGGGGACCCGCTCTTCTTTCGAGCCGGAGCGAATCCTGCCCACGCTCCCACTGGCCCAGCAGAGAGCGCAAACACCAAACGAGCACTAGCAAAGCTGCAGCCAGGAAGAAGCCCAACGGCCACAGTGGGACACCACACAGCATCAAGACTCGAGCGCCACAGGCCAAAGCCCAAGGAAGCGGAGACACGAGCAAGAAGCCAGGCAGTGCCGCTGGCTAGCACACTGCTGCACCCCGCAGGACAAGCCAAACAAGTCTCTGGTCCTGCCTACTGCTTCCCTGGCCTTTGCTCACAGGCAGCGCTTTCGAGAAGCGGGGCCCTGCAACAGCTGCTGTCAAGGCAAAGACGGGCAAGAAAAAACACTTCAAGCCACGACGTGCAACAGGACGACAAGGGTCACTTCTTGGGCCAAGGCGCCAAGCACCAGGCACCTTGGGCTCGAGTTTTTCTGAAGTTGCAAGGGGACGGCAACGTCAACGTTCCAAACAGCCTCCAAAGAGGATGCCAAACCCTGGCCCAGGGGAACACCTGAACTTTCACCAGGAGGCACTCAGGAACTGAGTCCTGGCCTGACCAAAAGCTTTCCGGGAGCGTCATGCTCGGAAGCAGCTGGGAGAAAACCTCCCTGGGGCAGAATTGCCACTGCGTTAGTCTTGCGCGCAATGGAGCAAGCACAGGGCAGAAAGCACAGCTGGAAGCCGTTTGGACCGGGGCTGCAAGGCCCCTCTGTGCCTACGGACACCTAAAAGCCTTCTCCACCCCTCCGGCATCACTCCCCGTCTCCTTACAGCAGGAGGCACCAGCGTAGGCAGGCCAAAAGCGTACCCATGCTCTGCCTTTCCATCTTCTCAGCCCCAGCGATGGGAGGGGTGGGCGGGGGCCAGCTCTGCACAACTCCTCTTTGCGGACCAAGACTGGACCCTGTGTGCCACCCTGCCCCCAACCAGCCCGCTCAAACAGGACACTCACGACTTCGCCGACACCCCCAGGTATTGATACACGGGGCCAGGATCGACAACCCCCTTCATCTTTGCCTCCGGCAGCTCCTCGAAGCACCATCGGGGCAGCCTAGAGGCTGCGTACGTCGCTGCGTCACAGGACACCAGCCCAGGGTAGTGCTCCATCAGCCGGGCTGCCAGATTCACCTTCTGGCCAATGACTGCCGCAGAGAGAGAGCACGCATTCACGTACCTATGAAACCAACCCGCTCCACCCTTCACCGCCAACGGCTGCATCACCTCCAGCACAGGCAAGCCCCAAACCGTTGGCAGCACAACCAGCAGGAACAACAAGGCTCTGAGCCTGGTCCCCCGCACCGCAGCGGCGCCCGCTCTGCCTCCCTCATTCCCCACAGGACACAGGCCAAGGCCTCGTCCCAGCCCAGCACATACGGGCAACAGGGTGTTCCCTGCCGCTCTGCCTCTTCCTTTGACACGCTGCTCCGGCTGAACAGACCCAGCCCAGCCACCCGCTCCTCAGCCAAACACCTCGTACCTGTGTATTCGTGCCTCACGCGATGGCCTACGACTCCGCAGAACACCGTCCCGCTGGTAACCCCGACAGACACGGCCCTGACACACACGGAGAGCGACAGGCGCTCAGCAGCGCCCGCGCACAGGCCTGCCTGCCCACCTACCTTCACCCCTTCACCCGGCTCCCCTCGCACCACCTCCCGCCCTGGCAGGGCAGACCTCGGGGACCTGCAGAGCTCCGCAGCGTAACGCCCCCAGGTGAAAGGGGCTCCCGAGAGCAGCCAGGCAGTTTTCAACCCTTCCCCTAAGGCCTCACAGCTGGGACGGGCGGAAAGTCCCTGACTCCAGCCAGCCTCAGCACGCCTCCTCGGCGCGGGCAAGAAGGGCACCTCTCAGGGCACTGTCTCCTTCCTCCCAGGGACAGAGGAGGCCAAGCTAGAGGGCACGTCTCGCTGAGAAACCATCCCTCCCTCCTTCCCCCGCGCAGTCCCAGGCAACGCGCCTCCCCACTCACTCGATTTTCCTAGGCCTCGAGGAGCACGCCTTGGAGATTTGAACAGCGCTTTCCAAGGCGTGAACGCTTTCGTCGGGCAGCTTCTCTCCAGGGAGTCCAAACACGCACAGGAACGTGCAGCCCTGCCAAGGACAGCGGCAGCACAGCTTGGGACAGCGCCTACGGCAAACGGCTCATGCCGTGCGAGTCGAGCCGCTGCCGAGAGCAGCAGAGCTTCAGGGCAACCCCCAGCCAGAGGGTGCTGATCCCAGCGCCGAGGCAGAGCTGCTTCTCCTTTCCCCGCTGCTCAGTAGACCGAGAGAGCCACTGCCCTCTCGTTTGCTGCCCACACTTTTGCGGGGTGGGCTCCTCCCCCACACTCACTTTATCAAACATGGAGATTTTGTTGATCTCGCCCTTGTGAGGACGGATGATCTCCAGCATCATCACGCTGCTGTCCTGGATAGCCTTGCAGATCTGCGTTAAGTTGACATCGGCAGCAAACTGCAGCTTGACAAAGAGGCAGGTGACCGGCCGTAGCTCGGACAAGTAGTCCAGGGGCTGTCTGTCATCAATCTGGAAGACGAGAGCAGCACACCTTCAGCAGCCAGCTCTCCCCGAGAGCTGACTGCCCCCAGCAAACACCAAGCAAGAGCCCCCACGTGGGCAGCAGCACGCGCTCTCAGCGGAAGGAATAACTCCTCCCCTCGGGGCAAAATAAACACAGCTCCCGGCAGCTGTGGCCATACCTTCCTCAGAACAGATGCGGGGACGTACTTCCGCAGCAACTTCCCCAGAGCATGCCGAGGGGCCAGGGAAACAGCAGGCCTCAGGATGCCTAGGGAAGGAAAATCCAGGCGGTCACTGGCAGGCTGGCACTACGAGCCTGCCTAGGGAAAAGCAGTTGGAAAGCAGGGGCTGGCACTGGAACTCAGGGAGAGAAAGTCTCCTCCAGTTGCACATTTCTTCCTCCTGCAGGTGCTCAGCCAGAGCAGGCCCCTGGAAGCAGGGGGAAGCAGCGAGTGCCTCCGCTGAAGCGCACCAGGGCCAAAGGCACAAATGCTGACTGCAAGGGGGAGAGGGCAGAGGGCGTTCCTCGCTGGCCCCTGAACAAGCCCGCCCCCACCTTTCTGGGCAGCCACAGAACGTCATGAACACGGGCCTCACCTGACGCCTCAGGAGAACTGTAGTTCAGCTGGGCTCGGGTAAACTTGGAGAAGATGTCTTCGCGTTCCGACAGAGACATCCGTTCCATGCCTGTAACCTAAAGGCACACAGTACAAAAACGCGTCGAGGACAGCTCCAGGACCCACAGAGGACAGTACCCGTTGAGGCAAACTCTTCCAGCGCCTCCTGACCCCCGCTTCAAAGCCACCCAGCAGAATCCAGAGACAACCCTGAGACAAAACTGCTCCCCAGCAGCTACTGCTCCCCACCTACGGGAGCACCTCTACACCTAGAACTCCCTCCACGCGCGTCTCCTCGCCTTTCTCACACCTTCCTCCCTCACAGCCACGTCCACGCCCAGGCCCTCAGAATTGCTCCAGAGGCCGTCCCACCCACCTTCACAGCGCTTTGGCCTTTAAGTCTCTTGGTCTTGATCTGGTTCCGGTTACAGAGCTCCCAGCAGCTGGGTGACAGGATCACGTCACTTGCATTGGCAAGGTTTTGGGCCTGCCACACTTCACCCACGGCCTGGCCAAGGATCAGGAAGTGCTGCTGCTTTTTGTCTCCAACAGTCAGGAGGGACATATGCCCTGCAGAGATCCCTGGTGAGAGACAAGCACAACTGATGCAGAGAGCATTTTTACCTCCACAGCCCGCCACAGCTCAGCTCCTCCCAGGCCAACTTTGAAGCTCAGCCCTGGAGCCAGGCTCTTCCGCTCAACTGCTTCGAGCGCAGGCGTCCCACTTGATGGATTCAGGATCGATCGTGGCCGGGGAGGGGGTCCTAATCAGGGGCCCCACACCGGCACGTTGGCCAGCCACCGGCTCACTTTGCATGCAGGCAGCTCGTGAACGCCTGCCTGAGAACGCGCAGCAGCCTAACGCAGCACTCCCCGTACCTATCTTCAGTCGGAGCTTCAGACCCACGTCCGTCTCACGGATCCTGTACTTCTCCTGGATTTGCTGGCTACACTGCAGCACCAGGCTGATGGTGTCTCTCAGCTGCGCGTGCTTTGCTCTCCACAGCACCAGCACAGCATCCCCTGGGGAAAGCGAGGGGACAGGGACGGCTCTCGTGACACCTGACGCTCCCTGACCTGCACCCACCGGCCGGGACAGCGGAAGCCAGCAGGCGTGCCAGGGAAAACGCGTTTGGGTGAAGGCATCCTCCTCAACTACAGCACCCTGGCCACAGGCACACCTCCCCCTCTGCCCCGCCAGCTACAACTGCAGCCACGCCGCCAGGGCCCGGGACGGCAGCTCCCCCTGGGCACCTGCGTGCCAGCAGAGCCACCCCTCGGGGCTCTGCCGGCTCGCGCCTCTGTCTCCCCTCTCCCCTCGCACTCGTCTGCAGCTGCAGCAGACAAGGCCACGTCTCTTTTACGCACACGTACCTGCAAACTTCAAGATGTCTCCACCAAAAGCCAGCAGCTCTGCAGACCAAAAAAAAAACACAAGAAGAGCTGCAGCTAGGCCTTCTTCAGGAAGGCCGCAGGACAAGCCGCTCTGCTCAGACAGCAGCACAAGAGCAGCGGTGCTTTGGGGGCACAACTTAGCAAACGTAGCAGCTACACTGCTCACAGGGACCACGGCCCTGGGACCTACGCTACTGTGCCCTGTGACAAGGCCCCAGGGAAGGCAACGCACACTTTGGTCAGCGCCCCCATCCCCAGCTCATTTGGGCACTAACACTGGCTAGATGCCCCCGCTCCCCCCTGCGCCCCAACACCAGCAAAATCTTCCTCCATCACTGAACAGCGGTCACTCCACAAGCCCAAGGGTGGGTGCTGAGAAAGCGGGCACCTCCTTAGTCTTTGTGGGGAGCAGAAAGCACCTGCCAGAAGAGCCCAGCTGCTCTCGGCGGCTCTCAGCCCCATAGGAACCCCCAGCCCGCGCAAGGAGGAGGCGGCGGCGGCAGCAGCAGCAGCAGCAGCAGCAGCAGCAGCAGGCTGCCCAGCACCTCCCTCTCGTCGTGGCCCAATCCCACACAGTCCTGCAGAACGGCACTTACCCTCCAAAATGTCACCCATGTAGCGATTGAGGGTTTGCGTTACCTCATCCGCACCCCGCTCTATGCTGATGCTCTGGCTGAATTTCTCTGTCAGAGCAGTGAAACCTGCAACAGGGACACACAGGCACAAAGAAATCAGGACGCGTCTACAGGGCCAAAGGACCTGGCACTTTCCACGTCGCTTTCAGCCAGCCAAGGGAACCACGCTCCGGGAGAACCCAGGCGCGCCCCTGACAGCAGCCACAGCCCTCTAATTCCACCCGCGCTTCTGAGCGCTCGCTGACGGGCGCCTTCCCCATGCTCACACCCACCCGTTACGCCTAGCTCCTGCACTTGGCTGCCACCCTCCAGCGCGTCCCCCGGCTGCCTCCCCTCTTGCCTACAGCCAGGCAACACCCTGAGCTAGAAAGCCCACGAGGCCTTTGCCAACTAACGCAGCACCTGGCCAGCCGGCTCCTCTGCGCAGCAGCTGCTCCTCCAAGTTTGCCCTGACAAAGACTAACAAGGGGGAGGCAAGGCAGCCAGGCCTCCTCTCCCAGGCCTCCATGAGCCAGAGCCTGGCCCACCTCACACCTCCCCAAAGCTCCAGAGAGAGCACTGCAGGCAACAGCGCGGGCCCAAGCTGCTGCTCCGGCAGCCTCAGGGCTCCCTAACGCACGCTGCTCTGAGCAGACGGCTGACCACAAGCAGGCCGCAGGGCTGCTGCCAGCAAAGACCACCCCCAGGCTGTGACCTCAGCTACGTCCGAGCGCTACTTCCCCAAAGCGGAAGACCTCAGCGGCAAACGACATCTCCTTTGACCCCTTCTCTACCACAGGCGGGACGACCAGGGCTCCAAAAGGCCCGCTAAGTCCCAGCGGCTCGGGTCGGGGACTCCTCCTCAGTGCCCGCCCTTCATAACGCTTTGACCCACCTGACACATCAGCAAAGAGCAGCACTCCATGGAAGTTCTGAACGCAACGGTTCTCCTGCTTCAAGTCCTCAGACAAAAGCAGGTCGGGGACGTAAGCAGCTACTTCCCCCAGTTCTGAGCAGTGCTTTGACCTTCGCTCCCAGGCACAAGACATCGTCAGCGCCCTGGGGTACCTGCGGTACCTCAGTACAAGACGACCCACCGTGCCCACCAGGGAGGACGACCAGACACCACTGCACAGCGTTGCGCACTGGCCTTTGGGAGGCGCGGCTGGCCCTCTGTCACCAAGGGGCCGGGGGAGGTCACAGTCGGCTCACAGTGACATCGTCCGCGTGTCATCATTTACCTGTCCACTGTCGCCTACGCTGATCCGGCTAACAGTGACAGCCTCGGCAAGGCACCGCTTACCCAGCAACTGCCGGGAAGCTGCCCCCCGCTCCCTCCCTACGCCGAGCCGGTTGCTCAGAGGTGGCTAGCGCGACGCAGTTGTCTCCCGTACAGAGCTGAAGGAGGCTCGCACAGCGACTGACCTCCACCCGTGGCCGAAACAGCAGCTGCTTCCCACGTTCCCAAGCGCAAAGGGCCTAACAGACGTGCTGACAGCCAGCAGCCCAGGCTTCCCCAAAAGCACGGCCACTGCAGCACGCAGCTGGGCATTTCCGGGGCTGCTCGGAGGACTTGTATTTCTTTGCAAAAAGAAGTGGGGCTTTCCCGGGGGGGGCAGCGGGGGACACAGCCAACCTCCATCCACACGGCTCCTGGGGGAGGCCGGGAGGAGATGGACAGGGCTGGGCCAGGACCACGGCGCACCGACGTATCAGAGAGGGCAAGACAAAGTCCAAAGCCACAGCAGGAGGCAGCTCCAGGTCCCTGCTCCGAGTGAGAACGCTGTTGTAAACCTTGCATGCCCCAGGGAAACAGAGCCACGCTGGGCACCCTGGCTCACGCACGGCCCTCTGCCTCCAGGCAGGCAAAGGCAGCTCCCCGTCCACCTTAGCCGCTGCCCCGAGCCACACAACTGCTGCCACCAAAGCAGCAGCACTGAGGAGAGCCGGGCTCTACGGGGGACGAGGGCTAGCAGCCAAGGCCGCGCTCCGCGCGCGCCAAAGCTGCCCTTCTCCCCAGTCGCTCAGAGGAGCAGCTGCACGAGTTGGCGTGCCTGCCACACGGTGACACTCAGCGGCTGCTTGCCCAGGCAGCCTCCAGTGTCCCTCTCGGACTGTGCCTCTCCCTCAGGCAATGGCCAGGCGAGGGAGCACCAGCCCCTCCCAGGCCTGGGGGACCAGGTGCTTTAGACAAGCCTGTGCCCTTGCGCTGCTGACCTCAAACAGCAGAGCACTTGACAGCAGAAACCAGCCTGCCTTCTTTCCTGCTGCCTCAGCACTCAGAGAGAGGCTACCAAGATGGTCTCTCTTCTTGCCTCCAGAAGGCTCCCCCTGCTGCCTCGGGGCCCACCAAAGTCTCCCAAGCAAGCACAAGTCACTTGCACCCAACACACACAACTGCAACCTGCTGGCGACAGCCAGGCACACACACCGAGCCAAGCCCAGGTTCGGAACGCTGCTTGCCAGCCCAGCTCACACGCTTCCTCCTTCCTCCTTCCCACGAGGCAGGCAAAGCGGTCACCCGTACGGGAGACTGACGATGCAGGCCGACCGAGCAGGCTTGCTCTGCCTCCTCAGGAAGAGCGCGCAGCAGCGTGACGACGCCTAGGCCAACGCTCTCTCTTGCCAGTGAGCAGCAAGGGCTGGCTGCTCCCCAAGGCAAGCTCAGCTGGGAGCTGGGCCGACCCCAGCACAAGCAGCGCCCTCGCCCACAGGGGCATCCCTCTTGGCTACATCTATATGCACACACGTACATCCATTCTCCACTAAGGAGCTCTCATCCGCATCAACCAGAGAGGGCAACAGGATGAGGCCGCTAGTGCTGTTGACTTTTCTGACTAGGGAACACTTCAAACCAGTCCCGCTTCCAGAAAAACACCCTCCCACCCTCCCCACCTCAGCAACCACTTGGCCCTACACCAGGGCCAAGCTCCTCCTGCAGCCGGCTCAAGCGCTTACACAGCGCCACAGGGAACTGCACTAGGGCGAGGGGGAGAGAATTTCTTGCACTGCTTTACAGCCCTCGACTCTTGTGAGCACTAACAACGGGGGTGGTGGCTTCCCCGCCGCCTAGCTTTCCCAATAAACCACAGGCCAGAGACTCTCGTGGCACGCCTTCAGCGTCCTCTTGCTGTGGTCTGTGACTCCATACAGAACGCTGAGATGATGGCAGTGTTTCTTTATTTAACCCCTGGAAGAGCATCCTCGCTCGGCCGTGCTGGCAGCTTCAGCAGGTACCTGCAGCTACAGACTTCAGGCTTTGCTTGCTTCAGCTGGGGAAAACGTGGCGCTGTCTCCAGCCACAAGTCTCCCACGGGGCCCTTGCCAGTGAACCACCGCTCCTGAGGAAAACAAAAGCCCAAGTGAGAGCCGCGAAGAACAGGAGGTCCCCAGAGCCACAGGCGCGGTCCGGGAAGGCAAACGAGGCCTCTTGCAGTAGCTTCTTCCACCCATCACCCAATTTGCCGTGCTGCAAAAGCCTATCAGGGAGGGCAAGGAGAGGGAACGCAAAGGAAACCTCCTCCAGCCAGGTTCAGGCTGGCTCCCAGAGCTGGCTCAAGGGAGAGGCAGAGATTCCACTCCACCGCTCCTCAGCCCAGCAGAGATGCTGGGAAGGAGCGGCATGCTGCAGCGCCTGCTGCTCCCTCGCGTGTCCTTCCAGCCCCTCCTGAGGGAAGGGCATCGCAGCTGCCACTGCCCTCCTGCTGAGGAGGGCTAGCAGCCCCTACCAGCTCGCCAAGGACTTTCGGCACACGCTCCTGAAGCTCGCTGGGGGCTTTCCCTACGTGGACCTGCCGGAGTACAGTCCGCGCCACCTTCTCCTAGGGCATGCCAAACCTCTGCCCAGGGAGCAACTCAGAGGCAAAGAGGATCCACTTACAGCGCTCATCTCCAGCCAAGTCTTCTCCAGGAGGTTGCCATTCGCCTCACAGGCTTGGAGGCCCTGCCTGAGGCACAACAGGCTCTGGTCTTTGTTACCCAGCATGCAGAAAACGTACGCTTTCAGATGGTAGGCTCTGGGGTAGAAGACGGGGCTTGTAGAGCACCGAGCAAAAACCTCTTCCACAAGCTACCGAGAGAACAACGGAGAGGCACGTCAGCAGAAGTCATCGAGCTGGGCGATGGCTCGGCACTGAGGACCGCACCTATTCCCCAAAGGGGAAAGCAGCCGCAAAGGCACAAGGAGCACGCAGCTAGCAAGGCTGAGATACCACACAAGTCTCTCCCGAGCCATAAGCCCTCACATGCAGCAGGCATTTCAGCAGGGCTCACTAGCTAGCTCATGGCTGTGCAAGTCTCTTCTCCTGTCTTGCAGACCATTCCCATCCCCACAAGGGAATCCTCACGTGCCCAGGAAGACCCCCGTCACCTCACTGCCTTCTCTACCACCTCTTGCTGCCGCCCCAGGGGGGAGCAGCCTCTTGCCATGTTCCTCTCTAACCCACTACCACACTCTGCCTCTAGCCTGGCTCCATCCCAGCGCGGCTGCTTCGCCCTGGCCTTGCCAATCCACTGCTGCTCGCAACACAGCTTTCCCTAGAGGCCCCTCACAGCGTGCACACCCCCCTCCTCCTCTTCCCTCACCCTTAGAGCCCTGCTGCGGCTCTCCCGGGCCCTCGCCGAGCTGCGCTCAATGTCGTTCCGCAGCACCAGCGTGTAGCACTCCAGGAGCCGGCTGCATGCTTGGGTGGCCAAAACGGAGGCGTCAGCTCTCTTCAGCAGCCTCTTGGCCTTTTCAAAGGGCTTCTGGAACTCGGCCCACTGCCCAAGCCTTCCAAACCTACACCATCCAGAGAGAAACACACACACACACACACACACACGTTTTGTAGAGTACTTGATCAAGTACTCTACACCCCAGCGACGGCCGCCTTGTTGGACAGGGCACGGGGGACACGACAGGCCCAGAGCTCCCACCTCCCCTGCCAGAACCACTGCCTGGGCCTCTCGCCAGTCTAAGCACCTCTGTAACTTACCAAAGAGCCAGGGACGAATACAGTCCAAGCAGGATGCTGTTGTGCGAGCTGAGGATGTGGTTTGCTTCGTTCTGCTCAACGAAGCTCCTGCACTCTTCAAATGACTTGTACTCCCAGCCTGTAATACAAATGCATCGCAGAGAAGCAGTGCCGCCCTCCGCTGCCTTGTTTTCCCTCGGGCATTCGTAGCAGGACAAAGCTCAAGCACAGCTGGAGAATTTCTGGGCAGGTAAACCACTCAGAGAGCAAGCAAAACCAAACAGGAACAAGGCAAGGGCTGGAGTTCTAGCCTAGCTCCTCAGGGCTAGTCAAGCGCCACACAAATATCTATTCCCTTTTCTTCAGCAGCTTTCGAGCGCTGACAGACACACGCTGCCATTGACCAGCAAGCGACAGCCACTCCATAGCGTAGGCTGTTAGATGCCTCCTGGTCAGGCACATCCCCCAGCACTGCTATGCCCGCCTCCCCAGGAGCCAGAGCAGAGCGAGCCTGGGAAGAGGTTTCAGAAAGGGGAATCTCAAAACACGGGAAGCAAAGAGGGAAATTGCCAGCATTTTGAAATCACTCTGGGATCACCTGTAGAACATGCAAACAAAGACAGGGGAGGCAGGAAAGACAGACAAAGACACACCCAGAGCCAAAGAGCCCGGGACTTGGCCCAGGAAGTGAAAGCGTGGCTGGAGGCTCTGGCGTCCGTGTTGTAGCAGGAGAAAAAGCATCTTTGCAAGCCTCCTGGCTCTCTGGGGCCCTCCTCACTGAGCACTTACCAGCGTAAAGCAACAGGTCTAAGCAGCAGGAGAAGAAGTATGCCTGCCCAATGATGCTGTGCTCTGCAGCCACCTGCTTCTCGAGCCTGCGCAGCACTTCCTCACATTCTGGGTACCTGCGGAGGAACACAGCGAGCCTCCATGGAGCCTCTCCGCGGGGTGGGATCCCAGTCACCACCTCCGGACGCTCCCCGCTCCCCTTCCCATCATCCCGCTCTCCCTGCGCTGCTCTTTCTGGCATCGCCATCAGAGGTTCTCCATCAGACAGTTGTTCATCTTTTGGCAACAAGTCTCCGGAGAAAGGCCTCAGGGACCCCGGCCCAAACGGCAAGCCCCGGAGCAAAACTCAGGCATCCTTCCCATGCAAGCCAGTGCTTTCCCATTGGCCCAGCAGCAGAGCTACTCACCTTTCCATCAAAGTCTTTGTCAGGAAAAGCAGGCCAAAGAGCACGCACAGCTCCCCACTGCCCTCCGCACTCGCCCACATGACGCGTTTGCTTCGGAAACTGCTCCTCTCGAGACCTCCCCCTGGACGACTGCCGTCTCGGGCACCGGTGCCGCGTGGCATGGAAAGGCCCGCGTCCACCCAACCAAACATGGCTAGCGCCCCCAACACAACGAGCGCCTCCCTGCGCTAGGCTCGCTCCTAAACCAGGCCTGGGAATTGCCTGCGGCAAGCGCTACCTGGCAAGGGCCAGAACCGAGCCAGGAACTGTTCCAGCAGTTTCACAGCACACACTCACGCTCCCCAACAGCCAGCCACGGTCCTTGGCATTGTTTAATTTACCAGCGTCCATACAGCCAGCGAGTATCCAATAAGAAACCAAGCAGCCCTCTTTGCTGCGCGCAGAGAATGACACAAGAAGGATCTCAGGTGGCCCCCCGACCCTGCGCAACCAGCAGTCTGTCCCGCAGCAGCATTACCTCATCTGCAGAAAGAGCGCCGCAAAGAGCGTGGCGAGAACCTCGCAGTCCAGGTCGGGCTTCTCCAGCTCCATCCACAGGCTCTTGGCGCGATAGCCTGCCAAGAAAACAAGCAGGCTCGCACAGGCTCCCTCTGCGGAGATGCCTTCTCGCAGGCAGCGGGGGCAGTACGTACCTACGTCGACAGAGAGGGGCAGATTCCCCAGGCTGAGGTTCAGATGGCTCAGGGCCTGGGCAAATTTGGCGGCCTTTAATACCCCTCCTCCAAAGAGCTCGACGTCAGAGCTAAGCTGGATGGCCGCCCGCCCGTACTGCAGCCACTCTTCCTGGCAGCCCAGGTCCTGGCAGCACCGCGCATATTCCATGTAGGACAACAGGATCTAAAACGGTCCAGACAGGAGACTGTACAAGACTGAATGTCGCCAGGGTGATTCTCTGGCCTAGACGGCTCAGGGCAGAAACCCAACGGCCAGCTTCTCTCTTCTCTTCTGCTCTCAGGGCTCTCACCCCTACGACAAACGGTTCTTAGGACTGCCGCTGCTAACTGCGGCCGTGGCGAGACGAGGGCCCCAGCGGGGTGCTGCCTTCAAGCCACAACCAGCCCAACGCTTACAACGGTGAAACAAACGCCATGAGAGCGACTACCAGGAAGAAGAGCAACGCACGTCTGCTGGAAGTTTGTAAAGCAAAGTTCAGGGACGGGTACCACTCCGTCGCGTTTGGCCTCTTCTTGCCGCCCCGGGCAGACCCTGCTGGTACTCTAGGCGGGCCAGGGGAAAGGAGCTATGTCAGAAACGCGTCTGCTGCCGCAGAGAGGAGGCACTCACGTGACTCGCATCCTCAGACTCCTCGGCCGTGTTGACCTTCATGAGCGCTGCCAGGCGCGACAGCCTCCGGCCGCTGGAAGTGCCCTCCAGGCTGAAGAGCTGCCGCAGCAAGGAAAGGCAGTGGCTCTGCCGGAACAGCCAGGGCAGCCTCTCCCTCCTGCCACACAAGAGAAACCGCTGGGCCACAGCCACTAGCTACACAGTGCCAGGTCAGGCAGGGCCAGGGGAAGCAGGGCGACAGAGGAGGCAGCTGCACCTGCTCCCAGCAGGGCGGCAGCTGATGCAGGCCGGGCTGCAGGCATGGAAGCGGCAGAGCCAAGAAGCACCACCGGGGAAAGATCGCTGCTAGCGAGAACGGGTTGGCACTACAGCCCAGGGAGGGCGAAGCAAAGCCGGGCACCGCGAGGGAAAGGCTTGTTCTACGGCAGCCTTGCACCTGGCTGCAACCCCCGAGCTTCCTCATTCTCACACCTCCCCTCCACTTACCCCTCCATGCCCACGTCCTGCTCCTCCCTGCCGGCTCCCTTTCCTCTGCAGCCTGTGCTCCCTGGGAACATCTCTCTGCTCTCACCCCCACCATCCCCCACAAGGCAACACGTGCCCGCTCCCCCCACCCAGGAGCCTCCAGGTCCCTCAGCAGCTTTCCCCATGCTAACACCTATGCTCAGGGAAAGTCTGGGCTTAAGCCTAGGCAGGTGTGGGCCTAGGTGCCCGGCACCACGCAGGAAATGCCTCTTCCTTCCCTTCTCTTTCCCTTCGGCTTCTTACCCTGCCTCTTGATGAAGGGAGGACTCTTTGTTCTTCCTGTGGGAGGCACGCTCTGACTTCTCCAGCAGAAACTGGAAGACGACGCCAGCTGAGGTGAGGGGCAATTTTCTCTTCAGCAGGCTCAATGCCTTCCTGAGCGTCTTCTTTGCCAGCTCCATGCAGCCCATGTTGTAGCAGACCTGCACAGGAGAAGGCTTCTTCAGACAGTCCCAAAGGGCTCCGACTGAGCACGCACCACATTTCAAGGCTCTGCCTGAACCGAGGCCGAGGGCCTCGACCGCTTTTGGCCGGAGGCTGAAGCGCTCACAGGAAAGGCTGCTGGTAGCGGCCGTGCCTCAAAATGCCAGGCCTATCGCCGCTGCCGCCACCCCCCACAAAGGCGTCCAACTCCACCCACCAGCAGAGCCCTCAGAACCTCCCTGGCACTTTACCTCCCCTTTCAGGCTCAGGAAGGTGGCTTCTTCAAAGCAGGCAAGCACATCGGCTTTCTCAGCCGCTGAGCTCCTCACGACCTCTGCTTTCTTCAGGTTCATAAAGGCCTTGGAACAAGCACACAGAGAGCAGGTGAGCGTTGGTGCAGAGCCTGCATCCAGCCCCATCGTTCCCAGTTGCCTCCAGCAGCTCTCTGAGGAGGGCACGCATCTGCCCCTGGCGATGCCCACCCTAACACAGCCCACGGGCACGAGTGCTCCTTCGCACCACCTCCTGGCGCGTGCGCCTTGTACAAAGGTCCTGCTTCTCTGCCCCGCCTCCCTTGCCCCAGGAGAGGCAAACGGGGGGGAGAAGCCTGGCTCTGACGCCAGCGGTTCAGCCCCAAGTCCCCACAGAGGCACGTCCTAGTGCAATGGCAAAATCGCCTTGCCCAGGACAAGGCAACTGAGAGGCCTCCTTGTGCAGTGGGCTCCGGCAAGCAGGGCGACTCACCAGGTAGTTGTCGGAGACGTGCAAGTAGGCAGCCGCGCACTCCAGCAGGTAATAAAGGGCTCTGCCATCGTTGCCCATTGCCATGTGGTGGTGAGCCAGCGGCACAAGCACCAAATCCACAATGGCCCTGCATTCACAGGCACACGCGGCACCGGGCGTCCCTTTGGCCTTGCTGGGCACCGTAGGTACGCGTTCCGTCCTGGCCAGAAACTGCTCTGACGCTCTACTCAGAGACAAAGATCACGCAGAAAGACGACGCACGCTAGCATCACCTATACCGCTCCGTCTGCCTAGACTAACAGCATATTCTAGCGCAGCACAAGCAAGGCCCTGTGCACACGCGCGCCATACGGGAGCGCTGGGTTTCACAGCTTTCCCAGGCGTGCAGAGGGCTGGCCGCTTATTCTTTCAGCCCCCCGCATTCACAACCACAGTTTCCCAGCAGCGTTCCACATTACAGTTGACACGGGCGACCCCCGAGTGGCCTGGCTCCCCCCATCCTTGCTCCGTCTTCCCCCTGTGCTCCTCCCTCCCTTCCGCTCTTGTCTTCCCTCCTCGCTCGAGAGCTGTGGCTCTGCCCTGACTGCAAGCCAGTACCACTCACTAACACAGCGCTTGGGCGCAGGATTCGTTTTCTTCCACTGCAGCAACGTCAACCCGCGCGCGCTGAGCAGTCTTCTCGCGCGCCGTAGCCCCAGAGCCCAAGGCGAGCGGGGCCAGGCAGGGCAAAACGGGGGCGAGGAGCAACATCGCCCCTTTCAAGCCCTAGCAAACTATTCCTTTGGCTTTAGCGGTAACAAGATCCACGAGGACGCGATGCTGTTGGTGCCTTTGCTGACCCTGCTCTGGAGCAACGCTGCTCTTGGCCACAGGGAGGAAGTCAAGCAGGCCTTTCTGCCACCTTCCAGCAGCCCCCCTGCTCCCGCTGGCTGCTTTGCCCCTGCACACCTCGCAACATTGCTCTCCTACAGCTAGGAAGGCAGGGCTGGCTCCGCCCTAACGTGACCATCGTCACCCTGATCCCACTGGCTTCCTCCAAGAGGCTCATCTCCAGGGCCACCCCATCCCAGCTCCCACCCAACAGGCCAGCTCTTTCCTGAGCTAGAGTCACAGCCAGCAGGCACAACTGCAAACTCCACTTGCCCCCTCTGCAGACCCTGAGCCCGCTGACTTCCCAACGTAACCAAAACCTACTCTCCTCACCGAAAAGTCTCCTCCAAGAAGCTCTTCTCTTTCTGCAGGGCTTTTGCAGTACCTGGAAACAAAGCACGAGTTAAACGCTTCCTCACCTCACACGCGGGAAGAGCTGCATCTTGCCATGCTCCATCCGAAAGGGGAGGAGAGCAGAGTCAAAGGGACCGACGGCAGCTCTCTTCCTGGCCTCTTCCCCCGAGAGCTGCCTTCCCGGCAGGGCTGTTACGTTTTGGGCAAGCGTAGCACACCCACCAGGAAAGGCGCCTCAGCCTGCGGGGCCGGGGGGTGCACCGCAAGGCTCTTGTCACTGCAAGGACATGGGCTGCTCTCCGGTCATTCCAGGGAAACGCAGGAGGGCGTTCCGGGGCACAGAGGCTCTACGCTGTGCCCACAGCATGGCTCTGCTGGTGCAGCTGGCCTCAGTGGAGGACTAAGCTAGTCTCAGGGAAGCCTCTCCCCTCTGCTGACAGCATCCCTAGGCTTCAGCAAAACGCTTCTGCGGACGGCGCTTGAGACAGAGCAGCGCTTCCATTAATTGCGCAAGCACAGTGCGGAGGGCCCAGGCTCCAAAGCACGGCAGCTAGCATACCCGGAGTGGCACGGAGCTCATCCCTCTTCAACTCCTCCTTTCTGAGCAGGGAGGCCTCCCAGCTGGACGAGCAGCGTTCGCTGGCACGGTCGTCGCAGCTCTCTGCCTCCCGGGTGCTGCCGAGGGCCAAGCGGTGGAAGGCCACAAAGTCCCCTCCGCCGCAGCACTGGCACTTGTGCGCTTGCCTCTCCAGGAAGGCCGCGCACTTGCGGTGCATGGCCACCCTCTGTCCCTTGGGCCACAGCTCGTAGGCAGCCTCCCGCAGCAGTGGGGCGCAGAAGGTCAGGACGCCAGACTGCAGCCTCGCGGTCTTCTCGGTCTCGCCCAAGCACCGCTTCTGGGCACCTGAAAGGCAACGGGGCTTCACATCAGCCACAGCTGGGGCCACAGCCGGGGGACGAAAGACAGGCCTTGGCGTGGATCCTTGGCAGGAAACCAGCGCTCCTGCACTCGGAACCTCGCAGCGCTAGGGTGAAAGGGACCCGTTTGCCTTGCCGACACCAGCACAGCCTGCGCAACAGGCTACTGCCCTGCGCTCTCCCTCCCAACGCACAGCCTTCAGCTGCACTCCCGCAAGCAGCTGCCGAGGCTGCTGGCAGCAGAAGCAAGGCCGGCCATTTGGCCCATTACACACCACCGGAGGGGGCAGTGCAGCGTGCCCTGGCGAGCCCCGCCAGGCACACAGCCGGGAGCAGCAGGAGCCTACCACGCTCCCGGGGGCGCATTATCACCACTTACCGCTCTCTTCCTCCAGAGAGGTGGCGGGCCCCTTGGTGGGAACACTGCTGCCTTCTGGCACCTTCCCAGCATTCAGCCACTTCAAGATGTTGCCTCTCACCAGGACATTCAACGCCTTGTTCATCTTGGTCCTGGTCCACCTGGGAAGGAGGCGTAACAGCAGCTCGGTGGTAAACGTCGGCCCGATGACGGCTGCGCACTTCAAGACCATCCGCTCCGAGGGCTTCATGCTGTCCACCTCAGCCAGCGCAATCCCTGTCAAAAACAAGCCACAGCTCTCTCTCTTGCCCCCTCCCAAGCCTGAGGCTGCCGAGGCTGCCTTAGCTTCCCCACACCAGACGCTACATTTGTAGCCTTCTTTCCTAGGGACCAAACCCCTTGGGCAGTCGCAACCCAGGGCACACAGACACCCAGCCTCTCTCTAGCCCATGCCCCGGGAAAGAACCTCCGTGCAGCCGCCAGCCGCCGCAGCGGGGCTCGGCCCCTCACCTTTCAAGGTGGAGGGAAGCACGATGCTCTGCAGGTTCACGTCAGGTCTGATGGTGCACACCCTGCGCTCCTTCCCCGCGCTGGAGCTCCAGGAGGCTGCGGCAGGGGAAGCCTCCGTTACAGAAGCTGAGCGGAGCAAGAGAGCAGCGTAAAGCGATTTTCAAAGGGAGACGATTCAGGCCGTCACCTCCTGCTTGCCCTCCATCTTCCACCCTTTAGCATTCATCCCCCCCCGGGCAGGTCTTACAGCAGCTGGGCCCTGCGCTCCGTGGCAGCATAAATCCACCGCGCGGCTGCACCCAAGGAACACTGCAGCCACGCCACTCTCCGCCCTGCTCCACAATAACCGCCCCCGTTCATGCTGCCTCCAGACAATACCAGGGCTTAGCTCAGTGCCAGGGAGCGTCTCTTCCCCTCCTTTGCAATTTTCTGCCCCGTCCGCATTGCTTCGCCCCACAAAGCCACCCAAACTCCCCAGCCTGTGCTTAGGCTAGCCCAGCAGCAAGGCATGCAGGAGCCCACGCCTGAGCCAGGCCAAGGCCTCTACTGCTGCAACACCAGCCTGGGCCAACTTCACAGGGGAAGCCCAGGGCAACAACGCGCTCTGGAAGATGCGCCACAGCAACCAGGCCGTCAGCCACAACGGCGCTTACTGAAGAAGCTCTCCCACTTGTCCTCCATTTTCTCGCCCTTCCGCAGCAGGTGGAACAAGAGCATGTCGCGGCGCTTAAGGTCGCTCAGCAGTTCCTCGCAGTAATATGGGATCCCGTAGCTTCTCTGCATCAGGAACCTGGAAAGGAGCAGATCCAGCAGGGACTGACACAGGCAAAGCAAGGTGGGACACGTTTCAGACCAGCCTCTTTGCCACAGCTACACCTCCCTTTTGAACAGGCCAGCACTCCCACTGCCTTTGGCATCTGAGCTGCCCGGAAGATACAGCGGTTGCTGGAACGCGCAGGAAAAGAGTCGCGCGCAGTGCCCAAGGCACAGAGCTGCAAGCCTCGTCTCTCCTGGCCCCAACAGCCTAGATGCTCTCCGGCACCAGTGAGAGCCTCGGCCCCAGCAACAAATCGCCCCCCACTGCCCCACCACGTTCGTTCCCTCCTGCCCTCTGCAGCGGGTCAACCCCTCGCAAAGAGCTCCGAGGCCCCGCCTGGGACTTACGTCTCTAGGGCCCTGGGCACGCTGACAACTCCCAGCTCCCGGCAGGCTTTCTGCACAACAGCTGAAGCTTTCAGCTCTCCCAGATGAACGTGGGTCGTTTGCTGCAACTTCATGATGTCTGCTGCAGCTTCGCAGAGCCTCTGTCTTCCGTAGCGAGCAGGAGCAAAGCCCATGACCACAAAGAGCGGGACATCTCTGAGCACATGCGACATAACAGCCCAGGAGGCAGAGTCAATGTAGTGCGCGTTGTCGATGACAAACAGGACAAGCTCGTCTTCAACGATCTGAAACAAGCACGTTGGTCTGGGTGGATTCTGAGGGATTCTCAAGCATCTTCCACAGGACAGACTTTGGCCGGCCTCTCCCCACACAGAGGACGCGCAGAAGTCGCTCTCCTCTCCCCAGCTACCTCTTCGTTCGCAATCTCACCCGCTCTTCCGTGCTCCGAGACTCTTAAGGTCCCTCGGGCACGGTGGCACGGAAAGACACCGTTCCTCCTCCTCCGGAGCACATGCCCTCCAACTTCACAGGAGCAAAGTTATCAGGGGGCATGGCACGCGGAGTTTAGCCTCTGCAGGGCAATGACTCCGGTACACTGTCCTCCCACCAGCTCCCACCACTCTCCTGCAGAGCCCTCAGCCTGCGGCCTTGCTTTCCTTCTCTGACCCAGGATGGGGAGAACGGCTCACCTTCTGTAGCAGTTTCTTGAAAACCAACCCCAATTCCGTTGTCCTTTGAGCGCCGCTCATCTTGGACACCTTCTCCGACAGGGGAAACTGGCCAGAAAAGCAGAGTCACAGAGAAACAGCCTTTCAGGGCGGTTCAGCACACCTGCCCACCACGCAAGTCCAAGCGAGCAAAACGCCTCTGCTGCCCTCAGCATCTTACCTCTCCCCCCACACAGTGGAGAGGAGACGCAGCGCGCACGTCACCGGGAGCCTACAACGGAGGCCCTCTGCTGAGGGTCTCTGGCAGAGCTCTTGCAGGGAGGCATGAGGGGGGGAGAAGAGCTTCTTCCCTCGCCGTGGCAATCGCGCGAGGGAGCAGGCTGCTCACGCACCAGTGAACTCAGCACCAGCTCATCGGCCCCCTCTCAAAGCCTCTCTGCAATGCCCTTTCCAGGCTGCTGAGCAAGACACCAGGAACTGCCTGCAGCAGCCTGGCACCTGCACTCACCCCTAACAAGGAGCCCCCTCGCCCCCCTCTTTGGACCCACAAACAGAAGCCCAGCCTGTGCTACCCTCCTGCTACTCCCACCACGGAGCTAAGCCCACTCCCCAGCACGGTGTCCCAACCACAACAGCCACAGGACGGCTCACAAGCAGGCCTTCGCCACGGCCACAGAGGCCTCTCGCTCTCACCTTAACGACGAAAGGCACATTGAGGAGGCAGTAGCTGCTCTCTTCCACCAGCCCTTGGAGCTTTTCCTGCAGGGCGAGCTCTCTGGCACTGCACGATTTACAGGCCTGCAGGCCCATGGCCACAGCCAGCACCATGTGCATGGCAGAGTAGACCTGCTTCAGGTTGAGCTCCAGCGCTTCCACAGCCACTACCCTGCCATGCAGAAGCAAAAGGCACTGAGATTCAGAGAGGGACCCAAGCAGCCGCAGGCTTCTCACACTAAGCTCTAGGGGAGAGGCGGAACCCAGGGCCACTTGGGTTTCTTCTCTTGGCTCCGCAGCTACGGCCAAAAGCCCTGACTGAGCTCGGGCTCTACTTTGCTTGGGGCCTGGCCCAAAGAAGGAAGCTCAACAGCAGTGGCTCCAGCAGCCACCTCTAGCTCCCTCAAGAGGCAGCAGGAGGGCACGCAGCTGCTCCTCAGCAGCAGCTCCTGCAGGCCTTGCAGGGATGCTGCAGTCCAAGGGCCACGCACCCGGGCAGAGGGCAGAGGGGCTCCAGTAGCCCACGGACATCAGCGGCTGGGCAGCGAAAGCGTTCCACAGCTCCCGGTCAGCAACACTCACCTGAGCCCAGCAGCCTGGCCTAAAGAGGCAAGCTCCGTAAGTAAATGGCTCTTTCCAGAGCCCGTCACGCCCTCAAACGCCATGATGTGGCTTGCTTTCTTATCCACATAGGCTTTCAAGTAACTTTCAAAGAGGGCAATCTCCTCCTCCCGACCTGGGAAGGCAAACAAGAAAGCGACCCGTTGCAGCGAGCTGAAAAGCAAACAGCCGTCGGCACCCTTCTCTCTCGCCGCCGCAGCGGGTCAGTCGGACCCAAGGAAATCTCCTCCCCGATCCCAACTACGGCCATCCCTTTAGCCCTGAGGCTGTGAGCAACTGCACACTGGAAAGGTCCCGCCACGCTAGCTATGCAGCACGGCAGGGAGCATCCGGCGCACGCCTCACCCTGCTTCCCACCTCTAGCTGCGGCCCAACCCCAAAGACAGGAACCAGCTAGGAGCCAAGGTATGCACCAAACCCTTAGGGCCACGCCAGGCAACGCCATCCCTCGCAAAAGCTTCTCCGTTCCCAGAGCGGAACTAACAGGTACCGACGGCAACAAATTGGCCTTCAGCAGACCAAGGCGTTCTCCACCTACCGAGCAACGGGGAAGAGCTGGGCCTCTCCTTCGTAACATCCATGCCAAACATGCTAGCGGGAGGAAGAGAAAAACAAAAGCCAATGAAGTAGGCAGAAGCTGGAGGACGTAGAGCCACGCGTGGAGCTGAGGGTGCGCTCCCGGGGACCCGCTCTTCTTTCGAGCCGGAGCGAATCCTGCCCACGCTCCCACTGGCCCAGCAGAGAGCGCAAACACCAAACGAGCACTAGCAAAGCTGCAGCCAGGAAGAAGCCCAACGGCCACAGTGGGACACCACACAGCATCAAGACTCGAGCGCCACAGGCCAAAGCCCAAGGAAGCGGAGACACGAGCAAGAAGCCAGGCAGTGCCGCTGGCTAGCACACTGCTGCACCCCGCAGGACAAGCCAAACAAGTCTCTGGTCCTGCCTACTGCTTCCCTGGCCTTTGCTCACAGGCAGCGCTTTCGAGAAGCGGGGCCCTGCAACAGCTGCTGTCAAGGCAAAGACGGGCAAGAAAAAACACTTCAAGCCACGACGTGCAACAGGACGACAAGGGTCACTTCTTGGGCCAAGGCGCCAAGCACCAGGCACCTTGGGCTCGAGTTTTTCTGAAGTTGCAAGGGGACGGCAACGTCAACGTTCCAAACAGCCTCCAAAGAGGATGCCAAACCCTGGCCCAGGGGAACACCTGAACTTTCACCAGGAGGCACTCAGGAACTGAGTCCTGGCCTGACCAAAAGCTTTCCGGGAGCGTCATGCTCGGAAGCAGCTGGGAGAAAACCTCCCTGGGGCAGAATTGCCACTGCGTTAGTCTTGCGCGCAATGGAGCAAGCACAGGGCAGAAAGCACAGCTGGAAGCCGTTTGGACCGGGGCTGCAAGGCCCCTCTGTGCCTACGGACACCTAAAAGCCTTCTCCACCCCTCCGGCATCACTCCCCGTCTCCTTACAGCAGGAGGCACCAGCGTAGGCAGGCCAAAAGCGTACCCGTGCTCTGCCTTTCCATCTTCTCAGCCCCAGCGATGGGAGGGGTGGGCGGGGGCCAGCTCTGCACAACTCCTCTTTGCGGACCAAGACTGGACCCTGTGTGCCACCCTGCCCCCAACCAGCCCGCTCAAACAGGACACTCACGACTTCGCCGACACCCCCAGGTATTGATACACGGGGCCAGGATCGACAACCCCCTTCATCTTTGCCTCCGGCAGCTCCTCGAAGCACCATCGGGGCAGCCTAGAGGCTGCGTACGTCGCTGCGTCACAGGACACCAGCCCAGGGTAGTGCTCCATCAGCCGGGCTGCCAGATTCACCTTCTGGCCAATGACTGCCGCAGAGAGAGAGCACGCATTCACGTACCTATGAAACCAACCCGCTCCACCCTTCACCGCCAACGGCTGCATCACCTCCAGCACAGGCAAGCCCCAAACCGTTGGCAGCACAACCAGCAGGAACAACAAGGCTCTGAGCCTGGTCCCCCGCACCGCAGCGGCGCCCGCTCTGCCTCCCTCATTCCCCACAGGACACAGGCCAAGGCCTCGTCCCAGCCCAGCACATACGGGCAACAGGGTGTTCCCTGCCGCTCTGCCTCTTCCTTTGACACGCTGCTCCGGCTGAACAGACCCAGCCCAGCCACCCGCTCCTCAGCCAAACACCTCGTACCTGTGTATTCGTGCCTCACGCGATGGCCTACGACTCCGCAGAACACCGTCCCGCTGGTAACCCCGACAGACACGGCCCTGACACACACGGAGAGCGACAGGCGCTCAGCAGCGCCCGCGCACAGGCCTGCCTGCCCACCTACCTTCACCCCTTCACCCGGCTCCCCTCGCACCACCTCCCGCCCTGGCAGGGCAGACCTCGGGGACCTGCAGAGCTCCGCAGCGTAACGCCCCCAGGTGAAAGGGGCTCCCGAGAGCAGCCAGGCAGTTTTCAACCCTTCCCCTAAGGCCTCACAGCTGTGACGGGCGGAAAGTCCCTGACTCCAGCCAGCCTCAGCACGCCTCCTCGGCGCGGGCAAGAAGGGCACCTCTCAGGGCACTGTCTCCTTCCTCCCAGGGACAGAGGAGGCCAAGCTAGAGGGCACGTCTCGCTGAGAAACCATCCCTCCCTCCTTCCCCCGCGCAGTCCCAGGCAACGCGCCTCCCCACTCACTCGATTTTCCTAGGCCTCGAGGAGCACGCCTTGGAGATTTGAACAGCGCTTTCCAAGGCGTGAACGCTTTCGTCGGGCAGCTTCTCTCCAGGGAGTCCAAACACGCACAGGAATGTGCAGCCCTGCCAAGGACAGCGGCAGCACAGCTTGGGACAGCGCCTACGGCAAACGGCTCATGCCGTGCGAGTCGAGCCGCTGCCGAGAGCAGCAGAGCTTCAGGGCAACCCCCAGCCAGAGGGTGCTGATCCCAGCGCCGAGGCAGAGCTGCTTCTCCTTTCCCCGCTGCTCAGTAGACCGAGAGAGCCACTGCCCTCTCGTTTGCTGCCCACACTTTTGCGGGGTGGGCTCCTCCCCCACACTCACTTTATCAAACATGGAGATTTTGTTGATCTCGCCCTTGTGAGGACGGATGATCTCCAGCATCATCACGCTGCTGTCCTGGATAGCCTTGCAGATCTGCGTTAAGTTGACATCGGCAGCAAACTGCAGCTTGACAAAGAGGCAGGTGACCGGCCGTAGCTCGGACAAGTAGTCCAGGGGCTGTCTGTCATCAATCTGGAAGACGAGAGCAGCACACCTTCAGCAGCCAGCTCTCCCCGAGAGCGGACTGCCCCCAGCAAACACCAAGCAAGAGCCCCCACGTGGGCAGCAGCACGCGCTCTCAGCGGAAGGAATAACTCCTCCCCTCGGGGCAAAATAAACACAGCTCCCGGCAGCTGTGGCCATACCTTCCTCAGAACAGATGCGGGGACGTACTTCCGCAGCAACTTCCCCAGAGCATGCCGAGGGGCCAGGGAAACAGCAGGCCTCAGGATGCCTAGGGAAGGAAAATCCAGGCGGTCACTGGCAGGCTGGCACTACGAGCCTGCCTAGGGAAAAGCAGTTGGAAAGCAGGGGCTGGCACTGGAACTCAGGGAGAGAAAGTCTCCTCCAGTTGCACATTTCTTCCTCCTGCAGGTGCTCAGCCAGAGCAGGCCCCTGGAAGCAGGGGGAAGCAGCGAGTGCCTCCGCTGAAGCGCACCAGGGCCAAAGGCACAAATGCTGACTGCAAGGGGGAGAGGGCAGAGGGCGTTCCTCGCTGGCCCCTGAACAAGCCCGCCCCCACCTTTCTGGGCAGCCACAGAACGTCATGAACACGGGCCTCACCTGACGCCTCAGGAGAACTGTAGTTCAGCTGGGCTCGGGTAAACTTGGAGAAGATGTCTTCGCGTTCCGACAGAGACATCCGTTCCATGCCTGTAACCTAAAGGCACACAGTACAAAAACGCGTCGAGGACAGCTCCAGGACCCACAGAGGACAGTACCCGTTGAGGCAAACTCTTCCAGCGCCTCCTGACGCCCTCTTCAAAGCCACCCAGCAGAATCCAGAGACAACCCTGAGACAAAACTGCTCCCCAGCAGCTACTGCTCCCCACCTACGGGAGCACCTCTACACCTAGAACTCCCTCCACGCGCGTCTCCTCGCCCTTCTCACACCTTCCTCCCTCACAGCCACGTCCACGCCCAGGCCCTCAGAATTGCTCCAGAGGCCGTCCCACCCACCTTCACAGCGCTTTGGCCTTTAAGTCTCTTGGTCTTGATCTGGTTCCGGTTACAGAGCTCCCAGCAGCTGGGTGACAGGATCACGTCACTTGCATTGGCAAGGTTTTGGGCCTGCCATACTTCACCCACGGCCTGGCCAAGGATCAGGAAGTGCTGCTGCTTTTTGTCTCCAACAGTCAGGAGGGACATATGCCCTGCAGAGATCCCTGGTGAGAGACAAGCACAACTGATGCAGAGAGCATTTTTACCTCCACAGCCCGCCACAGCTCAGCTCCTCCCAGGCCAACTTTGAAGCTCAGCCCTGGAGCCAGGCTCTTCCGCTCAACTGCTTCGAGCGCAGGCGTCCCACTTGATGGATTCAGGATCGATCGTGGCCGGGGAGGGGGTCCTAATCAGGGGCCCCACACCGGCACGTTGGCCAGCCACCGGCTCACTTTGCATGCAGGCAGCTCGTGAACGCCTGCCTGAGAACGCGCAGCAGCCTAACGCAGCACTCCCCGTACCTATCTTCAGTCGGAGCTTCAGACCCACGTCCGTCTCACGGATCCTGTACTTCTCCTGGATTTGCTGGCTACACTGCAGCACCAGGCTGATGGTGTCTCTCAGCTGCGCGTGCTTTGCTCTCCACAGCACCAGCACAGCATCCCCTGGGGAAAGCGAGGGGACAGGGACGGCTCTCGTGACACCTGACGCTCCCTGACCTGCACCCACCGGCCGGGACAGCGGAAGCCAGCAGGCGTGCCAGGGAAAACGCGTTTGGGTGAAGGCATCCTCCTCAACTACAGCACCCTGGCCACAGGCACACCTCCCCCTCTGCCCCGCCAGCTACAACTGCAGCCACGCCGCCAGGGCCCGGGACGGCAGCTCCCCCTGGGCACCTGCGTGCCAGCAGAGCCACCCCTCGGGGCTCTGCCGGCTCGCGCCTCTGTCTCCCCTCTCCCCTCGCACTCGTCTGCAGCTGCAGCAGACAAGGCCACGTCTCTTTTACGCACACGTACCTGCAAACTTCAAGATGTCTCCACCAAAAGCCAGCAGCTCTGCAGACCAAAAAAAAACACAAGAAGAGCTGCAGCTAGGCCTTCTTCAGGAAGGCCGCAGGACAAGCCGCTCTGCTCAGACAGCAGCACAAGAGCAGCGGTGCTTTGGGGGCACAACTTAGCAAACGTAGCAGCTACACTGCTCACAGGGACCACGGCCCTGGGACCTACGCTACTGTGCCCTGTGACAAGGCCCCAGGGAAGGCAACGCACACTTTGGTCAGCACCCCCATCCCCAGCTCATTTGGGCACTAACACTGGCTAGATGCCCCCGCTCCCCCCTGCGCCCCAACACCAGCAAAATCTTCCTCCATCACTGAACAGCGGTCACTCCACAAGCCCAAGGGTGGGTGCTGAGAAAGCGGGCACCTCCTTAGTCTTTGTGGGGAGCAGAAAGCACCTGCCAGAAGAGCCCAGCTGCTCTCGGCGGCTCTCAGCCCCATAGGAACCCCCAGCCCGCGCAAGGAGGAGGCGGCGGCGGCGGCAGCAGCAGCAGCAGCAGCAGCAGGCTGCCCAGCACCTCCCTCTCGTCGTGGCCCAATCCCACACAGTCCTGCAGAACGGCACTTACCCTCCAAAATGTCACCCATGTAGCGATTGAGGGTTTGCGTTACCTCATCCGCACCCCGCTCTATGCTGATGCTCTGGCTGAATTTCTCTGTCAGAGCAGTGAAACCTGCAACAGGGACACACAGGCACAAAGAAATCAGGACGCGTCTACAGGGCCGAAGGACCTGGCACTTTCCACGTCGCTTTCAGCCAGCCAAGAGAACCACGCTCCGGGAGAACCCAGGCGCGCCCCTGACAGCAGCCACAGCCCTCTAATTCCACCCGCGCTTCTGAGCGCTCGCTGACGGGCGCCTTCCCCATGCTCACACCCACCCGTTACGCCTAGCTCCTGCACTTGGCTGCCACCCTCCAGCGCGTCCCCCGGCTGCCTCCCCTCTTGCCTACAGCCAGGCAACACCCTGAGCTAGAAAGCCCACGAGGCCTTTGCCAACTAACGCAGCACCTGGCCAGCCAGCTCCTCTGCGCAGCAGCTGCTCCTCCAAGTTTGCCCTGACAAAGACTAACAAGGGGGAGGCAAGGCAGCCAGGCCTCCTCTCCCAGGCCTCCATGAGCCAGAGCCTGGCCCACCTCACACCTCCCCAAAGCTCCAGAGAGAGCACTGCAGGCAACAGCGCGGGCCCAAGCTGCTGCTCCGGCAGCCTCAGGGCTCCCTAACGCACGCTGCTCTGAGCAGACGGCTGACCACAAGCAGGCCGCAGGGCTGCTGCCAGCAAAGACCACCCCCGGGCTGTGACCTCAGCTACGTCCGAGCGCTACTTCCCCAAAGCGGAAGACCTCAGCGGCAAACGACATCTCCTTTGACCCCTTCTCTACCACAGGCGGGACGACCAGGGCTCCAAAAGGCCCGCTAAGTCCCAGCGGCTCGGGTCGGGGACTCCTCCTCAGTGCCCGCCCTTCATAACGCTTTGACCCACCTGACACATCAGCAAAGAGCAGCACTCCATGGAAGTTCTGAACGCAACGGTTCTCCTGCTTCAAGTCCTCAGACAAAAGCAGGTCGGGGACGTAAGCAGCTACTTCCCCCAGTTCTGAGCAGTGCTTTGACCTTCGCTCCCAGGCACAAGACATCGTCAGCGCCCTGGGGTACCTGCGGTACCTCAGTACAAGACGACCCACCGTGCCCACCAGGGAGGACGACCAGACACCACTGCACAGCGTTGCGCACTGGCCTTTGGGAGGCGCGGCTGGCCCTCTGTCACCAAGGGGCCGGGGGAGGTCACAGTCGGCTCACAGTGACATCGTCCGCGTGTCATCATTTACCTGTCCACTGTCGCCTACGCTGATCCGGCTAACAGTGACAGCCTCGGCAAGGCACCGCTTACCCAGCAACTGCCGGGAAGCTGCCCCCCGCTCCCTCCCTACGCCGAGCCGGTTGCTCAGAGGTGGCTAGCGCGACGCAGTTGTCTCCCGTACAGAGCTGAAGGAGGCTCGCACAGCGACTGACCTCCACCCGTGGCCGAAACAGCAGCTGCTTCCCACGTTCCCAAGCGCAAAGGGCCTAACAGACGTGCTGACAGCCAGCAGCCCAGGCTTCCCCAAAAGCACGGCCACTGCAGCACGCAGCGGGACATTTCCGGGGCTGCTCGGAGGACTTGTATTTCTTTGCAAAAAGAAGTGGGGCTTTCCCGGGGGGGCAGCGGGGGACACAGCCAACCTCCATCCACACGGCTCCTGGGGGAGGCCGGGAGGAGATGGACAGGGCTGGGCCAGGACCACGGCGCACCGACGTATCAGAGAGGGCAAGACAAAGTCCAAAGCCGCAGCAGGAGGCAGCTCCAGGTCCCTGCTCCGAGTGAGAACGCTGTTGTAAACCTTGCATGCCCCAGGGAAACAGAGCCACGCTGGGCACCCTGGCTCACGCACGGCCCTCTGCCTCCAGGCAGGCAAAGGCAGCTCCCCGTCCACCTTAGCCGCTGCCCCGAGCCACACAACTGCTGCCACCAAAGCAGCAGCACTGAGGAGAGCCGGGCTCTACGGGGGACGAGGGCTAGCAGCCAAGGCCGCGCTCCGCGCGCGCCAAAGCTGCCCTTCTCCCCAGTCGCTCAGAGGAGCAGCTGCACGAGTTGGCGTGCCTGCCACACGGTGACACTCAGCGGCTGCTTGCCCAGGCAGCCTCCAGTGTCCCTCTCGGACTGTGCCTCTCCCTCAGGCAATGGCCAGGCGAGGGAGCACCAGCCCCTCCCAGGCCTGGGGGACCAGGTGCTTTAGACAAGCCTGTGCCCTTGCGCTGCTGACCTCAAACAGCAGAGCACTTGACAGCAGAAACCAGCCTGCCTTCTTTCCTGCTGCCTCAGCCCTCAGAGAGAGGCTACCAAGATGGTCTCTCTTCTTGCCTCCAGAAGGCTCCCCCTGCTGCCTCGGGGCCCACCAAAGTCTCCCAAGCAAGCACAAGTCACTTGCACCCAACACACACAACTGCAACCTGCTGGCGACAGCCAGGCACACACACCGAGCCAGGCCCAGGTTCGGAACGCTGCTTGCCAGCCCAGCTCACACGCTTCCTCCTTCCTCCTTCCCACGAGGCAGGCAAAGCGGTCACCCGTACGGGAGACTGACGATGCAGGCCGACCGAGCAGGCTTGCTCTGCCTCCTCAGGAAGAGCGCGCAGCAGCGTGACGACGCCTAGGCCAACGCTCTCTCTTGCCAGTGAGCAGCAAGGGCTGGCTGCTCCCCAAGGCAAGCTCAGCTGGGAGCTGGGCCGACCCCAGCACAAGCAGCGCCCTCGCCCACAGGGGCATCCCTCTTGGCTACATCTATATGCACACACGTACATCCATTCTCCACTAAGGAGCTCTCATCCGCATCAACCAGAGAGGGCAACAGGATGAGGCCGCTAGTGCTGTTGACTTTTCTGACTAGGGAACACTTCAAACCAGTCCCGCTTCCAGAAAAACACCCTCCCACCCTCCCCACCTCAGCAACCACTTGGCCCTACACCAGGGCCAAGCTCCTCCTGCAGCCGGCTCAAGCGCTTACACAGCGCCACAGGGAACTGCACTAGGGCGAGGGGGAGAGAATTTCTTGCACTGCTTTACAGCCCTCGACTCTTGTGAGCACTAACAACGGGGGTGGTGGCTTCCCCGCCGCCTAGCTTTCCCAATAAACCACAGGCCAGAGACTCTCGTGGCACGCCTTCAGCGTCCTCTTGCTGTGGTCTGTGACTCCATACAGAACGCTGAGATGATGGCAGTGTTTCTTTATTTAACCCCTGGAAGAGCATCCTCGCTCGGCCGTGCTGGCAGCTTCAGCAGGTACCTGCAGCTACAGACTTCAGGCTTTGCTTGCTTCAGCTGGGGAAAACGTGGCGCTGTCTCCAGCCACAAGTCTCCCACGGGGCCCTTGCCAGTGAACCACCGCTCCTGAGGAAAACAAAAGCCCAAGTGAGAGCCGCGAAGAACAGGAGGTCCCCAGAGCCACAGGCGCGGTCCGGGAAGGCAAGCGAGGCCTCTCGCAGTAGCTTCTTCCACCCATCACCCAATTTGCCGTGCTGCAAAAGCCTATCAGGGAGGGCAAGGAGAGGGAACGCAAAGAAACCTCCTCCAGCCAGGTTCAGGCTGGCTCCCAGAGCTGGCTCAAGGGAGAGGCAGAGATTCCACTCCACCGCTCCTCAGCCCAGCAGAGATGCTGGGAAGGAGCGGCATGCTGCAGCGCCTGCTGCTCCCTCGCGTGTCCTTCCAGCCCCTCCTGAGGGAAGGGCATCGCAGCTGCCACTGCCCTCCTGCTGAGGAGGGCTAGCAGCCCCTACCAGCTCGCCAAGGACTTTCGGCACACGCTCCTGAAGCTCGCTGGGGGCTTTCCCTACGTGGACCTGCCGGAGTACAGTCCGCGCCACCTTCTCCTAGGGCATGCCAAACCTCTGCCCAGGGAGCAACTCAGAGGCAAAGAGGATCCACTTACAGCGCTCATCTCCAGCCAAGTCTTCTCCAGGAGGTTGCCATTCGCCTCACAGGCTTGGAGGCCCTGCCTGAGGCACAACAGGCTCTGGTCTTTGTTACCCAGCATGCAGAAAACGTACGCTTTCAGATGGTAGGCTCTGGGGTAGAAGACGGGGCTTGTAGAGCACCGAGCAAAAACCTCTTCCACAAGCTACCGAGAGAACAACGGAGAGGCACGTCAGCAGAAGTCATCGAGCTGGGCGATGGCTCGGCACTGAGGACCGCACCTATTCCCCAAAGGGGAAAGCAGCCGCAAAGGCACAAGGAGCACGCAGCTAGCAAGGCTGAGATACCACACAAGTCTCTCCCGAGCCATAAGCCCTCACATGCAGCAGGCATTTCAGCAGGGCTCACTAGCTAGCTCATGGCTGTGCAAGTCTCTTCTCCTGTCTTGCAGACCATTCCCATCCCCACAAGGGAATCCTCACATGCCCAGGAAGACCCCCGTCACCTCACTGCCTTCTCTACCACCTCTTGCTGCCGCCCCAGGGGGGAGCAGCCTCTTGCCATGTTCCTCTCTAACCCACTACCACACTCTGCCTCTAGCCTGGCTCCATCCCAGCGCGGCTGCTTCGCCCTGGCCTTGCCAATCCACTGCTGCTCGCAACACAGCTTTCCCTAGAGGCCCCTCACAGCGTGCACACCCCCCTCCTCCTCTTCCCTCACCCTTAGAGCCCTGCTGCGGCTCTCCTGGGCCCTCGCCGAGCTGCGCTCAATGTCGTTCCGCAGCACCAGCGTGTAGCACTCCAGGAGCCGGCTGCATGCTTGGGTGGCCAAAACGGAGGCGTCAGCTCTCTTCAGCAGCCTCTTGGCCTTTTCAAAGGGCTTCTGGAACTCGGCCCACTGCCCAAGCCTTCCAAACCTACACCGTCCAGAGAGAAACACACACACACACACACACGTTTTGTAGAGTACTTGATCAAGTACTCTACACCCCAGCGACGGCCGCCTTGTTGGACAGGGCACGGGGGACACGACAGGCCCAGAGCTCCCACCTCCCCTGCCAGAACCACTGCCTGGGCCTCTCGCCAGTCTAAGCACCTCTGTAACTTACCAAAGAGCCAGGGACGAATACAGTCCAAGCAGGATGCTGTTGTGCGAGCTGAGGATGTGGTTTGCTTCGTTCTGCTCAACGAAGCTCCTGCACTCTTCAAATGACTTGTACTCCCAGCCTGTAATACAAATGCATCGCAGAGAAGCAGTGCCGCCCTCCGCTGCCTTGTTTTCCCTCGGGCATTCGTAGCAGGACAAAGCTCAAGCACAGCTGGAGAATTTCTGGGCAGGTAAACCACTCAGAGAGCAAGCAAAACCAAACAGGAACAAGGCAAGGGCTGGAGTTCTAGCCTAGCTCCTCAGGGCTAGTCAAGCGCCACACAAATATCTATTCCCTTTTCTTCAGCAGCTTTCGAGCGCTGACAGACACACGCTGCCATTGACCAGCAAGCGACAGCCACTCCATAGCGTAGGCTGTTAGATGCCTCCTGGTCAGGCACATCCCCCAGCACTGCTAGGCCCGCCTCCCCAGGAGCCAGAGCAGAGCGAGCCTGGGAAGAGGTTTCAGAAAGGGGAATCTCAAAACACGGGAAGCAAAGAGGGAAATTGCCAGCATTTTGAAATCACTCTGGGATCACCTGTAGAACATGCAAACAAAGACAGGGGAGGCAGGAAAGACAGACAAAGACACACCCAGAGCCAAAGAGCCCGGGACTCGGCCCAGGAAGTGAAAGCGTGCCTGGAGGCTCTGGCGTCCGTGTTGTAGCAGGAGAAAAAGCATCTTTGCAAGCCTCCTGGCTCTCTGGGGCCCTCCTCACTGAGCACTTACCAGCGTAAAGCAACAGGTCTAAGCAGCAGGAGAAGAAGTATGCCTGCCCAATGATGCTGTGCTCTGCAGCCACCTGCTTCTCGAGCCTGCGCAGCACTTCCTCACATTCTGGGTACCTGCGGAGGAACACAGCGAGCCTCCATGGAGCCTCTCCGCAGGGTGGGATCCCAGTCACCACCTCCGGACGCTCCCCGCTCCCCTTCCCATCATCCCGCTCTCCCTGCGCTGCTCTTTCTGGCATCGCCATCAGAGGTTCTCCATCAGACAGTTGTTCATCTTTTGGCAACAAGTCTCCGGAGAAAGGCCTCAGGGACCCCGGCCCAAACGGCAAGCCCCGGAGCAAAACTCAGGCATCCTTCCCATGCAAGCCAGTGCTTTCCCATTGGCTCAGCAGCAGAGCTACTCACCTTTCCATCAAAGTCTTTGTCAGGAAAAGCAGGCCAAAGAGCACGCACAGCTCCCCACTGCCCTCCGCACTCGCCCACATGACGCGTTTGCTTCGGAAACTGCTCCTCTCGAGACCTCCCCCTGGACGACTGCCGTCTCGGGCACCGGTGCCGCGTGGCATGGAAAGGCCCGCGTCCACCCAACCAAACATGGCTAGCGCCCCCAACACAACGAGCGCCTCCCTGCGCTAGGCTCGCTCCTAAACCAGGCCTGGGAATTGCCTGCGGCAAGCGCTACCTGGCAAGGGCCAGAACCGAGCCAGCAACTGTTCCAGCAGTTTCACAGCACACACTCACGCTCCCCAACAGCCAGCCACGGTCCTTGGCATTGTTTAATTTACCAGCGTCCATACAGCCAGCGAGTATCCAATAAGAAACCAAGCAGCCCTCTTTGCTGCGCGCAGAGAATGACACAAGAAGGATCTCAGGTGGCCCCCCGACCCTGCGCAACCAGCAGTCTGTCCCGCAGCAGCATTACCTCATCTGCAGAAAGAGCGCCGCAAAGAGCGTGGCGAGAACCTCGCAGTCCAGGTCGGGCTTCTCCAGCTCCATCCACAGGCTCTTGGCGCGATAGCCTGCCAAGAAAACAAGCAGGCTCGCACAGGCTCCCTCTGCGGAGATGCCTTCTCGCAGGCAGCGGGGGCAGTACGTACCTACGTCGACAGAGAGGGGCAGATTCCCCAGGCTGAGGTTCAGATGGCTCAGGGCCTGGGCAAATTTGGCGGCCTTTAATACCCCTCCTCCAAAGAGCTCGACGTCAGAGCTAAGCTGGATGGCCGCCCGCCCGTACTGCAGCCACTCTTCCTGGCAGCCCAGGTCCTGGCAGCACCGCGCATATTCCATGTAGGACAACAGGATCTAAAACGGTCCAGACAGGAGACTGTACAAGACTGAATGTCGCCAGGGTGATTCTCTGGCCTAGACGGCTCAGGGCAGAAACCCAACGGCCAGCTTCTCTCTTCTCTTCTGCTCTCAGGGCTCTCACCCCTACGACAAACGGTTCTTAGGACTGCCGCTGCTAACTGCGGCCGTGGCGAGACGAGGGCCCCAGCGGGGTGCTGCCTTCAAGCCACAACCAGCCCAACGCTTACAACGGTGAAACAAATGCCATGAGAGCGACTACCAGGAAGAAGAGCAACGCACGTCTGCTGGAAGTTTGTAAAGCAAAGTTCAGGGACGGGTACCACTCCGTCGCGTTTGGCCTCTTCTTGCCGCCCCGGGCAGACCCTGCTGGTACTCTAGGCGGGCCAGGGGAAAGGAGCTATGTCAGAAACGCGTCTGCTGCCGCAGAGAGGAGGCACTCACGTGACTCGCATCCTCAGACTCCTCGGCCGTGTTGACCTTCATGAGCGCTGCCAGGCGCGACAGCCTCCGGCCGCTGGAAGTGCCCTCCAGGCTGAAGAGCTGCCGCAGCAAGGAAAGGCAGTGGCTCTGCCAGAACAGCCAGGGCAGCCTCTCCCTCCTGCCACACAAGAGAAACCGCTGGGCCACAGCCACTAGCTACACAGTGCCAGGTCAGGCAGGGCCAGGGGAAGCAGGGCGACAGAGGAGGCAGCTGCACCTGCTCCCAGCAGGGCGGCAGCTGATGCAGGCCGGGCTGCAGGCATGGAAGCGGCAGAGCCAAGAAGCACCACCGGGGAAAGATCGCTGCTAGCGAGAACGGGTTGGCACTACAGCCCAGGGAGGGCGAAGCAAAGCCGGGCACCGCGAGGGAAAGGCTTGTTCTACGGCAGCCTTGCACCTGGCTGCAACCCCCGAGCTTCCTCATTCTCACACCTCCCCTCCACTTACCCCTCCATGCCCACGTCCTGCTCCTCCCTGCCGGCTCCCTTTCCTCTGCAGCCTGTGCTCCCTGGGAACATCTCTCTGCTCTCACCCCCACCATCCCCCACAAGGCAACACGTGCCCGCTCCCCCCACCCAGGAGCCTCCAGGTCCCTCAGCAGCTTTCCCCATGCTAACACCTATGCTCAGGGAAAGTCTGGGCTTAAGCCTAGGCAGGTGTGGGCCTAGGTGCCCGGCACCACGCAGGAAACGCCTCTTCCTTCCCTTCTCTTTCCCTTCGGCTTCTTACCCTGCCTCTTGATGAAGGGAGGACTCTTTGTTCTTCCTGTGGGAGGCACGCTCTGACTTCTCCAGCAGAAACTGGAAGACGACGCCAGCTGAGGTGAGGGGCAATTTTCTCTTCAGCAGGCTCAATGCCTTCCTGAGCGTCTTCTTTGCCAGCTCCATGCAGCCCATGTTGTAGCAGACCTGCACAGGAGAAGGCTTCTTCAGACAGTCCCAAAGGGCTCCGACTGAGCACGCACCACATTTCAAGGCTCTGCCTGAACCGAGGCCGAGGCCGAGGGCCTCGACCGCTTTTGGCCGGAGGCTGAAGCGCTCACAGGAAAGGCTGCTGGTAGCGGCCGTGCCTCAAAATGCCAGGCCTATCGCCGCTGCCGCCACCCCCCACAAAGGCGTCCAACTCCACCCACCAGCAGAGCCCTCAGAACCTCCCCGGCACTTTACCTCCCCTTTCAGGCTCAGGAAGGTGGCTTCTTCAAAGCAGGCAAGCACATCGGCTTTCTCAGCCGCTGAGCTCCTCACGACCTCTGCTTTCTTCAGGTTCATAAAGGCCTTGGAACAAGCACACAGAGAGCAGGTGAGCGTCGGTGCAGAGCCTGCATCCAGCCCCATCGTTCCCAGTTGCCTCCAGCAGCTCTCTGAGGAGGGCACGCATCTGCCCCTGGCGATGCCCACCCTAACACAGCCCACGGGCACGAGTGCTCCTTCGCACCACCTCCTGGCGCGTGCGCCTTGTGCAAAGGTCCTGCTTCTCTGCCCCGCCTCCCTTGCCCCAGGAGAGGCAAACGGGGGGGAGAAGCCTGGCTCTGACGCCAGCGGTTCAGCCCCAAGTCCCCACAGAGGCACGTCCTAGTGCAATGGCAAAATCGCCTTGCCCAGGACAAGGCAACTGAGAGGCCTCCTTGTGCAGTGGGCTCCGGCAAGCAGGGCGACTCACCAGGTAGTTGTCGGAGACGTGCAAGTAGGCAGCCGCGCACTCCAGCAGGTAATAAAGGGCTCTGCCATCGTTGCCCATTGCCATGTGGTGGTGAGCCAGCGGCACAAGCACCAAATCCACAATGGCCCTGCATTCACAGGCACACGCGGCACCGGGCGTCCCTTTGGCCTTGCTGGGCACCGTAGCTACGCGTTCCGTCCTGGCCAGAAACTGCTCTGCCGCTCTACTCAGAGACAAAGATCACGCAGAAAGACGACGCACGCTAGCATCACCTATACCGCTCCGTCTGCCTAGACTAACAGCATATTCTAGCGCAGCACAAGCAAGGCCCTGTGCACACGCGCGCCATACGGGAGCGCTGGGTTTCACAGCCTTCCCAGGCGTGCAGAGGGCTGGCCGCTTATTCTTTCAGCCCCCCGCATTCACAACCACAGTTTCCCAGCAGCGTTCCACATTACAGTTGACACGGGCGACCCCCGAGTGGCCTGGCTCCCCCCATCCTTGCTCCGTCTTCCCCCTGTGCTCCTCCCTCCCTTCCGCTCTTGCCTTCCCTCCTCGCTCGAGAGCTGTGGCTCTGCCCTGACTGCAAGCCAGTACCACTCACTAACACAGCGCTTGGGCGCAGGATTCGTTTTCTTCCACTGCAGCAACGTCAACCCGCGCGCGCTGAGCAGTCTTCTCGCGCGCCGTAGCCCCAGAGCCCAAGGCGAGCGGGGCCAGGCAGGGCAAAACGGGGGCGAGGAGCAACATCGCCCCTTTCAAGCCCTAGCAAACTATTCCTTTGGCTTTAGCTGTAACAAGATCCACGAGGACGCGATGCTGTTGGTGCCTTTGCTGACCCTGCTCTGGAGCAACGCTGCTCTTGGCCACAGGGAGGAAGTCAAGCAGGCCTTTCTGCCACCTTCCAGCAGCCCCCCTGCTCCCGCTGGCTGCTTTGCCCCTGCACACCTCGCAACATTGCTCTCCTACAGCTAGGAAGGCAGGGCTGGCTCCGCCCTAACGTGACCATCGTCACCCTGATCCCACTGGCTTCCTCCAAGAGGCTCATCTCCAGGGCCACCCCATCCCAGCTCCCACCCAACAGGCCAGCTCTTTCCTGAGCTAGAGTCACAGCCAGCAGGCACAACTGCAAACTCCACTTGCCCCCTCTGCAGACCCTGAGCCCGCTGACTTCCCAACGTAACCAAAACCTACTCTCCTCACCGAAAAGTCTCCTCCAAGAAGCTCTTCTCTTTCTGCAGGGCTTTTGCAGTACCTGGAAACAAAGCACGAGTTAAACGCTTCCTCACCTCACACGCGGGAAGAGCTGCATCTTGCCATGCTCCATCCGAAAGGGGAGGAGAGCAGAGTCAAAGGGACCGACGGCAGCTCTCTTCCTGGCCTCTTCCCCCGAGAGCTGCCTTCCCGGCAGGGCTGTTACGTTTTGGGCAAGCGTAGCACACCCACCAGGAAAGGCGCCTCAGCCTGCGGGGCCGGGGGGTGCACCGCAAGGCTCTTGTCACTGCAAGGACATGGGCTGCTCTCCGGTCATTCCAGGGAAACGCAGGAGGGCGTTCCGGGGCACAGAGGCTCTACGCTGTGCCCACAGCATGGCTCTGCTGGTGCAGCTGGCCTCAGTGGAGGACTAAGCTAGTCTCAGGGAAGCCTCTCCCCTCTGCTGACAGCATCCCTAGGCTTCAGCAAAACGCTTCTGCGGACGGCGCTTGAGACAGAGCAGCGCTTCCATTAATTGCGCAAGCACAGTGCGGAGGGCCCAGGCTCCAAAGCACGGCAGCTAGCATACCCGGAGTGGCACGGAGCTCATCCCTCTTCAACTCCTCCTTTCTGAGCAGGGAGGCCTCCCAGCTGGACGAGCAGCGTTCGCTGGCACGGTCGTCGCAGCTCTCTGCCTCCCGGGCGCTGCCGAGGGCCAAGCGGTGGAAGGCCACAAAGTCCCCTCCGCCGCAGCACTGGCACTTGTGCGCTTGCCTCTCCAGGAAGGCCGCGCACTTGCGGTGCATGGCCACCCTCTGTCCCTTGGGCCACAGCTCGTAGGCAGCCTCCCGCAGCAGTGGGGCGCAGAAGGTCAGGACGCCAGACTGCAGCCTCGCGGTCTTCTCGGTCTCGCCCAAGCACCGCTTCTGGGCACCTGAAAGGCAACGGGGCTTCACATCAGCCACAGCTGGGGCCACAGCCGGGGGACGAAAGACAGGCCTTGGCGTGGATCCTTGGCAGGAAACCAGCGCTCCTGCACTCGGAGCCTCGCAGCGCTAGGGTGAAAGGGACCCGTTTGCCTTGCCGACACCAGCACAGCCTGCGCAACAGGCTACTGCCCTGCGCTCTCCCTCCCAACGCACAGCCTTCAGCTGCACTCCCGCAAGCAGCTGCCGAGGCTGCTGGCAGCAGAAGCAAGGCCGGCCATTTGGCCCATTACACACCACCGGAGGGGGCAGTGCAGCGTGCCCTGGCGAGCCCCGCCAGGCACACAGCCGGGAGCAGCAGGAGCCTACCACGCTCCCGGGGGCGCATTATCACCACTTACCGCTCTCTTCCTCCAGAGAGGTGGCGGGCCCCTTGGTGGGAACACTGCTGCCTTCTGGCACCTTCCCAGCATTCAGCCACTTCAAGATGTTGCCTCTCACCAGGACATTCAACGCCTTGTTCATCTTGGTCCTGGTCCACCTGGGAAGGAGGCGTAACAGCAGCTCGGTGGTAAACGTCGGCCCGATGACGGCTGCGCACTTCAAGACCATCCGCTCCGAGGGCTTCATGCTGTCCACCTCAGCCAGCGCAATCCCTGTCAAAAACAAGCCACAGCTCTCTCTCTTGCCCCCTCCCAAGCCTGAGGCTGCCGAGGCTGCCTTAGCTTCCCCACACCAGACGCTACATTTGTAGCCTTCTTTCCTAGGGACCAAACCCCTTGGGCAGTCGCAACCCAGGGCACACAGACACCCAGCCTCTCTCTAGCCCATGCCCCGGGAAAGAACCTCCGTGCAGCCGCCAGCCGCCGCAGCGGGGCTCGGCCCCTCACCTTTCAAGGTGGAGGGAAGCACGATGCTCTGCAGGTTCACGTCAGGTCTGATGGTGCACACCCTGCGCTCCTTCCCCGCGCTGGAGCTCCAGGAGGCTGCGGCAGGGGAAGCCTCCGTTACAGAAGCTGAGCGGAGCAAGAGAGCAGCGTAAAGCGATTTTCAAAGGGAGACGATTCAGGCCGTCACCTCCTGCTTGCCCTCCATCTTCCACCCTTTAGCATTCATCCCCCCCCGGGCAGGTCTTACAGCAGCTGGGCCCTGCGCTCCGTGGCAGCATAAATCCACCGCGCGGCTGCACCCAAGGAACACTGCAGCCACGCCACTCTCCGCCCTGCTCCACAATAACCGCCCCCGTTCATGCTGCCTCCAGACAATACCAGGGCTTAGCTCAGTGCCAGGGAGCGTCTCTTCCCCTCCTTTGCAATTTTCTGCCCCGTCCGCATTGCTTCGCCCCACAAAGCCACCCAAACTCCCCAGCCTGTGCTTAGGCTAGCCCAGCAGCAAGGCATGCAGGAGCCCACGCCTGAGCCAGGCCAAGGCCTCTACTGCTGCAACACCAGCCTGGGCCAACTTCACAGGGGAAGCCCAGGGCAACAACGCGCTCTGGAAGATGCGCCACAGCAACCAGGCCGTCAGCCACAACGGCGCTTACTGAAGAGGCTCTCCCACTTGTCCTCCATTTTCTCGCCCTTCCGCAGCAGGTGGAACAAGAGCATGTCGCGGCGCTTAAGGTCGCTCAGCAGTTCCTCGCAGTAATATGGGATCCCGTAGCTTCTCTGCATCAGGAACCTGGAAAGGAGCAGATCCAGCAGGGACTGACACAGGCAAAGCAAGGTGGGACACGTTTCAGACCAGCCTCTTTGCCACAGCTACACCTCCCTTTTGAACAGGCCAGCACTCCCACTGCCTTTGGCATCTGAGCTGCCCGGAAGATACAGCGGTTGCTGGAACGCGCAGGAAAAGAGTCGCGCGCAGTGCCCAAGGCACAGAGCTGCAAGCCTCGTCTCTCCTGGCCCCAACAGCCTAGATGCTCTCCGGCACCAGTGAGAGCCTCGGCCCCAGCAACAAATCGCCCCCCACTGCCCCACCACGTTCGTTCCCTCCTGCCCTCTGCAGCGGGTCAACCCCTCGCAAAGAGCTCCGAGGCCCCGCCTGGGACTTACGTCTCTAGGGCCCTGGGCACGCTGACAACTCCCAGCTCCCGGCAGGCTTTCTGCACAACAGCTGAAGCTTTCAGCTCTCCCAGATGAACGTGGGTCGTTTGCTGCAACTTCATGATGTCTGCTGCAGCTTCGCAGAGCCTCTGTCTTCCGTAGCGAGCAGGAGCAAAGCCCATGACCACAAAGAGCGGGACATCTCTGAGCACATGCGACATAACAGCCCAGGAGGCAGAGTCGATGTAGTGCGCGTTGTCGATGACAAACAGGACAAGCTCGTCTTCAACGATCTGAAACAAGCACGTTGGTCTGGGTGGATTCTGAGGGATTCTCAAGCATCTTCCACAGGACAGACTTTGGCCGGCCTCTCCCCACACAGAGGACGCGCAGAAGTCGCTCTCCTCTCCCCAGCTACCTCTTCGTTCGCAATCTCACCCGCTCTTCCGTGCTCCGAGACTCTTAAGCTCCCTCGGGCACGGTGGCACGGAAAGACACCGTTCCTCCTCCTCCGGAGCACATGCCCTCCAACTTCACAGGAGCAAAGTTATCAGGGGGCATGGCACGCGGAGTTTAGCCTCTGCAGGGCAATGACTCCGGTACACTGTCCTCCCACCAGCTCCCACCACTCTCCTGCAGAGCCCTCAGCCTGCGGCCTTGCTTTCCTTCTCTGACCCAGGATGGGGAGAACGGCTCACCTTCTGTAGCAGTTTCTTGAAAACCAACCCCAATTCCGTTGTCCTTTGAGCGCCGCTCATCTTGGACACCTTCTCCGACAGGGGAAACTGGCCAGAAAAGCAGAGTCACAGAGAAACAGCCTTTCAGGGCGGTTCAGCACACCTGCCCACCACGCAAGTCCAAGCGAGCAAAACGCCTCTGCTGCCCTCAGCATCTTACCTCTCCCCCCACACAGTGGAGAGGAGACGCAGCGTGCACGTCACTGGGAGCCTACAACGGAGGCCCTCTGCTGAGGGTCTCTGGCAGAGCTCTTGCAGGGAGGCATGAGGGGGGAGAAGAGCTTCTTCCCTCGCCGTGGCAATCGCGCAAGGGAGCAGGCTGCTCACGCACCAGTGAACTCAGTACCAGCTCATCGGCCCCCTCTCAAAGCCTCTCTGCAATGCCCTTTCCAGGCTGCTGAGCAAGACACCAGGAACTGCCTGCAGCAGCCTGGCACCTGCACTCACCCCTAACAAGGAGCCCCCTCGCCCCCCTCTTTGGACCCACAAACAGAAGCCCAGCCTGTGCTACCCTCCTGCTACTCCCACCACGGAGCTAAGCCCACTCCCCAGCACGGTGTCCCAACCACAACAGCCACAGGACGGCTCACAAGCAGGCCTTCGCCACGGCCACAGAGGCCTCTCGCTCTCACCTTAACGACGAAAGGCACATTGAGGAGGCAGTAGCTGCTCTCTTCCACCAGCCCTTGGAGCTTTTCCTGCAGGGCGAGCTCTCTGGCACTGCACGATTTACAGGCCTGCAGGCCCATGGCCACAGCCAGCACCATGTGCATGGCAGAGTAGACCTGCTTCAGGTTGAGCTCCAGCGCTTCCACAGCCACTACCCTGCCATGCAGAAGCAAAAGGCACTGAGATTCAGAGAGGGACCCAAGCAGCCGCAGGCTTCTCACACTAAGCTCTAGGGGAGAGGCGGAATCCAGGGCCACTTGGGTTTCTTCTCTTGGCTCCGCAGCTACGGCCAAAAGCCCTGACTGAGCTCGGGCTCTACTTTGCTTGGGGCCTGGCCCAAAGAAGGAAGCTCAACAGCAGTGGCTCCAGCAGCCACCTCTAGCTCCCTCAAGAGGCAGCAGGAGGGCACGCAGCTGCTCCTCAGCAGCAGCTCCTGCAGGCCTTGCAGGGATGCTGCAGTCCAAGGGCCACGCACCCGGGCAGAGGGCAGAGGGGCTCCAGTAGCCCACGGACATCAGCGGCTGGGCAGCGAAAGCGTTCCACAGCTCCCGGTCAGCAACACTCACCTGAGCCCAGCAGCCTGGCCTAAAGAGGCAAGCTCCGTAAGTAAATGGCTCTTTCCAGAGCCCGTCACGCCCTCAAACGCCATGATGTGGCTTGCTTTCTTAGCCACATAGGCTTTCAAGTAACTTTCAAAGAGGGCAATCTCCTCCTCCCGACCTGGGAAGGCAAACAAGAAAGCGACCTGTTGCAGCGAGCTGAAAAGCAAACAGCCGTCGGCACCCTTCTCTCTCGCCGCCGCAGCGGGTCAGTCGGACCCAAGGAAATCTCCTCCCCGATCTCAACTACGGCCATCCCTTTAGCCCTGAGGCTGTGAGCAACTGCACACTGGAAAGGTCCCGCCACGCTAGCTATGCAGCACGGCAGGGAGCATCCGGCGCACGCCTCACCCTGCTTCCCACCTCTAGCTGCGGCCCAACCCCAAAGACAGGAACCAGCTAGGAGCCAAGGTATGCACCAAACCCTTAGGGCCACGCCAGGCAACGCCATCCCTCGCAAAAGCTTCTCCGTTCCCAGAGCGGAACTAACAGGTACCGACGGCAACAAATTGGCCTTCAGCAGACCAAGGCGTTCTCCACCTACCGAGCAACGGGGAAGAGCTGGGCCTCTCCTTCGTAACATCCATGCCAAACATGCTAGCGGGAGGAAGAGAAAAACAAAAGCCAATGAAGTAGGCAGAAGCTGGAGGACGTAGAGCCACGCGTGGAGCTGAGGGTGCGCTCCCGGGGACCCGCTCTTCTTTCGAGCCGGAGCGAATCCTGCCCACGCTCCCACTGGCCCAGCAGAGAGCGCAAACACCAAACGAGCACTAGCAAAGCTGCAGCCAGGAAGAAGCCCAACGGCCACAGTGGGACACCACACAGCATCAAGACTCGAGCGCCACAGGCCAAAGCCCAAGGAAGCAGAGACACGAGCAAGAAGCCAGGCAGTGCCGCTGGCTAGCACACTGCTGCACCCCGCAGGACAAGCCAAACAAGTCTCTGGTCCCGCCTACTGCTTCCCTGGCCTTTGCTCACAGGCAGCGCTTTCGAGAAGCGGGGCCCTGCAACAGCTGCTGTCAAGGCAAAGACGGGCAAGAAAAAACACTTCAAGCCACGACGTGCAACAGGACGACAAGGGTCACTTCTTGGGCCAAGGCGCCAAGCACCAGGCACCTTGGGCTCGAGTTTTTCTGAAGTTGCAAGGGGACGGCAACGTCAACGTTCCAAACGGCCTCCAAAGAGGATGCCAAACCCTGGCCCAGGGGAACACCTGAACTTTCACCAGGAGGCACTCAGGAACTGAGTCCTGGCCTGACCAAAAGCTTTCCGGGAGCGTCATGCTCGGAAGCAGCTGGGAGAAAACCTCCCTGGGGCAGAATTGCCACTGCGTTAGTCTTGCGCGCAATGGAGCAAGCACAGGGCAGAAAGCACAGCTGGAAGCCGTTTGGACCAGGGCTGCAAGGCCCCTCTGTGCCTACGGACACCTAAAAGCCTTCTCCACCCCTCCGGCATCACTCCCCGTCTCCTTACAGCAGGAGGCACCAGCGTAGGCAGGCCAAAAGCGTACCCGTGCTCTGCCTTTCCATCTTCTCAGCCCCAGCGATGGGAGGGGTGGGCGGGGGCCAGCTCTGCACAACTCCTCTTTGCGGACCAAGACTGGACCCTGTGTGCCACCCTGCCCCCAACCAGCCCGCTCAAACAGGACACTCACGACTTCGCCGACACCCCCAGGTATTGATACACGGGGCCAGGATCGACAACCCCCTTCATCTTTGCCTCCGGCAGCTCCTCGAAGCACCATCGGGGCAGCCTAGAGGCTGCGTACGTCGCTGCGTCACAGGACACCAGCCCAGGGTAGTGCTCCATCAGCCGGGCTGCCAGATTCACCTTCTGGCCAATGACTGCCGCAGAGAGAGAGCACGCATTCACGTACCTATGAAACCAACCCGCTCCACCCTTCACCGCCAACGGCTGCATCACCTCCAGCACAGGCAAGCCCCAAACCGTTGGCAGCACAACCAGCAGGAACAACAAGGCTCTGAGCCTGGTCCCCCGCACCGCAGCGGCGCCCGCTCTGCCTCCCTCATTCCCCACAGGACACAGGCCAAGGCCTCGTCCCAGCCCAGCACATACGGGCAACAGGGTGTTCCCTGCCGCTCTGCCTCTTCCTTTGACACGCTGCTCCGGCTGAACAGACCCAGCCCAGCCACCCGCTCCTCAGCCAAACACCTCGTACCTGTGTATTCGTGCCTCACGCGATGGCCTACGACTCCGCAGAACACCGTCCCGCTGGTAACCCCGACAGACACGGCCCTGACACACACGGAGAGCGACAGGCGCTCAGCAGCGCCCGCGCACAGGCCTGCCTGCCCACCTACCTTCACCCCTTCACCCGGCTCCCCTCGCACCACCTCCCGCCCTGGCAGGGCAGACCTCGGGGACCTGCAGAGCTCCGCAGCGTAACGCCCCCAGGTGAAAGGGGCTCCCGAGAGCAGCCAGGCAGTTTTCAACCCTTCCCCTAAGGCCTCACAGCTGTGACGGGCGGAAAGTCCCTGACTCCAGCCAGCCTCAGCACGCCTCCTCGGCGCGGGCAAGAAGGGCACCTCTCAGGGCACTGTCTCCTTCCTCCCAGGGACAGAGGAGGCCAAGCTAGAGGGCACGTCTCGCTGAGAAACCATCCCTCCCTCCTTCCCCCGCGCAGTCCCAGGCAACGCGCCTCCCCACTCACTCGATTTTCCTAGGCCTCGAGGAGCACGCCTTGGAGATTTGAACAGCGCTTTCCAAGGCGTGAACGCTTTCGTCGGGCAGCTTCTCTCCAGGGAGTCCAAACACGCACAGGAACGTGCAGCCCTGCCAAGGACAGCGGCAGCACAGCTTGGGACAGCGCCTACGGCAAACGGCTCATGCCGTGCGAGTCGAGCCGCTGCCGAGAGCAGCAGAGCTTCAGGGCAACCCCCAGCCAGAGGGTGCTGATCCCAGCGCCGAGGCAGAGCTGCTTCTCCTTTCCCCGCTGCTCAGTAGACCGAGAGAGCCACTGCCCTCTCGTTTGCTGCCCACACTTTTGCGGGGTGGGCTCCTCCCCCACACTCACTTTATCAAACATGGAGATTTTGTTGATCTCGCCCTTGTGAGGACGGATGATCTCCAGCATCATCACGCTGCTGTCCTGGATAGCCTTGCAGATCTGCGTTAAGTTGACATCGGCAGCAAACTGCAGCTTGACAAAGAGGCAGGTGACCGGCCGTAGCTCGGACAAGTAGTCCAGGGGCTGTCTGTCATCAATCTGGAAGACGAGAGCAGCACACCTTCAGCAGCCAGCTCTCCCCGAGAGCTGACTGCCCCCAGCAAACACCAAGCAAGAGCCCCCACGTGGGCAGCAGCACGCGCTCTCAGCGGAAGGAATAACTCCTCCCCTCGGGGCAAAATAAACACAGCTCCCGGCAGCTGTGGCCATACCTTCCTCAGAACAGATGCGGGGACGTACTTCCGCAGCAACTTCCCCAGAGCATGCCGAGGGGCCAGGGAAACAGCAGGCCTCAGGATGCCTAGGGAAGGAAAATCCAGGCGGTCACTGGCAGGCTGGCACTACGAGCCTGCCTAGGGAAAAGCAGTTGGAAAGCAGGGGCTGGCACTGGAACTCAGGGAGAGAAAGTCTCCTCCAGTTGCACATTTCTTCCTCCTGCAGGTGCTCAGCCAGAGCAGGCCCCTGGAAGCAGGGGGAAGCAGCGAGTGCCTCCGCTGAAGCGCACCAGGGCCAAAGGCACAAATGCTGACTGCAAGGGGGAGAGGGCAGAGGGCGTTCCTCGCTGGCCCCTGAACAAGCCCGCCCCCACCTTTCTGGGCAGCCACAGAACGTCATGAACACGGGCCTCACCTGACGCCTCAGGAGAACTGTAGTTCAGCTGGGCTCGGGTAAACTTGGAGAAGATGTCTTCGCGTTCCGACAGAGACATCCGTTCCATGCCTGTAACCTAAAGGCACACAGTACAAAAACGCGTCGAGGACAGCTCCAGGACCCACAGAGGACAGTACCCGTTGAGGCAAACTCTTCCAGCGCCTCCTGACCCCCTCTTCAAAGCCACCCAGCAGAATCCAGAGACAACCCTGAGACAAAACTGCTCCCCAGCAGCTACTGCTCCCCACCTACGGGAGCACCTCTACACCTAGAACTCCCTCCACGCGCGTCTCCTCGCCCTTCTCACACCTTCCTCCCTCACAGCCACGTCCACGCCCAGGCCCTCAGAATTGCTCCAGAGGCCGTCCCACCCACCTTCACAGCGCTTTGGCCTTTAAGTCTCTTGGTCTTGATCTGGTTCCGGTTACAGAGCTCCCAGCAGCTGGGTGACAGGATCACGTCACTTGCATTGGCAAGGTTTTGGGCCTGCCACACTTCACCCACGGCCTGGCCAAGGATCAGGAAGTGCTGCTGCTTTTTGTCTCCAACAGTCAGGAGGGACATATGCCCTGCAGAGATCCCTGGTGAGAGACAAGCACAACTGATGCAGAGAGCATTTTTACCTCCACAGCCCGCCACAGCTCAGCTCCTCCCAGGCCAACTTTGAAGCTCAGCCCTGGAGCCAGGCTCTTCCGCTCAACTGCTTCGAGCGCAGGCGTCCCACTTGATGGATTCAGGATCGATCGTGGCCGGGGAGGGGGTCCTAATCAGGGGCCCCACACCGGCACGTTGGCCAGCCACCGGCTCACTTTGCATGCAGGCAGCTCGTGAACGCCTGCCTGAGAACGCGCAGCAGCCTAACGCAGCACTCCCCGTACCTATCTTCAGTCGGAGCTTCAGACCCACGTCCGTCTCACGGATCCTGTACTTCTCCTGGATTTGCTGGCTACACTGCAGCACCAGGCTGATGGTGTCTCTCAGCTGCGTGTGCTTTGCTCTCCACAGCACCAGCACAGCATCCCCTGGGGAAAGCGAGGGGACAGGGACGGCTCTCGTGACACCTGACGCTCCCTGACCTGCACCCACCGGCCGGGACAGCGGAAGCCAGCAGGCGTGCCAGGGAAAACGCGTTTGGGTGAAGGCATCCTCCTCAACTACAGCACCCTGGCCACAGGCACACCTCCCCCTCTGCCCCGCCAGCTACAACTGCAGCCACGCCGCCAGGGCCCGGGACGGCAGCTCCCCCTGGGCACCTGCGTGCCAGCAGAGCCACCCCTCGGGGCTCTGCCGGCTCGCGCCTCTGTCTCCCCTCTCCCCTCGCACTCGTCTGCAGCTGCAGCAGACAAGGCCACGTCTCTTTTACGCACACGTACCTGCAAACTTCAAGATGTCTCCACCAAAAGCCAGCAGCTCTGCAGACCAAAAAAAAAACACAAGAAGAGCTGCAGCTAGGCCTTCTTCAGGAAGGCCGCAGGACAAGCCGCTCTGCTCAGACAGCAGCACAAGAGCAGCGGTGCTTTGGGGGCACAACTTAGCAAACGTAGCAGCTACACTGCTCACAGGGACCACAGCCCTGGGACCTACGCTACTGTGCCCTGTGACAAGGCCCCAGGGAAGGCAACGCACACTTTGGTCAGCGCCCCCATCCCCAGCTCATTTGGGCACTAACACTGGCTAGATGCCCCCGCTCCCCCCTGCGCCCCAACACCAGCAAAATCTTCCTCCATCACTGAACAGCGGTCACTCCACAAGCCCAAGGGTGGGTGCTGAGAAAGCGGGCACCTCCTTAGTCTTTGTGGGGAGCAGAAAGCACCTGCCAGAAGAGCCCAGCTGCTCTCGGCGGCTCTCAGCCCCATAGGAACCCCCAGCCCGCGCAAGGAGGAGGCAGCGGCGGCAGCAGCAGCAGCAGCAGCAGCAGCAGGCTGCCCAGCACCTCCCTCTCGTCGTGGCCCAATCCCACACAGTCCTGCAGAACGGCACTTACCCTCCAAAATGTCACCCATGTAGCGATTGAGGGTTTGCGTTACCTCATCCGCACCCCGCTCTATGCTGATGCTCTGGCTGAATTTCTCTGTCAGAGCAGTGAAACCTGCAACAGGGACACACAGGCACAAAGAAATCAGGACGCGTCTACAGGGCCAAAGGACCTGGCACTTTCCACGTCGCTTTCAGCCAGCCAAGGGAACCACGCTCCGGGAGAACCCAGGCGCGCCCCTGACAGCAGCCACAGCCCTCTAATTCCACCCGCGCTTCTGAGCGCTCGCTGACGGGCGCCTTCCCCATGCTCACACCCACCCGTTACGCCTAGCTCCTGCACTTGGCTGCCACCCTCCAGCGCGTCCCCCGGCTGCCTCCCCTCTTGCCTACAGCCAGGCAACACCCTGAGCTAGAAAGCCCACGAGGCCTTTGCCAACTAACGCAGCACCTGGCCAGCCAGCTCCTCTGCGCAGCAGCTGCTCCTCCAAGTTTGCCCTGACAAAGACTAACAAGGGGGAGGCAAGGCAGCCAGGCCTCCTCTCCCAGGCCTCCATGAGCCAGAGCCTGGCCCACCTCACACCTCCCCAAAGCTCCAGAGAGAGCACTGCAGGCAACAGCACGGGCCCAAGCTGCTGCTCCGGCAGCCTCAGGGCTCCCTAACGCACGCTGCTCTGAGCAGACGGCTGACCACAAGCAGGCCGCAGGGCTGCTGCCAGCAAAGACCACCCCCGGGCTGTGACCTCAGCTACGTCCGAGCGCTACTTCCCCAAAGCGGAAGACCTCAGCGGCAAACGACATCTCCTTTGACCCCTTCTCTACCACAGGCGGGACGACCAGGGCTCCAAAAGGCCCGCTAAGTCCCAGCGGCTCGGGTCGGGGACTCCTCCTCAGTGCCCGCCCTTCATAACGCTTTGACCCACCTGACACATCAGCAAAGAGCAGCACTCCATGGAAGTTCTGAACGCAACGGTTCTCCTGCTTCAAGTCCTCAGACAAAAGCAGGTCGGGGACGTAAGCAGCTACTTCCCCCAGTTCTGAGCAGTGCTTTGACCTTCGCTCCCAGGCACAAGACATCGTCAGCGCCCTGGGGTACCTGCGGTACCTCAGTACAAGACGACCCACCGTGCCCACCAGGGAGGACGACCAGACACCACTGCACAGCGTTGCGCACTGGCCTTTGGGAGGCGTGGCTGGCCCTCTGTCACCAAGGGGCCGGGGGAGGTCACAGTCGGCTCACAGTGACATCGTCCGCGTGTCATCATTTACCTGTCCACTGTCGCCTACGCTGATCCGGCTAACAGTGACAGCCTCGGCAAGGCACCGCTTACCCAGCAACTGCCGGGAAGCTGCCCCCCGCTCCCTCCCTACGCCGAGCCGGTTGCTCAGAGGTGGCTAGCGCGACGCAGTTGTCTCCCGTACAGAGCTGAAGGAGGCTCGCACAGCGACTGACCTCCACCCGTGGCCGAAACAGCAGCTGCTTCCCACGTTCCCAAGCGCAAAGGGCCTAACAGACGTGCTGACAGCCAGCAGCCCAGGCTTCCCCAAAAGCACGGCCACTGCAGCATGCAGCGGGACATTTCCGGAGCTGCTCAGAGGACTTGTATTTCTTTGCAAAAAGAAGTGGGGCTTTCCCGGGGGGGCAGCGGGGGACACAGCCAACCTCCATCCACACGGCTCCTGGGGGAGGCCGGGAGGAGATGGACAGGGCTGGGCCAGGACCACGGCGCACCGACGTATCAGAGAGGGCAAGACAAAGTCCAAAGCCGCAGCAGGAGGCAGCTCCAGGTCCCTGCTCCGAGTGAGAACGCTGTTGTAAACCTTGCATGCCCCAGGGAAACAGAGCCACGCTGGGCACCCTGGCTCACGCACGGCCCTCTGCCTCCAGGCAGGCAAAGGCAGCTCCCCGTCCACCTTAGCCGCTGCCCCGAGCCACACAACTGCTGCCACCAAAGCAGCAGCACTGAGGAGAGCCGGGCTCTACGGGGGACGAGGGCTAGCAGCCAAGGCCGCGCTCCGCGCGCGCCAAAGCTGCCCTTCTCCCCAGTCGCTCAGAGGAGCAGCTGCACGAGTTGGCGTGCCTGCCACACGGTGACACTCAGCGGCTGCTTGCCCAGGCAGCCTCCAGTGTCCCTCTCGGACTGTGCCTCTCCCTCAGGCAATGGCCAGGCGAGGGAGCACCAGCCCCTCCCAGGCCTGGGGGACCAGGTGCTTTAGACAAGCCTGTGCCCTTGCGCTGCTGACCTCAAACAGCAGAGCACTTGACAGCAGAAACCAGCCTGCCTTCTTTCCTGCTGCCTCAGCACTCAGAGAGAGGCTACCAAGATGGTCTCTCTTCTTGCCTCCAGAAGGCTCCCCCTGCTGCCTCGGGGCCCACCAAAGTCTCCCAAGCAAGCACAAGTCACTTGCACCCAACACACACAACTGCAACCTGCTGGCGACAGCCAGGCACACACACACTGAGCCAGGCCCAGGTTCGGAACGCTGCTTGCCAGCCCAGCTCACACGCTTCCTCCTTCCTCCTTCCCACGAGGCAGGCAAAGCGGTCACCCGTACGGGAGACTGACGATGCAGGCCGACCGAGCAGGCTTGCTCTGCCTCCTCAGGAAGAGCGCGCAGCAGCGTGACGACGCCTAGGCCAACGCTCTCTCTTGCCAGTGAGCAGCAAGGGCTGGCTGCTCCCCAAGGCAAGCTCAGCTGGGAGCTGGGCCGACCCCAGCACAAGCAGCGCCCTCGCCCACAGGGGCATCCCTCTTGGCTACATCTATATGCACACACGTACATCCATTCTCCACTAAGGAGCTCTCATCCGCATCAACCAGAGAGGGCAACAGGATGAGGCCGCTAGTGCTGTTGACTTTTCTGACTAGGGAACACTTCAAACCAGTCCCGCTTCCAGAAAAACACCCTCCCACCCTCCCCACCTCAGCAACCACTTGGCCCTACACCAGGGCCAAGCTCCTCCTGCAGCCGGCTCAAGCGCTTACACAGCGCCACAGGGAACTGCACTAGGGCGAGGGGGAGAGAATTTCTTGCACTGCTTTACAGCCCTCGACTCTTGTGAGCACTAACAATGGGGGTGGTGGCTTCCCCGCCGCCTAGCTTTCCCAATAAACCACAGGCCAGAGACTCTCGTGGCACGCCTTCAGCGTCCTCTTGCTGTGGTCTGTGACTCCATACAGAACGCTGAGATGATGGCAGTGTTTCTTTATTTAACCCCTGGAAGAGCATCCTCGCTCGGCCGTGCTGGCAGCTTCAGCAGGTACCTGCAGCTACAGACTTCAGGCTTTGCTTGCTTCAGCTGGGGAAAACGTGGCGCTGTCTCCAGCCACAAGTCTCCCACGGGGCCCTTGCCAGTGAACCACCGCTCCTGAGGAAAACAAAAGCCCAAGTGAGAGCCGCGAAGAACAGGAGGTCCCCAGAGCCACAGGCGCGGTCCGGGAAGGCAAGCGAGGCCTCTTGCAGTAGCTTCTTCCACCCATCACCCAATTTGCCGTGCTGCAAAAGCCTATCAGGGAGGGCAAGGAGAGGGAACGCAAAGGAAACCTCCTCCAGCCAGGTTCAGGCTGGCTCCCAGAGCTGGCTCAAGGGAGAGGCAGAGATTCCACTCCACCGCTCCTCAGCCCAGCAGAGATGCTGGGAAGGAGCGGCATGCTGCAGCGCCTGCTGCTCCCTCGCGTGTCCTTCCAGCCCCTCCTGAGGGAAGGGCATCGCAGCTGCCACTGCCCTCCTGCTGAGGAGGGCTAGCAGCCCCTACCAGCTCGCCAAGGACTTTCGGCACACGCTCCTGAAGCTCGCTGGGGGCTTTCCCTACGTGGACCTGCCGGAGTACAGTCCGCGCCACCTTCTCCTAGGGCATGCCAAACCTCTGCCCAGGGAGCAACTCAGAGGCAAAGAGGATCCACTTACAGCGCTCATCTCCAGCCAAGTCTTCTCCAGGAGGTTGCCATTCGCCTCACAGGCTTGGAGGCCCTGCCTGAGGCACAACAGGCTCTGGTCTTTGTTACCCAGCATGCAGAAAACGTACGCTTTCAGATGGTAGGCTCTGGGGTAGAAGACGGGGCTTGTAGAGCACCGAGCAAAAACCTCTTCCACAAGCTACCGAGAGAACAACGGAGAGGCACGTCAGCAGAAGTCATCGAGCTGGGCGATGGCTCGGCACTGAGGACCGCACCTATTCCCCAAAGGGGAAAGCAGCCGCAAAGGCACAAGGAGCACGCAGCTAGCAAGGCTGAGATACCACACAAGTCTCTCCCGAGCCATAAGCCCTCACATGCAGCAGGCATTTCAGCAGGGCTCACTAGCTAGCTCATGGCTGTGCAAGTCTCTTCTCCTGTCTTGCAGACCATTCCCATCCCCACAAGGGAATCCTCACGTGCCCAGGAAGACCCCCGTCACCTCACTGCCTTCTCTACCACCTCTTGCTGCCGCCCCAGGGGGGAGCAGCCTCTTGCCATGTTCCTCTCTAACCCACTACCACACTCTGCCTCTAGCCTGGCTCCATCCCAGCGCGGCTGCTTCGCCCTGGCCTTGCCAATCCACTGCTGCTCGCAACACAGCTTTCCCTAGAGGCCCCTCACAGCGTGCACACCCCCCTCCTCCTCTTCCCTCACCCTTAGAGCCCTGCTGCGGCTCTCCTGGGCCCTCGCCGAGCTGCGCTCAATGTCGTTCCGCAGCACCAGCGTGTAGCACTCCAGGAGCCGGCTGCATGCTTGGGTGGCCAAAACGGAGGCGTCAGCTCTCTTCAGCAGCCTCTTGGCCTTTTCAAAGGGCTTCTGGAACTCGGCCCACTGCCCAAGCCTTCCAAACCTACACCGTCCAGAGAGAAACACACACACACACACACACACACACGTTTTGTAGAGTACTTGATCAAGTACTCTACACCCCAGCGACGGCCGCCTTGTTGGACAGGGCACGGGGGACACGACAGGCCCAGAGCTCCCACCTCCCCTGCCAGAACCACTGCCTGGGCCTCTCGCCAGTCTAAGCACCTCTGTAACTTACCAAAGAGCCAGGGACGAATACAGTCCAAGCAGGATGCTGTTGTGCGAGCTGAGGATGTGGTTTGCTTCGTTCTGCTCAACGAAGCTCCTGCACTCTTCAAATGACTTGTACTCCCAGCCTGTAATACAAATGCATCGCAGAGAAGCAGTGCCGCCCTCCGCTGCCTTGTTTTCCCTCGGGCATTCGTAGCAGGACAAAGCTCAAGCACAGCTGGAGAATTTCTGGGCAGGTAAACCACTCAGAGAGCAAGCAAAACCAAACAGGAACAAGGCAAGGGCTGGAGTTCTAGCCTAGCTCCTCAGGGCTAGTCAAGCGCCACACAAATATCTATTCCCTTTTCTTCAGCAGCTTTCGAGCGCTGACAGACACACGCTGCCATTGACCAGCAAGCGACAGCCACTCCATAGCGTAGGCTGTTAGATGCCTCCTGGTCAGGCACATCCCCCAGCACTGCTATGCCCGCCTCCCCAGGAGCCAGAGCAGAGCGAGCCTGGGAAGAGGTTTCAGAAAGGGGAATCTCAAAACACGGGAAGCAAAGAGGGAAATTGCCAGCATTTTGAAATCACTCTGGGATCACCTGTAGAACATGCAAACAAAGACAGGGGAGGCAGGAAAGACAGACAAAGACACACCCAGAGCCAAAGAGCCCGGGACTCGGCCCAGGAAGTGAAAGCGTGGCTGGAGGCTCTGGCGTCCGTGTTGTAGCAGGAGAAAAAGCATCTTTGCAAGCCTCCTGGCTCTCTGGGGCCCTCCTCACTGAGCACTTACCAGCGTAAAGCAACAGGTCTAAGCAGCAGGAGAAGAAGTATGCCTGCCCAATGATGCTGTGCTCTGCAGCCACCTGCTTCTCGAGCCTGCGCAGCACTTCCTCACATTCTGGGTACCTGCGGAGGAACACAGCGAGCCTCCATGGAGCCTCTCCGCGGGGTGGGATCCCAGTCACCACCTCCGGACGCTCCCCGCTCCCCTTCCCATCATCCCGCTCTCCCTGCGCTGCTCTTTCTGGCATCGCCATCAGAGGTTCTCCATCAGACAGTTGTTCATCTTTTGGCAACAAGTCTCCGGAGAAAGGCCTCAGGGACCCCGGCCCAAACGGCAAGCCCCGGAGCAAAACTCAGGCATCCTTCCCATGCAAGCCAGTGCTTTCCCATTGGCCCAGCAGCAGAGCTACTCACCTTTCCATCAAAGTCTTTGTCAGGAAAAGCAGGCCAAAGAGCACGCACAGCTCCCCACTGCCCTCCGCACTCGCCCACATGACGCGTTTGCTTCGGAAACTGCTCCTCTCGAGACCTCCCCCTGGACGACTGCCGTCTCGGGCACCGGTGCCGCGTGGCATGGAAAGGCCCGCGTCCACCCAACCAAACATGGCTAGCGCCCCCAACACAACGAGCGCCTCCCTGCGCTAGGCTCGCTCCTAAACCAGGCCTGGGAATTGCCTGCGGCAAGCGCTACCTGGCAAGGGCCAGAACCGAGCCAGGAACTGTTCCAGCAGTTTCACAGCACACACTCACGCTCCCCAACAGCCAGCCACGGTCCTTGGCATTGTTTAATTTACCAGCGTCCATACAGCCAGCGAGTATCCAATAAGAAACCAAGCAGCCCTCTTTGCTGCGCGCAGAGAATGACACAAGAAGGATCTCAGGTGGCCCCCCGACCCTGCGCAACCAGCAGTCTGTCCCGCAGCAGCATTACCTCATCTGCAGAAAGAGCGCCGCAAAGAGCGTGGCGAGAACCTCGCAGTCCAGGTCGGGCTTCTCCAGCTCCATCCACAGGCTCTTGGCGCGATAGCCTGCCAAGAAAACAAGCAGGCTCGCACAGGCTCCCTCTGCGGAGATGCCTTCTCGCAGGCAGCGGGGGCAGTACGTACCTACGTCGACAGAGAGGGGCAGATTCCCCAGGCTGAGGTTCAGATGGCTCAGGGCCTGGGCAAATTTGGCGGCCTTTAATACCCCTCCTCCAAAGAGCTCGACGTCAGAGCTAAGCTGGATGGCCGCCCGCCCGTACTGCAGCCACTCTTCCTGGCAGCCCAGGTCCTGGCAGCACCGCGCATATTCCATGTAGGACAACAGGATCTAAAACGGTCCAGACAGGAGACTGTACAAGACTGAATGTCGCCAGGGTGATTCTCTGGCCTAGACGGCTCAGGGCAGAAACCCAACGGCCAGCTTCTCTCTTCTCTTCTGCTCTCAGGGCTCTCACCCCTACGACAAACGGTTCTTAGGACTGCCGCTGCTAACTGCGGCCGTGGCGAGACGAGGGCCCCAGCGGGGTGCTGCCTTCAAGCCACAACCAGCCCAACGCTTACAACGGTGAAACAAACGCCATGAGAGCGACTACCAGGAAGAAGAGCAACGCACGTCTGCTGGAAGTTTGTAAAGCAAAGTTCAGGGACGGGTACCACTCCGTCGCGTTTGGCCTCTTCTTGCCGCCCCGGGCAGACCCTGCTGGTACTCTAGGCGGGCCAGGGGAAAGGAGCTATGTCAGAAACGCGTCTGCTGCCGCAGAGAGGAGGCACTCACGTGACTCGCATCCTCAGACTCCTCGGCCGTGTTGACCTTCATGAGCGCTGCCAGGCGCGACAGCCTCTGGCCGCTGGAAGTGCCCTCCAGGCTGAAGAGCTGCCGCAGCAAGGAAAGGCAGTGGCTCTGCCGGAACAGCCAGGGCAGCCTCTCCCTCCTGCCACACAAGAGAAACCGCTGGGCCACAGCCACTAGCTACACAGTGCCAGGTCAGGCAGGGCCAGGGGAAGCAGGGCGACAGAGGAGGCAGCTGCACCTGCTCCCAGCAGGGCGGCAGCTGATGCAGGCCGGGCTGCAGGCATGGAAGCGGCAGAGCCAAGAAGCACCACCGGGGAAAGATCGCTGCTAGCGAGAACGGGTTGGCACTACAGCCCAGGGAGGGCGAAGCAAAGCCGGGCACCGCGAGGGAAAGGCTTGTTCTACGGCAGCCTTGCACCTGGCTGCAACCCCCGAGCTTCCTCATTCTCACACCTCCCCTCCACTTACCCCTCCATGCCCACGTCCTGCTCCTCCCTGCCGGCTCCCTTTCCTCTGCAGCCTGTGCTCCCTGGGAACATCTCTCTGCTCTCACCCCCACCATCCCCCACAAGGCAACACGTGCCCGCTCCCCCCACCCAGGAGCCTCCAGGTCCCTCAGCAGCTTTCCCCATGCTAACACCTATGCTCAGGGAAAGTCTGGGCTTAAGCCTAGGCAGGTGTGGGCCTAGGTGCCCGGCACCACGCAGGAAACGCCTCTTCCTTCCCTTCTCTTTCCCTTCGGCTTCTTACCCTGCCTCTTGATGAAGGGAGGACTCTTTGTTCTTCCTGTGGGAGGCACGCTCTGACTTCTCCAGCAGAAACTGGAAGACGACGCCAGCTGAGGTGAGGGGCAATTTTCTCTTCAGCAGGCTCAATGCCTTCCTGAGCGTCTTCTTTGCCAGCTCCATGCAGCCCATGTTGTAGCAGACCTGCACAGGAGAAGGCTTCTTCAGACAGTCCCAAAGGGCTCCGACTGAGCACGCACCACATTTCAAGTCTCTGCCTGAACCGAGGCCGAGGGCCTCGACCGCTTTTGGCCGGAGGCTGAAGCGCTCACAGGAAAGGCTGCTGGTAGCGGCCGTGCCTCAAAATGCCAGGCCTATCGCCGCTGCCGCCACCCCCCACAAAGGCGTCCAACTCCACCCACCAGCAGAGCCCTCAGAACCTCCCTGGCACTTTACCTCCCCTTTCAGGCTCAGGAAGGTGGCTTCTTCAAAGCAGGCAAGCACATCGGCTTTCTCAGCCGCTGAGCTCCTCACGACCTCTGCTTTCTTCAGGTTCATAAAGGCCTTGGAACAAGCACACAGAGAGCAGGTGAGCGTCGGTGCAGAGCCTGCATCCAGCCCCATCGTTCCCAGTTGCCTCCAGCAGCTCTCTGAGGAGGGCACGCATCTGCCCCTGGCGATGCCCACCCTAACACAGCCCACGGGCACGAGTGCTCCTTCGCACCACCTCCTGGCGCGTGCGCCTTGTGCAAAGGTCCTGCTTCTCTGCCCCGCCTCCCTTGCCCCAGGAGAGGCAAACGGGGGGGAGAAGCCTGGCTCTGACGCCAGCGGTTCAGCCCCAAGTCCCCACAGAGGCACGTCCTAGTGCAATGGCAAAATCGGCTTGCCCAGGACAAGGCAACTGAGAGGCCTCCTTGTGCAGTGGGCTCCGGCAAGCAGGGCGACTCACCAGGTAGTTGTCGGAGACGTGCAAGTAGGCAGCCGCGCACTCCAGCAGGTAATAAAGGGCTCTGCCATCGTTGCCCATTGCCATGTGGTGGTGAGCCAGCGGCACAAGCACCAAATCCACAATGGCCCTGCATTCACAGGCACACGCGGCACCGGGCGTCCCTTTGGCCTTGCTGGGCACCGTAGCTACGCGTTCCGTCCTGGCCAGAAACTGCTCTGCCGCTCTACTCAGAGACAAAGATCACGCAGAAAGACGACGCACGCTAGCATCACCTATACCGCTCCGTCTGCCTAGACTAACAGCATATTCTAGCGCAGCACAAGCAAGGCCCTGTGCACACGCGCGTCATACGGGAGCGCTGGGTTTCACAGCCTTCCCAGGCGTGCAGAGGGCTGGCCGCTTATTCTTTCAGCCCCCCGCATTCACAACCACAGTTTCCCAGCAGCGTTCCACATTACAGTTGACACGGGCGACCCCCGAGTGGCCTGGCTCCCCCCATCCTTGCTCCGTCTTCCCCCTGTGCTCCTCCCTCCCTTCCGCTCTTGCCTTCCCTCCTCGCTCGAGAGCTGTGGCTCTGCCCTGACTGCAAGCCAGTACCACTCACTAACACAGCGCTTGGGCGCAGGATTCGTTTTCTTCCACTGCAGCAACGTCAACCCGCGCGCGCTGAGCAGTCTTCTCGCGCGCCGTAGCCCCAGAGCCCAAGGCGAGCGGGGCCAGGCAGGGCAAAACGGGGGCGAGGAGCAACATCGCCCCTTTCAAGCCCTAGCAAACTATTCCTTTGGCTTTAGCGGTAACAAGATCCACGAGGACGCGATGCTGTTGGTGCCTTTGCTGACCCTGCTCTGGAGCAACGCTGCTCTTGGCCACAGGGAGGAAGTCAAGCAGGCCTTTCTGCCACCTTCCAGCAGCCCCCCTGCTCCCGCTGGCTGCTTTGCCCCTGCACACCTCGCAACATTGCTCTCCTACAGCTAGGAAGGCAGGGCTGGCTCCGCCCTAACGTGACCATCGTCACCCTGATCCCACTGGCTTCCTCCAAGAGGCTCATCTCCAGGGCCACCCCATCCCAGCTCCCACCCAACAGGCCAGCTCTTTCCTGAGCTAGAGTCACAGCCAGCAGGCACAACTGCAAACTCCACTTGCCCCCTCTGCAGACCCTGAGCCCGCTGACTTCCCAACGTAACCAAAACCTACTCTCCTCACCGAAAAGTCTCCTCCAAGAAGCTCTTCTCTTTCTGCAGGGCTTTTGTAGTACCTGGAAACAAAGCACGAGTTAAACGCTTCCTCACCTCACACGCGGGAAGAGCTGCATCTTGCCATGCTCCATCCGAAAGGGGAGGAGAGCAGAGTCAAAGGGACCGACGGCAGCTCTCTTCCTGGCCTCTTCCCCCGAGAGCTGCCTTCCCGGCAGGGCTGTTACGTTTTGGGCAAGCGTAGCACACCCACCAGGAAAGGCGCCTCAGCCTGCGGGGCCGGGGGGTGCACCGCAAGGCTCTTGTCACTGCAAGGACATGGGCTGCTCTCCGGTCATTCCAGGGAAACGCAGGAGGGCGTTCCGGGGCACAGAGGCTCTACGCTGTGCCCACAGCATGGCTCTGCTGGTGCAGCTGGCCTCAGTGGAGGACTAAGCTAGTCTCAGGGAAGCCTCTCCCCTCTGCTGACAGCATCCCTAGGCTTCAGCAAAACGCTTCTGCGGACGGCGCTTGAGACAGAGCAGCGCTTCCATTAATTGCGCAAGCACAGTGCGGAGGGCCCAGGCTCCAAAGCACGGCAGCTAGCATACCCGGAGTGGCACGGAGCTCATCCCTCTTCAACTCCTCCTTTCTGAGCAGGGAGGCCTCCCAGCTGGACGAGCAGCGTTCGCTGGCACGGTCGTCGCAGCTCTCTGCCTCCCGGGCGCTGCCGAGGGCCAAGCGGTGGAAGGCCACAAAGTCCCCTCCGCCGCAGCACTGGCACTTGTGCGCTTGCCTCTCCAGGAAGGCCGCGCACTTGCGGTGCATGGCCACCCTCTGTCCCTTGGGCCACAGCTCGTAGGCAGCCTCCCGCAGCAGTGGGGCGCAGAAGGTCAGGACGCCAGACTGCAGCCTCGCGGTCTTCTCGGTCTCGCCCAAGCACCGCTTCTGGGCACCTGAAAGGCAACGGGGCTTCACATCAGCCACAGCTGGGGCCACAGCCGGGGGACGAAAGACAGGCCTTGGCGTGGATCCTTGGCAGGAAACCAGCGCTCCTGCACTCGGAGCCTCGCAGCGCTAGGGTGAAAGGGACCCGTTTGCCTTGCCGACACCAGCACAGCCTGCGCAACAGGCTACTGCCCTGCGCTCTCCCTCCCAACGCACAGCCTTCAGCTGCACTCCCGCAAGCAGCTGCCGAGGCTGCTGGCAGCAGAAGCAAGGCCGGCCATTTGGCCCATTACACACCACCGGAGGGGGCAGTGCAGCGTGCCCTGGCGAGCCCCGCCAGGCACACAGCCGGGAGCAGCAGGAGCCTACCACGCTCCCGGGGGCGCATTATCACCACTTACCGCTCTCTTCCTCCAGAGAGGTGGCGGGCCCCTTGGTGGGAACACTGCTGCCTTCTGGCACCTTCCCAGCATTCAGCCACTTCAAGATGTTGCCTCTCACCAGGACATTCAACGCCTTGTTCATCTTGGTCCTGGTCCACCTGGGAAGGAGGCGTAACAGCAGCTCGGTGGTAAACGTCGGCCCGATGACGGCTGCGCACTTCAAGACCATCCGCTCCGAGGGCTTCATGCTGTCCACCTCAGCCAGCGCAATCCCTGTCAAAAACAAGCCACAGCTCTCTCTCTTGCCCCCTCCCAAGCCTGAGGCTGCCGAGGCTGCCTTAGCTTCCCCACACCAGACGCTACATTTGTAGCCTTCTTTCCTAGGGACCAAACCCCTTGGGCAGTCGCAACCCAGGGCACACAGACACCCAGCCTCTCTCTAGCCCATGCCCCGGGAAAGAACCTCCGTGCAGCCGCCAGCCGCCGCAGCGGGGCTCGGCCCCTCACCTTTCAAGGTGGAGGGAAGCACGATGCTCTGCAGGTTCACGTCAGGTCTGATGGTGCACACCCTGCGCTCCTTCCCCGCGCTGGAGCTCCAGGAGGCTGCGGCAGGGGAAGCCTCCGTTACAGAAGCTGAGCGGAGCAAGAGAGCAGCGTAAAGCGATTTTCAAAGGGAGACGATTCAGGCCGTCACCTCCTGCTTGCCCTCCATCTTCCACCCTTTAGCATTCATCCCCCCCCGGGCAGGTCTTACAGCAGCTGGGCCCTGCGCTCCGTGGCAGCATAAATCCACCGCGCGGCTGCACCCAAGGAACACTGCAGCCACGCCACTCTCCGCCCTGCTCCACAATAACCGCCCCCGTTCATGCTGCCTCCAGACAATACCAGGGCTTAGCTCAGTGCCAGGGAGCGTCTCTTCCCCTCCTTTGCAATTTTCTGCCCCGTCCGCATTGCTTCGCCCCACAAAGCCACCCAAACTCCCCAGCCTGTGCTTAGGCTAGCCCAGCAGCAAGGCATGCAGGAGCCCACGCCTGAGCCAGGCCAAGGCCTCTACTGCTGCAACACCAGCCTGGGCCAACTTCACAGGGGAAGCCCAGGGCAACAACGCGCTCTGGAAGATGCGCCACAGCAACCAGGCCGTCAGCCACAACGGCGCTTACTGAAGAGGCTCTCCCACTTGTCCTCCATTTTCTCGCCCTTCCGCAGCAGGTGGAACAAGAGCATGTCGCGGCGCTTAAGGTCGCTCAGCAGTTCCTCGCAGTAATATGGGATCCCGTAGCTTCTCTGCATCAGGAACCTGGAAAGGAGCAGATCCAGCAGGGACTGACACAGGCAAAGCAAGGTGGGACACGTTTCAGACCAGCCTCTTTGCCACAGCTACACCTCCCTTTTGAACAGGCCAGCACTCCCACTGCCTTTGGCATCTGAGCTGCCCGGAAGATACAGCGGTTGCTGGAACGCGCAGGAAAAGAGTCGCGCGCAGTGCCCAAGGCACAGAGCTGCAAGCCTCGTCTCTCCTGGCCCCAACAGCCTAGATGCTCTCCGGCACCAGTGAGAGCCTCGGCCCCAGCAACAAATCGCCCCCCACTGCCCCACCACGTTCGTTCCCTCCTGCCCTCTGCAGCGGGTCAACCCCTCGCAAAGAGCTCCGAGGCCCCGCCTGGGACTTACGTCTCTAGGGCCCTGGGCACGCTGACAACTCCCAGCTCCCGGCAGGCTTTCTGCACAACAGCTGAAGCTTTCAGCTCTCCCAGATGAACGTGGGTCGTTTGCTGCAACTTCATGATGTCTGCTGCAGCTTCGCAGAGCCTCTGTCTTCCGTAGCGAGCAGGAGCAAAGCCCATGACCACAAAGAGCGGGACATCTCTGAGCACATGCGACATAACAGCCCAGGAGGCAGAGTCGATGTAGTGCGCGTTGTCGATGACAAACAGGACAAGCTCGTCTTCAACGATCTGAAACAAGCACGTTGGTCTGGGTGGATTCTGAGGGATTCTCAAGCATCTTCCACAGGACAGACTTTGGCCGGCCTCTCCCCACACAGAGGACGCGCAGAAGTCGCTCTCCTCTCCCCAGCTACCTCTTCGTTCGGAATCTCACCCGCTCTTCCGTGCTCCGAGACTCTTAAGCTCCCTCGGGCACGGTGGCACGGAAAGACACCGTTCCTCCTCCTCCGGAGCACATGCCCTCCAACTTCACAGGAGCAAAGTTATCAGGGGGCATGGCACGCGGAGTTTAGCCTCTGCAGGGCAATGACTCCGGTACACTGTCCTCCCACCAGCTCCCACCACTCTCCTGCAGAGCCCTCAGCCTGCGGCCTTGCTTTCCTTCTCTGACCCAGGATGGGGAGAACGGCTCACCTTCTGTAGCAGTTTCTTGAAAACCAACCCCAATTCCGTTGTCCTTTGAGCGCCGCTCATCTTGGACACCTTCTCCGACAGGGGAAACTGGCCAGAAAAGCAGAGTCACAGAGAAACAGCCTTTCAGGGCGGTTCAGCACACCTGCCCACCATGCAAGTCCAAGCGAGCAAAACGCCTCTGCTGCCCTCAGCATCTTACCTCTCCCCCCACACAGTGGAGAGGAGACGCAGCGCGCACGTCACCGGGAGCCTACAACGGAGGCCCTCTGCTGAGGGTCTCTGGCAGAGCTCTTGCAGGGAGGCATGAGGGGGGAGAAGAGCTTCTTCCCTCGCCGTGGCAATCGCGCGAGGGAGCAGGCTGCTCACGCACCAGTGAACTCAGCACCAGCTCATCGGCCCCCTCTCAAAGCCTCTCTGCAATGCCCTTTCCAGGCTGCTGAGCAAGACACCAGGAACTGCCTGCAGCAGCCTGGCACCTGCACTCACCCCTAACAAGGAGCCCCCTCGCCCCCCTCTTTGGACCCACAAACAGAAGCCCAGCCTGTGCTACCCTCCTGCTACTCCCACCACGGAGCTAAGCCCACTCCCCAGCACGGTGTCCCAACCACAACAGCCACAGGACGGCTCACAAGCAGGCCTTCGCCACGGCCACAGAGGCCTCTCGCTCTCACCTTAACGACAAAAGGCACATTGAGGAGGCAGTAGCTGCTCTCTTCCACCAGCCCTTGGAGCTTTTCCTGCAGGGCGAGCTCTCTGGCACTGCACGATTTACAGGCCTGCAGGCCCATGGCCACAGCCAGCACCATGTGCATGGCAGAGTAGACCTGCTTCAGGTTGAGCTCCAGCGCTTCCACAGCCACTACCCTGCCATGCAGAAGCAAAAGGCACTGAGATTCAGAGAGGGACCCAAGCAGCCGCAGGCTTCTCACACTAAGCTCTAGGGGAGAGGCGGAATCCAGGGCCACTTGGGTTTCTTCTCTTGGCTCCGCAGCTACGGCCAAAAGCCCTGACTGAGCTCGGGCTCTACTTTGCTTGGGGCCTGGCCCAAAGAAGGAAGCTCAACAGCAGTGGCTCCAGCAGCCACCTCTAGCTCCCTCAAGAGGCAGCAGGAGGGCACGCAGCTGCTCCTCAGCAGCAGCTCCTGCAGGCCTTGCAGGGATGCTGCAGTCCAAGGGCCACGCACCCGGGCAGAGGGCAGAGGGGCTCCAGTAGCCCACGGACATCAGCGGCTGGGCAGCGAAAGCGTTCCACAGCTCCCGGTCAGCAACACTCACCTGAGCCCAGCAGCCTGGCCTAAAGAGGCAAGCTCCGTAAGTAAATGGCTCTTTCCAGAGCCCGTCACGCCCTCAAACGCCATGATGTGGCTTGCTTTCTTATCCACATAGGCTTTCAAGTAACTTTCAAAGAGGGCAATCTCCTCCTCCCGACCTGGGAAGGCAAACAAGAAAGCGACCCGTTGCAGCGAGCTGAAAAGCAAACAGCCGTCGGCACCCTTCTCTCTCGCCGCCGCAGCGGGTCAGTCGGACCCAAGGAAATCTCCTCCCCGATCCCAACTACGGCCATCCCTTTAGCCCTGAGGCTGTGAGCAACTGCACACTGGAAAGGTCCCGCCACGCTAGCTATGCAGCACGGCAGGGAGCATCCGGCGCACGCCTCACCCTGCTTCCCACCTCTAGCTGCGGCCCAACCCCAAAGACAGGAACCAGCTAGGAGCCAAGGTATGCACCAAACCCTTAGGGCCACGCCAGGCAACGCCATCCCTCGCAAAAGCTTCTCCGTTCCCAGAGCGGAACTAACAGGTACCGACGGCAACAAATTGGCCTTCAGCAGACCAAGGCGTTCTCCACCTACCGAGCAACGGGGAAGAGCTGGGCCTCTCCTTCGTAACATCCATGCCAAACATGCTAGCGGGAGGAAGAGAAAAACAAAAGCCAATGAAGTAGGCAGAAGCTGGAGGACGTAGAGCCACGCGTGGAGCTGAGGGTGCGCTCCCGGGGACCCGCTCTTCTTTCGAGCCGGAGCGAATCCTGCCCACGCTCCCACTGGCCCAGCAGAGAGCGCAAACACCAAACGAGCACTAGCAAAGCTGCAGCCAGGAAGAAGCCCAACGGCCACAGTGGGACACCACACAGCATCAAGACTCGAGCGCCACAGGCCAAAGCCCAAGGAAGCGGAGACACGAGCAAGAAGCCAGGCAGTGCCGCTGGCTAGCACACTGCTGCACCCCGCAGGACAAGCCAAACAAGTCTCTGGTCCTGCCTACTGCTTCCCTGGCCTTTGCTCACAGGCAGCGCTTTCGAGAAGCGGGGCCCTGCAACAGCTGCTGTCAAGGCAAAGACGGGCAAGAAAAAACACTTCAAGCCACGACGTGCAACAGGACGACAAGGGTCACTTCTTGGGCCAAGGCGCCAAGCACCAGGCACCTTGGGCTCGAGTTTTTCTGAAGTTGCAAGGGGACGGCAACGTCAACGTTCCAAACGGCCTCCAAAGAGGATGCCAAACCCTGGCCCAGGGGAACACCTGAACTTTCACCAGGAGGCACTCAGGAACTGAGTCCTGGCCTGACCAAAAGCTTTCCGGGAGCGTCATGCTCGGAAGCAGCTGGGAGAAAACCTCCCTGGGGCAGAATTGCCACTGCGTTAGTCTTGCGCGCAATGGAGCAAGCACAGGGCAGAAAGCACAGCTGGAAGCCGTTTGGACCGGGGCTGCAAGGCCCCTCTGTGCCTACGGACACCTAAAAGCCTTCTCCACCCCTCCGGCATCACTCCCCGTCTCCTTACAGCAGGAGGCACCAGCGTAGGCAGGCCAAAAGCGTACCCGTGCTCTGCCTTTCCATCTTCTCAGCCCCAGCGATGGGAGGGGTGGGCGGGGGCCAGCTCTGCACAACTCCTCTTTGCGGACCAAGACTGGACCCTGTGTGCCACCCTGCCCCCAACCAGCCCGCTCAAACAGGACACTCACCACTTCGCCGACACCCCCAGGTATTGATACACGGGGCCAGGATCGACAACCCCCTTCATCTTTGCCTCCGGCAGCTCCTCGAAGCACCATCGGGGCAGCCTAGAGGCTGCGTACGTCGCTGCGTCACAGGACACCAGCCCAGGGTAGTGCTCCATCAGCCGGGCTGCCAGATTCACCTTCTGGCCAATGACTGCCGCAGAGAGAGAGCACGCATTCACGTACCTATGAAACCAACCCGCTCCACCCTTCACCGCCAACGGCTGCATCACCTCCAGCACAGGCAAGCCCCAAACCGTTGGCAGCACAACCAGCAGGAACAACAAGGCTCTGAGCCTGGTCCCCCGCACCGCAGCGGCGCCCGCTCTGCCTCCCTCATTCCCCACAGGACACAGGCCAAGGCCTCGTCCCAGCCCAGCACATACGGGCAACAGGGTGTTCCCTGCCGCTCTGCCTCTTCCTTTGACACGCTGCTCCGGCTGAACAGACCCAGCCCAGCCACCCGCTCCTCAGCCAAACACCTCGTACCTGTGTATTCGTGCCTCACGCGATGGCCTACAACTCCGCAGAACACCGTCCCGCTGGTAACCCCGACAGACACGGCCCTGACACACACGGAGAGCGACAGGCGCTCAGCAGCGCCCGCGCACAGGCCTGCCTGCCCACCTACCTTCACCCCTTCACCCGGCTCCCCTCGCACCACCTCCCGCCCTGGCAGGGCAGACCTCGGGGACCTGCAGAGCTCCGCAGCGTAACGCCCCCAGGTGAAAGGGGCTCCCGAGAGCAGCCAGGCAGTTTTCAACCCTTCCCCTAAGGCCTCACAGCTGTGACGGGCGGAAAGTCCCTGACTCCAGCCAGCCTCAGCACGCCTCCTCGGCGCGGGCAAGAAGGGCACCTCTCAGGGCACTGTCTCCTTCCTCCCAGGGACAGAGGAGGCCAAGCTAGAGGGCACGTCTCGCTGAGAAACCATCCCTCCCTCCTTCCCCCGCGCAGTCCCAGGCAACGCGCCTCCCCACTCACTCGATTTTCCTAGGCCTCGAGGAGCACGCCTTGGAGATTTGAACAGCGCTTTCCAAGGCGTGAACGCTTTCGTCGGGCAGCTTCTCTCCAGGGAGTCCAAACACGCACAGGAACGTGCAGCCCTGCCAAGGACAGCGGCAGCACAGCTTGGGACAGCGCCTACGGCAAACGGCTCATGCCGTGCGAGTCGAGCCGCTGCCGAGAGCAGCAGAGCTTCAGGGCAACCCCCAGCCAGAGGGTGCTGATCCCAGCGCCGAGGCAGAGCTGCTTCTCCTTTCCCCGCTGCTCAGTAGACCGAGAGAGCCACTGCCCTCTCGTTTGCTGCCCACACTTTTGCGGGGTGGGCTCCTCCCCCACACTCACTTTATCAAACATGGAGATTTTGTTGATCTCGCCCTTGTGAGGACGGATGATCTCCAGCATCATCACGCTGCTGTCCTGGATAGCCTTGCAGATCTGCGTTAAGTTGACATCGGCAGCAAACTGCAGCTTGACAAAGAGGCAGGTGACCGGCCGTAGCTCGGACAAGTAGTCCAGGGGCTGTCTGTCATCAATCTGGAAGACGAGAGCAGGACACCTTCAGCAGCCAGCTCTCCCCGAGAGCGGACTGCCCCCAGCAAACACCAAGCAAGAGCCCCCACGTGGGCAGCAGCACGCGCTCTCAGCGGAAGGAATAACTCCTCCCCTCGGGGCAAAATAAACACAGCTCCCGGCAGCTGTGGCCATACCTTCCCCAGAACAGATGCGGGGACGTACTTCCGCAGCAACTTCCCCAGAGCATGCCGAGGGGCCAGGGAAACAGCAGGCCTCAGGATGCCTAGGGAAGGAAAATCCAGGCGGTCACTGGCAGGCTGGCACTACGAGCCTGCCTAGGGAAAAGCAGTTGGAAAGCAGGGGCTGGCACTGGAACTCAGGGAGAGAAAGTCTCCTCCAGTTGCACATTTCTTCCTCCTGCAGGTGCTCAGCCAGAGCAGGCCCCTGGAAGCAGGGGGAAGCAGCGAGTGCCTCCGCTGAAGCGCACCAGGGCCAAAGGCACAAATGCTGACTGCAAGGGGGAGAGGGCAGAGGGCGTTCCTCGCTGGCCCCTGAACAAGCCCGCCCCCACCTTTCTGGGCAGCCACAGAACGTCATGAACACGGGCCTCACCTGACGCCTCAGGAGAACTGTAGTTCAGCTGGGCTCGGGTAAACTTGGAGAAGATGTCTTCGCGTTCCGACAGAGACATCCGTTCCATGCCTGTAACCTAAAGGCACACAGTACAAAAACGCGTCGAGGACAGCTCCAGGACCCACAGAGGACAGTACCCGTTGAGGCAAACTCTTCCAGCGCCTCCTGACGCCCTCTTCAAAGCCACCCAGCAGAATCCAGAGACAACCCTGAGACAAAACTGCTCCCCAGCAGCTACTGCTCCCCACCTACGGGAGCACCTCTACACCTAGAACTCCCTCCACGCGCGTCTCCTCGCCCTTCTCACACCTTCCTCCCTCACAGCCACGTCCACGCCCAGGCCCTCAGAATTGCTCCAGAGGCCGTCCCACCCACCTTCACAGCGCTTTGGCCTTTAAGTCTCTTGGTCTTGATCTGGTTCCGGTTACAGAGCTCCCAGCAGCTGGGTGACAGGATCACGTCACTTGCATTGGCAAGGTTTTGGGCCTGCCACACTTCACCCACGGCCTGGCCAAGGATCAGGAAGTGCTGCTGCTTTTTGTCTCCAACAGTCAGGAGGGACATATGCCCTGCAGAGATCCCTGGTGAGAGACAAGCACAACTGATGCAGAGAGCATTTTTACCTCCACAGCCCGCCACAGCTCAGCTCCTCCCAGGCCAACTTTGAAGCTCAGCCCTGGAGCCAGGCTCTTCCGCTCAACTGCTTCGAGCGCAGGCGTCCCACTTGATGGATTCAGGATCGATCGTGGCCGGGGAGGGGGTCCTAATCAGGGGCCCCACACCGGCACGTTGGCCAGCCACCGGCTCACTTTGCATGCAGGCAGCTCGTGAACGCCTGCCTGAGAACGCGCAGCAGCCTAACGCAGCACTCCCCGTACCTATCTTCAGTCGGAGCTTCAGACCCACGTCCGTCTCACGGATCCTGTACTTCTCCTGGATTTGCTGGCTACACTGCAGCACCAGGCTGATGGTGTCTCTCAGCTGCGCGTGCTTTGCTCTCCACAGCACCAGCACAGCATCCCCTGGGGAAAGCGAGGGGACAGGGACGGCTCTCGTGACACCTGACGCTCCCTGACCTGCACCCACCGGCCGGGACAGCGGAAGCCAGCAGGCGTGCCAGGGAAAACGCGTTTGGGTGAAGGCATCCTCCTCAACTACAGCACCCTGGCCACAGGCACACCTCCCCCTCTGCCCCGCCAGCTACAACTGCAGCCACGCCGCCAGGGCCCGGGACGGCAGCTCCCCCTGGGCACCTGCGTGCCAGCAGAGCCACCCCTCGGGGCTCTGCCGGCTCGCGCCTCTGTCTCCCCTCTCCCCTCGCACTCGTCTGCAGCTGCAGCAGACAAGGCCACGTCTCTTTTACGCACACGTACCTGCAAACTTCAAGATGTCTCCACCAAAAGCCAGCAGCTCTGCAGACCAAAAAAAAAACACAAGAAGAGCTGCAGCTAGGCCTTCTTCAGGAAGGCCGCAGGACAAGCCGCTCTGCTCAGACAGCAGCACAAGAGCAGCGGTGCTTTGGGGGCACAACTTAGCAAACGTAGCAGCTACACTGCTCACAGGGACCACAGCCCTGGGACCTACGCTACTGTGCCCTGTGACAAGGCCCCAGGGAAGGCAACGCACACTTTGGTCAGCGCCCCCATCCCCAGCTCATTTGGGCACTAACACTGGCTAGATGCCCCCGCTCCCCCCTGCGCCCCAACACCAGCAAAATCTTCCTCCATCACTGAACAGCGGTCACTCCACAAGCCCAAGGGTGGGTGCTGAGAAAGCGGGCACCTCCTTAGTCTTTGTGGGGAGCAGAAAGCACCTGCCAGAAGAGCCCAGCTGCTCTCGGCGGCTCTCAGCCCCATAGGAACCCCCAGCCCGCGCAAGGAGGAGGCGGCGGCGGCAGCAGCAGCAGCAGCAGCAGCAGCAGGCTGCCCAGCACCTCCCTCTCGTCGTGGCCCAATCCCACACAGTCCTGCAGAACGGCACTTACCCTCCAAAATGTCACCCATGTAGCGATTGAGGGTTTGCGTTACCTCATCCGCACCCCGCTCTATGCTGATGCTCTGGCTGAATTTCTCTGTCAGAGCAGTGAAACCTGCAACAGGGACACACAGGCACAAAGAAATCAGGACGCGTCTACAGGGCCAAAGGACCTGGCACTTTCCACGTCGCTTTCAGCCAGCCAAGAGAACCACGCTCCGGGAGAACCCAGGCGCGCCCCTGACAGCAGCCACAGCCCTCTAATTCCACCCGCGCTTCTGAGCGCTCGCTGACGGGCGCCTTCCCCATGCTCACACCCACCCGTTACGCCTAGCTCCTGCACTTGGCTGCCACCCTCCAGCGCGTCCCCCAGCTGCCTCCCCTCTTGCCTACAGCCAGGCAACACCCTGAGCTAGAAAGCCCACGAGGCCTTTGCCAACTAACGCAGCACCTGGCCAGCCAGCTCCTCTGCGCAGCAGCTGCTCCTCCAAGTTTGCCCTGACAAAGACTAACAAGGGGGAGGCAAGGCAGCCAGGCCTCCTCTCCCAGGCCTCCATGAGCCAGAGCCTGGCCCACCTCACACCTCCCCAAAGCTCCAGAGAGAGCACTGCAGGCAACAGCGCGGGCCCAAGCTGCTGCTCCGGCAGCCTCAGGGCTCCCTAACGCACGCTGCTCGGAGCAGACGGCTGACCACAAGCAGGCCGCAGGGCTGCTGCCAGCAAAGACCACCCCCGGGCTGTGACCTCAGCTACGTCCGAGCGCTACTTCCCCAAAGCGGAAGACCTCAGCGGCAAACGACATCTCCTTTGACCCCTTCTCTACCACAGGCGGGACGACCAGGGCTCCAAAAGGCCCGCTAAGTCCCAGCGGCTCGGGTCGGGGACTCCTCCTCAGTGCCCGCCCTTCATAACGCTTTGACCCACCTGACACATCAGCAAAGAGCAGCACTCCATGGAAGTTCTGAACGCAACGGTTCTCCTGCTTCAAGTCCTCAGACAAAAGCAGGTCGGGGACGTAAGCAGCTACTTCCCCCAGTTCTGAGCAGTGCTTTGACCTTCGCTCCCAGGCACAAGACATCGTCAGCGCCCTGGGGTACCTGCGGTACCTCAGTACAAGACGACCCACCGTGCCCACCAGGGAGGACGACCAGACACCACTGCACAGCGTTGCGCACTGGCCTTTGGGAGGCGCGGCTGGCCCTCTGTCACCAAGGGGCCGGGGGAGGTCACAGTCGGCTCACAGTGACATCGTCCGCGTGTCATCATTTACCTGTCCACTGTCGCCTACGCTGATCCGGCTAACAGTGACAGCCTCGGCAAGGCACCGCTTACCCAGCAACTGCCGGGAAGCTGCCCCCCGCTCCCTCCCTACGCCGAGCCGGTTGCTCAGAGGTGGCTAGCGCGACGCAGTTGTCTCCCGTACAGAGCTGAAGGAGGCTCGCACAGCGACTGACCTCCACCCGTGGCCGAAACAGCAGCTGCTTCCCACGTTCCCAAGCGCAAAGGGCCTAACAGACGTGCTGACAGCCAGCAGCCCAGGCTTCCCCAAAAGCACGGCCACTGCAGCACGCAGCTGGGCGTTTCCGGGGCTGCTCGGAGGACTTGTATTTCTTTGCAAAAAGAAGTGGGGCTTTCCCGGGGGGGCAGCGGGGGACACAGCCAACCTCCATCCACACGGCTCCTGGGGGAGGCCGGGAGGAGATGGACAGGGCTGGGCCAGGACCACGGCGCACCGACGTATCAGAGAGGGCAAGACAAAGTCCAAAGCCGCAGCAGGAGGCAGCTCCAGGTCCCTGCTCCGAGTGAGAACGCTGTTGTAAACCTTGCATGCCCCAGGGAAACAGAGCCACGCTGGGCACCCTGGCTCACGCACGGCCCTCTGCCTCCAGGCAGGCAAAGGCAGCTCCCCGTCCACCTTAGCCGCTGCCCCGAGCCACACAACTGCTGCCACCAAAGCAGCAGCACTGAGGAGAGCCGGGCTCTACGGGGGACGAGGGCTAGCAGCCAAGGCCGCGCTCCGCGCGCGCCAAAGCTGCCCTTCTCCCCAGTCGCTCAGAGGAGCAGCTGCACGAGTTGGCGTGCCTGCCACACGGTGACACTCAGCGGCTGCTTGCCCAGGCAGCCTCCAGTGTCCCTCTCGGACTGTGCCTCTCCCTCAGGCAATGGCCAGGCGAGGGAGCACCAGCCCCTCCCAGGCCTGGGGGACCAGGTGCTTTAGACAAGCCTGTGCCCTTGCGCTGCTGACCTCAAACAGCAGAGCATTTGACAGCAGAAACCAGCCTGCCTTCTTTCCTGCTGCCTCAGCACTCAGAGAGAGGCTACCAAGATGGTCTCTCTTCTTGCCTCCAGAAGGCTCCCCCTGCTGCCTCGGGGCCCACCAAAGTCTCCCAAGCAAGCACAAGTCACTTGCACCCAACACACACAACTGCAACCTGCTGGCGACAGCCAGGCACACACACCGAGCCAGGCCCAGGTTCGGAACGCTGCTTGCCAGCCCAGCTCACACGCTTCCTCCTTCCTCCTTCCCACGAGGCAGGCAAAGCGGTCACCCGTACAGGAGACTGACGATGCAGGCCGACCGAGCAGGCTTGCTCTGCCTCCTCAGGAAGAGCGCGCAGCAGCGTGACGACGCCTAGGCCAACGCTCTCTCTTGCCAGTGAGCAGCAAGGGCTGGCTGCTCCCCAAGGCAAGCTCAGCTGGGAGCTGGGCCGACCCCAGCACAAGCAGCGCCCTCGCCCACAGGGGCATCCCTCTTGGCTACATCTATATGCACACACGTACATCCATTCTCCACTAAGGAGCTCTCATCCGCATCAACCAGAGAGGGCAACAGGATGAGGCCGCTAGTGCTGTTGACTTTTCTGACTAGGGAACACTTCAAACCAGTCCCGCTTCCAGAAAAACACCCTCCCACCCTCCCCACCTCAGCAACCACTTGGCCCTACACCAGGGCCAAGCTCCTCCTGCAGCCGGCTCAAGCGCTTACACAGCGCCACAGGGAACTGCACTAGGGCGAGGGGGAGAGAATTTCTTGCACTGCTTTACAGCCCTCGACTCTTGTGAGCACTAACAACGGGGGTGGTGGCTTCCCCGCCGCCTAGCTTTCCCAATAAACCACAGGCCAGAGACTCTCGTGGCACGCCTTCAGCGTCCTCTTGCTGTGGTCTGTGACTCCATACAGAACGCTGAGATGATGGCAGTGTTTCTTTATTTAACCCCTGGAAGAGCATCCTCGCTCGGCCGTGCTGGCAGCTTCAGCAGGTACCTGCAGCTACAGACTTCAGGCTTTGCTTGCTTCAGCTGGGGAAAACGTGGCGCTGTCTCCAGCCACAAGTCTCCCACGGGGCCCTTGCCAGTGAACCACCGCTCCTGAGGAAAACAAAAGCCCAAGTGAGAGCCGCGAAGAACAGGAGGTCCCCAGAGCCACAGGCGCGGTCCGGGAAGGCAAGCGAGGCCTCTCGCAGTAGCTTCTTCCACCCATCACCCAATTTGCCGTGCTGCAAAAGCCTATCAGGGAGGGCAAGGAGAGGGAACGCAAAGGAAACCTCCTCCAGCCAGGTTCAGGCTGGCTCCCAGAGCTGGCTCAAGGGAGAGGCAGAGATTCCACTCCACCGCTCCTCAGCCCAGCAGAGATGCTGGGAAGGAGCGGCATGCTGCAGCGCCTGCTGCTCCCTCGCGTGTCCTTCCAGCCCCTCCTGAGGGAAGGGCATCGCAGCTGCCACTGCCCTCCTGCTGAGGAGGGCTAGCAGCCCCTACCAGCTCGCCAAGGACTTTCGGCACACGCTCCTGAAGCTCGCTGGGGGCTTTCCCTACGTGGACCTGCCGGAGTACAGTCCGCGCCACCTTCTCCTAGGGCATGCCAAACCTCTGCCCAGGGAGCAACTCAGAGGCAAAGAGGATCCACTTACAGCGCTCATCTCCAGCCAAGTCTTCTCCAGGAGGTTGCCATTCGCCTCACAGGCTTGGAGGCCCTGCCTGAGGCACAACAGGCTCTGGTCTTTGTTACCCAGCATGCAGAAAACGTATGCTTTCAGATGGTAGGCTCTGGGGTAGAAGACGGGGCTTGTAGAGCACCGAGCAAAAACCTCTTCCACAAGCTACCGAGAGAACAACGGAGAGGCACGTCAGCAGAAGTCATCGAGCTGGGCGATGGCTCGGCACTGAGGACCGCACCTATTCCCCAAAGGGGAAAGCAGCCGCAAAGGCACAAGGAGCACGCAGCTAGCAAGGCTGAGATACCACACAAGTCTCTCCCGAGCCATAAGCCCTCACATGCAGCAGGCATTTCAGCAGGGCTCACTAGCTAGCTCATGGCTGTGCAAGTCTCTTCTCCTGTCTTGCAGACCATTCCCATCCCCACAAGGGAATCCTCATGTGCCCAGGAAGACCCCCGTCACCTCACTGCCTTCTCTACCACCTCTTGCTGCCGCCCCATGGGGGAGCAGCCTCTTGCCATGTTCCTCTCTAACCCACTACCACACTCTGCCTCTAGCCTGGCTCCATCCCAGCGCGGCTGCTTCGCCCTGGCCTTGCCAATCCACTGCTGCTCGCAACACAGCTTTCCCTAGAGGCTCCTCACAGCGTGCACACCCCCCTCCTCCTCTTCCCTCACCCTTAGAGCCCTGCTGCGGCTCTCCCGGGCCCTCGCCGAGCTGCGCTCAATGTCATTCCGCAGCACCAGCGTGTAGCACTCCAGGAGCCGGCTGCATGCTTGGGTGGCCAAAACGGAGGCGTCAGCTCTCTTCAGCAGCCTCTTGGCCTTTTCAAAGGGCTTCTGGAACTCGGCCCACTGCCCAAGCCTTCCAAACCTACACCGTCCAGAGAGAAACACACACACACACACACACACGTTTTGTAGAGTACTTGATCAAGTACTCTACACCCCAGCGACGGCCGCCTTGTTGGACAGGGCACGGGGGACACGACAGGCCCAGAGCTCCCACCTCCCCTGCCAGAACCACTGCCTGGGCCTCTCGCCAGTCTAAGCACCTCTGTAACTTACCAAAGAGCCAGGGACGAATACAGTCCAAGCAGGATGCTGTTGTGCGAGCTGAGGATGTGGTTTGCTTCGTTCTGCTCAACGAAGCTCCTGCACTCTTCAAATGACTTGTACTCCCAGCCTGTAATACAAATGCATCGCAGAGAAGCAGTGCCGCCCTCCGCTGCCTTGTTTTCCCTCGGGCATTCGTAGCAGGACAAAGCTCAAGCACAGCTGGAGAATTTCTGGGCAGGTAAACCACTCAGAGAGCAAGCAAAACCAAACAGGAACAAGGCAAGGGCTGGAGTTCTAGCCTAGCTCCTCAGGGCTAGTCAAGCGCCACACAAATATCTATTCCCTTTTCTTCAGCAGCTTTCGAGCGCTGACAGACACACGCTGCCATTGACCAGCAAGCGACAGCCACTCCATAGCGTAGGCTGTTAGATGCCTCCTGGTCAGGCACATCCCCCAGCACTGCTAGGCCCGCCTCCCCAGGAGCCAGAGCAGAGCGAGCCTGGGAAGAGGTTTCAGAAAGGGGAATCTCAAAACACGGGAAGCAAAGAGGGAAATTGCCAGCATTTTGAAATCACTCTGGGATCACCTGTAGAACATGCAAACAAAGACAGGGGAGGCAGGAAAGACAGACAAAGACACACCCAGAGCCAAAGAGCCCGGGACTCGGCCCAGGAAGTGAAAGCGTGGCTGGAGGCTCTGGCGTCCGTGTTGTAGCAGGAGAAAAAGCATCTTTGCAAGCCTCCTGGCTCTCTGGGGCCCTCCTCACTGAGCACTTACCAGCGTAAAGCAACAGGTCTAAGCAGCAGGAGAAGAAGTATGCCTGCCCAATGATGCTGTGCTCTGCAGCCACCTGCTTCTCGAGCCTGCGCAGCACTTCCTCACATTCTGGGTACCTGCGGAGGAACACAGCGAGCCTCCATGGAGCCTCTCCGCGGGGTGGGATCCCAGTCACCACCTCCGGACGCTCCCCGCTCCCCTTCCCATCATCCCGCTCTCCCTGCGCTGCTCTTTCTGGCATCGCCATCAGAGGTTCTCCATCAGACAGTTGTTCATCTTTTGGCAACAAGTCTCCGGAGAAAGGCCTCAGGGACCCCGGCCCAAACGGCAAGCCCCGGAGCAAAACTCAGGCATCCTTCCCATGCAAGCCAGTGCTTTCCCATTGGCCCAGCAGCAGAGCTACTCACCTTTCCATCAAAGTCTTTGTCAGGAAAAGCAGGCCAAAGAGCACGCACAGCTCCCCACTGCCCTCCGCACTCGCCCACATGACGCGTTTGCTTCGGAAACTGCTCCTCTCGAGACCTCCCCCTGGACGACTGCCGTCTCGGGCACCGGTGCCGCGTGGCATGGAAAGGCCCGCGTCCACCCAACCAAACATGGCTAGCGCCCCCAACACAACGAGCGCCTCCCTGCGCTAGGCTCGCTCCTAAACCAGGCCTGGGAATTGCCTGCGGCAAGCGCTACCTGGCAAGGGCCAGAACCGAGCCAGCAACTGTTCCAGCAGTTTCACAGCACACACTCACGCTCCCCAACAGCCAGCCACGGTCCTTGGCATTGTTTAATTTACCAGCGTCCATACAGCCAGCGAGTATCCAATAAGAAACCAAGCAGCCCTCTTTGCTGCGCGCAGAGAATGACACAAGAAGGATCTCAGGTGGCCCCCCGACCCTGCGCAACCAGCAGTCTGTCCCGCAGCAGCATTACCTCATCTGCAGAAAGAGCGCCGCAAAGAGCGTGGCGAGAACCTCGCAGTCCAGGTCGGGCTTCTCCAGCTCCATCCACAGGCTCTTGGCGCGATAGCCTGCCAAGAAAACAAGCAGGCTCGCACAGGCTCCCTCTGCGGAGATGCCTTCTCGCAGGCAGCGGGGGCAGTACGTACCTACGTCGACAGAGAGGGGCAGATTCCCCAGGCTGAGGTTCAGGTGGCTCAGGGCCTGGGCAAATTTGGCGGCCTTTAATACCCCTCCTCCAAAGAGCTCGACGTCAGAGCTAAGCTGGATGGCCGCCCGCCCGTACTGCAGCCACTCTTCCTGGCAGCCCAGGTCCTGGCAGCACCGCGCATATTCCATGTAGGACAACAGGATCTAAAACGGTCCAGACAGGAGACTGTACAAGACTGAATGTCGCCAGGGTGATTCTCTGGCCTAGACGGCTCAGGGCAGAAACCCAACGGCCAGGTTCTCTCTTCTCTTCTGCTCTCAGGGCTCTCACCCCTACGACAAACGGTTCTTAGGACTGCCGCTGCTAACTGCGGCCGTGGCGAGACGAGGGCCCCAGCGGGGTGCTGCCTTAAAGCCACAACCAGCCCAACGCTTACAACGGTGAAACAAACGCCATGAGAGCGACTACCAGGAAGAAGAGCAACGCACGTCTGCTGGAAGTTTGTAAAGCAAAGTTCAGGGACGGGTACCACTCCGTCGCGTTTGGCCTCTTCTTGCCGCCCCGGGCAGACCCTGCTGGTACTCTAGGCGGGCCAGGGGAAAGGAGCTATGTCAGAAACGCGTCTGCTGCCGCAGAGAGGAGGCACTCACGTGACTCGCATCCTCAGACTCCTCGGCCGTGTTGACCTTCATGAGCGCTGCCAGGCGCGACAGCCTCCGGCCGCTGGAAGTGCCCTCCAGGCTGAAGAGCTGCCGCAGCAAGGAAAGGCAGTGGCTCTGCCGGAACAGCCAGGGCAGCCTCTCCCTCCTGCCACACAAGAGAAACCGCTGGGCCACAGCCACTAGCTACACAGTGCCAGGTCAGGCAGGGCCAGGGGAAGCAGGGCGACAGAGGAGGCAGCTGCACCTGCTCCCAGCAGGGCGGCAGCTGATGCAGGCCGGGCTGCAGGCATGGAAGCGGCAGAGCCAAGAAGCACCACCGGGGAAAGATCGCTGCTAGCGAGAACGGGTTGGCACTACAGCCCAGGGAGGGCGAAGCAAAGCCGGGCACCGCGAGGGAAAGGCTTGTTCTACGGCAGCCTTGCACCTGGCTGCAACCCCCGAGCTTCCTCATTCTCACACCTCCCCTCCACTTACCCCTCCATGCCCACGTCCTGCTCCTCCCTGCCGGCTCCCTTTCCTCTGCAGCCTGTGCTCCCTGGGAACATCTCTCTGCTCTCACCCCCACCATCCCCCACAAGGCAACACGTGCCCGCTCCCCCCACCCAGGAGCCTCCAGGTCCCTCAGCAGCTTTCCCCATGCTAACACCTATGCTCAGGGAAAGTCTGGGCTTAAGCCGAGGCAGGTGTGGGCCTAGGTGCCCGGCACCACGCAGGAAACGCCTCTTCCTTCCCTTCTCTTTCCCTTCGGCTTCTTACCCTGCCTCTTGATGAAGGGAGGACTCTTTGTTCTTCCTGTGGGAGGCACGCTCTGACTTCTCCAGCAGAAACTGGAAGACGACGCCAGCTGAGGTGAGGGGCAATTTTCTCTTCAGCAGGCTCAATGCCTTCCTGAGCGTCTTCTTTGCCAGCTCCATGCAGCCCATGTTGTAGCAGACCTGCACAGGAGAAGGCTTCTTCAGACAGTCCCAAAGGGCTCCGACTGAGCACGCACCACATTTCAAGGCTCTGCCTGAACCGAGGCCGAGGCCGAGGGCCTCGACCGCTTTTGGCCGCAGGCTGAAGCGCTCACAGGAAAGGCTGCTGGTAGCGGCCGTGCCTCAAAATGCCAGGTCTATCGCCGCTGCCGCCACCCCCCACAAAGGCGTCCAACTCCACCCACCAGCAGAGCCCTCAGAACCTCCCTGGCACTTTACCTCCCCTTTCAGGCTCAGGAAGGTGGCTTCTTCAAAGCAGGCAAGCACATCGGCTTTCTCAGCCGCTGAGCTCCTCACGACCTCTGCTTTCTTCAGGTTCATAAAGGCCTTGGAACAAGCACACAGAGAGCAGGTGAGCGTCGGAGCAGAGCCTGCATCCAGCCCCATCGTTCCCAGTTGCCTCCAGCAGCTCTCTGAGGAGGGCACGCATCTGCCCCTGGCGATGCCCACCCTAACACAGCCCACGGGCACGAGTGCTCCTTCGCACCACCTCCTGGCGCGTGCGCCTTGTGCAAAGGTCCTGCTTCTCTGCCCCGCCTCCCTTGCCCCAGGAGAGGCAAACGGGGGGGAGAAGCCTGGCTCTGACGCCAGCGGTTCAGCCCCAAGTCCCCACAGAGGCACGTCCTAGTGCAATGGCAAAATCGCCTTGCCCAGGACAAGGCAACTGAGAGGCCTCCTTGTGCAGTGGGCTCCGGCAAGCAGGGCGACTCACCAGGTAGTTGTCGGAGACGTGCAAGTAGGCAGCCGCGCACTCCAGCAGGTAATAAAGGGCTCTGCCATCGTTGCCCATTGCCATGTGGTGGTGAGCCAGCGGCACAAGCACCAAATCCACAATGGCCCTGCATTCACAGGCACACGCGGCACCGGGCGTCCCTTTGGCCTTGCTGGGCACCGTAGGTACGCGTTCCGTCCTGGCCAGAAACTGCTCTGCCGCTCTACTCAGAGACAAAGATCACGCAGAAAGACGACGCACGCTAGCATCACCTATACCGCTCCGTCTGCCTAGACTAACAGCATATTCTAGCGCAGCACAAGCAAGGCCCTGTGCACACGCGCGTCATACGGGAGCGCTGGGTTTCACAGCCTTCCCAGGCGTGCAGAGGGCTGGCCGCTTATTCTTTCAGCCCCCCGCATTCACAACCACAGTTTCCCAGCAGCGTTCCACATTACAGTTGACACGGGCGACCCCCGAGTGGCCTGGCTCCCCCCATCCTTGCTCCGTCTTCCCCCTGTGCTCCTCCCTCCCTTCCGCTCTTGCCTTCCCTCCTCGCTCGAGAGCTGTGGCTCTGCCCTGACTGCAAGCCAGTACCACTCACTAACACAGCGCTTGGGCGCAGGATTCGTTTTCTTCCACTGCAGCAACGTCAACCCGCGCGCGCTGAGCAGTCTTCTCGCGCGCCGTAGCCCCAGAGCCCAAGGCGAGCGGGGCCAGGCAGGGCAAAACGGGGGCGAGGAGCAACATCGCCCCTTTCAAGCCCTAGCAAACTATTCCTTTGGCTTTAGCTGTAACAAGATCCACGAGGACGCGATGCTGTTGGTGCCTTTGCTGACCCTGCTCTGGAGCAACGCTGCTCTTGGCCACAGGGAGGAAGTCAAGCAGGCCTTTCTGCCACCTTCCAGCAGCCCCCCTGCTCCCGCTGGCTGCTTTGCCCCTGCACACCTCGCAACATTGCTCTCCTACAGCTAGGAAGGCAGGGCTGGCTCCGCCCTAACGTGACCATCGTCACCCTGATCCCACTGGCTTCCTCCAAGAGGCTCATCTCCAGGGCCACCCCATCCCAGCTCCCACCCAACAGGCCAGCTCTTTCCTGAGCTAGAGTCACAGCCAGCAGGCACAACTGCAAACTCCACTTGCCCCCTCTGCAGACCCTGAGCCCGCTGACTTCCCAACGTAACCAAAACCTACTCTCCTCACCGAAAAGTCTCCTCCAAGAAGCTCTTCTCTTTCTGCAGGGCTTTTGCAGTACCTGGAAACAAAGCACGAGTTAAACACTTCCTCACCTCACACGCGGGAAGAGCTGCATCTTGCCATGCTCCATCCGAAAGGGGAGGAGAGCAGAGTCAAAGGGACCGACGGCAGCTCTCTTCCTGGCCTCTTCCCCCGAGAGCTGCCTTCCCGGCAGGGCTGTTACGTTTTGGGCAAGCGTAGCACACCCACCAGGAAAGGCGCCTCAGCCTGCGGGGCCGGGGGGTGCACCGCAAGGCTCTTGTCACTGCAAGGACATGGGCTGCTCTCCGGTCATTCCAGGGAAACGCAGGAGGGCGTTCCGGGGCACAGAGGCTCTACGCTGTGCCCACAGCATGGCTCTGCTGGTGCAGCTGGCCTCAGTGGAGGACTAAGCTAGTCTCAGGGAAGCCTCTCCCCTCTGCTGACAGCATCCCTAGGCTTCAGCAAAACGCTTCTGCGGACGGCGCTTGAGACAGAGCAGCGCTTCCATTAATTGCGCAAGCACAGTGCGGAGGGCCCAGGCTCCAAAGCACGGCAGCTAGCATACCCGGAGTGGCACGGAGCTCATCCCTCTTCAACTCCTCCTTTCTGAGCAGGGAGGCCTCCCAGCTGGACGAGCAGCGTTCGCTGGCACGGTCGTCGCAGCTCTCTGCCTCCCGGGCGCTGCCGAGGGCCAAGCGGTGGAAGGCCACAAAGTCCCCTCCGCCGCAGCACTGGCACTTGTGCGCTTGCCTCTCCAGGAAGGCCGCGCACTTGCGGTGCATGGCCACCCTCTGTCCCTTGGGCCACAGCTCGTAGGCAGCCTCCCGCAGCAGTGGGGCGCAGAAGGTCAGGACGCCAGACTGCAGCCTCGCGGTCTTCTCGGTCTCGCCCCAGCACCGCTTCTGGGCACCTGAAAGGCAACGGGGCTTCACATCAGCCACAGCTGGGGCCACAGCCGGGGGACGAAAGACAGGCCTTGGCGTGGATCCTTGGCAGGAAACCAGCGCTCCTGCACTCGGAGCCTCGCAGCGCTAGGGTGAAAGGGACCCGTTTGCCTTGCCGACACCAGCACAGCCTGCGCAACAGGCTACTGCCCTGCGCTCTCCCTCCCAACGCACAGCCTTCAGCTGCACTCCCGCAAGCAGCTGCCGAGGCTGCTGGCAGCAGAAGCAAGGCCGGCCATTTGGCCCATTACACACCACCGGAGGGGGCAGTGCAGCGTGCCCTGGCGAGCCCCGCCAGGCACACAGCCGGGAGCAGCAGGAGCCTACCACGCTCCCGGGGGCGCATTATCACCACTTACCGCTCTCTTCCTCCAGAGAGGTGGCGGGCCCCTTGGTGGGAACACTGCTGCCTTCTGGCACCTTCCCAGCATTCAGCCACTTCAAGATGTTGCCTCTCACCAGGACATTCAACGCCTTGTTCATCTTGGTCCTGGTCCACCTGGGAAGGAGGCGTAACAGCAGCTCGGTGGTAAACGTCGGCCCGATGACGGCTGCGCACTTCAAGACCATCCGCTCCGAGGGCTTCATGCTGTCCACCTCAGCCAGCGCAATCCCTGTCAAAAACAAGCCACAGCTCTCTCTCTTGCCCCCTCCCAAGCCTGAGGCTGCCGAGGCTGCCTTAGCTTCCCCACACCAGACGCTACATTTGTAGCCTTCTTTCCTAGGGACCAAACCCCTTGGGCAGTCGCAACCCAGGGCACACAGACACCCAGCCTCTCTCTAGCCCATGCCCCGGGAAAGAACCTCCGTGCAGCCGCCAGCCGCCGCAGCGGGGCTCGGCCCCTCACCTTTCAAGGTGGAGGGAAGCACGATGCTCTGCAGGTTCACGTCAGGTCTGATGGTGCACACCCTGCGCTCCTTCCCCGCGCTGGAGCTCCAGGAGGCTGCGGCAGGGGAAGCCTCCGTTACAGAAGCTGAGCGGAGCAAGAGAGCAGCGTAAAGCGATTTTCAAAGGGAGACGATTCAGGCCGTCACCTCCTGCTTGCCCTCCATCTTCCACCCTTTAGCATTCATCCCCCCCCGGGCAGGTCTTACAGCAGCTGGGCCCTGCGCTCCGTGGCAGCATAAATCCACCGCGCGGCTGCACCCAAGGAACACTGCAGCCACGCCACTCTCCGCCCTGCTCCACAATAACCGCCCCCGTTCATGCTGCCTCCAGACAATACCAGGGCTTAGCTCAGTGCCAGGGAGCGTCTCTTCCCCTCCTTTGCAATTTTCTGCCCCGTCCGCATTGCTTCGCCCCACAAAGCCACCCAAACTCCCCAGCCTGTGCTTAGGCTAGCCCAGCAGCAAGGCATGCAGGAGCCCACGCCTGAGCCAGGCCAAGGCCTCTACTGCTGCAACACCAGCCTGGGCCAACTTCACAGGGGAAGCCCAGGGCAACAACGCGCTCTGGAAGATGCGCCACAGCAACCAGGCCGTCAGCCACAACGGCGCTTACTGAAGAGGCTCTCCCACTTGTCCTCCATTTTCTCGCCCTTCCGCAGCAGGTGGAACAAGAGCATGTCGTGGCGCTTAAGGTCGCTCAGCAGTTCCTCGCAGTAATATGGGATCCCGTAGCTTCTCTGCATCAGGAACCTGGAAAGGAGCAGATCCAGCAGGGACTGACACAGGCAAAGCAAGGTGGGACACGTTTCAGACCAGCCTCTTTGCCACAGCTACACCTCCCTTTTGAACAGGCCAGCACTCCCACTGCCTTTGGCATCTGAGCTGCCCGGAAGATACAGCGGTTGCTGGAACGCGCAGGAAAAGAGTCGCGCGCAGTGCCCAAGGCACAGAGCTGCAAGCCTCGTCTCTCCTGGCCCCAACAGCCTAGATGCTCTCCGGCACCAGTGAGAGCCTCGGCCCCAGCAACAAATCGCCCCCCACTGCCCCACCACGTTCGTTCCCTCCTGCCCTCTGCAGCGGGTCAACCCCTCGCAAAGAGCTCCGAGGCCCCGCCTGGGACTTACGTCTCTAGGGCCCTGGGCACGCTGACAACTCCCAGCTCCCGGCAGGCTTTCTGCACAACAGCTGAAGCTTTCAGCTCTCCCAGATGAACGTGGGTCGTTTGCTGCAACTTCATGATGTCTGCTGCAGCTTCGCAGAGCCTCTGTCTTCCGTAGCGAGCAGGAGCAAAGCCCATGACCACAAAGAGCGGGACATCTCTGAGCACATGCGACATAACAGCCCAGGAGGCAGAGTCGATGTAGTGCGCGTTGTCGATGACAAACAGGACAAGCTCGTCTTCAACGATCTGAAACAAGCACGTTGGTCTGGGTGGATTCTGAGGGATTCTCAAGCATCTTCCACAGGACAGACTTTGGCCGGCCTCTCCCCACACAGAGGACGCGCAGAAGTCGCTCTCCTCTCCCCAGCTACCTCTTCGTTCGCAATCTCACCCGCTCTTCCGTGCTCCGAGACTCTTAAGCTCCCTCGGGCACGGTGGCACGGAAAGACACCGTTCCTCCTCCTCCGGAGCACATGCCCTCCAACTTCACAGGAGCAAAGTTATCAGGGGGCATGGCACGCGGAGTTTAGCCTCTGCAGGGCAATGACTCCGGTACACTGTCCTCCCACCAGCTCCCACCACTCTCCTGCAGAGCCCTCAGCCTGCGGCCTTGCTTTCCTTCTCTGACCCAGGATGGGGAGAACGGCTCACCTTCTGTAGCAGTTTCTTGAAAACCAACCCCAATTCCGTTGTCCTTTGAGCGCCGCTCATCTTGGACACCTTCTCCGACAGGGGAAACTGGCCAGAAAAGCAGAGTCACAGAGAAACAGCCTTTCAGGGCGGTTCAGCACACCTGCCCACCACGCAAGTCCAAGCGAGCAAAACGCCTCTGCTGCCCTCAGCATCTTACCTCTCCCCCCACACAGTGGAGAGGAGACGCAGCGCGCACGTCACCGGGAGCCTACAACGGAGGCCCTCTGCTGAGGGTCTCTGGCAGAGCTCTTGCAGGGAGGCATGAGGGGGGAGAAGAGCTTCTTCCCTCGCCGTGGCAATCGCGCGAGGGAGCAGGCTGCTCACGCACCAGTGAACTCAGCACCAGCTCATCGGCCCCCTCTCAAAGCCTCTCTGCAATGCCCTTTCCAGGCTGCTGAGCAAGACACCAGGAACTGCCTGCAGCAGCCTGGCACCTGCACTCACCCCTAACAAGGAGCCCCCTCGCCCCCCTCTTTGGACCCACAAACAGAAGCCCAGCCTGTGCTACCCTCCTGCTACTCCCACCACAGAGCTAAGCCCACTCCCCAGCACGGTGTCCCAACCACAACAGCCACAGGACGGCTCACAAGCAGGCCTTCGCCACGGCCACAGAGGCCTCTCGCTCTCACCTTAACGACAAAAGGCACATTGAGGAGGCAGTAGCTGCTCTCTTCCACCAGCCCTTGGAGCTTTTCCTGCAGGGCGAGCTCTCTGGCACTGCACGATTTACAGGCCTGCAGGCCCATGGCCACAGCCAGCACCATGTGCATGGCAGAGTAGACCTGCTTCAGGTTGAGCTCCAGCGCTTCCACAGCCACTACCCTGCCATGCAGAAGCAAAAGGCACTGAGATTCAGAGAGGGACCCAAGCAGCCGCAGGCTTCTCACACTAAGCTCTAGGGGAGAGGCGGAATCCAGGGCCACTTGGGTTTCTTCTCTTGGCTCCGCAGCTACGGCCAAAAGCCCTGACTGAGCTCGGGCTCTACTTTGCTTGGGGCCTGGCCCAAAGAAGGAAGCTCAACAGCAGTGGCTCCAGCAGCCACCTCTAGCTCCCTCAAGAGGCAGCAGGAGGGCACGCAGCTGCTCCTCAGCAGCAGCTCCTGCAGGCCTTGCAGGGATGCTGCAGTCCAAGGGCCACGCACCCGGGCAGAGGGCAGAGGGGCTCCAGTAGCCCACGGACATCAGCGGCTGGGCAGCGAAAGCGTTCCACAGCTCCCGGTCAGCAACACTCACCTGAGCCCAGCAGCCTGGCCTAAAGAGGCAAGCTCCGTAAGTAAATGGCTCTTTCCAGAGCCCGTCACGCCCTCAAACGCCATGATGTGGCTTGCTTTCTTATCCACATAGGCTTTCAAGTAACTTTCAAAGAGGGCAATCTCCTCCTCCCGACCTGGGAAGGCAAACAAGAAAGCGACCCGTTGCAGCGAGCTGAAAAGCAAACAGCCGTCGGCACCCTTCTCTCTCGCCGCCGCAGCGGGTCAGTCGGACCCAAGGAAATCTCCTCCCCGATCCCAACTACGGCCATCCCTTTAGCCCTGAGGCTGTGAGCAACTGCACACTGGAAAGGTCCCGCCACGCTAGCTATGCAGCACGGCAGGGAGCATCCGGCGCACGCCTCACCCTGCTTCCCACCTCTAGCTGCGGCCCAACCCCAAAGACAGGAACCAGCTAGGAGCCAAGGTATGCACCAAACCCTTAGGGCCACGCCAGGCAACGCCATCCCTCGCAAAAGCTTCTCCGTTCCCAGAGCGGAACTAACAGGTACCGACGGCAACAAATTGGCCTTCAGCAGACCAAGGCGTTCTCCACCTACCGAGCAACGGGGAAGAGCTGGGCCTCTCCTTCGTAACATCCATGCCAAACATGCTAGCGGGAGGAAGAGAAAAACAAAAGCCAATGAAGTAGGCAGAAGCTGGAGGACGTAGAGCCACGCGTGGAGCTGAGGGTGCGCTCCCGGGGACCCGCTCTTCTTTCGAGCCGGAGCGAATCCTGCCCACGCTCCCACTGGCCCAGCAGAGAGCGCAAACACCAAACGAGCACTAGCAAAGCTGCAGCCAGGAAGAAGCCCAACGGCCACAGTGGGACACCACACAGCATCAAGACTCGAGCGCCACAGGCCAAAGCCCAAGGAAGCGGAGACACGAGCAAGAAGCCAGGCAGTGCCGCTGGCTAGCACACTGCTGCACCCCGCAGGACAAGCCAAACAAGTCTCTGGTCCTGCCTACTGCTTCCCTGGCCTTTGCTCACAGGCAGCGCTTTCGAGAAGCGGGGCCCTGCAACAGCTGCTGTCAAGGCAAAGACGGGCAAGAAAAAACACTTCAAGCCACGACGTGCAACAGGACGACAAGGGTCACTTCTTGGGCCAAGGCGCCAAGCACCAGGCACCTTGGGCTCGAGTTTTTCTGAAGTTGCAAGGGGACGGCAACGTCAACGTTCCAAACGGCCTCCAAAGAGGATGCCAAACCCTGGCCCAGGGGAACACCTGAACTTTCACCAGGAGGCACTCAGGAACTGAGTCCTGGCCTGACCAAAAGCTTTCCGGGAGCGTCATGCTCGGAAGCAGCTGGGAGAAAACCTCCCTGGGGCAGAATTGCCACTGCGTTAGTCTTGCGCGCAATGGAGCAAGCACAGGGCAGAAAGCACAGCTGGAAGCCGTTTGGACCGGGGCTGCAAGGCCCCTCTGTGCCTACGGACACCTAAAAGCCTTCTCCACCCCTCCGGCATCACTCCCCGTCTCCTTACAGCAGGAGGCACCAGCGTAGGCAGGCCAAAAGCGTACCCGTGCTCTGCCTTTCCATCTTCTCAGCCCCAGCGATGGGAGGGGTGGGCGGGGGCCAGCTCTGCACAACTCCTCTTTGCGGACCAAGACTGGACCCTGTGTGCCACCCTGCCCCCAACCAGCCCGCTCAAACAGGACACTCACCACTTCGCCGACACCCCCAGGTATTGATACACGGGGCCAGGATCGACAACCCCCTTCATCTTTGCCTCCGGCAGCTCCTCGAAGCACCATCGGGGCAGCCTAGAGGCTGCGTACGTCGCTGCGTCACAGGACACCAGCCCAGGGTAGTGCTCCATCAGCCGGGCTGCCAGATTCACCTTCTGGCCAATGACTGCCGCAGAGAGAGAGCACGCATTCACGTACCTATGAAACCAACCCGCTCCACCCTTCACCGCCAACGGCTGCATCACCTCCAGCACAGGCAAGCCCCAAACCGTTGGCAGCACAACCAGCAGGAACAACAAGGCTCTGAGCCTGGTCCCCCGCACCGCAGCGGCGCCCGCTCTGCCTCCCTCATTCCCCACAGGACACAGGCCAAGGCCTCGTCCCAGCCCAGCACATACGGGCAACAGGGTGTTCCCTGCCGCTCTGCCTCTTCCTTTGACACGCTGCTCCGGCTGAACAGACCCAGCCCAGCCACCCGCTCCTCAGCCAAACACCTCGTACCTGTGTATTCGTGCCTCACGCGATGGCCTACGACTCCGCAGAACACCGTCCCGCTGGTAACCCCGACAGACACGGCCCTGACACACACGGAGAGCGACAGGCGCTCAGCAGCGCCCGCGCACAGGCCTGCCTGCCCACCTACCTTCACCCCTTCACCCGGCTCCCCTCGCACCACCTCCCGCCCTGGCAGGGCAGACCTCGGGGACCTGCAGAGCTCCGCAGCGTAACGCCCCCAGGTGAAAGGGGCTCCCGAGAGCAGCCAGGCAGTTTTCAACCCTTCCCCTAAGGCCTCACAGCTGTGACGGGCGGAAAGTCCCTGACTCCAGCCAGCCTCAGCACGCCTCCTCGGCGCGGGCAAGAAGGGCACCTCTCAGGGCACTGTCTCCTTCCTCCCAGGGACAGAGGAGGCCAAGCTAGAGGGCACGTCTCGCTGAGAAACCATCCCTCCCTCCTTCCCCCGCGCAGTCCCAGGCAACGCGCCTCCCCACTCACTCGATTTTCCTAGGCCTCGAGGAGCACGCCTTGGAGATTTGAACAGCGCTTTCCAAGGCGTGAACGCTTTCGTCGGGCAGCTTCTCTCCAGGGAGTCCAAACACGCACAGGAACGTGCAGCCCTGCCAAGGACAGCGGCAGCACAGCTTGGGACAGCGCCTACGGCAAACGGCTCATGCCGTGCGAGTCGAGCCGCTGCCGAGAGCAGCAGAGCTTCCGGGCAACCCCCAGCCAGAGGGTGCTGATCCCAGCGCCGAGGCAGAGCTGCTTCTCCTTTCCCCGCTGCTCAGTAGACCGAGAGAGCCACTGCCCTCTCGTTTGCTGCCCACACTTTTGCGGGGTGGGCTCCTCCCCCACACTCACTTTATCAAACATGGAGATTTTGTTGATCTCGCCCTTGTGAGGACGGATGATCTCCAGCATCATCACGCTGCTGTCCTGGATAGCCTTGCAGATCTGCGTTAAGTTGACATCGGCAGCAAACTGCAGCTTGACAAAGAGGCAGGTGACCGGCCGTAGCTCGGACAAGTAGTCCAGGGGCTGTCTGTCATCAATCTGGAAGACGAGAGCAGCACACCTTCAGCAGCCAGCTCTCCCCGAGAGCGGACTGCCCCCAGCAAACACCAAGCAAGAGCCCCCACGTGGGCAGCAGCACGCGCTCTCAGCGGAAGGAATAACTCCTCCCCTCGGGGCAAAATAAACACAGCTCCCGGCAGCTGTGGCCATACCTTCCTCAGAACAGATGCGGGGACGTACTTCCGCAGCAACTTCCCCAGAGCATGCCGAGGGGCCAGGGAAACAGCAGGCCTCAGGATGCCTAGGGAAGGAAAATCCAGGCGGTCACTGGCAGGCTGGCACTACGAGCCTGCCTAGGGAAAAGCAGTTGGAAAGCAGGGGCTGGCACTGGAACTCAGGGAGAGAAAGTCTCCTCCAGTTGCACATTTCTTCCTCCTGCAGGTGCTCAGCCAGAGCAGGCCCCTGGAAGCAGGGGGAAGCAGCGAGTGCCTCCGCTGAAGCGCACCAGGGCCAAAGGCACAAATGCTGACTGCAAGGGGGAGAGGGCAGAGGGCGTTCCTCGCTGGCCCCTGAACAAGCCCGCCCCCACCTTTCTGGGCAGCCACAGAACGTCATGAACACGGGCCTCACCTGACGCCTCAGGAGAACTGTAGTTCAGCTGGGCTCGGGTAAACTTGGAGAAGATGTCTTCGCGTTCCGACAGAGACATCCGTTCCATGCCTGTAACCTAAAGGCACACAGTACAAAAACGCGTCGAGGACAGCTCCAGGACCCACAGAGGACAGTACCCGTTGAGGCAAACTCTTCCAGCGCCTCCTGACGCCCTCTTCAAAGCCACCCAGCAGAATCCAGAGACAACCCTGAGACAAAACTGCTCCCCAGCAGCTACTGCTCCCCACCTACGGGAGCACCTCTACACCTAGAACTCCCTCCACGCGCGTCTCCTCGCCCTTCTCACACCTTCCTCCCTCACAGCCACGTCCACACCCAGGCCCTCAGAATTGCTCCAGAGGCCGTCCCACCCACCTTCACAGCGCTTTGGCCTTTAAGTCTCTTGGTCTTGATCTGGTTCCGGTTACAGAGCTCCCAGCAGCTGGGTGACAGGATCACGTCACTTGCATTGGCAAGGTTTTGGGCCTGCCACACTTCACCCACGGCCTGGCCAAGGATCAGGAAGTGCTGCTGCTTTTTGTCTCCAACAGTCAGGAGGGACATATGCCCTGCAGAGATCCCTGGTGAGAGACAAGCACAACTGATGCAGAGAGCATTTTTACCTCCACAGCCCGCCACAGCTCAGCTCCTCCCAGGCCAACTTTGAAGCTCAGCCCTGGAGCCAGGCTCTTCCGCTCAACTGCTTCGAGCGCAGGCGTCCCACTTGATGGATTCAGGATCGATCGTGGCCGGGGAGGGGGTCCTAATCAGGGGCCCCACACCGGCACGTTGGCCAGCCACCGGCTCACTTTGCATGCAGGCAGCTCGTGAACGCCTGCCTGAGAACGCGCAGCAGCCTAACGCAGCACTCCCCGTACCTATCTTCAGTCGGAGCTTCAGACCCACGTCCGTCTCACGGATCCTGTACTTCTCCTGGATTTGCTGGCTACACTGCAGCACCAGGCTGATGGTGTCTCTCAGCTGCGTGTGCTTTGCTCTCCACAGCACCAGCACAGCATCCCCTGGGGAAAGCGAGGGGACAGGGACGGCTCTCGTGACACCTGACGCTCCCTGACCTGCACCCACCGGCCGGGACAGCGGAAGCCAGCAGGCGTGCCAGGGAAAACGCGTTTGGGTGAAGGCATCCTCCTCAACTACAGCACCCTGGCCACAGGCACACCTCCCCCTCTGCCCCGCCAGCTACAACTGCAGCCACGCCGCCAGGGCCCGGGACGGCAGCTCCCCCTGGGCACCTGCGTGCCAGCAGAGCCACCCCTCGGGGCTCTGCCGGCTCGCGCCTCTGTCTCCCCTCTCCCCTCGCACTCGTCTGCAGCTGCAGCAGACAAGGCCACGTCTCTTTTACGCACACGTACCTGCAAACTTCAAGATGTCTCCACCAAAAGCCAGCAGCTCTGCAGACCAAAAAAAAAACACAAGAAGAGCTGCAGCTAGGCCTTCTTCAGGAAGGCCGCAGGACAAGCCGCTCTGCTCAGACAGCAGCACAAGAGCAGCGGTGCTTTGGGGGCACAACTTAGCAAACGGAGCAGCTACACTGCTCACAGGGACCACAGCCCTGGGACCTACGCTACTGTGCCCTGTGACAAGGCCCCAGGGAAGGCAACGCACACTTTGGTCAGCGCCCCCATCCCCAGCTCATTTGGGCACTAACACTGGCTAGATGCCCCCGCTCCCCCCTGCGCCCCAACACCAGCAAAATCTTCCTCCATCACTGAACAGCGGTCACTCCACAAGCCCAAGGGTGGGTGCTGAGAAAGCGGGCACCTCCTTAGTCTTTGTGGGGAGCAGAAAGCACCTGCCAGAAGAGCCCAGCTGCTCTCGGCGGCTCTCAGCCCCATAGGAACCCCCAGCCCGCGCAAGGAGGAGGCGGCGGCGGCAGCAGCAGCAGCAGCAGCAGCAGCAGGCTGCCCAGCACCTCCCTCTCGTCGTGGCCCAATCCCACACAGTCCTGCAGAACGGCACTTACCCTCCAAAATGTCACCCATGTAGCGATTGAGGGTTTGCGTTACCTCATCCGCACCCCGCTCTATGCTGATGCTCTGGCTGAATTTCTCTGTCAGAGCAGTGAAACCTGCAACAGGGACACACAGGCACAAAGAAATCAGGACGCGTCTACAGGGCCAAAGGACCTGGCACTTTCCACGTCGCTTTCAGCCAGCCAAGGGAACCACGCTCCGGGAGAACCCAGGCGCGCCCCTGACAGCAGCCACAGCCCTCTAATTCCACCCGCGCTTCTGAGCGCTCGCTGACGGGCGCCTTCCCCATGCTCACACCCACCCGTTACGCCTAGCTCCTGCACTTGGCTGCCACCCTCCAGCGCGTCCCCCGGCTGCCTCCCCTCTTGCCTACAGCCAGGCAACACCCTGAGCTAGAAAGCCCACGAGGCCTTTGCCAACTAACGCAGCACCTGGCCAGCCAGCTCCTCTGCGCAGCAGCTGCTCCTCCAAGTTGGCCCTGACAAAGACTAACAAGGGGGAGGCAAGGCAGCCAGGCCTCCTCTCCCAGGCCTCCATGAGCCAGAGCCTGGCCCACCTCACACCTCCCCAAAGCTCCAGAGAGAGCACTGCAGGCAACAGCGCGGGCCCAAGCTGCTGCTCCGGCAGCCTCAGGGCTCCCTAACGCACGCTGCTCTGAGCAGACGGCTGACCACAAGCAGGCCGCAGGGCTGCTGCCAGCAAAGACCACCCCCGGGCTGTGACCTCAGCTACGTCCGAGCGCTACTTCCCCAAAGCGGAAGACCTCAGCGGCAAACGACATCTCCTTTGACCCCTTCTCTACCACAGGCGGGACGACCAGGGCTCCAAAAGGCCCGCTAAGTCCCAGCGGCTCGGGTCGGGGACTCCTCCTCAGTGCCCGCCCTTCATAACGCTTTGACCCACCTGACACATCAGCAAAGAGCAGCACTCCATGGAAGTTCTGAACGCAACGGTTCTCCTGCTTCAAGTCCTCAGACAAAAGCAGGTCGGGGACGTAAGCAGCTACTTCCCCCAGTTCTGAGCAGTGCTTTGACCTTCGCTCCCAGGCACAAGACATCGTCAGCGCCCTGGGGTACCTGCGGTACCTCAGTACAAGACGACCCACCGTGCCCACCAGGGAGGACGACCAGACACCACTGCACAGCGTTGCGCACTGGCCTTTGGGAGGCGCGGCTGGCCCTCTGTCACCAAGGGGCCGGGGGAGGTCACAGTCGGCTCACAGTGACATCGTCCGCGTGTCATCATTTACCTGTCCACTGTCGCCTACGCTGATCCGGCTAACAGTGACAGCCTCGGCAAGGCACCGCTTACCCAGCAACTGCCGGGAAGCTGCCCCCCGCTCCCTCCCTACGCCGAGCCGGTTGCTCAGAGGTGGCTAGCGCGACGCAGTTGTCTCCCGTACAGAGCTGAAGGAGGCTCGCACAGCGACTGACCTCCACCCGTGGCCGAAACAGCAGCTGCTTCCCACGTTCCCAAGCGCAAAGGGCCTAACAGACGTGCTGACAGCCAGCAGCCCAGGCTTCCCCAAAAGCACGGCCACTGCAGCACGCAGCTGGGCGTTTCCGGGGCTGCTCGGAGGACTTGTATTTCTTTGCAAAAAGAAGTGGGGCTTTCCCGGGGGGGCAGCGGGGGACACAGCCAACCTCCATCCACACGGCTCCTGGGGGAGGCCGGGAGGAGATGGACAGGGCTGGGCCAGGACCACGGCGCACCGACGTATCAGAGAGGGCAAGACAAAGTCCAAAGCCGCAGCAGGAGGCAGCTCCAGGTCCCTGCTCCGAGTGAGAACGCTGTTGTAAACCTTGCATGCCCCAGGGAAACAGAGCCACGCTGGGCACCCTGGCTCACGCACGGCCCTCTGCCTCCAGGCAGGCAAAGGCAGCTCCCCGTCCACCTTAGCCGCTGCCCCGAGCCACACAACTGCTGCCACCAAAGCAGCAGCACTGAGGAGAGCCGGGCTCTACGGGGGACGAGGGCTAGCAGCCAAGGCCGCGCTCCGCGCGCGCCAAAGCTGCCCTTCTCCCCAGTCGCTCAGAGGAGCAGCTGCACGAGTTGGCGTGCCTGCCACACGGTGACACTCAGCGGCTGCTTGCCCAGGCAGCCTCCAGTGTCCCTCTCGGACTGTGCCTCTCCCTCAGGCAATGGCCAGGCGAGGGAGCACCAGCCCCTCCCAGGCCTGGGGGACCAGGTGCTTTAGACAAGCCTGTGCCCTTGCGCTGCTGACCTCAAACAGCAGAGCACTTGACAGCAGAAACCAGCCTGCCTTCTTTCCTGCTGCCTCAGCACTCAGAGAGAGGCTACCAAGATGGTCTCTCTTCTTGCCTCCAGAAGGCTCCCCCTGCTGCCTCGGGGCCCACCAAAGTCTCCCAAGCAAGCACAAGTCACTTGCACCCAACACACACAACTGCAACCTGCTGGCGACAGCCAGGCACACACACCGAGCCAGGCCCAGGTTCGGAACGCTGCTTGCCAGCCCAGCTCACACGCTTCCTCCTTCCTCCTTCCCACGAGGCAGGCAAAGCGGTCACCCGTACGGGAGACTGACGATGCAGGCCGACCGAGCAGGCTTGCTCTGCCTCCTCAGGAAGAGCGCGCAGCAGCGTGACGACGCCTAGGCCAACGCTCTCTCTTGCCAGTGAGCAGCAAGGGCTGGCTGCTCCCCAAGGCAAGCTCAGCTGGGAGCTGGGCCGACCCCAGCACAAGCAGCGCCCTCGCCCACAGGGGCATCCCTCTTGGCTACACGTACACACGTACATCCATATGCACACACGTACATCCATTCTCCACTAAGGAGCTCTCATCCGCATCAACCAGAGAGGGCAACAGGATGAGGCCGCTAGTGCTGTTGACTTTTCTGACTAGGGAACACTTCCAACCAGTCCCGCTTCCAGAAAAACACCCTCCCACCCTCCCCACCTCAGCAACCACTTGGCCCTACACCAGGGCCAAGCTCCTCCTGCAGCCGGCTCAAGCGCTTACACAGCGCCACAGGGAACTGCACTAGGGCGAGGGGGAGAGAATTTCTTGCACTGCTTTACAGCCCTCGACTCTTGTGAGCACTAACAACGGGGGTGGTGGCTTCCCCGCCGCCTAGCTTTCCCAATAAACCACAGGCCAGAGACTCTCGTGGCACGCCTTCAGCGTCCTCTTGCTGTGGTCTGTGACTCCATACAGAACGCTGAGATGATGGCAGTGTTTCTTTATTTAACCCCTGGAAGAGCATCCTCGCTCGGCCGTGCTGGCAGCTTCAGCAGGTACCTGCAGCTACAGACTTCAGGCTTTGCTTGCTTCAGCTGGGGAAAACGTGGCGCTGTCTCCAGCCACAAGTCTCCCACGGGGCCCTTGCCAGTGAACCACCGCTCCTGAGGAAAACAAAAGCCCAAGTGAGAGCCGCGAAGAACAGGAGGTCCCCAGAGCCACAGGCGCGGTCCGGGAAGGCAAGCGAGGCCTCTCGCAGTAGCTTCTTCCACCCATCACCCAATTTGCCGTGCTGCAAAAGCCTATCAGGGAGGGCAAGGAGAGGGAACGCAAAGGAAACCTCCTCCAGCCAGGTTCAGGCTGGCTCCCAGAGCTGGCTCAAGGGAGAGGCAGAGATTCCACTCCACCGCTCCTCAGCCCAGCAGAGATGCTGGGAAGGAGCGGCATGCTGCAGCGCCTGCTGCTCCCTCGCGTGTCCTTCCAGCCCCTCCTGAGGGAAGGGCATCGCAGCTGCCACTGCCCTCCTGCTGAGGAGGGCTAGCAGCCCCTACCAGCTCGCCAAGGACTTTCGGCACACGCTCCTGAAGCTCGCTGGGGGCTTTCCCTACGTGGACCTGCCGGAGTACACTCCGCGCCACCTTCTCCTAGGGCATGCCAAACCTCTGCCCAGGGAGCAACTCAGAGGCAAAGAGGATCCACTTACAGCGCTCATCTCCAGCCAAGTCTTCTCCAGGAGGTTGCCATTCGCCTCACAGGCTTGGAGGCCCTGCCTGAGGCACAACAGGCTCTGGTCTTTGTTACCCAGCATGCAGAAAACGTACGCTTTCAGATGGTAGGCTCTGGGGTAGAAGACGGGGCTTGTAGAGCACCGAGCAAAAACCTCTTCCACAAGCTACCGAGAGAACAACGGAGAGGCACGTCAGCAGAAGTCATCGAGCTGGGCGATGGCTCGGCACTGAGGACCGCACCTATTCCCCAAAGGGGAAAGCAGCCGCAAAGGCACAAGGAGCACGCAGCTAGCAAGGCTGAGATACCACACAAGTCTCTCCCGAGCCATAAGCCCTCACATGCAGCAGGCATTTCAGCAGGGCTCACTAGCTAGCTCATGGCTGTGCAAGTCTCTTCTCCTGTCTTGCAGACCATTCCCATCCCCACAAGGGAATCCTCACGTGCCCAGGAAGACCCCCGTCACCTCACTGCCTTCTCTACCACCTCTTGCTGCCGCCCCATGGGGGAGCAGCCTCTTGCCATGTTCCTCTCTAACCCACTACCACACTCTGCCTCTAGCCTGGCTCCATCCCAGCGCGGCTGCTTCGCCCTGGCCTTGCCAATCCACTGCTGCTCGCAACACAGCTTTCCCTAGAGGCCCCTCACAGCGTGCACACCCCCCTCCTCCTCTTCCCTCACCCTTAGAGCCCTGCTGCGGCTCTCCCGGGCCCTCGCCGAGCTGCGCTCAATGTCGTTCCGCAGCACCAGCGTGTAGCACTCCAGGAGCCGGCTGCATGCTTGGGTGGCCAAAACGGAGGCGTCAGCTCTCTTCAGCAGCCTCTTGGCCTTTTCAAAGGGCTTCTGGAACTCGGCCCACTGCCCAAGCCTTCCAAACCTACACCGTCCAGAGAGAAACACACACACACACACACACACACGTTTTGTAGAGTACTTGATCAAGTACTCTACACCCCAGCGACGGCCGCCTTGTTGGACAGGGCACGGGGGACACGACAGGCCCAGAGCTCCCACCTCCCCTGCCAGAACCACTGCCTGGGCCTCTCGCCAGTCTAAGCACCTCTGTAACTTACCAAAGAGCCAGGGACGAATACAGTCCAAGCAGGATGCTGTTGTGCGAGCTGAGGATGTGGTTTGCTTCGTTCTGCTCAACGAAGCTCCTGCACTCTTCAAATGACTTGTACTCCCAGCCTGTAATACAAATGCATCGCAGAGAAGCAGTGCCGCCCTCCGCTGCCTTGTTTTCCCTCGGGCATTCGTAGCAGGACAAAGCTCAAGCACAGCTGGAGAATTTCTGGGCAGGTAAACCACTCAGAGAGCAAGCAAAACCAAACAGGAACAAGGCAAGGGCTGGAGTTCTAGCCTAGCTCCTCAGGGCTAGTCAAGCGCCACACAAATATCTATTCCCTTTTCTTCAGCAGCTTTCGAGCGCTGACAGACACACGCTGCCATTGACCAGCAAGCGACAGCCACTCCATAGCGTAGGCTGTTAGATGCCTCCTGGTCAGGCACATCCCCCAGCACTGCTATGCCCGCCTCCCCAGGAGCCAGAGCAGAGCGAGCCTGGGAAGAGGTTTCAGAAAGGGGAATCTCAAAACACGGGAAGCAAAGAGGGAAATTGCCAGCATTTTGAAATCACTCTGGGATCACCTGTAGAACATGCAAACAAAGACAGGGGAGGCAGGAAAGACAGACAAAGACACACCCAGAGCCAAAGAGCCCGGGACTCGGCCCAGGAAGCGAAAGCGTGGCTGGAGGCTCTGGCGTCCGTGTTGTAGCAGGAGAAAAAGCATCTTTGCAAGCCTCCTGGCTCTCTGGGGCCCTCCTCACTGAGCACTTACCAGCGTAAAGCAACAGGTCTAAGCAGCAGGAGAAGAAGTATGCCTGCCCAATGATGCTGTGCTCTGCAGCCACCTGCTTCTCGAGCCTGCGCAGCACTTCCTCACATTCTGGGTACCTGCGGAGGAACACAGCGAGCCTCCATGGAGCCTCTCCGCGGGGTGGGATCCCAGTCACCACCTCCGGACGCTCCCCGCTCCCCTTCCCATCATCCCGCTCTCCCTGCGCTGCTCTTTCTGGCATCGCCATCAGAGGTTCTCCATCAGACAGTTGTTCATCTTTTGGCAACAAGTCTCCGGAGAAAGGCCTCAGGGACCCCGGCCCAAACGGCAAGCCCCGGAGCAAAACTCAGGCATCCTTCCCATGCAAGCCAGTGCTTTCCCATTGGCCCAGCAGCAGAGCTACTCACCTTTCCATCAAAGTCTTTGTCAGGAAAAGCAGGCCAAAGAGCACGCACAGCTCCCCACTGCCCTCCGCACTCGCCCACATGACGCGTTTGCTTCGGAAACTGCTCCTCTCGAGACCTCCCCCTGGACGACTGCCGTCTCGGGCACCGGTGCCGCGTGGCATGGAAAGGCCCGCGTCCACCCAACCAAACATGGCTAGCGCCCCCAACACAACGAGCGCCTCCCTGCGCTAGGCTCGCTCCTAAACCAGGCCTGGGAATTGCCTGCAGCAAGCGCTACCTGGCAAGGGCCAGAACCGAGCCAGCAACTGTTCCAGCAGTTTCACAGCACACACTCACGCTCCCCAACAGCCAGCCACGGTCCTTGGCATTGTTTAATTTACCAGCGTCCATACAGCCAGCGAGTATCCAATAAGAAACCAAGCAGCCCTCTTTGCTGCGCGCAGAGAATGACACAAGAAGGATCTCAGGTGGCCCCCCGACCCTGCGCAACCAGCAGTCTGTCCCGCAGCAGCATTACCTCATCTGCAGAAAGAGCGCCGCAAAGAGCGTGGCGAGAACCTCGCAGTCCAGGTCGGGCTTCTCCAGCTCCATCCACAGGCTCTTGGCGCGATAGCCTGCCAAGAAAACAAGCAGGCTCACACAGGCTCCCTCTGCGGAGATGCCTTCTCGCAGGCAGCGGGGGCAGTACGTACCTACGTCGACAGAGAGGGGCAGATTCCCCAGGCTGAGGTTCAGATGGCTCAGGGCCTGGGCAAATTTGGCGGCCTTTAATACCCCTCCTCCAAAGAGCTCGACGTCAGAGCTAAGCTGGATGGCCGCCCGCCCGTACTGCAGCCACTCTTCCTGGCAGCCCAGGTCCTGGCAGCACCGCGCATATTCCATGTAGGACAACAGGATCTAAAACGGTCCAGACAGGAGACTGTACAAGACTGAATGTCGCCAGGGTGATTCTCTGGCCTAGACGGCTCAGGGCAGAAACCCAACGGCCAGCTTCTCTCTTCTCTTCTGCTCTCAGGGCTCTCACCCCTACGACAAACGGTTCTTAGGACTGCCACTGCTAACTGCGGCCGTGGCGAGACGAGGGCCCCAGCGGGGTGCTGCCTTAAAGCCACAACCAGCCCAACGCTTACAACGGTGAAACAAACGCCATGAGAGCGACTACCAGGAAGAAGAGCAACGCACGTCTGCTGGAAGTTTGTAAAGCAAAGTTCAGGGACGGGTACCACTCCGTCGCGTTTGGCCTCTTCTTGCCGCCCCGGGCAGACCCTGCTGGTACTCTAGGCGGGCCAGGGGAAAGGAGCTATGTCAGAAACGCGTCTGCTGCCGCAGAGAGGAGGCACTCACGTGACTCGCATCCTCAGACTCCTCGGCCGTGTTGACCTTCATGAGCGCTGCCAGGCGCGACAGCCTCCGGCCGCTGGAAGTGCCCTCCAGGCTGAAGAGCTGCCGCAGCAAGGAAAGGCAGTGGCTCTGCCGGAACAGCCAGGGCAGCCTCTCCCTCCTGCCACACAAGAGAAACCGCTGGGCCACAGCCACTAGCTACACAGTGCCAGGTCAGGCAGGGCCAGGGGAAGCAGGGCGACAGAGGAGGCAGCTGCACCTGCTCCCAGCAGGGCGGCAGCTGATGCAGGCCGGGCTGCAGGCATGGAAGCGGCAGAGCCAAGAAGCACCACCGGGGAAAGATCGCTGCTAGCGAGAACGGGTTGGCACTACAGCCCAGGGAGGGCGAAGCAAAGCCGGGCACCGCGAGGGAAAGGCTTGTTCTACGGCAGCCTTGCACCTGGCTGCAACCCCCGAGCTTCCTCATTCTCACACCTCCCCTCCACTTACCCCTCCATGCCCACGTCCTGCTCCTCCCTGCCGGCTCCCTTTCCTCTGCAGCCTGTGCTCCCTGGGAACATCTCTCTGCTCTCACCCCCACCATCCCCCACAAGGCAACACGTGCCCGCTCCCCCCACCCAGGAGCCTCCAGGTCCCTCAGCAGCTTTCCCCATGCTAACACCTATGCTCAGGGAAAGTCTGGGCTTAAGCCGAGGCAGGTGTGGGCCTAGGTGCCCGGCACCACGCAGGAAACGCCTCTTCCTTCCCTTCTCTTTCCCTTCGGCTTCTTACCCTGCCTCTTGATGAAGGGAGGACTCTTTGTTCTTCCTGTGGGAGGCACGCTCTGACTTCTCCAGCAGAAACTGGAAGACGACGCCAGCTGAGGTGAGGGGCAATTTTCTCTTCAGCAGGCTCAATGCCTTCCTGAGCGTCTTCTTTGCCAGCTCCACGCAGCCCATGTTGTAGCAGACCTGCACAGGAGAAGGCTTCTTCAGACAGTCCCAAAGGGCTCCGACTGAGCACGCACCACATTTCAAGTCTCTGCCTGAACCGAGGCCGAGGGCCTCGACCGCTTTTGGCCGGAGGCTGAAGCGCTCACAGGAAAGGCTGCTGGTAGCGGCCGTGCCTCAAAATGCCAGGCCTATCGCCGCTGCCGCCACCCCCCACAAAGGCGTCCAACTCCACCCACCAGCAGAGCCCTCAGAACCTCCCCGGCACTTTACCTCCCCTTTCAGGCTCAGGAAGGTGGCTTCTTCAAAGCAGGCAAGCACATCGGCTTTCTCAGCCGCTGAGCTCCTCACGACCTCTGCTTTCTTCAGGTTCATAAAGGCCTTGGAACAAGCACACAGAGAGCAGGTGAGCGTCGGTGCAGAGCCTGCATCCAGCCCCATCGTTCCCAGTTGCCTCCAGCAGCTCTCTGAGGAGGGCACGCATCTGCCCCTGGCGATGCCCACCCTAACACAGCCCACGGGCACGAGTGCTCCTTCGCACCACCTCCTGGCGCGTGCGCCTTGTGCAAAGGTCCTGCTTCTCTGCCCCGCCTCCCTTGCCCCAGGAGAGGCAAACGGGGGGGAGAAGCCTGGCTCTGACGCCAGCGGTTCAGCCCCAAGTCCCCACAGAGGCACGTCCTAGTGCAATGGCAAAATCGGCTTGCCCAGGACAAGGCAACTGAGAGGCCTCCTTGTGCAGTGGGCTCCGGCAAGCAGGGCGACTCACCAGGTAGTTGTCGGAGACGTGCAAGTAGGCAGCCGCGCACTCCAGCAGGTAATAAAGGGCTCTGCCATCGTTGCCCATTGCCATGTGGTGGTGAGCCAGCGGCACAAGCACCAAATCCACAATGGCCCTGCATTCACAGGCACACGCGGCACCGGGCGTCCCTTTGGCCTTGCTGGGCACCGTAGCTACGCGTTCCGTCCTGGCCAGAAACTGCTCTGCCGCTCTACTCAGAGACAAAGATCACGCAGAAAGACGACGCACGCTAGCATCACCTATACCGCTCCGTCTGCCTAGACTAACAGCATATTCTAGCGCAGCACAAGCAAGGCCCTGTGCACACGCGCGTCATACGGGAGCGCTGGGTTTCACAGCCTTCCCAGGCGTGCAGAGGGCTGGCCGCTTATTCTTTCAGCTCCCCGCATTCACAACCACAGTTTCCCAGCAGCGTTCCACATTACAGTTGACACGGGCGACCCCCGAGTGGCCTGGCTCCCCCCATCCTTGCTCCGTCTTCCCCCTGTGCTCCTCCCTCCCTTCCGCTCTTGCCTTCCCTCCTCGCTCGAGAGCTGTGGCTCTGCCCTGACTGCAAGCCAGTACCACTCACTAACACAGCGCTTGGGCGCAAGATTCGTTTTCTTCCACTGCAGCAACGTCAACCCGCGCGCACTGAGCAGTCTTCTCGCGCGCCGTAGCCCCAGAGCCCAAGGCGAGCGGGGCCAGGCAGGGCAAAACGGGGGCGAGGAGCAACATCGCCCCTTTCAAGCCCTAGCAAACTATTCCTTTGGCTTTAGCGGTAACAAGATCCACGAGGACGCGATGCTGTTGGTACCTTTGCTGACCCTGCTCTGGAGCAACGCTGCTCTTGGCCACAGGGAGGAAGTCAAGCAGGCCTTTCTGCCACCTTCCAGCAGCCCCCCTGCTCCCGCTGGCTGCTTTGCCCCTGCACACCTCGCAACATTGCTCTCCTACAGCTAGGAAGGCAGGGCTGGCTCCGCCCTAACGTGACCATCGTCACCCTGATCCCACTGGCTTCCTCCAAGAGGCTCATCTCCAGGGCCACCCCATCCCAGCTCCCACCCAACAGGCCAGCTCTTTCCTGAGCTAGAGTCACAGCCAGCAGGCACAACTGCAAACTCCACTTGCCCCCTCTGCAGACCCTGAGCCCGCTGACTTCCCAACGTAACCAAAACCTACTCTCCTCACCGAAAAGTCTCCTCCAAGAAGCTCTTCTCTTTCTGCAGGGCTTTTGCAGTACCTGGAAACAAAGCACGAGTTAAACGCTTCCTCACCTCACACGCGGGAAGAGCTGCATCTTGCCATGCTCCATCCGAAAGGGGAGGAGAGCAGAGTCAAAGGGACCGACGGCAGCTCTCTTCCTGGCCTCTTCCCCCGAGAGCTGCCTTCCCGGCAGGGCTGTTACGTTTTGGGCAAGCGTAGCACACCCACCAGGAAAGGCGCCTCAGCCTGCGGGGCCGGGGGGTGCACCGCAAGGCTCTTGTCACTGCAAGGACATGGGCTGCTCTCCGGTCATTCCAGGGAAACGCAGGAGGGCGTTCCGGGGCACAGAGGCTCTACGCTGTGCCCACAGCATGGCTCTGCTGGTGCAGCTGGCCTCAGTGGAGGACTAAGCTAGTCTCAGGGAGGCCTCTCCCCTCTGCTGACAGCATCCCTAGGCTTCAGCAAAACGCTTCTGCGGACGGCGCTTGAGACAGAGCAGCGCTTCCATTAATTGCGCAAGCACAGTGCGGAGGGCCCAGGCTCCAAAGCACGGCAGCTAGCATACCCGGAGTGGCACGGAGCTCATCCCTCTTCAACTCCTCCTTTCTGAGCAGGGAGGCCTCCCAGCTGGACGAGCAGCGTTCGCTGGCACGGTCGTCGCAGCTCTCTGCCTCCCGGGCGCTGCCGAGGGCCAAGCGGTGGAAGGCCACAAAGTCCCCTCCGCCGCAGCACTGGCACTTGTGCGCTTGCCTCTCCAGGAAGGCCGCGCACTTGCGGTGCATGGCCACCCTCTGTCCCTTGGGCCACAGCTCGTAGGCAGCCTCCCGCAGCAGTGGGGCGCAGAAGGTCAGGACGCCAGACTGCAGCCTCGCGGTCTTCTCGGTCTCGCCCAAGCACCGCTTCTGGGCACCTGAAAGGCAACGGGGCTTCACATCAGCCACAGCTGGGGCCACAGCCGGGGGACGAAAGACAGGCCTTGGCGTGGATCCTTGGCAGGAAACCAGCGCTCCTGCACTCGGAGCCTCGCAGCGCTAGGGTGAAAGGGACCCGTTTGCCTTGCCGACACCAGCACAGCCTGCGCAACAGGCTACTGCCCTGCGCTCTCCCTCCCAACGCACAGCCTTCAGCTGCACTCCCGCAAGCAGCTGCCGAGGCTGCTGGCAGCAGAAGCAAGGCCGGCCATTTGGCCCATTACACACCACCGGAGGGGGCAGTGCAGCGTGCCCTGGCGAGCCCCGCCAGGCACACAGCCGGGAGCAGCAGGAGCCTACCACGCTCCCGGGGGCGCATTATCACCACTTACCGCTCTCTTCCTCCAGAGAGGTGGCGGGCCCCTTGGTGGGAACACTGCTGCCTTCTGGCACCTTCCCAGCATTCAGCCACTTCAAGATGTTGCCTCTCACCAGGACATTCAACGCCTTGTTCATCTTGGTCCTGGTCCACCTGGGAAGGAGGCGTAACAGCAGCTCGGTGGTAAACGTCGGCCCGATGACGGCTGCGCACTTCAAGACCATCCGCTCCGAGGGCTTCATGCTGTCCACCTCAGCCAGCGCAATCCCTGTCAAAAACAAGCCACAGCTCTCTCTCTTGCCCCCTCCCAAGCCTGAGGCTGCCGAGGCTGCCTTAGCTTCCCCACACCAGACGCTACATTTGTAGCCTTCTTTCCTAGGGACCAAACCCCTTGGGCAGTCGCAACCCAGGGCACACAGACACCCAGCCTCTCTCTAGCCCATGCCCCGGGAAAGAACCTCCGTGCAGCCGCCAGCCGCCGCAGCGGGGCTCGGCCCCTCACCTTTCAAGGTGGAGGGAAGCACGATGCTCTGCAGGTTCACGTCAGGTCTGATGGTGCACACCCTGCGCTCCTTCCCCGCGCTGGAGCTCCAGGAGGCTGCGGCAGGGGAAGCCTCCGTTACAGAAGCTGAGCGGAGCAAGAGAGCAGCGTAAAGCGATTTTCAAAGGGAGACGATTCAGGCCGTCACCTCCTGCTTGCCCTCCATCTTCCACCCTTTAGCATTCATCCCCCCCCGGGCAGGTCTTACAGCAGCTGGGCCCTGCGCTCCGTGGCAGCATAAATCCACCGCGCGGCTGCACCCAAGGAACACTGCAGCCACGCCACTCTCCGCCCTGCTCCACAATAACCGCCCCCGTTCATGCTGCCTCCAGACAATACCAGGGCTTAGCTCAGTGCCAGGGAGCGTCTCTTCCCCTCCTTTGCAATTTTCTGCCCCGTCCGCATTGCTTCGCCCCACAAAGCCACCCAAACTCCCCAGCCTGTGCTTAGGCTAGCCCAGCAGCAAGGCATGCAGGAGCCCACGCCTGAGCCAGGCCAAGGCCTCTACTGCTGCAACACCAGCCTGGGCCAACTTCACAGGGGAAGCCCAGGGCAACAACGCGCTCTGGAAGATGCGCCACAGCAACCAGGCCGTCAGCCACAACGGCGCTTACTGAAGAGGCTCTCCCACTTGTCCTCCATTTTCTCGCCCTTCCGCAGCAGGTGGAACAAGAGCATGTCGTGGCGCTTAAGGTCGCTCAGCAGTTCCTCGCAGTAATATGGGATCCCGTAGCTTCTCTGCATCAGGAACCTGGAAAGGAGCAGATCCAGCAGGGACTGACACAGGCAAAGCAAGGTGGGACACGTTTCAGACCAGCCTCTTTGCCACAGCTACACCTCCCTTTTGAACAGGCCAGCACTCCCACTGCCTTTGGCATCTGAGCTGCCCGGAAGATACAGCGGTTGCTGGAACGCGCAGGAAAAGAGTCGCGCGCAGTGCCCAAGGCACAGAGCTGCAAGCCTCGTCTCTCCTGGCCCCAACAGCCTAGATGCTCTCCGGCACCAGTGAGAGCCTCGGCCCCAGCAACAAATCGCCCCCCACTGCCCCACCACGTTCGTTCCCTCCTGCCCTCTGCAGCGGGTCAACCCCTCGCAAAGAGCTCCGAGGCCCCGCCTGGGACTTACGTCTCTAGGGCCCTGGGCACGCTGACAACTCCCAGCTCCCGGCAGGCTTTCTGCACAACAGCTGAAGCTTTCAGCTCTCCCAGATGAACGTGGGTCGTTTGCTGCAACTTCATGATGTCTGCTGCAGCTTCGCAGAGCCTCTGTCTTCCGTAGCGAGCAGGAGCAAAGCCCATGACCACAAAGAGCGGGACATCTCTGAGCACATGCGACATAACAGCCCAGGAGGCAGAGTCGATGTAGTGCGCGTTGTCGATGACAAACAGGACAAGCTCGTCTTCAACGATCTGAAACAAGCACGTTGGTCTGGGTGGATTCTGAGGGATTCTCAAGCATCTTCCACAGGACAGACTTTGGCCGGCCTCTCCCCACACAGAGGACGCGCAGAAGTCGCTCTCCTCTCCCCAGCTACCTCTTCGTTCGGAATCTCACCCGCTCTTCCGTGCTCCGAGACTCTTAAGCTCCCTCGGGCACGGTGGCACGGAAAGACACCGTTCCTCCTCCTCCGGAGCACATGCCCTCCAACTTCACAGGAGCAAAGTTATCAGGGGGCATGGCACGCGGAGTTTAGCCTCTGCAGGGCAATGACTCCGGTACACTGTCCTCCCACCAGCTCCCACCACTCTCCTGCAGAGCCCTCAGCCTGCGGCCTTGCTTTCCTTCTCTGACCCAGGATGGGGAGAACGGCTCACCTTCTGTAGCAGTTTCTTGAAAACCAACCCCAATTCCGTTGTCCTTTGAGCGCCGCTCATCTTGGACACCTTCTCCGACAGGGGAAACTGGCCAGAAAAGCAGAGTCACAGAGAAACAGCCTTTCAGGGCGGTTCAGCACACCTGCCCACCACGCAAGTCCAAGCGAGCAAAACGCCTCTGCTGCCCTCAGCATCTTACCTCTCCCCCCACACAGTGGAGAGGAGACGCAGCGCGCACGTCACCGGGAGCCTACAACGGAGGCCCTCTGCTGAGGGTCTCTGGCAGAGCTCTTGCAGGGAGGCATGAGGGGGGAGAAGAGCTTCTTCCCTCGCCGTGGCAATCGCGCGAGGGAGCAGGCTGCTCACGCACCAGTGAACTCAGCACCAGCTCATCGGCCCCCTCTCAAAGCCTCTCTGCAATGCCCTTTCCAGGCTGCTGAGCAAGACACCAGGAACTGCCTGCAGCAGCCTGGCACCTGCACTCACCCCTAACAAGGAGCCCCCTCGCCCCCCTCTTTGGACCCACAAACAGAAGCCCAGCCTGTGCTACCCTCCTGCTACTCCCACCACGGAGCTAAGCCCACTCCCCAGCACGGTGTCCCAACCACAACAGCCACAGGACGGCTCACAAGCAGGCCTTCGCCACGGCCACAGAGGCCTCTCGCTCTCACCTTAACGACGAAAGGCACATTGAGGAGGCAGTAGCTGCTCTCTTCCACCAGCCCTTGGAGCTTTTCCTGCAGGGCGAGCTCTCTGGCACTGCACGATTTACAGGCCTGCAGGCCCATGGCCACAGCCAGCACCATGTGCATGGCAGAGTAGACCTGCTTCAGGTTGAGCTCCAGCGCTTCCACAGCCACTACCCTGCCATGCAGAAGCAAAAGGCACTGAGATTCAGAGAGGGACCCAAGCAGCCGCAGGCTTCTCACACTAAGCTCTAGGGGAGAGGCGGAATCCAGGGCCACTTGGGTTTCTTCTCTTGGCTCCGCAGCTACGGCCAAAAGCCCTGACTGAGCTCGGGCTCTACTTTGCTTGGGGCCTGGCCCAAAGAAGGAAGCTCAACAGCAGTGGCTCCAGCAGCCACCTCTAGCTCCCTCAAGAGGCAGCAGGAGGGCACGCAGCTGCTCCTCAGCAGCAGCTCCTGCAGGCCTTGCAGGGATGCTGCAGTCCAAGGGCCACGCACCCGGGCAGAGGGCAGAGGGGCTCCAGTAGCCCACGGACATCAGCGGCTGGGCAGCGAAAGCGTTCCACAGCTCCCGGTCAGCAACACTCACCTGAGCCCAGCAGCCTGGCCTAAAGAGGCAAGCTCCGTAAGTAAATGGCTCTTTCCAGAGCCCGTCACGCCCTCAAACGCCATGATGTGGCTTGCTTTCTTATCCACATAGGCTTTCAAGTAACTTTCAAAGAGGGCAATCTCCTCCTCCCGACCTGGGAAGGCAAACAAGAAAGCGACCCGTTGCAGCGAGCTGAAAAGCAAACAGCCGTCGGCACCCTTCTCTCTCGCCGCCGCAGCGGGTCAGTCGGACCCAAGGAAATCTCCTCCCCGATCCCAACTACGGCCATCCCTTTAGCCCTGAGGCTGTGAGCAACTGCACACTGGAAAGGTCCCGCCACGCTAGCTATGCAGCACGGCAGGGAGCATCCGGCGCACGCCTCACCCTGCTTCCCACCTCTAGCTGCGGCCCAACCCCAAAGACAGGAACCAGCTAGGAGCCAAGGTATGCACCAAACCCTTAGGGCCACGCCAGGCAACGCCATCCCTCGCAAAAGCTTCTCCGTTCCCAGAGCGGAACTAACAGGTACCGACGGCAACAAATTGGCCTTCAGCAGACCAAGGCGTTCTCCACCTACCGAGCAACGGGGAAGAGCTGGGCCTCTCCTTCGTAACATCCATGCCAAACATGCTAGCGGGAGGAAGAGAAAAACAAAAGCCAATGAAGTAGGCAGAAGCTGGAGGACGTAGAGCCACGCGTGGAGCTGAGGGTGCGCTCCCGGGGACCCGCTCTTCTTTCGAGCCGGAGCGAATCCTGCCCACGCTCCCACTGGCCCAGCAGAGAGCGCAAACACCAAACGAGCACTAGCAAAGCTGCAGCCAGGAAGAAGCCCAACGGCCACAGTGGGACACCACACAGCATCAAGACTCGAGCGCCACAGGCCAAAGCCCAAGGAAGCGGAGACACGAGCAAGAAGCCAGGCAGTGCCGCTGGCTAGCACACTGCTGCACCCCGCAGGACAAGCCAAACAAGTCTCTGGTCCTGCCTACTGCTTCCCTGGCCTTTGCTCACAGGCAGCGCTTTCGAGAAGCGGGGCCCTGCAACAGCTGCTGTCAAGGCAAAGACGGGCAAGAAAAAACACTTCAAGCCACGACGTGCAACAGGACGACAAGGGTCACTTCTTGGGCCAAGGCGCCAAGCACCAGGCACCTTGGGCTCGAGTTTTTCTGAAGTTGCAAGGGGACGGCAACGTCAACGTTCCAAACGGCCTCCAAAGAGGATGCCAAACCCTGGCCCAGGGGAACACCTGAACTTTCACCAGGAGGCACTCAGGAACTGAGTCCTGGCCTGACCAAAAGCTTTCCGGGAGCGTCATGCTCGGAAGCAGCTGGGAGAAAACCTCCCTGGGGCAGAATTGCCACTGCGTTAGTCTTGCGCGCAATGGAGCAAGCACAGGGCAGAAAGCACAGCTGGAAGCCGTTTGGACCGGGGCTGCAAGGCCCCTCTGTGCCTACGGACACCTAAAAGCCTTCTCCACCCCTCCGGCATCACTCCCCGTCTCCTTACAGCAGGAGGCACCAGCGTAGGCAGGCCAAAAGCGTACCCGTGCTCTGCCTTTCCATCTTCTCAGCCCCAGCGATGGGAGGGGTGGGCGGGGGCCAGCTCTGCACAACTCCTCTTTGCGGACCAAGACTGGACCCTGTGTGCCACCCTGCCCCCAACCAGCCCGCTCAAACAGGACACTCACCACTTCGCCGACACCCCCAGGTATTGATACACGGGGCCAGGATCGACAACCCCCTTCATCTTTGCCTCCGGCAGCTCCTCGAAGCACCATCGGGGCAGCCTAGAGGCTGCGTACGTCGCTGCGTCACAGGACACCAGCCCAGGGTAGTGCTCCATCAGCCGGGCTGCCAGATTCACCTTCTGGCCAATGACTGCCGCAGAGAGAGAGCACGCATTCACGTACCTATGAAACCAACCCGCTCCACCCTTCACCGCCAACGGCTGCATCACCTCCAGCACAGGCAAGCCCCAAACCGTTGGCAGCACAACCAGCAGGAACAACAAGGCTCTGAGCCTGGTCCCCCGCACCGCAGCGGCGCCCGCTCTGCCTCCCTCATTCCCCACAGGACACAGGCCAAGGCCTCGTCCCAGCCCAGCACATACGGGCAACAGGGTGTTCCCTGCCGCTCTGCCTCTTCCTTTGACACGCTGCTCCGGCTGAACAGACCCAGCCCAGCCACCCGCTCCTCAGCCAAACACCTCGTACCTGTGTATTCGTGCCTCACGCGATGGCCTACGACTCCGCAGAACACCGTCCCGCTGGTAACCCCGACAGACACGGCCCTGACACACACGGAGAGCGACAGGCGCTCAGCAGCGCCCGCGCACAGGCCTGCCTGCCCACCTACCTTCACCCCTTCACCCGGCTCCCCTCGCACCACCTCCCGCCCTGGCAGGGCAGACCTCGGGGACCTGCAGAGCTCCGCAGCGTAACGCCCCCAGGTGAAAGGGGCTCCCGAGAGCAGCCAGGCAGTTTTCAACCCTTCCCCTAAGGCCGCACAGCTGTGACGGGCGGAAAGTCCCTGACTCCAGCCAGCCTCAGCACGCCTCCTCGGCGCGGGCAAGAAGGGCACCTCTCAGGGCACTGTCTCCTTCCTCCCAGGGACAGAGGAGGCCAAGCTAGAGGGCACGTCTCGCTGAGAAACCATCCCTCCCTCCTTCCCCCGCGCAGTCCCAAGCAACGCGCCTCCCCACTCACTCGATTTTCCTAGGCCTCGAGGAGCACGCCTTGGAGATTTGAACAGCGCTTTCCAAGGCGTGAACGCTTTCGTCGGGCAGCTTCTCTCCAGGGAGTCCAAACACGCACAGGAACGTGCAGCCCTGCCAAGGACAGCGGCAGCACAGCTTGGGACAGCGCCTACGGCAAACGGCTCATGCCGTGCGAGTCGAGCCGCTGCCGAGAGCAGCAGAGCTTCCGGGCAACCCCCAGCCAGAGGGTGCTGATCCCAGCGCCGAGGCAGAGCTGCTTCTCCTTTCCCCGCTGCTCAGTAGACCGAGAGAGCCACTGCCCTCTCGTTTGCTGCCCACACTTTTGCGGGGTGGGCTCCTCCCCCACACTCACTTTATCAAACATGGAGATTTTGTTGATCTCGCCCTTGTGAGGACGGATGATCTCCAGCATCATCACGCTGCTGTCCTGGATAGCCTTGCAGATCTGCGTTAAGTTGACATCGGCAGCAAACTGCAGCTTGACAAAGAGGCAGGTGACCGGCCGTAGCTCGGACAAGTAGTCCAGGGGCTGTCTGTCATCAATCTGGAAGACGAGAGCAGGACACCTTCAGCAGCCAGCTCTCCCCGAGAGCGGACTGCCCCCAGCAAACACCAAGCAAGAGCCCCCACGTGGGCAGCAGCACGCGCTCTCAGCGGAAGGAATAACTCCTCCCCTCGGGGCAAAATAAACACAGCTCCCGGCAGCTGTGGCCATACCTTCCTCAGAACAGATGCGGGGACGTACTTCCGCAGCAACTTCCCCAGAGCATGCCGAGGGGCCAGGGAAACAGCAGGCCTCAGGATGCCTAGGGAAGGAAAATCCAGGCGGTCACTGGCAGGCTGGCACTACGAGCCTGCCTAGGGAAAAGCAGTTGGAAAGCAGGGGCTGGCACTGGAACTCAGGGAGAGAAAGTCTCCTCCAGTTGCACATTTCTTCCTCCTGCAGGTGCTCAGCCAGAGCAGGCCCCTGGAAGCAGGGGCAAGCAGCGAGTGCCTCCGCTGAAGCGCACCAGGGCCAAAGGCACAAATGCTGACTGCAAGGGGGAGAGGGCAGAGGGCGTTCCTCGCTGGCCCCTGAACAAGCCCGCCCCCACCTTTCTGGGCAGCCACAGAACGTCATGAACACGGGCCTCACCTGACGCCTCAGGAGAACTGTAGTTCAGCTGGGCTCGGGTAAACTTGGAGAAGATGTCTTCGCGTTCCGACAGAGACATCCGTTCCATGCCTGTAACCTAAAGGCACACAGTACAAAAACGCGTTGAGGACAGCTCCAGGACCCACAGAGGACAGTACCCGTTGAGGCAAACTCTTCCAGCGCCTCCTGACGCCCTCTTCAAAGCCACCCAGCAGAATCCAGAGACAACCCTGAGACAAAACTGCTCCCCAGCAGCTACTGCTCCCCACCTACGGGAGCACCTCTACACCTAGAACTCCCTCCACGCGCGTCTCCTCGCCCTTCTCACACCTTCCTCCCTCACAGCCACGTCCACGCCCAGGCCCTCAGAATTGCTCCAGAGGCCGTCCCACCCACCTTCACAGCGCTTTGGCCTTTAAGTCTCTTGGTCTTGATCTGGTTCCGGTTACAGAGCTCCCAGCAGCTGGGTGACAGGATCACGTCACTTGCATTGGCAAGGTTTTGGGCCTGCCACACTTCACCCACGGCCTGGCCAAGGATCAGGAAGTGCTGCTGCTTTTTGTCTCCAACAGTCAGGAGGGACATATGCCCTGCAGAGATCCCTGGTGAGAGACAAGCACAACTGATGCAGAGAGCATTTTTACCTCCACAGCCCGCCACAGCTCAGCTCCTCCCAGGCCAACTTTGAAGCTCAGCCCTGGAGCCAGGCTCTTCCGCTCAACTGCTTCGAGCGCAGGCGTCCCACTTGATGGATTCAGGATCGATCGTGGCCGGGGAGGGGGTCCTAATCAGGGGCCCCACACCGGCACGTTGGCCAGCCACCGGCTCACTTTGCATGCAGGCAGCTCGTGAACGCCTGCCTGAGAACGCGCAGCAGCCTAACGCAGCACTCCCCGTACCTATCTTCAGTCGGAGCTTCAGACCCACGTCCGTCTCACGGATCCTGTACTTCTCCTGGATTTGCTGGCTACACTGCAGCACCAGGCTGATGGTGTCTCTCAGCTGCGCGTGCTTTGCTCTCCACAGCACCAGCACAGCATCCCCTGGGGAAAGCGAGGGGACAGGGACGGCTCTCGTGACACCTGACGCTCCCTGACCTGCACCCACCGGCCAGGACAGCGGAAGCCAGCAGGCGTGCCAGGGAAAACGCGTTTGGGTGAAGGCATCCTCCTCAACTACAGCACCCTGGCCACAGGCACACCTCCCCCTCTGCCCCGCCAGCTACAACTGCAGCCACGCTGCCAGGGCCTGGGACGGCAGCTCCCCCTGGGCACCTGCGTGCCAGCAGAGCCACCCCTCGGGGCTCTGCCGGCTCGCGCCTCTGTCTCCCCTCTCCCCTCGCACTCGTCTGCAGCTGCAGCAGACAAGGCCACGTCTCTTTTACGCACACGTACCTGCAAACTTCAAGATGTCTCCACCAAAAGCCAGCAGCTCTGCAGACCAAAAAAAAAACACAAGAAGAGCTGCAGCTAGGCCTTCTTCAGGAAGGCCGCAGGACAAGCCGCTCTGCTCAGACAGCAGCACAAGAGCAGCGGTGCTTTGGGGGCACAACTTAGCAAACGTAGCAGCTACACTGCTCACAGGGACCACAGCCCTGGGACCTACGCTACTGTGCCCTGTGACAAGGCCCCAGGGAAGGCAACGCACACTTTGGTCAGCGCCCCCATCCCCAGCTCATTTGGGCACTAACACTGGCTAGATGCCCCCGCTCCCCCCTGCGCCCCAACACCAGCAAAATCTTCCTCCATCACTGAACAGCGGTCACTCCACAAGCCCAAGGGTGGGTGCTGAGAAAGCGGGCACCTCCTTAGTCTTTGTGGGGAGCAGAAAGCACCTGCCAGAAGAGCCCAGCTGCTCTCGGCGGCTCTCAGCCCCATAGGAACCCCCAGCCCGCGCAAGGAGGAGGCGGCGGCGGCAGCAGCAGCAGCAGCAGCAGCAGCAGCAGCAGCAGCAGCAGCAGCAGGCTGCCCAGCACCTCCCTCTCGTCGTGGCCCAATCCCACACAGTCCTGCAGAACGGCACTTACCCTCCAAAATGTCACCCATGTAGCGATTGAGGGTTTGCGTTACCTCATCCGCACCCCGCTCTATGCTGATGCTCTGGCTGAATTTCTCTGTCAGAGCAGTGAAACCTGCAACAGGGACACACAGGCACAAAGAAATCAGGACGCGTCTACAGGGCCAAAGGACCTGGCACTTTCCACGTCGCTTTCAGCCAGCCAAGAGAACCACGCTCCGGGAGAACCCAGGTGCGCCCCTGACAGCAGCCACAGCCCTCTAATTCCACCCGCGCTTCTGAGCGCTCGCTGACGGGCGCCTTCCCCATGCTCACACCCACCCGTTACGCCTAGCTCCTGCACTTGGCTGCCACCCTCCAGCGCGTCCCCCGGCTGCCTCCCCTCTTGCCTACAGCCAGGCAACACCCTGAGCTAGAAAGCCCACGAGGCCTTTGCCAACTAACGCAGCACCTGGCCAGCCAGCTCCTCTGCGCAGCAGCTGCTCCTCCAAGTTTGCCCTGACAAAGACTAACAAGGGGGAGGCAAGGCAGCCAGGCCTCCTCTCCCAGGCCTCCATGAGCCAGAGCCTGGCCCACCTCACACCTCCCCAAAGCTCCAGAGAGAGCACTGCAGGCAACAGCGCGGGCCCAAGCTGCTGCTCCGGCAGCCTCAGGGCTCCCTAACGCATGCTGCTCTGAGCAGACGGCTGACCACAAGCAGGCCGCAGGGCTGCTGCCAGCAAAGACCACCCCCGGGCTGTGACCTCAGCTACGTCCGAGCGCTACTTCCCCAAAGCGGAAGACCTCAGCGGCAAACGACATCTCCTTTGACCCCTTCTCTACCACAGGCGGGACGACCAGGGCTCCAAAAGGCCCGCTAAGTCCCAGCGGCTCAGGTCGGGGACTCCTCCTCAGTGCCCGCCCTTCATAACGCTTTGACCCACCTGACACATCAGCAAAGAGCAGCACTCCATGGAAGTTCTGAACGCAACGGTTCTCCTGCTTCAAGTCCTCAGACAAAAGCAGGTCGGGGACGTAAGCAGCTACTTCCCCCAGTTCTGAGCAGTGCTTTGACCTTCGCTCCCAGGCACAAGACATCGTCAGCGCCCTGGGGTACCTGCGGTACCTCAGTACAAGACGACCCACCGTGCCCACCAGGGAGGACGACCAGACACCACTGCACAGCGTTGCGCACTGGCCTTTGGGAGGCGCGGCTGGCCCTCTGTCACCAAGGGGCCGGGGGAGGTCACAGTCGGCTCACAGTGACATCGTCCGCGTGTCATCATTTACCTGTCCACTGTCGCCTACGCTGATCCGGCTAACAGTGACAGCCTCGGCAAGGCACCGCTTACCCAGCAACTGCCGGGAAGCTGCCCCCCGCTCCCTCCCTACGCCGAGCCGGTTGCTCAGAGGTGGCTAGCGCGACGCAGTTGTCTCCCGTACAGAGCTGAAGGAGGCTCGCACAGCGACTGACCTCCACCCGTGGCCGAAACAGCAGCTGCTTCCCACGTTCCCAAGCGCAAAGGGCCTAACAGACGTGCTGACAGCCAGCAGCCCAGGCTTCCCCAAAAGCACGGCCACTGCAGCACGCAGCTGGGCGTTTCCGGGGCTGCTCGGAGGACTTGTATTTCTTTGCAAAAAGAAGTGGGGCTTTCCCGGGGGGGCAGCGGGGGACACAGCCAACCTCCATCCACACGGCTCCTGGGGGAGGCCGGGAGGAGATGGACAGGGCTGGGCCAGGACCACGGCGCACCGACGTATCAGAGAGGGCAAGACAAAGTCCAAAGCCGCAGCAGGAGGCAGCTCCAGGTCCCTGCTCCGAGTGAGAACGCTGTTGTAAACCTTGCATGCCCCAGGGAAACAGAGCCACGCTGGGCACCCTGGCTCACGCACGGCCCTCTGCCTCCAGGCAGGCAAAGGCAGCTCCCCGTCCACCTTAGCCGCTGCCCCGAGCCACACAACTGCTGCCACCAAAGCAGCAGCACTGAGGAGAGCCGGGCTCTACGGGGGACGAGGGCTAGCAGCCAAGGCCGCGCTCCGCGCGCGCCAAAGCTGCCCTTCTCCCCAGTCGCTCAGAGGAGCAGCTGCACGAGTTGGCGTGCCTGCCACACGGTGACACTCAGCGGCTGCTTGCCCAGGCAGCCTCCAGTGTCCCTCTCGGACTGTGCCTCTCCCTCAGGCAATGGCCAGGCGAGGGAGCACCAGCCCCTCCCAGGCCTGGGGGACCAGGTGCTTTAGACAAGCCTGTGCCCTTGCGCTGCTGACCTCAAACAGCAGAGCACTTGACAGCAGAAACCAGCCTGCCTTCTTTCCTGCTGCCTCAGCACTCAGAGAGAGGCTACCAAGATGGTCTCTCTTCTTGCCTCCAGAAGGCTCCCCCTGCTGCCTCGGGGCCCACCAAAGTCTCCCAAGCAAGCACAAGTCACTTGCACCCAACACACACAACTGCAACCTGCTGGCGACAGCCAGGCACACACACCGAGCCAGGCCCAGGTTCGGAACGCTGCTTGCCAGCCCAGCTCACACGCTTCCTCCTTCCTCCTTCCCACGAGGCAGGCAAAGCGGTCACCCGTACGGGAGACTGACGATGCAGGCCGACCGAGCAGGCTTGCTCTGCCTCCTCAGGAAGAGCGCGCAGCAGCGTGACGACGCCTAGGCCAACGCTCTCTCTTGCCAGTGAGCAGCAAGGGCTGGCTGCTCCCCAAGGCAAGCTCAGCTGGGAGCTGGGCCGACCCCAGCACAAGCAGCGCCCTCGCCCACAGGGGCATCCCTCTTGGCTACATCTATATGCACACACGTACATCCATTCTCCACTAAGGAGCTCTCATCCGCATCAACCAGAGAGGGCAACAGGATGAGGCCGCTAGTGCTGTTGACTTTTCTGACTAGGGAACACTTCAAACCAGTCCCGCTTCCAGAAAAACACCCTCCCACCCTCCCCACCTCAGCAACCACTTGGCCCTACACCAGGGCCAAGCTCCTCCTGCAGCCGGCTCAAGCGCTTACACAGCGCCACAGGGAACTGCACTAGGGCGAGGGGGAGAGAATTTCTTGCACTGCTTTACAGCCCTCGACTCTTGTGAGCACTAACAACGGGGGTGGTGGCTTCCCCGCCGCCTAGCTTTCCCAATAAACCACAGGCCAGAGACTCTCGTGGCACGCCTTCAGCGTCCTCTTGCTGTGGTCTGTGACTCCATACAGAACGCTGAGATGATGGCAGTGTTTCTTTATTTAACCCCTGGAAGAGCATCCTCGCTCGGCCGTGCTGGCAGCTTCAGCAGGTACCTGCAGCTACAGACTTCAGGCTTTGCTTGCTTCAGCTGGGGAAAACGTGGCGCTGTCTCCAGCCACAAGTCTCCCACGGGGCCCTTGCCAGTGAACCACCGCTCCTGAGGAAAACAAAAGCCCAAGTGAGAGCCGCGAAGAACAGGAGGTCCCCAGAGCCACAGGCGCGGTCCGGGAAGGCAAGCGAGGCCTCTCGCAGTAGCTTCTTCCACCCATCACCCAATTTGCCGTGCTGCAAAAGCCTATCAGGGAGGGCAAGGAGAGGGAACGCAAAGGAAACCTCCTCCAGCCAGGTTCAGGCTGGCTCCCAGAGCTGGCTCAAGGGAGAGGCAGAGATTCCACTCCACCACTCCTCAGCCCAGCAGAGATGCTGGGAAGGAGCGGCATGCTGCAGCGCCTGCTGCTCCCTCGCGTGTCCTTCCAGCCCCTCCTGAGGGAAGGGCATCGCAGCTGCCACTGCCCTCCTGCTGAGGAGGGCTAGCAGCCCCTACCAGCTCGCCAAGGACTTTCGGCACACGCTCCTGAAGCTCGCTGGGGGCTTTCCCTACGTGGACCTGCCGGAGTACAGTCCGCGCCACCTTCTCCTAGGGCATGCCAAACCTCTGCCCAGGGAGCAACTCAGAGGCAAAGAGGATCCACTTACAGCGCTCATCTCCAGCCAAGTCTTCTCCAGGAGGTTGCCATTCGCCTCACAGGCTTGGAGGCCCTGCCTGAGGCACAACAGGCTCTGGTCTTTGTTACCCAGCATGCAGAAAACGTACGCTTTCAGATGGTAGGCTCTGGGGTAGAAGACGGGGCTTGTAGAGCACCGAGCAAAAACCTCTTCCACAAGCTACCGAGAGAACAACGGAGAGGCACGTCAGCAGAAGTCATCGAGCTGGGCGATGGCTCGGCACTGAGGACCGCACCTATTCCCCAAAGGGGAAAGCAGCCGCAAAGGCACAAGGAGCACGCAGCTAGCAAGGCTGAGATACCACACAAGTCTCTCCCGAGCCATAAGCCCTCACATGCAGCAGGCATTTCAGCAGGGCTCACTAGCTAGCTCATGGCTGTGCAAGTCTCTTCTCCTGTCTTGCAGACCATTCCCATCCCCACAAGGGAATCCTCACGTGCCCAGGAAGACCCCCGTCACCTCACTGCCTTCTCTACCACCTCTTGCTGCCGCCCCATGGGGGAGCAGCCTCTTGCCATGTTCCTCTCTAACCCACTACCACACTCTGCCTCTAGCCTGGCTCCATCCCAGCGCGGCTGCTTCGCCCTGGCCTTGCCAATCCACTGCTGCTCGCAACACAGCTTTCCCTAGAGGCCCCTCACAGCGTGCACACCCCCCTCCTCCTCTTCCCTCACCCTTAGAGCCCTGCTGCGGCTCTCCCGGGCCCTCGCCGAGCTGCGCTCAATGTCGTTCCGCAGCACCAGCGTGTAGCACTCCAGGAGCCGGCTGCATGCTTGGGTGGCCAAAACGGAGGCGTCAGCTCTCTTCAGCAGCCTCTTGGCCTTTTCAAAGGGCTTCTGGAACTCGGCCCACTGCCCAAGCCTTCCAAACCTACACCGTCCAGAGAGAAACACACACACACACACACACACACACGTTTTGTAGAGTACTTGATCAAGTACTCTACACCCCAGCGACGGCCGCCTTGTTGGACAGGGCACGGGGGACACGACAGGCCCAGAGCTCCCACCTCCCCTGCCAGAACCACTGCCTGGGCCTCTCGCCAGTCTAAGCACCTCTGTAACTTACCAAAGAGCCAGGGACGAATACAGTCCAAGCAGGATGCTGTTGTGCGAGCTGAGGATGTGGTTTGCTTCGTTCTGCTCAAATGACTTGTACTCCCAGCCTGTAATACAAATGCATCGCAGAGAAGCAGTGCCGCCCTCCGCTGCCTTGTTTTCCCTCGGGCATTCGTAGCAGGACAAAGCTCAAGCACAGCTGGAGAATTTCTGGGCAGGTAAACCACTCAGAGAGCAAGCAAAACCAAACAGGAACAAGGCAAGGGCTGGAGTTCTAGCCTAGCTCCTCAGGGCTAGTCAAGCGCCACACAAATATCTATTCCCTTTTCTTCAGCAGCTTTCGAGCGCTGACAGACACACGCTGCCATTGACCAGCAAGCGACAGCCACTCCATAGCGTAGGCTGTTAGATGCCTCCTGGTCAGGCACATCCCCCAGCACTGCTAGGCCCGCCTCCCCAGGAGCCAGAGCAGAGCGAGCCTGGGAAGAGGTTTCAGAAAGGGGAATCTCAAAACACGGGAAGCAAAGAGGGAAATTGCCAGCATTTTGAAATCACTCTGGGATCACCTGTAGAACATGCAAACAAAGACAGGGGAGGCAGGAAAGACAGACAAAGACACACCCAGAGCCAAAGAGCCCGGGACTCGGCCCAGGAAGTGAAAGCGTGGCTGGAGGCTCTGGCGTCCGTGTTGTAGCAGGAGAAAAAGCATCTTTGCAAGCCTCCTGGCTCTCTGGGGCCCTCCTCACTGAGCACTTACCAGCGTAAAGCAACAGGTCTAAGCAGCAGGAGAAGAAGTATGCCTGCCCAATGATGCTGTGCTCTGCAGCCACCTGCTTCTCGAGCCTGCGCAGCACTTCCTCACATTCTGGGTACCTGCGGAGGAACACAGCGAGCCTCCATGGAGCCTCTCCGCGGGGTGGGATCCCAGTCACCACCTCCGGACGCTCCCCGCTCCCCTTCCCATCATCCCGCTCTCCCTGCGCTGCTCTTTCTGGCATCGCCATCAGAGGTTCTCCATCAGACAGTTGTTCATCTTTTGGCAACAAGTCTCCGGAGAAAGGCCTCAGGGACCCCGGCCCAAACGGCAAGCCCCGGAGCAAAACTCAGGCATCCTTCCCATGCAAGCCAGTGCTTTCCCATTGGCCCAGCAGCAGAGCTACTCACCTTTCCATCAAAGTCTTTGTCAGGAAAAGCAGGCCAAAGAGCACGCACAGCTCCCCACTGCCCTCCGCACTCACCCACATGACGCGTTTGCTTCGGAAACTGCTCCTCTCGAGACCTCCCCCTGGACGACTGCCGTCTCGGGCACCGGTGCCGCGTGGCATGGAAAGGCCCGCGTCCACCCAACCAAACATGGCTAGCGCCCCCAACACAACGAGCGCCTCCCTGCGCTAGGCTCGCTCCTAAACCAGGCCTGGGAATTGCCTGCGGCAAGCGCTACCTGGCAAGGGCCAGAACCGAGCCAGCAACTGTTCCAGCAGTTTCACAGCACACACTCACGCTCCCCAACAGCCAGCCACGGTCCTTGGCATTGTTTAATTTACCAGCGTCCATACAGCCAGCGAGTATCCAATAAGAAACCAAGCAGCCCTCTTTGCTGCGCGCAGAGAATGACACAAGAAGGATCTCAGGTGGCCCCCCGACCCTGCGCAACCAGCAGTCTGTCCCGCAGCAGCATTACCTCATCTGCAGAAAGAGCGCCGCAAAGAGCGTGGCGAGAACCTCGCAGTCCAGGTCGGGCTTCTCCAGCTCCATCCACAGGCTCTTGGCGCGATAGCCTGCCAAGAAAACAAGCAGGCTCGCACAGGCTCCCTCTGCGGAGATGCCTTCTCGCAGGCAGCGGGGGCAGTACGTACCTACGTCGACAGAGAGGGGCAGATTCCCCAGGCTGAGGTTCAGGTGGCTCAGGGCCTGGGCAAATTTGGCGGCCTTTAATACCCCTCCTCCAAAGAGCTCGACGTCAGAGCTAAGCTGGATGGCCGCCCGCCCGTACTGCAGCCACTCTTCCTGGCAGCCCAGGTCCTGGCAGCACCGCGCATATTCCATGTAGGACAACAGGATCTAAAACGGTCCAGACAGGAGACTGTACAAGACTGAATGTCGCCAGGGTGATTCTCTGGCCTAGACGGCTCAGGGCAGAAACCCAACGGCCAGCTTCTCTCTTCTCTTCTGCTCTCAGGGCTCTCACCCCTACGACAAACGGTTCTTAGGACTGCCGCTGCTAACTGCGGCCGTGGCGAGACGAGGGCCCCAGCGGGGTGCTGCCTTAAAGCCACAACCAGCCCAACGCTTACAACGGTGAAACAAACGCCATGAGAGCGACTACCAGGAAGAAGAGCAACGCACGTCTGCTGGAAGTTTGTAAAGCAAAGTTCAGGGACGGGTACCACTCCGTCGCGTTTGGCCTCTTCTTGCCACCCCGGGCAGACCCTGCTGGTACTCTAGGCGGGCCAGGGGAAAGGAGCTATGTCAGAAACGCGTCTGCTGCCGCAGAGAGGAGGCACTCACGTGACTCGCATCCTCAGACTCCTCGGCCGTGTTGACCTTCATGAGCGCTGCCAGGCGCGACAGCCTCCGGCCGCTGGAAGTGCCCTCCAGGCTGAAGAGCTGCCGCAGCAAGGAAAGGCAGTGGCTCTGCCGGAACAGCCAGGGCAGCCTCTCCCTCCTGCCACACAAGAGAAACCGCTGGGCCACAGCCACTAGCTACACAGTGCCAGGTCAGGCAGGGCCAGGGGAAGCAGGGCGACAGAGGAGGCAGCTGCACCTGCTCCCAGCAGGGCGGCAGCTGATGCAGGCCGGGCTGCAGGCATGGAAGCGGCAGAGCCAAGAAGCACCACCGGGGAAAGATCGCTGCTAGCGAGAACGGGTTGGCACTACAGCCCAGGGAGGGCGAAGCAAAGCCGGGCACCGCGAGGGAAAGGCTTGTTCTACGGCAGCCTTGCACCTGGCTGCAACCCCCGAGCTTCCTCATTCTCACACCTCCCCTCCACTTACCCCTCCATGCCCACGTCCTGCTCCTCCCTGCCGGCTCCCTTTCCTCTGCAGCCTGTGCTCCCTGGGAACATCTCTCTGCTCTCACCCCCACCATCCCCCACAAGGCAACACGTGCCCGCTCCCCCCACCCAGGAGCCTCCAGGTCCCTCAGCAGCTTTCCCCATGCTAACACCTATGCTCAGGGAAAGTCTGGGCTTAAGCCGAGGCAGGTGTGGGCCTAGGTGCCCGGCACCACGCAGGAAACGCCTCTTCCTTCCCTTCTCTTTCCCTTCGGCTTCTTACCCTGCCTCTTGATGAAGGGAGGACTCTTTGTTCTTCCTGTGGGAGGCACGCTCTGACTTCTCCAGCAGAAACTGGAAGACGACGCCAGCTGAGGTGAGGGGCAATTTTCTCTTCAGCAGGCTCAATGCCTTCCTGAGCGTCTTCTTTGCCAGCTCCACGCAGCCCATGTTGTAGCAGACCTGCACAGGAGAAGGCTTCTTCAGACAGTCCCAAAGGGCTCCGACTGAGCACGCACCACATTTCAAGGCTCTGCCTGAACCGAGGCCGAGGGCCTCGACCGCTTTTGGCCGGAGGCTGAAGCGCTCACAGGAAAGGCTGCTGGTAGCGGCCGTGCCTCAAAATGCCAGGCCTATCGCCGCTGCCGCCACCCCCCACAAAGGCGTCCAACTCCACCCACCAGCAGAGCCCTCAGAACCTCCCCGGCACTTTACCTCCCCTTTCAGGCTCAGGAAGGTGGCTTCTTCAAAGCAGGCAAGCACATCGGCTTTCTCAGCCGCTGAGCTCCTCACGACCTCTGCTTTCTTCAGGTTCATAAAGGCCTTGGAACAAGCACACAGAGAGCAGGTGAGCGTCGGTGCAGAGCCTGCATCCAGCCCCATCGTTCCCAGTTGCCTCCAGCAGCTCTCTGAGGAGGGCACGCATCTGCCCCTGGCGATGCCCACCCTAACACAGCCCACGGGCACGAGTGCTCCTTCGCACCACCTCCTGGCGCGTGCGCCTTGTGCAAAGGTCCTGCTTCTCTGCCCCGCCTCCCTTGCCCCAGGAGAGGCAAACGGGGGGGAGAAGCCTGGCTCTGACGCCAGCGGTTCAGCCCCAAGTCCCCACAGAGGCACGTCCTAGTGCAATGGCAAAATCGGCTTGCCCAGGACAAGGCAACTGAGAGGCCTCCTTGTGCAGTGGGCTCCGGCAAGCAGGGCGACTCACCAGGTAGTTGTCGGAGACGTGCAAGTAGGCAGCCGCGCACTCCAGCAGGTAATAAAGGGCTCTGCCATCGTTGCCCATTGCCATGTGGTGGTGAGCCAGCGGCACAAGCACCAAATCCACAATGGCCCTGCATTCACAGGCACACGCGGCACCGGGCGTCCCTTTGGCCTTGCTGGGCACCGTAGGTACGCGTTCCGTCCTGGCCAGAAACTGCTCTGCCGCTCTACTCAGAGACAAAGATCACGCAGAAAGACGACGCACGCTAGCATCACCTATACCGCTCCGTCTGCCTAGACTAACAGCATATTCTAGCGCAGCACAAGCAAGGCCCTGTGCACACGCGCGTCATACGGGAGCGCTGGGTTTCACAGCCTTCCCAGGCGTGCAGAGGGCTGGCCGCTTATTCTTTCAGCCCCCCGCATTCACAACCACAGTTTCCCAGCAGCGTTCCACATTACAGTTGACACGGGCGACCCCCGAGTGGCCTGGCTCCCCCCATCCTTGCTCCGTCTTCCCCCTGTGCTCCTCCCTCCCTTCCGCTCTTGCCTTCCCTCCTCGCTCGAGAGCTGTGGCTCTGCCCTGACTGCAAGCCAGTACCACTCACTAACACAGCGCTTGGGCGCAGGATTCGTTTTCTTCCACTGCAGCAACGTCAACCCGCGCGCGCTGAGCAGTCTTCTCGCGCGCCGTAGCCCCAGAGCCCAAGGCGAGCGGGGCCAGGCAGGGCAAAACGGGGGCGAGGAGCAACATCGCCCCTTTCAAGCCCTAGCAAACTATTCCTTTGGCTTTAGCGGTAACAAGATCCACGAGCACGCGATGCTGTTGGTGCCTTTGCTGACCCTGCTCTGGAGCAACGCTGCTCTTGGCCACAGGGAGGAAGTCAAGCAGGCCTTTCTGCCACCTTCCAGCAGCCCCCCTGCTCCCGCTGGCTGCTTTGCCCCTGCACACCTCGCAACATTGCTCTCCTACAGCTAGGAAGGCAGGGCTGGCTCCGCCCTAACGTGACCATCGTCACCCTGATCCCACTGGCTTCCTCCAAGAGGCTCATCTCCAGGGCCACCCCATCCCAGCTCCCACCCAACAGGCCAGCTCTTTCCTGAGCTAGAGTCACAGCCAGCAGGCACAACTGCAAACTCCACTTGCCCCCTCTGCAGACCCTGAGCCCGCTGACTTCCCAACGTAACCAAAACCTACTCTCCTCACCGAAAAGTCTCCTCCAAGAAGCTCTTCTCTTTCTGCAGGGCTTTTGCAGTACCTGGAAACAAAGCACGAGTTAAACGCTTCCTCACCTCACACGCGGGAAGAGCTGCATCTTGCCATGCTCCATCCGAAAGGGGAGGAGAGCAGAGTCAAAGGGACCGACGGCAGCTCTCTTCCTGGCCTCTTCCCCCGAGAGCTGCCTTCCCGGCAGGGCTGTTACGTTTTGGGCAAGCGTAGCACACCCACCAGGAAAGGCGCCTCAGCCTGCGGGGCCGGGGGGTGCACCGCAAGGCTCTTGTCACTGCAAGGACATGGGCTGCTCTCCGGTCATTCCAGGGAAACGCAGGAGGGCGTTCCGGGGCACAGAGGCTCTACGCTGTGCCCACAGCATGGCTCTGCTGGTGCAGCTGGCCTCAGTGGAGGACTAAGCTAGTCTCAGGGAAGCCTCTCCCCTCTGCTGACAGCATCCCTAGGCTTCAGCAAAACGCTTCTGCGGACGGCGCTTGAGACAGAGCAGCGCTTCCATTAATTGCGCAAGCACAGTGCGGAGGGCCCAGGCTCCAAAGCACGGCAGCTAGCATACCCGGAGTGGCACGGAGCTCATCCCTCTTCAACTCCTCCTTTCTGAGCAGGGAGGCCTCCCAGCTGGACGAGCAGCGTTCGCTGGCACGGTCGTCGCAGCTCTCTGCCTCCCGGGCGCTGCCGAGGGCCAAGCGGTGGAAGGCCACAAAGTCCCCTCCGCCGCAGCACTGGCACTTGTGCGCTTGCCTCTCCAGGAAGGCCGCGCACTTGCGGTGCATGGCCACCCTCTGTCCCTTGGGCCACAGCTCGTAGGCAGCCTCCCGCAGCAGTGGGGCGCAGAAGGTCAGGACGCCAGACTGCAGCCTCGCGGTCTTCTCGGTCTCGCCCAAGCACCGCTTCTGGGCACCTGAAAGGCAACGGGGCTTCACATCAGCCACAGCTGGGGCCACAGCCGGGGGACGAAAGACAGGCCTTGGTGTGGATCCTTGGCAGGAAACCAGCGCTCCTGCACTCGGAGCCTCGCAGCGCTAGGGTGAAAGGGACCCGTTTGCCTTGCCGACACCAGCACAGCCTGCGCAACAGGCTACTGCCCTGCGCTCTCCCTCCCAACGCACAGCCTTCAGCTGCACTCCCGCAAGCAGCTGCCGAGGCTGCTGGCAGCAGAAGCAAGGCCGGCCATTTGGCCCATTACACACCACCGGAGGGGGCAGTGCAGCGTGCCCTGGCGAGCCCCGCCAGGCACACAGCCGGGAGCAGCAGGAGCCTACCACGCTCCCGGGGGCGCATTATCACCACTTACCGCTCTCTTCCTCCAGAGAGGTGGCGGGCCCCTTGGTGGGAACACTGCTGCCTTCTGGCACCTTCCCAGCATTCAGCCACTTCAAGATGTTGCCTCTCACCAGGACATTCAACGCCTTGTTCATCTTGGTCCTGGTCCACCTGGGAAGGAGGCGTAACAGCAGCTCGGTGGTAAACGTCGGCCCGATGACGGCTGCGCACTTCAAGACCATCCGCTCCGAGGGCTTCATGCTGTCCACCTCAGCCAGCGCAATCCCTGTCAAAAACAAGCCACAGCTCTCTCTCTTGCCCCCTCCCAAGCCTGAGGCTGCCGAGGCTGCCTTAGCTTCCCCACACCAGACGCTACATTTGTAGCCTTCTTTCCTAGGGACCAAACCCCTTGGGCAGTCGCAACCCAGGGCACACAGACACCCAGCCTCTCTCTAGCCCATGCCCCGGGAAAGAACCTCCGTGCAGCCGCCAGCCGCCGCAGCGGGGCTCGGCCCCTCACCTTTCAAGGTGGAGGGAAGCACGATGCTCTGCAGGTTCACGTCAGGTCTGATGGTGCACACCCTGCGCTCCTTCCCCGCGCTGGAGCTCCAGGAGGCTGCGGCAGGGGAAGCCTCCGTTACAGAAGCTGAGCGGAGCAAGAGAGCAGCGTAAAGCGATTTTCAAAGGGAGACGATTCAGGCCGTCACCTCCTGCTTGCCCTCCATCTTCCACCCTTTAGCATTCATCCCCCCCCGGGCAGGTCTTACAGCAGCTGGGCCCTGCGCTCCGTGGCAGCATAAATCCACCGCGCGGCTGCACCCAAGGAACACTGCAGCCACGCCACTCTCCGCCCTGCTCCACAATAACCGCCCCCGTTCATGCTGCCTCCAGACAATACCAGGGCTTAGCTCAGTGCCAGGGAGCGTCTCTTCCCCTCCTTTGCAATTTTCTGCCCCGTCCGCATTGCTTCGCCCCACAAAGCCACCCAAACTCCCCAGCCTGTGCTTAGGCTAGCCCAGCAGCAAGGCATGCAGGAGCCCACGCCTGAGCCAGGCCAAGGCCTCTACTGCTGCAACACCAGCCTGGGCCAACTTCACAGGGGAAGCCCAGGGCAACAACGCGCTCTGGAAGATGCGCCACAGCAACCAGGCCGTCAGCCACAACGGCGCTTACTGAAGAGGCTCTCCCACTTGTCCTCCATTTTCTCGCCCTTCCGCAGCAGGTGGAACAAGAGCATGTCGTGGCGCTTAAGGTCGCTCAGCAGTTCCTCGCAGTAATATGGGATCCCGTAGCTTCTCTGCATCAGGAACCTGGAAAGGAGCAGATCCAGCAGGGACTGACACAGGCAAAGCAAGGTGGGACACGTTTCAGACCAGCCTCTTTGCCACAGCTACACCTCCCTTTTGAACAGGCCAGCACTCCCACTGCCTTTGGCATCTGAGCTGCCCGGAAGATACAGCGGTTGCTGGAACGCGCAGGAAAAGAGTCGCGCGCAGTGCCCAAGGCACAGAGCTGCAAGCCTCGTCTCTCCTGGCCCCAACAGCCTAGATGCTCTCCGGCACCAGTGAGAGCCTCGGCCCCAGCAACAAATCGCCCCCCACTGCCCCACCACGTTCGTTCCCTCCTGCCCTCTGCAGCGGGTCAACCCCTCGCAAAGAGCTCCGAGGCCCCGCCTGGGACTTACGTCTCTAGGGCCCTGGGCACGCTGACAACTCCCAGCTCCCGGCAGGCTTTCTGCACAACAGCTGAAGCTTTCAGCTCTCCCAGATGAACGTGGGTCGTTTGCTGCAACTTCATGATGTCTGCTGCAGCTTCGCAGAGCCTCTGTCTTCCGTAGCGAGCAGGAGCAAAGCCCATGACCACAAAGAGCGGGACATCTCTGAGCACATGCGACATAACAGCCCAGGAGGCAGAGTCGATGTAGTGCGCGTTGTCGATGACAAACAGGACAAGCTCGTCTTCAACGATCTGAAACAAGCACGTTGGTCTGGGTGGATTCTGAGGGATTCTCAAGCATCTTCCACAGGACAGACTTTGGCCGGCCTCTCCCCACACAGAGGACGCGCAGAAGTCGCTCTCCTCTCCCCAGCTACCTCTTCGCTCGGAATCTCACCCGCTCTTCCGTGCTCCGAGACTCTTAAGGTCCCTCGGGCACGGTGGCACGGAAAGACACCGTTCCTCCTCCTCCGGAGCACATGCCCTCCAACTTCACAGGAGCAAAGTTATCAGGGGGCATGGCACGCGGAGTTTAGCCTCTGCAGGGCAATGACTCCGGTACACTGTCCTCCCACCAGCTCCCACCACTCTCCTGCAGAGCCCTCAGCCTGCGGCCTTGCTTTCCTTCTCTGACCCAGGATGGGGAGAACGGCTCACCTTCTGTAGCAGTTTCTTGAAAACCAACCCCAATTCCGTTGTCCTTTGAGCGCCGCTCATCTTGGACACCTTCTCCGACAGGGGAAACTGGCCAGAAAAGCAGAGTCACAGAGAAACAGCCTTTCAGGGCGGTTCAGCACACCTGCCCACCACGCAAGTCCAAGCGAGCAAAACGCCTCTGCTGCCCTCAGCATCTTACCTCTCCCCCCACACAGTGGAGAGGAGACGCAGCGCGCACGTCACCGGGAGCCTACAACGGAGGCCCTCTGCTGAGGGTCTCTGGCAGAGCTCTTGCAGGGAGGCATGAGGGGGGGAGAAGAGCTTCTTCCCTCGCCGTGGCAATCGCGCGAGGGAGCAGGCTGCTCACGCACCAGTGAACTCAGCACCAGCTCATCGGCCCCCTCTCAAAGCCTCTCTGCAATGCCCTTTCCAGGCTGCTGAGCAAGACACCAGGAACTGCCTGCAGCAGCCTGGCACCTGCACTCACCCCTAACAAGGAGCCCCCTCGCCCCCCTCTTTGGACCCACAAACAGAAGCCCAGCCTGTGCTACCCTCCTGCTACTCCCACCACGGAGCTAAGCCCACTCCCCAGCACGGTGTCCCAACCACAACAGCCACAGGACGGCTCACAAGCAGGCCTTCGCCACGGCCACAGAGGCCTCTCGCTCTCACCTTAACGACAAAAGGCACATTGAGGAGGCAGTAGCTGCTCTCTTCCACCAGCCCTTGGAGCTTTTCCTGCAGGGCGAGCTCTCTGGCACTGCACGATTTACAGGCCTGCAGGCCCATGGCCACAGCCAGCACCATGTGCATGGCAGAGTAGACCTGCTTCAGGTTGAGCTCCAGCGCTTCCACAGCCACTACCCTGCCATGCAGAAGCAAAAGGCACTGAGATTCAGAGAGGGACCCAAGCAGCCGCAGGCTTCTCACACTAAGCTCTAGGGGAGAGGCGGAATCCAGGGCCACTTGGGTTTCTTCTCTTGGCTCTGCAGCTACGGCCAAAAGCCCTGACTGAGCTCGGGCTCTACTTTGCTTGGGGCCTGGCCCAAAGAAGGAAGCTCAACAGCAGTGGCTCCAGCAGCCACCTCTAGCTCCCTCAAGAGGCAGCAGGAGGGCACGCAGCTGCTCCTCAGCAGCAGCTCCTGCAGGCCTTGCAGGGATGCTGCAGTCCAAGGGCCACGCACCCGGGCAGAGGGCAGAGGGGCTCCAGTAGCCCACGGACATCAGCGGCTGGGCAGCGAAAGCGTTCCACAGCTCCCGGTCAGCAACACTCACCTGAGCCCAGCAGCCTGGCCTAAAGAGGCAAGCTCCGTAAGTAAATGGCTCTTTCCAGAGCCCGTCACGCCCTCAAACGCCATGATGTGGCTTGCTTTCTTATCCACATAGGCTTTCAAGTAACTTTCAAAGAGGGCAATCTCCTCCTCCCGACCTGGGAAGGCAAACAAGAAAGCGACCCGTTGCAGCGAGCTGAAAAGCAAACAGCCGTCGGCACCCTTCTCTCTCGCCGCCGCAGCGGGTCAGTCGGACCCAAGGAAATCTCCTCCCCGATCCCAACTACGGCCATCCCTTTAGCCCTGAGGCTGTGAGCAACTGCACACTGGAAAGGTCCCGCCACGCTAGCTATGCAGCACGGCAGGGAGCATCCGGCGCACGCCTCACCCTGCTTCCCACCTCTAGCTGCGGCCCAACCCCAAAGACAGGAACCAGCTAGGAGCCAAGGTATGCACCAAACCCTTAGGGCCACGCCAGGCAACGCCATCCCTCGCAAAAGCTTCTCCGTTCCCAGAGCGGAACTAACAGGTACCGACGGCAACAAATTGGCCTTCAGCAGACCAAGGCGTTCTCCACCTACCGAGCAACGGGGAAGAGCTGGGCCTCTCCTTCGTAACATCCATGCCAAACATGCTAGCGGGAGGAAGAGAAAAACAAAAGCCAATGAAGTAGGCAGAAGCTGGAGGACGTAGAGCCACGCGTGGAGCTGAGGGTGCGCTCCCGGGGACCCGCTCTTCTTTCGAGCCGGAGCGAATCCTGCCCACGCTCCCACTGGCCCAGCAGAGAGCGCAAACACCAAACGAGCACTAGCAAAGCTGCAGCCAGGAAGAAGCCCAACGGCCACAGTGGGACACCACACAGCATCAAGACTCGAGCGCCACAGGCCAAAGCCCAAGGAAGCGGAGACACGAGCAAGAAGCCAGGCAGTGCCGCTGGCTAGCACACTGCTGCACCCCGCAGGACAAGCCAAACAAGTCTCTGGTCCTGCCTACTGCTTCCCTGGCCTTTGCTCACAGGCAGTGCTTTCGAGAAGCGGGGCCCTGCAACAGCTGCTGTCAAGGCAAAGACGGGCAAGAAAAAACACTTCAAGCCACGACGTGCAACAGGACGACAAGGGTCACTTCTTGGGCCAAGGCGCCAAGCACCAGGCACCTTGGGCTCGAGTTTTTCTGAAGTTGCAAGGGGACGGCAACGTCAACGTTCCAAACGGCCTCCAAAGAGGATGCCAAACCCTGGCCCAGGGGAACACCTGAACTTTCACCAGGAGGCACTCAGGAACTGAGTCCTGGCCTGACCAAAAGCTTTCCGGGAGCGTCATGCTCGGAAGCAGCTGGGAGAAAACCTCCCTGGGGCAGAATTGCCACTGCGTTAGTCTTGCGCGCAATGGAGCAAGCACAGGGCAGAAAGCACAGCTGGAAGCCGTTTGGACCGGGGCTGCAAGGCCCCTCTGTGCCTACGGACACCTAAAAGCCTTCTCCACCCCTCCGGCATCACTCCCCGTCTCCTTACAGCAGGAGGCACCAGCGTAGGCAGGCCAAAAGCGTACCCGTGCTCTGCCTTTCCATCTTCTCAGCCCCAGCGATGGGAGGGGTGGGCGGGGGCCAGCTCTGCACAACTCCTCTTTGCGGACCAAGACTGGACCCTGTGTGCCACCCTGCCCCCAACCAGCCCGCTCAAACAGGACACTCACGACTTCGCCGACACCCCCAGGTATTGATACACGGGGCCAGGATCGACAACCCCCTTCATCTTTGCCTCCGGCAGCTCCTCGAAGCACCATCGGGGCAGCCTAGAGGCTGCGTACGTCGCTGCGTCACAGGACACCAGCCCAGGGTAGTGCTCCATCAGCCGGGCTGCCAGATTCACCTTCTGGCCAATGACTGCCGCAGAGAGAGAGCACGCATTCACGTACCTATGAAACCAACCCGCTCCACCCTTCACCGCCAACGGCTGCATCACCTCCAGCACAGGCAAGCCCCAAACCGTTGGCAGCACAACCAGCAGGAACAACAAGGCTCTGAGCCTGGTCCCCCGCACCGCAGCGGCGCCCGCTCTGCCTCCCTCATTCCCCACAGGACACAGGCCAAGGCCTCGTCCCAGCCCAGCACATACGGGCAACAGGGTGTTCCCTGCCGCTCTGCCTCTTCCTTTGACACGCTGCTCCGGCTGAACAGACCCAGCCCAGCCACCCGCTCCTCAGCCAAACACCTCGTACCTGTGTATTCGTGCCTCACGCGATGGCCTACGACTCCGCAGAACACCGTCCCGCTGGTAACCCCGACAGACACGGCCCTGACACACACGGAGAGCGACAGGCGCTCAGCAGCGCCCGCGCACAGGCCTGCCTGCCCACCTACCTTCACCCCTTCACCCGGCTCCCCTCGCACCACCTCCCGCCCTGGCAGGGCAGACCTCGGGGACCTGCAGAGCTCCGCAGCGTAACGCCCCCAGGTGAAAGGGGCTCCCGAGAGCAGCCAGGCAGTTTTCAACCCTTCCCCTAAGGCCTCACAGCTGTGACGGGCGGAAAGTCCCTGACTCCAGCCAGCCTCAGCACGCCTCCTCGGCGCGGGCAAGAAGGGCACCTCTCAGGGCACTGTCTCCTTCCTCCCAGGGACAGAGGAGGCCAAGCTAGAGGGCACGTCTCGCTGAGAAACCATCCCTCCCTCCTTCCCCCGCGCAGTCCCAGGCAACGCGCCTCCCCACTCACTCGATTTTCCTAGGCCTCGAGGAGCACGCCTTGGAGATTTGAACAGCGCTTTCCAAGGCGTGAACGCTTTCGTCGGGCAGCTTCTCTCCAGGGAGTCCAAACACGCACAGGAACGTGCAGCCCTGCCAAGGACAGCGGCAGCACAGCTTGGGACAGCGCCTACGGCAAACGGCTCATGCCGTGCGAGTCGAGCCGCTGCCGAGAGCAGCAGAGCTTCAGGGCAACCCCCAGCCAGAGGGTGCTGATCCCAGCGCCGAGGCAGAGCTGCTTCTCCTTTCCCCGCTGCTCAGTAGACCGAGAGAGCCACTGCCCTCTCGTTTGCTGCCCACACTTTTGCGGGGTGGGCTCCTCCCCCACACTCACTTTATCAAACATGGAGATTTTGTTGATCTCGCCCTTGTGAGGACGGATGATCTCCAGCATCATCACGCTGCTGTCCTGGATAGCCTTGCAGATCTGCGTTAAGTTGACATCGGCAGCAAACTGCAGCTTGACAAAGAGGCAGGTGACCGGCCGTAGCTCGGACAAGTAGTCCAGGGGCTGTCTGTCATCAATCTGGAAGACGAGAGCAGGACACCTTCAGCAGCCAGCTCTCCCCGAGAGCGGACTGCCCCCAGCAAACACCAAGCAAGAGCCCCCACGTGGGCAGCAGCACGCGCTCTCAGCGGAAGGAATAACTCCTCCCCTCGGGGCAAAATAAACACAGCTCCCGGCAGCTGTGGCCATACCTTCCTCAGAACAGATGCGGGGACGTACTTCCGCAGCAACTTCCCCAGAGCATGCCGAGGGGCCAGGGAAACAGCAGGCCTCAGGATGCCTAGGGAAGGAAAATCCAGGCGGTCACTGGCAGGCTGGCACTACGAGCCTGCCTAGGGAAAAGCAGTTGGAAAGCAGGGGCTGGCACTGGAACTCAGGGAGAGAAAGTCTCCTCCAGTTGCACATTTCTTCCTCCTGCAGGTGCTCAGCCAGAGCAGGCCCCTGGAAGCAGGGGCAAGCAGCGAGTGCCTCCGCTGAAGCGCACCAGGGCCAAAGGCACAAATGCTGACTGCAAGGGGGAGAGGGCAGAGGGCGTTCCTCGCTGGCCCCTGAACAAGCCCGCCCCCACCTTTCTGGGCAGCCACAGAACGTCATGAACACGGGCCTCACCTGACGCCTCAGGAGAACTGTAGTTCAGCTGGGCTCGGGTAAACTTGGAGAAGATGTCTTCGCGTTCCGACAGAGACATCCGTTCCATGCCTGTAACCTAAAGGCACACAGTACAAAAACGCGTCGAGGACAGCTCCAGGACCCACAGAGGACAGTACCCGTTGAGGCAAACTCTTCCAGCGCCTCCTGACGCCCTCTTCAAAGCCACCCAGCAGAATCCAGAGACAACCCTGAGACAAAACTGCTCCCCAGCAGCTACTGCTCCCCACCTACGGGAGCACCTCTACACCTAGAACTCCCTCCACGCGCGTCTCCTCGCCCTTCTCACACCTTCCTCCCTCACAGCCACGTCCACGCCCAGGCCCTCAGAATTGCTCCAGAGGCCGTCCCACCCACCTTCACAGCGCTTTGGCCTTTAAGTCTCTTGGTCTTGATCTGGTTCCGGTTACAGAGCTCCCAGCAGCTGGGTGACAGGATCACGTCACTTGCATTGGCAAGGTTTTGGGCCTGCCACACTTCACCCACGGCCTGGCCAAGGATCAGGAAGTGCTGCTGCTTTTTGTCTCCAACAGTCAGGAGGGACATATGCCCTGCAGAGATCCCTGGTGAGAGACAAGCACAACTGATGCAGAGAGCATTTTTACCTCCACAGCCCGCCACAGCTCAGCTCCTCCCAGGCCAACTTTGAAGCTCAGCCCTGGAGCCAGGCTCTTCCGCTCAACTGCTTCGAGCGCAGGCGTCCCACTTGATGGATTCAGGATCGATCGTGGCCGGGGAGGGGGTCCTAATCAGGGGCCCCACACCGGCACGTTGGCCAGCCACCGGCTCACTTTGCATGCAGGCAGCTCGTGAACGCCTGCCTGAGAACGCGCAGCAGCCTAACGCAGCACTCCCCGTACCTATCTTCAGTCGGAGCTTCAGACCCACGTCCGTCTCACGGATCCTGTACTTCTCCTGGATTTGCTGGCTACACTGCAGCACCAGGCTGATGGTGTCTCTCAGCTGCGTGTGCTTTGCTCTCCACAGCACCAGCACAGCATCCCCTGGGGAAAGCGAGGGGACAGGGACGGCTCTCGTGACACCTGACGCTCCCTGACCTGCACCCACCGGCCGGGACAGCGGAAGCCAGCAGGCGTGCCAGGGAAAACGCGTTTGGGTGAAGGCATCCTCCTCAACTACAGCACCCTGGCCACAGGCACACCTCCCCCTCTGCCCCGCCAGCTACAACTGCAGCCACGCTGCCAGGGCCTGGGACGGCAGCTCCCCCTGGGCACCTGCGTGCCAGCAGAGCCACCCCTCGGGGCTCTGCCGGCTCGCGCCTCTGTCTCCCCTCTCCCCTCGCACTCGTCTGCAGCTGCAGCAGACAAGGCCACGTCTCTTTTACGCACACGTACCTGCAAACTTCAAGATGTCTCCACCAAAAGCCAGCAGCTCTGCAGACCAAAAAAAAAACACAAGAAGAGCTGCAGCTAGGCCTTCTTCAGGAAGGCCGCAGGACAAGCCGCTCTGCTCAGACAGCAGCACAAGAGCAGCGGTGCTTTGGGGGCACAACTTAGCAAACGGAGCAGCTACACTGCTCACAGGGACCACAGCCCTGGGACCTACGCTACTGTGCCCTGTGACAAGGCCCCAGGGAAGGCAACGCACACTTTGGTCAGCGCCCCCATCCCCAGCTCATTTGGGCACTAACACTGGCTAGATGCCCCCGCTCCCCCCTGCGCCCCAACACCAGCAAAATCTTCCTCCATCACTGAACAGCGGTCACTCCACAAGCCCAAGGGTGGGTGCTGAGAAAGCGGGCACCTCCTTAGTCTTTGTGGGGAGCAGAAAGCACCTGCCAGAAGAGCCCAGCTGCTCTCGGCGGCTCTCAGCCCCATAGGAACCCCCAGCCCGCGCAAGGAGGAGGCGGCGGCGGCAGCAGCAGCAGCAGCAGCAGCAGCAGCAGCAGCAGCAGCAGCAGCAGCAGCAGGCTGCCCAGCACCTCCCTCTCGTCGTGGCCCAATCCCACACAGTCCTGCAGAACGGCACTTACCCTCCAAAATGTCACCCATGTAGCGATTGAGGGTTTGCGTTACCTCATCCGCACCCCGCTCTATGCTGATGCTCTGGCTGAATTTCTCTGTCAGAGCAGTGAAACCTGCAACAGGGACACACAGGCACAAAGAAATCAGGACGCGTCTACAGGGCCAAAGGACCTGGCACTTTCCACGTCGCTTTCAGCCAGCCAAGAGAACCACGCTCCGGGAGAACCCAGGCGCGCCCCTGACAGCAGCCACAGCCCTCTAATTCCACCCGCGCTTCTGAGCGCTCGCTGACGGGCGCCTTCCCCATGCTCACACCCACCCGTTACGCCTAGCTCCTGCACTTGGCTGCCACCCTCCAGCGCGTCCCCCGGCTGCCTCCCCTCTTGCCTACAGCCAGGCAACACCCTGAGCTAGAAAGCCCACGAGGCCTTTGCCAACTAACGCAGCACCTGGCCAGCCAGCTCCTCTGCGCAGCAGCTGCTCCTCCAAGTTGGCCCTGACAAAGACTAACAAGGGGGAGGCAAGGCAGCCAGGCCTCCTCTCCCAGGCCTCCATGAGCCAGAGCCTGGCCCACCTCACACCTCCCCAAAGCTCCAGAGAGAGCACTGCAGGCAACAGCGCGGGCCCAAGCTGCTGCTCCGGCAGCCTCAGGGCTCCCTAACGCACGCTGCTCTGAGCAGACGGCTGACCACAAGCAGGCCGCAGGGCTGCTGCCAGCAAAGACCACCCCCGGGCTGTGACCTCAGCTACGTCCGAGCGCTACTTCCCCAAAGCGGAAGACCTCAGCGGCAAACGACATCTCCTTTGACCCCTTCTCTACCACAGGCGGGACGACCAGGGCTCCAAAAGGCCCGCTAAGTCCCAGCGGCTCGGGTCGGGGACTCCTCCTCAGTGCCCGCCTTTCATAACGCTTTGACCCACCTGACACATCAGCAAAGAGCAGCACTCCATGGAAGTTCTGAACGCAACGGTTCTCCTGCTTCAAGTCCTCAGACAAAAGCAGGTCGGGGACGTAAGCAGCTACTTCCCCCAGTTCTGAGCAGTGCTTTGACCTTCGCTCCCAGGCACAAGACATCGTCAGCGCCCTGGGGTACCTGCGGTACCTCAGTACAAGACGACCCACCGTGCCCACCAGGGAGGACGACCAGACACCACTGCACAGCGTTGCGCACTGGCCTTTGGGAGGCGCGGCTGGCCCTCTGTCACCAAGGGGCCGGGGGAGGTCACAGTCGGCTCACAGTGACATCGTCCGCGTGTCATCATTTACCTGTCCACTGTCGCCTACGCTGATCCGGCTAACAGTGACAGCCTCGGCAAGGCACCGCTTACCCAGCAACTGCCGGGAAGCTGCCCCCCGCTCCCTCCCTACGCCGAGCCGGTTGCTCAGAGGTGGCTAGCGCGACGCAGTTGTCTCCCGTACAGAGCTGAAGGAGGCTCGCACAGCGACTGACCTCCACCCGTGGCCGAAACAGCAGCTGCTTCCCACGTTCCCAAGCGCAAAGGGCCTAACAGACGTGCTGACAGCCAGCAGCCCAGGCTTCCCCAAAAGCACGGCCACTGCAGCACGCAGCTGGGCGTTTCCAGGGCTGCTCGGAGGACTTGTATTTCTTTGCAAAAAGAAGTGGGGCTTTCCCGGGGGGGCAGCGGGGGACACAGCCAACCTCCATCCACACGGCTCCTGGGGGAGGCCGGGAGGAGATGGACAGGGCTGGGCCAGGACCACGGCGCACCGACGTATCAGAGAGGGCAAGACAAAGTCCAAAGCCGCAGCAGGAGGCAGCTCCAGGTCCCTGCTCCGAGTGAGAATGCTGTTGTAAACCTTGCATGCCCCAGGGAAACAGAGCCACGCTGGGCACCCTGGCTCACGCACGGCCCTCTGCCTCCAGGCAGGCAAAGGCAGCTCCCCGTCCACCTTAGCCGCTGCCCCGAGCCACACAACTGCTGCCACCAAAGCAGCAGCACTGAGGAGAGCCGGGCTCTACGGGGGACGAGGGCTAGCAGCCAAGGCCGCGCTCCGCGCGCGCCAAAGCTGCCCTTCTCCCCAGTCGCTCAGAGGAGCAGCTGCACGAGTTGGCGTGCCTGCCACACGGTGACACTCAGCAGCTGCTTGCCCAGGCAGCCTCCAGTGTCCCTCTCGGACTGTGCCTCTCCCTCAGGCAATGGCCAGGCGAGGGAGCACCAGCCCCTCCCAGGCCTGGGGGACCAGGTGCTTTAGACAAGCCTGTGCCCTTGCGCTGCTGACCTCAAACAGCAGAGCACTTGACAGCAGAAACCAGCCTGCCTTCTTTCCTGCTGCCTCAGCACTCAGAGAGAGGCTACCAAGATGGTCTCTCTTCTTGCCTCCAGAAGGCTCCCCCTGCTGCCTCGGGGCCCACCAAAGTCTCCCAAGCAAGCACAAGTCACTTGCACCCAACACACACAACTGCAACCTGCTGGCGACAGCCAGGCACACACACCGAGCCAGGCCCAGGTTCGGAACGCTGCTTGCCAGCCCAGCTCACACGCTTCCTCCTTCCTCCTTCCCACGAGGCAGGCAAAGCGGTCACCCGTACGGGAGACTGACGATGCAGGCCGACCGAGCAGGCTTGCTCTGCCTCCTCAGGAAGAGCGCGCAGCAGCGTGACGACGCCTAGGCCAACGCTCTCTCTTGCCAGTGAGCAGCAAGGGCTGGCTGCTCCCCAAGGCAAGCTCAGCTGGGAGCTGGGCCGACCCCAGCACAAGCAGCGCCCTCGCCCACAGGGGCATCCCTCTTGGCTACATCTATATGCACACACGTACATCCATTCTCCACTAAGGAGCTCTCATCCGCATCAACCAGAGAGGGCAACAGGATGAGGCCGCTAGTGCTGTTGACTTTTCTGACTAGGGAACACTTCAAACCAGTCCCGCTTCCAGAAAAACACCCTCCCACCCTCCCCACCTCAGCAACCACTTGGCCCTACACCAGGGCCAAGCTCCTCCTGCAGCCGGCTCAAGCGCTTACACAGCGCCACAGGGAACTGCACTAGGGCGAGGGGGAGAGAATTTCTTGCACTGCTTTACAGCCCTCGACTCTTGTGAGCACTAACAACGGGGGTGGTGGCTTCCCCGCCGCCTAGCTTTCCCAATAAACCACAGGCCAGAGACTCTCGTGGCACGCCTTCAGCGTCCTCTTGCTGTGGTCTGTGACTCCATACAGAACGCTGAGATGATGGCAGTGTTTCTTTATTTAACCCCTGGAAGAGCATCCTCGCTCGGCCGTGCTGGCAGCTTCAGCAGGTACCTGCAGCTACAGACTTCAGGCTTTGCTTGCTTCAGCTGGGGAAAACGTGGCGCTGTCTCCAGCCACAAGTCTCCCACGGGGCCCTTGCCAGTGAACCACCGCTCCTGAGGAAAACAAAAGCCCAAGTGAGAGCCGCGAAGAACAGGAGGTCCCCAGAGCCACAGGCGCGGTCCGGGAAGGCAAGCGAGGCCTCTCGCAGTAGCTTCTTCCACCCATCACCCAATTTGCCGTGCTGCAAAAGCCTATCAGGGAGGGCAAGGAGAGGGAACGCAAAGGAAACCTCCTCCAGCCAGGTTCAGGCTGGCTCCCAGAGCTGGCTCAAGGGAGAGGCAGAGATTCCACTCCACCACTCCTCAGCCCAGCAGAGATGCTGGGAAGGAGCGGCATGCTGCAGCGCCTGCTGCTCCCTCGCGTGTCCTTCCAGCCCCTCCTGAGGGAAGGGCATCGCAGCTGCCACTGCCCTCCTGCTGAGGAGGGCTAGCAGCCCCTACCAGCTCGCCAAGGACTTTTGGCACACGCTCCTGAAGCTCGCTGGGGGCTTTCCCTACGTGGACCTGCCGGAGTACAGTCCGCGCCACCTTCTCCTAGGGCATGCCAAACCTCTGCCCAGGGAGCAACTCAGAGGCAAAGAGGATCCACTTACAGCGCTCATCTCCAGCCAAGTCTTCTCCAGGAGGTTGCCATTCGCCTCACAGGCTTGGAGGCCCTGCCTGAGGCACAACAGGCTCTGGTCTTTGTTACCCAGCATGCAGAAAACGTACGCTTTCAGATGGTAGGCTCTGGGGTAGAAGACGGGGCTTGTAGAGCACCGAGCAAAAACCTCTTCCACAAGCTACCGAGAGAACAACGGAGAGGCACGTCAGCAGAAGTCATCGAGCTGGGCGATGGCTCGGCACTGAGGACCGCACCTATTCCCCAAAGGGGAAAGCAGCCGCAAAGGCACAAGGAGCACGCAGCTAGCAAGGCTGAGATACCACACAAGTCTCTCCCGAGCCATAAGCCCTCACATGCAGCAGGCATTTCAGCAGGGCTCACTAGCTAGCTCATGGCTGTGCAAGTCTCTTCTCCTGTCTTGCAGACCATTCCCATCCCCACAAGGGAATCCTCACGTGCCCAGGAAGACCCCCGTCACCTCACTGCCTTCTCTACCACCTCTTGCTGCCGCCCCATGGGGGAGCAGCCTCTTGCCATGTTCCTCTCTAACCCACTACCACACTCTGCCTCTAGCCTGGCTCCATCCCAGCGCGGCTGCTTCGCCCTGGCCTTGCCAATCCACTGCTGCTCGCAACACAGCTTTCCCTAGAGGCCCCTCACAGCGTGCACACCCCCCTCCTCCTCTTCCCTCACCCTTAGAGCCCTGCTGCGGCTCTCCCGGGCCCTCGCCGAGCTGCGCTCAATGTCCTTCCGCAGCACCAGCGTGTAGCACTCCAGGAGCCGGCTGCATGCTTGGGTGGCCAAAACGGAGGCGTCAGCTCTCTTCAGCAGCCTCTTGGCCTTTTCAAAGGGCTTCTGGAACTCGGCCCACTGCCCAAGCCTTCCAAACCTACACCGTCCAGAGAGAAACACACACACACACACACACACGTTTTGTAGAGTACTTGATCAAGTACTCTACACCCCAGCGACGGCCGCCTTGTTGGACAGGGCACGGGGGACACGACAGGCCCAGAGCTCCCACCTCCCCTGCCAGAACCACTGCCTGGGCCTCTCGCCAGTCTAAGCACCTCTGTAACTTACCAAAGAGCCAGGGACGAATACAGTCCAAGCAGGATGCTGTTGTGCGAGCTGAGGATGTGGTTTGCTTCGTTCTGCTCAACGAAGCTCCTGCACTCTTCAAATGACTTGTACTCCCAGCCTGTAATACAAATGCATCGCAGAGAAGCAGTGCCGCCCTCCGCTGCCTTGTTTTCCCTCGGGCATTCGTAGCAGGACAAAGCTCAAGCACAGCTGGAGAATTTCTGGGCAGGTAAACCACTCAGAGAGCAAGCAAAACCAAACAGGAACAAGGCAAGGGCTGGAGTTCTAGCCTAGCTCCTCAGGGCTAGTCAAGCGCCACACAAATATCTATTCCCTTTTCTTCAGCAGCTTTCGAGCGCTGACAGACACACGCTGCCATTGACCAGCAAGCGACAGCCACTCCATAGCGTAGGCTGTTAGATGCCTCCTGGTCAGGCACATCCCCCAGCACTGCTAGGCCCGCCTCCCCAGGAGCCAGAGCAGAGCGAGCCTGGGAAGAGGTTTCAGAAAGGGGAATCTCAAAACACGGGAAGCAAAGAGGGAAATTGCCAGCATTTTGAAATCACTCTGGGATCACCTGTAGAACATGCAAACAAAGACAGGGGAGGCAGGAAAGACAGACAAAGACACACCCAGAGCCAAAGAGCCCGGGACTCGGCCCAGGAAGTGAAAGCGTGGCTGGAGGCTCTGGCGTCCGTGTTGTAGCAGGAGAAAAAGCATCTTTGCAAGCCTCCTGGCTCTCTGGGGCCCTCCTCACTGAGCACTTACCAGCGTAAAGCAACAGGTCTAAGCAGCAGGAGAAGAAGTATGCCTGCCCAATGATGCTGTGCTCTGCAGCCACCTGCTTCTCGAGCCTGCGCAGCACTTCCTCACATTCTGGGTACCTGCGGAGGAACACAGCGAGCCTCCATGGAGCCTCTCCGCGGGGTGGGATCCCAGTCACCACCTCCGGACGCTCCCCGCTCCCCTTCCCATCATCCCGCTCTCCCTGCGCTGCTCTTTCTGGCATCGCCATCAGAGGTTCTCCATCAGACAGTTGTTCATCTTTTGGCAACAAGTCTCCGGAGAAAGGCCTCAGGGACCCCGGCCCAAACGGCAAGCCCCGGAGCAAAACTCAGGCATCCTTCCCATGCAAGCCAGTGCTTTCCCATTGGCCCAGCAGCAGAGCTACTCACCTTTCCATCAAAGTCTTTGTCAGGAAAAGCAGGCCAAAGAGCACGCACAGCTCCCCACTGCCCTCCGCACTCACCCACATGACGCGTTTGCTTCGGAAACTGCTCCTCTCGAGACCTCCCCCTGGACGACTGCCGTCTCGGGCACCGGTGCCGCGTGGCATGGAAAGGCCCGCGTCCACCCAACCAAACATGGCTAGCGCCCCCAACACAACGAGCGCCTCCCTGCGCTAGGCTCGCTCCTAAACCAGGCCTGGGAATTGCCTGCGGCAAGCGCTACCTGGCAAGGGCCAGAACCGAGCCAGCAACTGTTCCAGCAGTTTCACAGCACACACTCACGCTCCCCAACAGCCAGCCACGGTCCTTGGCATTGTTTAATTTACCAGCGTCCATACAGCCAGCGAGTATCCAATAAGAAACCAAGCAGCCCTCTTTGCTGCGCGCAGAGAATGACACAAGAAGGATCTCAGGTGGCCCCCCGACCCTGCGCAACCAGCAGTCTGTCCCACAGCAGCATTACCTCATCTGCAGAAAGAGCGCCGCAAAGAGCGTGGCGAGAACCTCGCAGTCCAGGTCGGGCTTCTCCAGCTCCATCCACAGGCTCTTGGCGCGATAGCCTGCCAAGAAAACAAGCAGGCTCGCACAGGCTCCCTCTGCGGAGATGCCTTCTCGCAGGCAGCGGGGGCAGTACGTACCTACGTCGACAGAGAGGGGCAGATTCCCCAGGCTGAGGTTCAGATGGCTCAGGGCCTGGGCAAATTTGGCGGCCTTTAATACCCCTCCTCCAAAGAGCTCGACGTCAGAGCTAAGCTGGATGGCCGCCCGCCCGTACTGCAGCCACTCTTCCTGGCAGCCCAGGTCCTGGCAGCACCGCGCATATTCCATGTAGGACAACAGGATCTAAAACGGTCCAGACAGGAGACTGTACAAGACTGAATGTCGCCAGGGTGATTCTCTGGCCTAGACGGCTCAGGGCAGAAACCCAACGGCCAGGTTCTCTCTTCTCTTCTGCTCTCAGGGCTCTCACCCCTACGACAAACGGTTCTTAGGACTGCCACTGCTAACTGCGGCCGTGGCGAGACGAGGGCCCCAGCGGGGTGCTGCCTTAAAGCCACAACCAGCCCAACGCTTACAACGGTGAAACAAACGCCATGAGAGCGACTACCAGGAAGAAGAGCAACGCACGTCTGCTGGAAGTTTGTAAAGCAAAGTTCAGGGACGGGTACCACTCCGTCGCGTTTGGCCTCTTCTTGCCGCCCCGGGCAGACCCTGCTGGTACTCTAGGCGGGCCAGGGGAAAGGAGCTATGTCAGAAACGCGTCTGCTGCCGCAGAGAGGAGGCACTCACGTGACTCGCATCCTCAGACTCCTCGGCCGTGTTGACCTTCATGAGCGCTGCCAGGCGCGACAGCCTCCGGCCGCTGGAAGTGCCCTCCAGGCTGAAGAGCTGCCGCAGCAAGGAAAGGCAGTGGCTCTGCCGGAACAGCCAGGGCAGCCTCTCCCTCCTGCCACACAAGAGAAACCGCTGGGCCACAGCCACTAGCTACACAGTGCCAGGTCAGGCAGGGCCAGGGGAAGCAGGGCGACAGAGGAGGCAGCTGCACCTGCTCCCAGCAGGGCGGCAGCTGATGCAGGCCGGGCTGCAGGCATGGAAGCGGCAGAGCCAAGAAGCACCACCGGGGAAAGATCGCTGCTAGCGAGAACGGGTTGGCACTACAGCCCAGGGAGGGCGAAGCAAAGCCGGGCACCGCGAGGGAAAGGCTTGTTCTACGGCAGCCTTGCACCTGGCTGCAACCCCCGAGCTTCCTCATTCTCACACCTCCCCTCCACTTACCCCTCCATGCCCACGTCCTGCTCCTCCCTGCCGGCTCCCTTTCCTCTGCAGCCTGTGCTCCCTGGGAACATCTCTCTGCTCTCACCCCCACCATCCCCCACAAGGCAACACGTGCCCGCTCCCCCCACCCAGGAGCCTCCAGGTCCCTCAGCAGCTTTCCCCATGCTAACACCTATGCTCAGGGAAAGTCTGGGCTTAAGCCGAGGCAGGTGTGGGCCTAGGTGCCCGGCACCACGCAGGAAACGCCTCTTCCTTCCCTTCTCTTTCCCTTCGGCTTCTTACCCTGCCTCTTGATGAAGGGAGGACTCTTTGTTCTTCCTGTGGGAGGCACGCTCTGACTTCTCCAGCAGAAACTGGAAGACGACGCCAGCTGAGGTGAGGGGCAATTTTCTCTTCAGCAGGCTCAATGCCTTCCTGAGCGTCTTCTTTGCCAGCTCCACGCAGCCCATGTTGTAGCAGACCTGCACAGGAGAAGGCTTCTTCAGACAGTCCCAAAGGGCTCCGACTGAGCACGCACCACATTTCAAGGCTCTGCCTGAACCGAGGCCGAGGGCCTCGACCGCTTTTGGCCGGAGGCTGAAGCGCTCACAGGAAAGGCTGCTGGTAGCGGCCGTGCCTCAAAATGCCAGGCCTATCGCCGCTGCCGCCACCCCCCACAAAGGCGTCCAACTCCACCCACCAGCAGAGCCCTCAGAACCTCCCCGGCACTTTACCTCCCCTTTCAGGCTCAGGAAGGTGGCTTCTTCAAAGCAGGCAAGCACATCGGCTTTCTCAGCCGCTGAGCTCCTCACGACCTCTGCTTTCTTCAGGTTCATAAAGGCCTTGGAACAAGCACACAGAGAGCAGGTGAGCGTCGGGGCAGAGCCTGCATCCAGCCCCATCGTTCCCAGTTGCCTCCAGCAGCTCTCTGAGGAGGGCACGCATCTGCCCCTGGCGATGCCCACCCTAACACAGCCCACGGGCACGAGTGCTCCTTCGCACCACCTCCTGGCGCGTGCGCCTTGTGCAAAGGTCCTGCTTCTCTGCCCCGCCTCCCTTGCCCCAGGAGAGGCAAACGGGGGGGAGAAGCCTGGCTCTGACGCCAGCGGTTCAGCCCCAAGTCCCCACAGAGGCACGTCCTAGTGCAATGGCAAAATCGGCTTGCCCAGGACAAGGCAACTGAGAGGCCTCCTTGTGCAGTGGGCTCCGGCAAGCAGGGCGACTCACCAGGTAGTTGTCGGAGACGTGCAAGTAGGCAGCCGCGCACTCCAGCAGGTAATAAAGGGCTCTGCCATCGTTGCCCATTGCCATGTGGTGGTGAGCCAGCGGCACAAGCACCAAATCCACAATGGCCCTGCATTCACAGGCACACGCGGCACCGGGCGTCCCTTTGGCCTTGCTGGGCACCGTAGCTACGCGTTCCGTCCTGGCCAGAAACTGCTCTGCCGCTCTACTCAGAGACAAAGATCACGCAGAAAGACGACGCACGCTAGCATCACCTATACCGCTCCGTCTGCCTAGACTAACAGCATATTCTAGCGCAGCACAAGCAAGGCCCTGTGCACACGCGCGTCATACGGGAGCGCTGGGTTTCACAGCCTTCCCAGGCGTGCAGAGGGCTGGCCGCTTATTCTTTCAGCCCCCCGCATTCACAACCACAGTTTCCCAGCAGCGTTCCACATTACAGTTGACACGGGCGACCCCCGAGTGGCCTGGCTCCCCCCATCCTTGCTCCGTCTTCCCCCTGTGCTCCTCCCTCCCTTCCGCTCTTGCCTTCCCTCCTCGCTCGAGAGCTGTGGCTCTGCCCTGACTGCAAGCCAGTACCACTCACTAACACAGCGCTTGGGCGCAGGATTCGTTTTCTTCCACTGCAGCAACGTCAACCCGCGCGCGCTGAGCAGTCTTCTCGCGCGCCGTAGCCCCAGAGCCCAAGGCGAGCGGGGCCAGGCAGGGCAAAACGGGGGCGAGGAGCAACATCGCCCCTTTCAAGCCCTAGCAAACTATTCCTTTGGCTTTAGCGGTAACAAGATCCACGAGCGCGCGATGCTGTTGGTGCCTTTGCTGACCCTGCTCTGGAGCAACGCTGCTCTTGGCCACAGGGAGGAAGTCAAGCAGGCCTTTCTGCCACCTTCCAGCAGCCCCCCTGCTCCCGCTGGCTGCTTTGCCCCTGCACACCTCGCAACATTGCTCTCCTACAGCTAGGAAGGCAGGGCTGGCTCCGCCCTAACGTGACCATCGTCACCCTGATCCCACTGGCTTCCTCCAAGAGGCTCATCTCCAGGGCCACCCCATCCCAGCTCCCACCCAACAGGCCAGCTCTTTCCTGAGCTAGAGTCACAGCCAGCAGGCACAACTGCAAACTCCACTTGCCCCCTCTGCAGACCCTGAGCCCGCTGACTTCCCAACGTAACCAAAACCTACTCTCCTCACCGAAAAGTCTCCTCCAAGAAGCTCTTCTCTTTCTGCAGGGCTTTTGCAGTACCTGGAAACAAAGCACGAGTTAAACGCTTCCTCACCTCACACGCGGGAAGAGCTGCATCTTGCCATGCTCCATCCGAAAGGGGAGGAGAGCAGAGTCAAAGGGACCGACGGCAGCTCTCTTCCTGGCCTCTTCCCCCGAGAGCTGCCTTCCCGGCAGGGCTGTTACGTTTTGGGCAAGCGTAGCACACCCACCAGGAAAGGCGCCTCAGCCTGCGGGGCCGGGGGGTGCACCGCAAGGCTCTTGTCACTGCAAGGACATGGGCTGCTCTCCGGTCATTCCAGGGAAACGCAGGAGGGCGTTCCGGGGCACAGAGGCTCTACGCTGTGCCCACAGCATGGCTCTGCTGGTGCAGCTGGCCTCAGTGGAGGACTAAGCTAGTCTCAGGGAAGCCTCTCCCCTCTGCTGACAGCATCCCTAGGCTTCAGCAAAACGCTTCTGCGGACGGCGCTTGAGACAGAGCAGCGCTTCCATTAATTGCGCAAGCACAGTGCGGAGGGCCCAGGCTCCAAAGCACGGCAGCTAGCATACCCGGAGTGGCACGGAGCTCATCCCTCTTCAACTCCTCCTTTCTGAGCAGGGAGGCCTCCCAGCTGGACGAGCAGCGTTCGCTGGCACGGTCGTCGCAGCTCTCTGCCTCCCGGGCGCTGCCGAGGGCCAAGCGGTGGAAGGCCACAAAGTCCCCTCCGCCGCAGCACTGGCACTTGTGCGCTTGCCTCTCCAGGAAGGCCGCGCACTTGCGGTGCATGGCCACCCTCTGTCCCTTGGGCCACAGCTCGTAGGCAGCCTCCCGCAGCAGTGGGGCGCAGAAGGTCAGGACGCCAGACTGCAGCCTCGCGGTCTTCTCGGTCTCGCCCAAGCACCGCTTCTGGGCACCTGAAAGGCAACGGGGCTTCACATCAGCCACAGCTGGGGCCACAGCCGGGGGACGAAAGACAGGCCTTGGCGTGGATCCTTGGCAGGAAACCAGCGCTCCTGCGCTCGGAGCCTCGCAGCGCTAGGGTGAAAGGGACCCGTTTGCCTTGCCAACACCAGCACAGCCTGCGCAACAGGCTACTGCCCTGCGCTCTCCCTCCCAACGCACAGCCTTCAGCTGCACTCCCGCAAGCAGCTGCCGAGGCTGCTGGCAGCAGAAGCAAGGCCGGCCATTTGGCCCATTACACACCACCGGAGGGGGCAGTGCAGCGTGCCCTGGCGAGCCCCGCCAGGCACACAGCCGGGAGCAGCAGGAGCCTACCACGCTCCCGGGGGCGCATTATCACCACTTACCGCTCTCTTCCTCCAGAGAGGTGGCGGGCCCCTTGGTGGGAACACTGCTGCCTTCTGGCACCTTCCCAGCATTCAGCCACTTCAAGATGTTGCCTCTCACCAGGACATTCAACGCCTTGTTCATCTTGGTCCTGGTCCACCTGGGAAGGAGGCGTAACAGCAGCTCGGTGGTAAACGTCGGCCCGATGACGGCTGCGCACTTCAAGACCATCCGCTCCGAGGGCTTCATGCTGTCCACCTCAGCCAGAGCAATCCCTGTCAAAAACAAGCCACAGCTCTCTCTCTTGCCCCCTCCCAAGCCTGAGGCTGCCGAGGCTGCCTTAGCTTCCCCACACCAGACGCTACATTTGTAGCCTTCTTTCCTAGGGACCAAACCCCTTGGGCAGTCGCAACCCAGGGCACACAGACACCCAGCCTCTCTCTAGCCCATGCCCCGGGAAAGAACCTCCGTGCAGCCGCCAGCCGCCGCAGCGGGGCTCGGCCCCTCACCTTTCAAGGTGGAGGGAAGCACGATGCTCTGCAGGTTCACGTCAGGTCTGATGGTGCACACCCTGCGCTCCTTCCCCGCGCTGGAGCTCCAGGAGGCTGCGGCAGGGGAAGCCTCCGTTACAGAAGCTGAGCGGAGCAAGAGAGCAGCGTAAAGCGATTTTCAAAGGGAGACGATTCAGGCCGTCACCTCCTGCTTGCCCTCCATCTTCCACCCTTTAGCATTCATCCCCCCCCGGGCAGGTCTTACAGCAGCTGGGCCCTGCGCTCCGTGGCAGCATAAATCCACCGCGCGGCTGCACCCAAGGAACACTGCAGCCACGCCACTCTCCGCCCTGCTCCACAATAACCGCCCCCGTTCATGCTGCCTCCAGACAATACCAGGGCTTAGCTCAGTGCCAGGGAGCGTCTCTTCCCCTCCTTTGCAATTTTCTGCCCCGTCCGCATTGCTTCGCCCCACAAAGCCACCCAAACTCCCCAGCCTGTGCTTAGGCTAGCCCAGCAGCAAGGCATGCAGGAGCCCACGCCTGAGCCAGGCCAAGGCCTCTACTGCTGCAACACCAGCCTGGGCCAACTTCACAGGGGAAGCCCAGGGCAACAACGCGCTCTGGAAGATGCGCCACAGCAACCAGGCCGTCAGCCACAACAGCGCTTACTGAAGAGGCTCTCCCACTTGTCCTCCATTTTCTCGCCCTTCCGCAGCAGGTGGAACAAGAGCATGTCGTGGCGCTTAAGGTCGCTCAGCAGTTCCTCGCAGTAATATGGGATCCCGTAGCTTCTCTGCATCAGGAACCTGGAAAGGAGCAGATCCAGCAGGGACTGACACAGGCAAAGCAAGGTGGGACACGTTTCAGACCAGCCTCTTTGCCACAGCTACACCTCCCTTTTGAACAGGCCAGCACTCCCACTGCCTTTGGCATCTGAGCTGCCCGGAAGATACAGCGGTTGCTGGAACGCGCAGGAAAAGAGTCGCGCGCAGTGCCCAAGGCACAGAGCTGCAAGCCTCGTCTCTCCTGGCCCCAACAGCCTAGATGCTCTCCGGCACCAGTGAGAGCCTCGGCCCCAGCAACAAATCGCCCCCCACTGCCCCACCACGTTCGTTCCCTCCTGCCCTCTGCAGCGGGTCAACCCCTCGCAAAGAGCTCCGAGGCCCCGCCTGGGACTTACGTCTCTAGGGCCCTGGGCACGCTGACAACTCCCAGCTCCCGGCAGGCTTTCTGCACAACAGCTGAAGCTTTCAGCTCTCCCAGATGAACGTGGGTCGTTTGCTGCAACTTCATGATGTCTGCTGCAGCTTCGCAGAGCCTCTGTCTTCCGTAGCGAGCAGGAGCAAAGCCCATGACCACAAAGAGCGGGACATCTCTGAGCACATGCGACATAACAGCCCAGGAGGCAGAGTCGATGTAGTGCGCGTTGTCGATGACAAACAGGACAAGCTCGTCTTCAACGATCTGAAACAAGCACGTTGGTCTGGGTGGATTCTGAGGGATTCTCAAGCATCTTCCACAGGACAGACTTTGGCCGGCCTCTCCCCACACAGAGGACGCGCAGAAGTCGCTCTCCTCTCCCCAGCTACCTCTTCGCTCGGAATCTCACCCGCTCTTCCGTGCTCCGAGACTCTTAAGGTCCCTCGGGCACGGTGGCACGGAAAGACACCGTTCCTCCTCCTCCGGAGCACATGCCCTCCAACTTCACAGGAGCAAAGTTATCAGGGGGCATGGCACGCGGAGTTTAGCCTCTGCAGGGCAATGACTCCGGTACACTGTCCTCCCACCAGCTCCCACCACTCTCCTGCAGAGCCCTCAGCCTGCGGCCTTGCTTTCCTTCTCTGACCCAGGATGGGGAGAACGGCTCACCTTCTGTAGCAGTTTCTTGAAAACCAACCCCAATTCCGTTGTCCTTTGAGCGCCGCTCATCTTGGACACCTTCTCCGACAGGGGAAACTGGCCAGAAAAGCAGAGTCACAGAGAAACAGCCTTTCAGGGCGGTTCAGCACACCTGCCCACCACGCAAGTCCAAGCGAGCAAAACGCCTCTGCTGCCCTCAGCATCTTACCTCTCCCCCCACACAGGGGAGAGGAGACGCAGCGCGCACGTCACCGGGAGCCTACAACGGAGGCCCTCTGCTGAGGGTCTCTGGCAGAGCTCTTGCAGGGAGGCATGAGGGGGGGAGAAGAGCTTCTTCCCTCGCCGTGGCAATCGCGCGAGGGAGCAGGCTGCTCACGCACCAGTGAACTCAGCACCAGCTCATCGGCCCCCTCTCAAAGCCTCTCTGCAATGCCCTTTCCAGGCTGCTGAGCAAGACACCAGGAACTGCCTGCAGCAGCCTGGCACCTGCACTCACCCCTAACAAGGAGCCCCCTCGCCCCCCTCTTTGGACCCACAAACAGAAGCCCAGCCTGTGCTACCCTCCTGCTACTCCCACCACGGAGCTAAGCCCACTCCCCAGCACGGTGTCCCAACCACAACAGCCACAGGACGGCTCACAAGCAGGCCTTCGCCACGGCCACAGAGGCCTCTCGCTCTCACCTTAACGACGAAAGGCACATTGAGGAGGCAGTAGCTGCTCTCTTCCACCAGCCCTTGGAGCTTTTCCTGCAGGGCGAGCTCTCTGGCACTGCACGATTTACAGGCCTGCAGGCCCATGGCCACAGCCAGCACCATGTGCATGGCAGAGTAGACCTGCTTCAGGTTGAGCTCCAGCGCTTCCACAGCCACTACCCTGCCATGCAGAAGCAAAAGGCACTGAGATTCAGAGAGGGACCCAAGCAGCCGCAGGCTTCTCACACTAAGCTCTAGGGGAGAGGCGGAATCCAGGGCCACTTGGGTTTCTTCTCTTGGCTCCGCAGCTACGGCCAAAAGCCCTGACTGGGCTCGGGCTCTACTTTGCTTGGGGCCTGGCCCAAAGAAGGAAGCTCAACAGCAGTGGCTCCAGCAGCCACCTCTAGCTCCCTCAAGAGGCAGCAGGAGGGCACGCAGCTGCTCCTCAGCAGCAGCTCCTGCAGGCCTTGCAGGGATGCTGCAGTCCAAGGGCCACGCACCCGGGCAGAGGGCAGAGGGGCTCCAGTAGCCCACGGACATCAGCGGCTGGGCAGCGAAAGCGTTCCACAGCTCCCGGTCAGCAACACTCACCTGAGCCCAGCAGCCTGGCCTAAAGAGGCAAGCTCCGTAAGTAAATGGCTCTTTCCAGAGCCCGTCACGCCCTCAAACGCCATGATGTGGCTTGCTTTCTTATCCACATAGGCTTTCAAGTAACTTTCAAAGAGGGCAATCTCCTCCTCCCGACCTGGGAAGGCAAACAAGAAAGCGACCCGTTGCAGCGAGCTGAAAAGCAAACAGCCGTCGGCACCCTTCTCTCTCGCCGCCGCAGCGGGTCAGTCGGACCCAAGGAAATCTCCTCCCCGATCCCAACTACGGCCATCCCTTTAGCCCTGAGGCTGTGAGCAACTGCACACTGGAAAGGTCCCGCCACGCTAGCTATGCAGCACGGCAGGGAGCATCCGGCGCACGCCTCACCCTGCTTCCCACCTCTAGCTGCGGCCCAACCCCAAAGACAGGAACCAGCTAGGAGCCAAGGTATGCACCAAACCCTTAGGGCCACGCCAGGCAACGCCATCCCTCGCAAAAGCTTCTCCGTTCCCAGAGCGGAACTAACAGGTACCGACGGCAACAAATTGGCCTTCAGCAGACCAAGGCGTTCTCCACCTACCGAGCAACGGGGAAGAGCTGGGCCTCTCCTTCGTAACATCCATGCCAAACATGCTAGCGGGAGGAAGAGAAAAACAAAAGCCAATGAAGTAGGCAGAAGCTGGAGGACGTAGAGCCACGCGTGGAGCTGAGGGTGCACTCCCGGGGACCCGCTCTTCTTTCGAGCCGGAGCGAATCCTGCCCACGCTCCCACTGGCCCAGCAGAGAGCGCAAACACCAAACGAGCACTAGCAAAGCTGCAGCCAGGAAGAAGCCCAACGGCCACAGTGGGACACCACACAGCATCAAGACTCGAGCGCCACAGGCCAAAGCCCAAGGAAGCGGAGACACGAGCAAGAAGCCAGGCAGTGCCGCTGGCTAGCACACTGCTGCACCCCGCAGGACAAGCCAAACAAGTCTCTGGTCCTGCCTACTGCTTCCCTGGCCTTTGCTCACAGGCAGCGCTTTCGAGAAGCGGGGCCCTGCAACAGCTGCTGTCAAGGCAAAGACGGGCAAGAAAAAACACTTCAAGCCACGACGTGCAACAGGACGACAAGGGTCACTTCTTGGGCCAAGGCGCCAAGCACCAGGCACCTTGGGCTCGAGTTTTTCTGAAGTTGCAAGGGGACGGCAACGTCAACGTTCCAAACGGCCTCCAAAGAGGATGCCAAACCCTGGCCCAGGGGAACACCTGAACTTTCACCAGGAGGCACTCAGGAACTGAGTCCTGGCCTGACCAAAAGCTTTCCGGGAGCGTCATGCTCGGAAGCAGCTGGGAGAAAACCTCCCTGGGGCAGAATTGCCACTGCGTTAGTCTTGCGCGCAATGGAGCAAGCACAGGGCAGAAAGCACAGCTGGAAGCCGTTTGGACCGGGGCTGCAAGGCCTCTCTGTGCCTACGGACACCTAAAAGCCTTCTCCACCCCTCCGGCATCACTCCCCGTCTCCTTACAGCAGGAGGCACCAGCGTAGGCAGGCCAAAAGCGTACCCGTGCTCTGCCTTTCCATCTTCTCAGCCCCAGCGATGGGAGGGGTGGGCGGGGGCCAGCTCTGCACAACTCCTCTTTGCGGACCAAGACTGGACCCTGTGTGCCACCCTGCCCCCAACCAGCCCGCTCAAACAGGACACTCACGACTTCGCCGACACCCCCAGGTATTGATACACGGGGCCAGGATCGACAACCCCCTTCATCTTTGCCTCCGGCAGCTCCTCGAAGCACCATCGGGGCAGCCTAGAGGCTGCGTACGTCGCTGCGTCACAGGACACCAGCCCAGGGTAGTGCTCCATCAGCCGGGCTGCCAGATTCACCTTCTGGCCAATGACTGCCGCAGAGAGAGAGCACGCATTCACGTACCTATGAAACCAACCCGCTCCACCCTTCACCGCCAACGGCTGCATCACCTCCAGCACAGGCAAGCCCCAAACCGTTGGCAGCACAACCAGCAGGAACAACAAGGCTCTGAGCCTGGTCCCCCGCACCGCAGCGGCGCCCGCTCTGCCTCCCTCATTCCCCACAGGACACAGGCCAAGGCCTCGTCCCAGCCCAGCACATACGGGCAACAGGGTGTTCCCTGCCGCTCTGCCTCTTCCTTTGACACGCTGCTCCGGCTGAACAGACCCAGCCCAGCCACCCGCTCCTCAGCCAAACACCTCGTACCTGTGTATTCGTGCCTCACGCGATGGCCTACGACTCCGCAGAACACCGTCCCGCTGGTAACCCCGACAGACACGGCCCTGACACACACGGAGAGCGACAGGCGCTCAGCAGCGCCCGCGCACAGGCCTGCCTGCCCACCTACCTTCACCCCTTCACCCGGCTCCCCTCGCACCACCTCCCGCCCTGGCAGGGCAGACCTCGGGGACCTGCAGAGCTCCGCAGCGTAACGCCCCCAGGTGAAAGGGGCTCCCGAGAGCAGCCAGGCAGTTTTCAACCCTTCCCCTAAGGCCTCACAGCTGTGACGGGCGGAAAGTCCCTGACTCCAGCCAGCCTCAGCACGCCTCCTCGGCGCGGGCAAGAAGGGCACCTCTCAGGGCACTGTCTCCTTCCTCCCAGGGACAGAGGAGGCCAAGCTAGAGGGCACGTCTCGCTGAGAAACCATCCCTCCCTCCTTCCCCCGCGCAGTCCCAGGCAACGCGCCTCCCCACTCACTCGATTTTCCTAGGCCTCGAGGAGCACGCCTTGGAGATTTGAACAGCGCTTTCCAAGGCGTGAACGCTTTCGTCGGGCAGCTTCTCTCCAGGGAGTCCAAACACGCACAGGAACGTGCAGCCCTGCCAAGGACAGCGGCAGCACAGCTTGGGACAGCGCCTACGGCAAACGGCTCATGCCGTGCGAGTCGAGCCGCTGCCGAGAGCAGCAGAGCTTCAGGGCAACCCCCAGCCAGAGGGTGCTGATCCCAGCGCCGAGGCAGAGCTGCTTCTCCTTTCCCCGCTGCTCAGTAGACCGAGAGAGCCACTGCCCTCTCGTTTGCTGCCCACACTTTTGCGGGGTGGGCTCCTCCCCCACACTCACTTTATCAAACATGGAGATTTTGTTGATCTCGCCCTTGTGAGGACGGATGATCTCCAGCATCATCACGCTGCTGTCCTGGATAGCCTTGCAGATCTGCGTTAAGTTGACATCGGCAGCAAACTGCAGCTTGACAAAGAGGCAGGTGACCGGCCGTAGCTCGGACAAGTAGTCCAGGGGCTGTCTGTCATCAATCTGGAAGACGAGAGCAGGACACCTTCAGCAGCCAGCTCTCCCCGAGAGCGGACTGCCCCCAGCAAACACCAAGCAAGAGCCCCCACGTGGGCAGCAGCACGCGCTCTCAGCGGAAGGAATAACTCCTCCCCTCGGGGCAAAATAAACACAGCTCCCGGCAGCTGTGGCCATACCTTCCTCAGAACAGATGCGGGGACGTACTTCCGCAGCAACTTCCCCAGAGCATGCCGAGGGGCCAGGGAAACAGCAGGCCTCAGGATGCCTAGGGAAGGAAAATCCAGGCGGTCACTGGCAGGCTGGCACTACGAGCCTGCCTAGGGAAAAGCAGTTGGAAAGCAGGGGCTGGCACTGGAACTCAGGGAGAGAAAGTCTCCTCCAGTTGCACATTTCTTCCTCCTGCAGGTGCTCAGCCAGAGCAGGCCCCTGGAAGCAGGGGGAAGCAGCGAGTGCCTCCGCTGAAGCGCACCAGGGCCAAAGGCACAAATGCTGACTGCAAGGGGGAGAGGGCAGAGGGCGTTCCTCGCTGGCCCCTGAACAAGCCCGCCCCCACCTTTCTGGGCAGCCACAGAACGTCATGAACACGGGCCTCACCTGACGCCTCAGGAGAACTGTAGTTCAGCTGGGCTCGGGTAAACTTGGAGAAGATGTCTTCGCGTTCCGACAGAGACATCCGTTCCATGCCTGTAACCTAAAGGCACACAGTACAAAAACGCGTCGAGGACAGCTCCAGGACCCACAGAGGACAGTACCCGTTGAGGCAAACTCTTCCAGCGCCTCCTGACGCCCTCTTCAAAGCCACCCAGCAGAATCCAGAGACAACCCTGAGACAAAACTGCTCCCCAGCAGCTACTGCTCCCCACCTACGGGAGCACCTCTACACCTAGAACTCCCTCCACGCGCGTCTCCTCGCCCTTCTCACACCTTCCTCCCTCACAGCCACGTCCACGCCCAGGCCCTCAGAATTGCTCCAGAGGCCGTCCCACCCACCTTCACAGCGCTTTGGCCTTTAAGTCTCTTGGTCTTGATCTGGTTCCGGTTACAGAGCTCCCAGCAGCTGGGTGACAGGATCACGTCACTTGCATTGGCAAGGTTTTGGGCCTGCCACACTTCACCCACGGCCTGGCCAAGGATCAGGAAGTGCTGCTGCTTTTTGTCTCCAACAGTCAGGAGGGACATATGCCCTGCAGAGATCCCTGGTGAGAGACAAGCACAACTGATGCAGAGAGCATTTTTACCTCCACAGCCCGCCACAGCTCAGCTCCTCCCAGGCCAACTTTGAAGCTCAGCCCTGGAGCCAGGCTCTTCCGCTCAACTGCTTCGAGCGCAGGCGTCCCACTTGATGGATTCAGGATCGATCGTGGCCGGGGAGGGGGTCCTAATCAGGGGCCCCACACCGGCACGTTGGCCAGCCACCGGCTCACTTTGCATGCAGGCAGCTCGTGAACGCCTGCCTGAGAACGCGCAGCAGCCTAACGCAGCACTCCCCGTACCTATCTTCAGTCGGAGCTTCAGACCCACGTCCGTCTCACGGATCCTGTACTTCTCCTGGATTTGCTGGCTACACTGCAGCACCAGGCTGATGGTGTCTCTCAGCTGCGTGTGCTTTGCTCTCCACAGCACCAGCACAGCATCCCCTGGGGAAAGCGAGGGGACAGGGACGGCTCTCGTGACACCTGACGCTCCCTGACCTGCACCCACCGGCCGGGACAGCGGAAGCCAGCAGGCGTGCCAGGGAAAACGCGTTTGGGTGAAGGCATCCTCCTCAACTACAGCACCCTGGCCACAGGCACACCTCCCCCTCTGCCCCGCCAGCTACAACTGCAGCCACGCCGCCAGGGCCCGGGACGGCAGCTCCCCCTGGGCACCTGCGTGCCAGCAGAGCCACCCCTCGGGGCTCTGCCGGCTCGCGCCTCTGTCTCCCCTCTCCCCTCGCACTCGTCTGCAGCTGCAGCAGACAAGGCCACGTCTCTTTTACGCACACGTACCTGCAAACTTCAAGATGTCTCCACCAAAAGCCAGCAGCTCTGCAGACCAAAAAAAAAACACAAGAAGAGCTGCAGCTAGGCCTTCTTCAGGAAGGCCGCAGGACAAGCCGCTCTGCTCAGACAGCAGCACAAGAGCAGCGGTGCTTTGGGGGCACAACTTAGCAAACGGAGCAGCTACACTGCTCACAGGGACCACAGCCCTGGGACCTACGCTACTGTGCCCTGTGACAAGGCCCCAGGGAAGGCAACGCACACTTTGGTCAGCGCCCCCATCCCCAGCTCATTTGGGCACTAACACTGGCTAGATGCCCCCGCTCCCCCCTGCGCCCCAACACCAGCAAAATCTTCCTCCATCACTGAACAGCGGTCACTCCACAAGCCCAAGGGTGGGTGCTGAGAAAGCGGGCACCTCCTTAGTCTTTGTGGGGAGCAGAAAGCACCTGCCAGAAGAGCCCAGCTGCTCTCGGTGGCTCTCAGCCCCATAGGAACCCCCAGCCCGCGCAAGGAGGAGGCGGCGGCGGCAGCAGCAGCAGCAGCAGCAGCAGCAGGCTGCCCAGCACCTCCCTCTCGTCGTGGCCCAATCCCACACAGTCCTGCAGAACGGCACTTACCCTCCAAAATGTCACCCATGTAGCAATTGAGGGTTTGCGTTACCTCATCCGCACCCCGCTCTATGCTGATGCTCTGGCTGAATTTCTCTGTCAGAGCAGTGAAACCTGCAACAGGGACACACAGGCACAAAGAAATCAGGACGCGTCTACAGGGCCAAAGGACCTGGCACTTTCCACGTCGCTTTCAGCCAGCCAAGAGAACCACGCTCCGGGAGAACCCAGGCGCGCCCCTGACAGCAGCCACAGCCCTCTAATTCCACCCGCGCTTCTGAGCGCTCGCTGACGGGCGCCTTCCCCATGCTCACACCCACCCGTTACGCCTAGCTCCTGCACTTGGCTGCCACCCTCCAGCGCGTCCCCCGGCTGCCTCCCCTCTTGCCTACAGCCAGGCAACACCCTGAGCTAGAAAGCCCACGAGGCCTTGGCCAACTAACGCAGCACCTGGCCAGCCAGCTCCTCTGCGCAGCAGCTGCTCCTCCAAGTTTGCCCTGACAAAGACTAACAAGGGGGAGGCAAGGCAGCCAGGCCTCCTCTCCCAGGCCTCCATGAGCCAGAGCCTGGCCCACCTCACACCTCCCCAAAGCTCCAGAGAGAGCACTGCAGGCAACAGCGCGGGCCCAAGCTGCTGCTCCGGCAGCCTCAGGGCTCCCTAACGCACGCTGCTCGGAGCAGACGGCTGACCACAAGCAGGCCGCAGGGCTGCTGCCAGCAAAGACCACCCCCGGGCTGTGACCTCAGCTACGTCCGAGCGCTACTTCCCCAAAGCGGAAGACCTCAGCGGCAAACGACATCTCCTTTGACCCCTTCTCTACCACAGGCGGGACGACCAGGGCTCCAAAAGGCCCGCTAAGTCCCAGCGGCTCGGGTCGGGGACTCCTCCTCAGTGCCCGCCCTTCATAACGCTTTGACCCACCTGACACATCAGCAAAAAGCAGCACTCCATGGAAGTTCTGAACGCAACGGTTCTCCTGCTTCAAGTCCTCAGACAAAAGCAGGTCGGGGACGTAAGCAGCTACTTCCCCCAGTTCTGAGCAGTGCTTTGACCTTCGCTCCCAGGCACAAGACATCGTCAGCGCCCTGGGGTACCTGCGGTACCTCAGTACAAGACGACCCACCGTGCCCACCAGGGAGGACGACCAGACACCACTGCACAGCGTTGCGCACTGGCCTTTGGGAGGCGCGGCTGGCCCTCTGTCACCAAGGGGCCGGGGGAGGTCACAGTCGGCTCACAGTGACATCGTCCGCGTGTCATCATTTACCTGTCCACTGTCGCCTACGCTGATCCGGCTAACAGTGACAGCCTCGGCAAGGCACCGCTTACCCAGCAACTGCCGGGAAGCTGCCCCCCGCTCCCTCCCTACGCCAAGCCGGTTGCTCAGAGGTGGCTAGCGCGACGCAGTTGTCTCCCGTACAGAGCTGAAGGAGGCTCGCACAGCGACTGACCTCCACCCGTGGCCGAAACAGCAGCTGCTTCCCACGTTCCCAAGCGCAAAGGGCCTAACAGACGTGCTGACAGCCAGCAGCCCAGGCTTCCCCAAAAGCACGGCCACTGCAGCACGCAGCTGGGCGTTTCCAGGGCTGCTCGGAGGACTTGTATTTCTTTGCAAAAAGAAGTGGGGCTTTCCCGGGGGGGCAGCGGGGGACACAGCCAACCTCCATCCACATGGCTCCTGGGGGAGGCCGGGAGGAGATGGACAGGGCTGGGCCAGGACCACGGCGCACCGACGTATCAGAGAGGGCAAGACAAAGTCCAAAGCCGCAGCAGGAGGCAGCTCCAGGTCCCTGCTCCGAGTGAGAACGCTGTTGTAAACCTTGCATGCCCCAGGGAAACAGAGCCACGCTGGGCACCCTGGCTCACGCACGGCCCTCTGCCTCCAGGCAGGCAAAGGCAGCTCCCCGTCCACCTTAGCCGCTGCCCCGAGCCACACAACTGCTGCCACCAAAGCAGCAGCACTGAGGAGAGCCGGGCTCTACGGGGGACGAGGGCTAGCAGCCAAGGCCGCGCTCCGCGCGCGCCAAAGCTGCCCTTCTCCCCAGTCGCTCAGAGGAGCAGCTGCACGAGTTGGCGTGCCTGCCACACGGTGACACTCAGCGGCTGCTTGCCCAGGCAGCCTCCAGTGTCCCTCTCGGACTGTGCCTCTCCCTCAGGCAATGGCCAGGCGAGGGAGCACCAGCCCCTCCCAGGCCTGGGGGACCAGGTGCTTTAGACAAGCCTGTGCCCTTGCGCTGCTGACCTCAAACAGCAGAGCACTTGACAGCAGAAACCAGCCTGCCTTCTTTCCTGCTGCCTCAGCACTCAGAGAGAGGCTACCAAGATGGTCTCTCTTCTTGCCTCCAGAAGGCTCCCCCTGCTGCCTCGGGGCCCACCAAAGTCTCCCAAGCAAGCACAAGTCACTTGCACCCAACACACACAACTGCAACCTGCTGGCGACAGCCAGGCACACACACCGAGCCAGGCCCAGGTTCGGAACGCTGCTTGCCAGCCCAGCTCACACGCTTCCTCCTTCCTCCTTCCCACGAGGCAGGCAAAGCGGTCACCCGTACGGGAGACTGACGATGCAGGCCGACCGAGCAGGCTTGCTCTGCCTCCTCAGGAAGAGCGCGCAGCAGCGTGACGACGCCTAGGCCAACGCTCTCTCTTGCCAGTGAGCAGCAAGGGCTGGCTGCTCCCCAAGGCAAGCTCAGCTGGGAGCTGGGCCGACCCCAGCACAAGCAGCGCCCTCGCCCACAGGGGCATCCCTCTTGGCTACATCTATATGCACACACGTACATCCATTCTCCACTAAGGAGCTCTCATCCGCATCAACCAGAGAGGGCAACAGGATGAGGCCGCTAGTGCTGTTGACTTTTCTGACTAGGGAACACTTCCAACCAGTCCCGCTTCCAGAAAAACACCCTCCCACCCTCCCCACCTCAGCAACCACTTGGCCCTACACCAGGGCCAAGCTCCTCCTGCAGCCGGCTCAAGCGCTTACACAGCGCCACAGGGAACTGCACTAGGGCGAGGGGGAGAGAATTTCTTGCACTGCTTTACAGCCCTCGACTCTTGTGAGCACTAACAACGGGGGTGGTGGCTTCCCCGCCGCCTAGCTTTCCCAATAAACCACAGGCCAGAGACTCTCGTGGCACGCCTTCAGCGTCCTCTTGCTGTGGTCTGTGACTCCATACAGAACGCTGAGATGATGGCAGTGTTTCTTTATTTAACCCCTGGAAGAGCATCCTCGCTCGGCCGTGCTGGCAGCTTCAGCAGGTACCTGCAGCTACAGACTTCAGGCTTTGCTTGCTTCAGCTGGGGAAAACGTGGCGCTGTCTCCAGCCACAAGTCTCCCACGGGGCCCTTGCCAGTGAACCACCGCTCCTGAGGAAAACAAAAGCCCAAGTGAGAGCCGCGAAGAACAGGAGGTCCCCAGAGCCACAGGCGCGGTCCGGGAAGGCAAGCGAGGCCTCTCGCAGTAGCTTCTTCCACCCATCACCCAATTTGCCGTGCTGCAAAAGCCTATCAGGGAGGGCAAGGAGAGGGAACGCAAAGGAAACCTCCTCCAGCCAGGTTCAGGCTGGCTCCCAGAGCTGGCTCAAGGGAGAGGCAGAGATTCCACTCCACCGCTCCTCAGCCCAGCAGAGATGCTGGGAAGGAGCGGCATGCTGCAGCGCCTGCTGCTCCCTCGCGTGTCCTTCCAGCCCCTCCTGAGGGAAGGGCATCGCAGCTGCCACTGCCCTCCTGCTGAGGAGGGCTAGCAGCCCCTACCAGCTCGCCAAGGACTTTCGGCACACGCTCCTGAAGCTCGCTGGGGGCTTTCCCTACGTGGACCTGCCGGAGTACACTCCGCGCCACCTTCTCCTAGGGCATGCCAAACCTCTGCCCAGGGAGCAACTCAGAGGCAAAGAGGATCCACTTACAGCGCTCATCTCCAGCCAAGTCTTCTCCAGGAGGTTGCCATTCGCCTCACAGGCTTGGAGGCCCTGCCTGAGGCACAACAGGCTCTGGTCTTTGTTACCCAGCATGCAGAAAACGTACGCTTTCAGATGGTAGGCTCTGGGGTAGAAGACGGGGCTTGTAGAGCACCGAGCAAAAACCTCTTCCACAAGCTACCGAGAGAACAACGGAGAGGCACGTCAGCAGAAGTCATCGAGCTGGGCGATGGCTCGGCACTGAGGACCGCACCTATTCCCCAAAGGGGAAAGCAGCCGCAAAGGCACAAGGAGCACGCAGCTAGCAAGGCTGAGATACCACACAAGTCTCTCCCGAGCCATAAGCCCTCACATGCAGCAGGCATTTCAGCAGGGCTCACTAGCTAGTTCATGGCTGTGCAAGTCTCTTCTCCTGTCTTGCAGACCATTCCCATCCCCACAAGGGAATCCTCACGTGCCCAGGAAGACCCCCGTCACCTCACTGCCTTCTCTACCACCTCTTGCTGCCGCCCCAGGGGGGAGCAGCCTCTTGCCATGTTCCTCTCTAACCCACTACCACACTCTGCCTCTAGCCTGGCTCCATCCCAGCGCGGCTGCTTCGCCCTGGCCTTGCCAATCCACTGCTGCTCGCAACACAGCTTTCCCTAGAGGCCCCTCACAGCGTGCACACCCCCCTCCTCCTCTTCCCTCACCCTTAGAGCCCTGCTGCGGCTCTCCCGGGCCCTCGCCGAGCTGCGCTCAATGTCGTTCCGCAGCACCAGCGTGTAGCACTCCAGGAGCCGGCTGCATGCTTGGGTGGCCAAAACGGAGGCGTCAGCTCTCTTCAGCAGCCTCTTGGCCTTTTCAAAGGGCTTCTGGAACTCGGCCCACTGCCCAAGCCTTCCAAACCTACACCGTCCAGAGAGAAACACACACACACACACACACACGTTTTGTAGAGTACTTGATCAAGTACTCTACACCCCAGCGACGGCCGCCTTGTTGGACAGGGCACGGGGGACACGACAGGCCCAGAGCTCCCACCTCCCCTGCCAGAACCACTGCCTGGGCCTCTCGCCAGTCTAAGCACCTCTGTAACTTACCAAAGAGCCAGGGACGAATACAGTCCAAGCAGGATGCTGTTGTGCGAGCTGAGGATGTGGTTTGCTTCGTTCTGCTCAACGAAGCTCCTGCACTCTTCAAATGACTTGTACTCCCAGCCTGTAATACAAATGCATCGCAGAGAAGCAGTGCCGCCCTCCGCTGCCTTGTTTTCCCTCGGGCATTCGTAGCAGGACAAAGCTCAAGCACAGCTGGAGAATTTCTGGGCAGGTAAACCACTCAGAGAGCAAGCAAAACCAAACAGGAACAAGGCAAGGGCTGGAGTTCTAGCCTAGCTCCTCAGGGCTAGTCAAGCGCCACACAAATATCTATTCCCTTTTCTTCAGCAGCTTTTGAGCGCTGACAGACACACGCTGCCATTGACCAGCAAGCGACAGCCACTCCATAGCGTAGGCTGTTAGATGCCTCCTGGTCAGGCACATCCCCCAGCACTGCTATGCCCGCCTCCCCAGGAGCCAGAGCAGAGCGAGCCTGGGAAGAGGTTTCAGAAAGGGGAATCTCAAAACACGGGAAGCAAAGAGGGAAATTGCCAGCATTTTGAAATCACTCTGGGATCACCTGTAGAACATGCAAACAAAGACAGGGGAGGCAGGAAAGACAGACAAAGACACACCCAGAGCCAAAGAGCCCGGGACTCGGCCCAGGAAGTGAAAGCATGGCTGGAGGCTCTGGCGTCCGTGTTGTAGCAGGAGAAAAAGCATCTTTGCAAGCCTCCTGGCTCTCTGGGGCCCTCCTCACTGAGCACTTACCAGCGTAAAGCAACAGGTCTAAGCAGCAGGAGAAGAAGTATGCCTGCCCAATGATGCTGTGCTCTGCAGCCACCTGCTTCTCGAGCCTGCGCAGCACTTCCTCACATTCTGGGTACCTGCGGAGGAACACAGCGAGCCTCCATGGAGCCTCTCCGCGGGGTGGGATCCCAGTCACCACCTCCGGACGCTCCCCGCTCCCCTTCCCATCATCCCGCTCTCCCTGCGCTGCTCTTTCTGGCATCGCCATCAGAGGTTCTCCATCAGACAGTTGTTCATCTTTTGGCAACAAGTCTCCGGAGAAAGGCCTCAGGGACCCCGGCCCAAACGGCAAGCCCCGGAGCAAAACTCAGGCATCCTTCCCATGCAAGCCAGTGCTTTCCCATTGGCCCAGCAGCAGAGCTACTCACCTTTCCATCAAAGTCTTTGTCAGGAAAAGCAGGCCAAAGAGCACGCACAGCTCCCCACTGCCCTCCGCACTCGCCCACATGACGCGTTTGCTTCGGAAACTGCTCCTCTCGAGACCTCCCCCTGGACGACTGCCGTCTCGGGCACCGGTGCCGCGTGGCATGGAAAGGCCCGCGTCCACCCAACCAAACATGGCTAGCGCCCCCAACACAACGAGCGCCTCCCTGCGCTAGGCTCGCTCCTAAACCAGGCCTGGGAATTGCCTGCGGCAAGCGCTACCTGGCAAGGGCCAGAACCGAGCCAGCAACTGTTCCAGCAGTTTCACAGCACACACTCACGCTCCCCAACAGCCAGCCACGGTCCTTGGCATTGTTTAATTTACCAGCGTCCATACAGCCAGCGAGTATCCAATAAGAAACCAAGCAGCCCTCTTTGCTGCGCGCAGAGAATGACACAAGAAGGATCTCAGGTGGCCCCCCGACCCTGCGCAACCAGCAGTCTGTCCCACAGCAGCATTACCTCATCTGCAGAAAGAGCGCCGCAAAGAGCGTGGCGAGAACCTCGCAGTCCAGGTCGGGCTTCTCCAGCTCCATCCACAGGCTCTTGGCGCGATAGCCTGCCAAGAAAACAAGCAGGCTCGCACAGGCTCCCTCTGCGGAGATGCCTTCTCGCAGGCAGCGGGGGCAGTACGTACCTACGTCGACAGAGAGGGGCAGATTCCCCAGGCTGAGGTTCAGATGGCTCAGGGCCTGGGCAAATTTGGCGGCCTTTAATACCCCTCCTCCAAAGAGCTCGACGTCAGAGCTAAGCTGGATGGCCGCCCGCCCGTACTGCAGCCACTCTTCCTGGCAGCCCAGGTCCTGGCAGCACCGCGCATATTCCATGTAGGACAACAGGATCTAAAACGGTCCAGACAGGAGACTGTACAAGACTGAATGTCGCCAGGGTGATTCTCTGGCCTAGACGGCTCAGGGCAGAAACCCAACAGCCAGGTTCTCTCTTCTCTTCTGCTCTCAGGGCTCTCACCCCTACGACAAACGGTTCTTAGGACTGCCGCTGCTAACTGCGGCCGTGGCGAGACGAGGGCCCCAGCGGGGTGCTGCCTTCAAGCCACAACCAGCCCAACGCTTACAACGGTGAAACAAACGCCATGAGAGCGACTACCAGGAAGAAGAGCAACGCACGTCTGCTGGAAGTTTGTAAAGCAAAGTTCAGGGACGGGTACCACTCCGTCGCGTTTGGCCTCTTCTTGCCGCCCCGGGCAGACCCTGCTGGTACTCTAGGCGGGCCAGGGGAAAGGAGCTATGTCAGAAACGCGTCTGCTGCCGCAGAGAGGAGGCACTCACGTGACTCGCATCCTCAGACTCCTCGGCCGTGTTGACCTTCATGAGCGCTGCCAGGCGCGACAGCCTCCGGCCGCTGGAAGTGCCCTCCAGGCTGAAGAGCTGCCGCAGCAAGGAAAGGCAGTGGCTCTGCCGGAACAGCCAGGGCAGCCTCTCCCTCCTGCCACACAAGAGAAACCGCTGGGCCACAGCCACTAGCTACACAGTGCCAGGTCAGGCAGGGCCAGGGGAAGCAGGGCGACAGAGGAGGCAGCTGCACCTGCTCCCAGCAGGGCGGCAGCTGATGCAGGCCGGGCTGCAGGCATGGAAGCGGCAGAGCCAAGAAGCACCACCGGGGAAAGATCGCTGCTAGCGAGAACGGGTTGGCACTACAGCCCAGGGAGGGCGAAGCAAAGCCGGGCACCGCGAGGGAAAGGCTTGTTCTACGGCAGCCTTGCACCTGGCTGCAACCCCCGAGCTTCCTCATTCTCACACCTCCCCTCCACTTACCCCTCCATGCCCACGTCCTGCTCCTCCCTGCCGGCTCCCTTTCCTCTGCAGCCTGTGCTCCCTGGGAACATCTCTCTGCTCTCACCCCCACCATCCCCCACAAGGCAACACGTGCCCGCTCCCCCCACCCAGGAGCCTCCAGGTCCCTCAGCAGCTTTCCCCATGCTAACACCTATGCTCAGGGAAAGTCTGGGCTTAAGCCGAGGCAGGTGTGGGCCTAGGTGCCTGGCACCACGCAGGAAACGCCTCTTCCTTCCCTTCTCTTTCCCTTCGGCTTCTTACCCTGCCTCTTGATGAAGGGAGGACTCTTTGTTCTTCCTGTGGGAGGCACGCTCTGACTTCTCCAGCAGAAACTGGAAGACGACGCCAGCTGAGGTGAGGGGCAATTTTCTCTTCAGCAGGCTCAATGCCTTCCTGAGCGTCTTCTTTGCCAGCTCCACGCAGCCCATGTTGTAGCAGACCTGCACAGGAGAAGGCTTCTTCAGACAGTCCCAAAGGGCTCCGACTGAGCACGCACCACATTTCAAGGCTCTGCCTGAACCGAGGCCGAGGCCGAGGGCCTCGACCGCTTTTGGCCGGAGGCTGAAGCGCTCACAGGAAAGGCTGCTGGTAGCGGCCGTGCCTCAAAATGCCAGGCCTATCGCCGCTGCCGCCACCCCCCACAAAGGCGTCCAACTCCACCCACCAGCAGAGCCCTCAGAACCTCCCCGGCACTTTACCTCCCCTTTCAGGCTCAGGAAGGTGGCTTCTTCAAAGCAGGCAAGCACATCGGCTTTCTCAGCCGCTGAGCTCCTCACGACCTCTGCTTTCTTCAGGTTCATAAAGGCCTTGGAACAAGCACACAGAGAGCAGGTGAGCGTCGGGGCAGAGCCTGCATCCAGCCCCATCGTTCCCAGTTGCCTCCAGCAGCTCTCTGAGGAGGGCACGCATCTGCCCCTGGCGATGCCCACCCTAACACAGCCCACGGGCACGAGTGCTCCTTCGCACCACCTCCTGGCGCGTGCGCCTTGTGCAAAGGTCCTGCTTCTCTGCCCCGCCTCCCTTGCCCCAGGAGAGGCAAACGGGGGGGAGAAGCCTGGCTCTGACGCCAGCGGTTCAGCCCCAAGTCCCCACAGAGGCACGTCCTAGTGCAATGGCAAAATCGGCTTGCCCAGGACAAGGCAACTGAGAGGCCTCCTTGTGCAGTGGGCTCCGGCAAGCAGGGCGACTCACCAGGTAGTTGTCGGAGACGTGCAAGTAGGCAGCCGCGCACTCCAGCAGGTAATAAAGGGCTCTGCCATCGTTGCCCATTGCCATGTGGTGGTGAGCCAGCGGCACAAGCACCAAATCCACAATGGCCCTGCATTCACAGGCACGCGCGGCACCGGGCGTCCCTTTGGCCTTGCTGGGCACCGTAGGTACGCGTTCCGTCCTGGCCAGAAACTGCTCTGCCGCTCTACTCAGAGACAAAGATCACGCAGAAAGACGACGCACGCTAGCATCACCTATACCGCTCCGTCTGCCTAGACTAACAGCATATTCTAGCGCAGCACAAGCAAGGCCCTGTGCACACGCGCGCCATACGGGAGCGCTGGGTTTCACAGCCTTCCCAGGCGTGCAGAGGGCTGGCCGCTTATTCTTTCAGCCCCCCGCATTCACAACCACAGTTTCCCAGCAGCGTTCCACATTACAGTTGACACGGGCGACCCCCGAGTGGCCTGGCTCCCCCCATCCTTGCTCCGTCTTCCCCCTGTGCTCCTCCCTCCCTTCCGCTCTTGCCTTCCCTCCTCGCTCGAGAGCTGTGGCTCTGCCCTGACTGCAAGCCAGTACCACTCACTAACACAGCGCTTGGGCGCAGGATTCGTTTTCTTCCACTGCAGCAACGTCAACCCGCGCGCGCTGAGCAGTCTTCTCGCGCGCCGTAGCCCCAGAGCCCAAGGCGAGCGGGGCCAGGCAGGGCAAAACGGGGGCGAGGAGCAACATCGCCCCTTTCAAGCCCTAGCAAACTATTCCTTTGGCTTTAGCGGTAACAAGATCCACGAGCACGCGATGCTGTTGGTGCCTTTGCTGACCCTGCTCTGGAGCAACGCTGCTCTTGGCCACAGGGAGGAAGTCAAGCAGGCCTTTCTGCCACCTTCCAGCAGCCCCCCTGCTCCCGCTGGCTGCTTTGCCCCTGCACACCTCGCAACATTGCTCTCCTACAGCTAGGAAGGCAGGGCTGGCTCCGCCCTAACGTGACCATCGTCACCCTGATCCCACTGGCTTCCTCCAAGAGGCTCATCTCCAGGGCCACCCCATCCCAGCTCCCACCCAACAGGCCAGCTCTTTCCTGAGCTAGAGTCACAGCCAGCAGGCACAACTGCAAACGCCACTTGCCCCCTCTGCAGACCCTGAGCCCGCTGACTTCCCAACGTAACCAAAACCTACTCTCCTCACCGAAAAGTCTCCTCCAAGAAGCTCTTCTCTTTCTGCAGGGCTTTTGCAGTACCTGGAAACAAAGCACGAGTTAAACGCTTCCTCACCTCACACGCGGGAAGAGCTGCATCTTGCCATGCTCCATCCGAAAGGGGAGGAGAGCAGAGTCAAAGGGACCGACGGCAGCTCTCTTCCTGGCCTCTTCCCCCGAGAGCTGCCTTCCCGGCAGGGCTGTTACGTTTTGGGCAAGCGTAGCACACCCACCAGGAAAGGCGCCTCAGCCTGCGGGGCCGGGGGGTGCACCGCAAGGCTCTTGTCACTGCAAGGACATGGGCTGCTCTCCGGTCATTCCAGGGAAACGCAGGAGGGCGTTCCGGGGCACAGAGGCTCTACGCTGTGCCCACAGCATGGCTCTGCTGGTGCAGCTGGCCTCAGTGGAGGACTAAGCTAGTCTCAGGGAGGCCTCTCCCCTCTGCTGACAGCATCCCTAGGCTTCAGCAAAACGCTTCTGCGGACGGCGCTTCCATTAATTGCGCAAGCACAGTGCGGAGGGCCCAGGCTCCAAAGCACGGCAGCTAGCATACCCGGAGTGGCACGGAGCTCATCCCTCTTCAACTCCTCCTTTCTGAGCAGGGAGGCCTCCCAGCTGGACGAGCAGCGTTCGCTGGCACGGTCGTCGCAGCTCTCTGCCTCCTGGGCGCTGCCGAGGGCCAAGCGGTGGAAGGCCACAAAGTCCCCTCCGCCGCAGCACTGGCACTTGTGCGCTTGCCTCTCCAGGAAGGCCGCGCACTTGCGGTGCATGGCCACCCTCTGTCCCTTGGGCCACAGCTCGTAGGCAGCCTCCCGCAGCAGTGGGGCGCAGAAGGTCAGGACGCCAGACTGCAGCCTCGCGGTCTTCTCGGTCTCGCCCAAGCACCGCTTCTGGGCACCTGAAAGGCAACGGGGCTTCACATCAGCCACAGCTGGGGCCACAGCCGGGGGAAGAAAGACAGGCCTTGGCGTGGATCCTTGGCAGGAAACCAGCGCTCCTGCACTCGGAGCCTCGCAGCGCTAGGGTGAAAGGGACCCGTTTGCCTTGCCGACACCAGCACAGCCTGCGCAACAGGCTACTGCCCTGCGCTCTCCCTCCCAACGCACAGCCTTCAGCTGCACTCCCGCAAGCAGCTGCCGAGGCTGCTGGCAGCAGAAGCAAGGCCGGCCATTTGGCCCATTACACACCACCGGAGGGGGCAGTGCAGCGTGCCCTGGCGAGCCCCGCCAGGCACACAGCCGGGAGCAGCAGGAGCCTACCACGCTCCCGGGGGCGCATTATCACCACTTACCGCTCTCTTCCTCCAGAGAGGTGGCGGGCCCCTTGGTGGGAACACTGCTGCCTTCTGGCACCTTCCCAGCATTCAGCCACTTCAAGATGTTGCCTCTCACCAGGACATTCAACGCCTTGTTCATCTTGGTCCTGGTCCACCTGGGAAGGAGGCGTAACAGCAGCTCGGTGGTAAACGTCGGCCCGATGACGGCTGCGCACTTCAAGACCATCCGCTCCGAGGGCTTCATGCTGTCCACCTCAGCCAGCGCAATCCCTGTCAAAAACAAGCCACAGCTCTCTCTCTTGCCCCCTCCCAAGCCTGAGGCTGCCGAGGCTGCCCTAGCTTCCCCACACCAGACGCTACATTTGTAGCCTTCTTTCCTAGGGACCAAACCCCTTGGGCAGTCGCAACCCAGGGCACACAGACACCCAGCCTCTCTCTAGCCCATGCCCCGGGAAAGAACCTCCGTGCAGCCGCCAGCCGCCGCAGCGGGGCTCGGCCCCTCACCTTTCAAGGTGGAGGGAAGCACGATGCTCTGCAGGTTCACGTCAGGTCTGATGGTGCACACCCTGCGCTCCTTCCCCGCGCTGGAGCTCCAGGAGGCTGCGGCAGGGGAAGCCTCCGTTACAGAAGCTGAGCGGAGCAAGAGAGCAGCGTAAAGCGATTTTCAAAGGGAGACGATTCAGGCCGTCACCTCCTGCTTGCCCTCCATCTTCCACCCTTTAGCATTCATCCCCCCCCGGGCAGGTCTTACAGCAGCTGGGCCCTGCGCTCCGTGGCAGCATAAATCCACCGCGCGGCTGCACCCAAGGAACACTGCAGCCACGCCACTCTCCGCCCTGCTCCACAATAACCGCCCCCGTTCATGCTGCCTCCAGACAATACCAGGGCTTAGCTCAGTGCCAGGGAGCGTCTCTTCCCCTCCTTTGCAATTTTCTGCCCCGTCCGCATTGCTTCGCCCCACAAAGCCACCCAAACTCCCCAGCCTGTGCTTAGGCTAGCCCAGCAGCAAGGCATGCAGGAGCCCACGCCTGAGCCAGGCCAAGGCCTCTACTGCTGCAACACCAGCCTGGGCCAACTTCACAGGGGAAGCCCAGGGCAACAACGCGCTCTGGAAGATGCGCCACAGCAACCAGGCCGTCAGCCACAACGGCGCTTACTGAAGAGGCTCTCCCACTTGTCCTCCATTTTCTCGCCCTTCCGCAGCAGGTGGAACAAGAGCATGTCGTGGCGCTTAAGGTCGCTCAGCAGTTCCTCGCAGTAATATGGGATCCCGTAGCTTCTCTGCATCAGGAACCTGGAAAGGAGCAGATCCAGCAGGGACTGACACAGGCAAAGCAAGGTGGGACACGTTTCAGACCAGCCTCTTTGCCACAGCTACACCTCCCTTTTGAACAGGCCAGCACTCCCACTGCCTTTGGCATCTGAGCTGCCCGGAAGATACAGCGGTTGCTGGAACGCGCAGGAAAAGAGTCGCGCGCAGTGCCCAAGGCACAGAGCTGCAAGCCTCGTCTCTCCTGGCCCCAACAGCCTAGATGCTCTCCGGCACCAGTGAGAGCCTCGGCCCCAGCAACAAATCGCCCCCCACTGCCCCACCACGTTCGTTCCCTCCTGCCCTCTGCAGCGGGTCAACCCCTCGCAAAGAGCTCCGAGGCCCCGCCTGGGACTTACGTCTCTAGGGCCCTGGGCACGCTGACAACTCCCAGCTCCCGGCAGGCTTTCTGCACAACAGCTGAAGCTTTCAGCTCTCCCAGATGAACGTGGGTCGTTTGCTGCAACTTCATGATGTCTGCTGCAGCTTCGCAGAGCCTCTGTCTTCCGTAGCGAGCAGGAGCAAAGCCCATGACCACAAAGAGCGGGACATCTCTGAGCACATGCGACATAACAGCCCAGGAGGCAGAGTCGATGTAGTGCGCGTTGTCGATGACAAACAGGACAAGCTCGTCTTCAACGATCTGAAACAAGCACGTTGGTCTGGGTGGATTCTGAGGGATTCTCAAGCATCTTCCACAGGACAGACTTTGGCCGGCCTCTCCCCACACAGAGGACGCGCAGAAGTCGCTCTCCTCTCCCCAGCTACCTCTTCGTTCGGAATCTCACCCGCTCTTCCGTGCTCCGAGACTCTTAAGCTCCCTCGGGCACGGTGGCACGGAAAGACACCGTTCCTCCTCCTCCGGAGCACATGCCCTCCAACTTCACAGGAGCAAAGTTATCAGGGGGCATGGCACGCGGAGTTTAGCCTCTGCAGGGCAATGACTCCGGTACACTGTCCTCCCACCAGCTCCCACCACTCTCCTGCAGAGCCCTCAGCCTGCAGCCTTGCTTTCCTTCTCTGACCCAGGATGGGGAGAACGGCTCACCTTCTGTAGCAGTTTCTTGAAAACCAACCCCAATTCCGTTGTCCTTTGAGCGCCGCTCATCTTGGACACCTTCTCCGACAGGGGAAACTGGCCAGAAAAGCAGAGTCACAGAGAAACAGCCTTTCAGGGCGGTTCAGCACACCTGCCCACCACGCAAGTCCAAGCGAGCAAAACGCCTCTGCTGCCCTCAGCATCTTACCTCTCCCCCCACACAGTGGAGAGGAGACGCAGTGCGCACGTCACCGGGAGCCTACAACGGAGGCCCTCTGCTGAGGGTCTCTGGCAGAGCTCTTGCAGGGAGGCATGAGGGGGGGAGAAGAGCTTCTTCCCTCGCCGTGGCAATCGCGCGAGGGAGCAGGCTGCTCACGCACCAGTGAACTCAGCACCAGCTCATCGGCCCCCTCTCAAAGCCTCTCTGCAATGCCCTTTCCAGGCTGCTGAGCAAGACACCAGGAACTGCCTGCAGCAGCCTGGCACCTGCACTCACCCCTAACAAGGAGCCCCCTCGCCCCCCTCTTTGGACCCACAAACAGAAGCCCAGCCTGTGCTACCCTCCTGCTACTCCCACCACGGAGCTAAGCCCACTCCCCAGCACGGTGTCCCAACCACAACAGCCACAGGACGGCTCACAAGCAGGCCTTCGCCACGGCCACAGAGGCCTCTCGCTCTCACCTTAACGACAAAAGGCACATTGAGGAGGCAGTAGCTGCTCTCTTCCACCAGCCCTTGGAGCTTTTCCTGCAGGGCGAGCTCTCTGGCACTGCACGATTTACAGGCCTGCAGGCCCATGGCCACAGCCAGCACCATGTGCATGGCAGAGTAGACCTGCTTCAGGTTGAGCTCCAGCGCTTCCACAGCCACTACCCTGCCATGCAGAAGCAAAAGGCACTGAGATTCAGAGAGGGACCCAAGCAGCCGCAGGCTTCTCACACTAAGCTCTAGGGGAGAGGCGGAATCCAGGGCCACTTGGGTTTCTTCTCTTGGCTCCGCAGCTACGGCCAAAAGCCCTGACTGAGCTCGGGCTCTACTTTGCTTGGGGCCTGGCCCAAAGAAGGAAGCTCAACAGCAGTGGCTCCAGCAGCCACCTCTAGCTCCCTCAAGAGGCAGCAGGAGGGCACGCAGCTGCTCCTCAGCAGCAGCTCCTGCAGGCCTTGCAGGGATGCTGCAGTCCAAGGGCCACGCACCCGGGCAGAGGGCAGAGGGGCTCCAGTAGCCCACGGACATCAGCGGCTGGGCAGCGAAAGCGTTCCACAGCTCCCGGTCAGCAACACTCACCTGAGCCCAGCAGCCTGGCCTAAAGAGGCAAGCTCCGTAAGTAAATGGCTCTTTCCAGAGCCCGTCACGCCCTCAAACGCCATGATGTGGCTTGCTTTCTTATCCACATAGGCTTTCAAGTAACTTTCAAAGAGGGCAATCTCCTCCTCCCGACCTGGGAAGGCAAACAAGAAAGCGACCCGTTGCAGCGAGCTGAAAAGCAAACAGCCGTCGGCACCCTTCTCTCTCGCCGCCGCAGCGGGTCAGTCGGACCCAAGGAAATCTCCTCCCCGATCCCAACTACGGCCATCCCTTTAGCCCTGAGGCTGTGAGCAACTGCACACTGGAAAGGTCCCGCCACGCTAGCTATGCAGCACGGCAGGGAGCATCCGGCGCACGCCTCACCCTGCTTCCCACCTCTAGCTGCGGCCCAACCCCAAAGACAGGAACCAGCTAGGAGCCAAGGTATGCACCAAACCCTTAGGGCCACGCCAGGCAACGCCATCCCTCGCAAAAGCTTCTCCGTTCCCAGAGCGGAACTAACAGGTACCGACGGCAACAAATTGGCCTTCAGCAGACCAAGGCGTTCTCCACCTACCGAGCAACGGGGAAGAGCTGGGCCTCTCCTTCGTAACATCCATGCCAAACATGCTAGCGGGAGGAAGAGAAAAACAAAAGCCAATGAAGTAGGCAGAAGCTGGAGGACGTAGAGCCACGCGTGGAGCTGAGGGTGCGCTCCCGGGGACCCGCTCTTCTTTCGAGCCGGAGCGAATCCTGCCCACGCTCCCACTGGCCCAGCAGAGAGCGCAAACACCAAACGAGCACTAGCAAAGCTGCAGCCAGGAAGAAGCCCAACGGCCACAGTGGGACACCACACAGCATCAAGACTCGAGCGCCACAGGCCAAAGCCCAAGGAAGCGGAGACACGAGCAAGAAGCCAGGCAGTGCCGCTGGCTAGCACACTGCTGCACCCCGCAGGACAAGCCAAACAAGTCTCTGGTCCTGCCTACTGCTTCCCTGGCCTTTGCTCACAGGCAGCGCTTTCGAGAAGCGGGGCCCTGCAACAGCTGCTGTCAAGGCAAAGACGGGCAAGAAAAAACACTTCAAGCCACGACGTGCAACAGGACGACAAGGGTCACTTCTTGGGCCAAGGCGCCAAGCACCAGGCACCTTGGGCTCGAGTTTTTCTGAAGTTGCAAGGGGACGGCAACGTCAACGTTCCAAACGGCCTCCAAAGAGGATGCCAAACCCTGGCCCAGGGGAACACCTGAACTTTCACCAGGAGGCACTCAGGAACTGAGTCCTGGCCTGACCAAAAGCTTTCCGGGAGCGTCATGCTCGGAAGCAGCTGGGAGAAAACCTCCCTGGGGCAGAATTGCCACTGCGTTAGTCTTGCGCGCAATGGAGCAAGCACAGGGCAGAAAGCACAGCTGGAAGCCGTTTGGACCGGGGCTGCAAGGCCCCTCTGTGCCTACGGACACCTAAAAGCCTTCTCCACCCCTCCGGCATCACTCCCCGTCTCCTTACAGCAGGAGGCACCAGCGTAGGCAGGCCAAAAGCGTACCCGTGCTCTGCCTTTCCATCTTCTCAGCCCCAGCGATGGGAGGGGTGGGCGGGGGCCAGCTCTGCACAACTCCTCTTTGCGGACCAAGACTGGACCCTGTGTGCCACCCTGCCCCCAACCAGCCCGCTCAAACAGGACACTCACCACTTCGCCGACACCCCCAGGTATTGATACACGGGGCCAGGATCGACAACCCCCTTCATCTTTGCCTCCGGCAGCTCCTCGAAGCACCATCGGGGCAGCCTAGAGGCTGCGTACGTCGCTGCGTCACAGGACACCAGCCCAGGGTAGTGCTCCATCAGCCGGGCTGCCAGATTCACCTTCTGGCCAATGACTGCCGCAGAGAGAGAGCACGCATTCACGTACCTATGAAACCAACCCGCTCCACCCTTCACCGCCAACGGCTGCATCACCTCCAGCACAGGCAAGCCCCAAACCGTTGGCAGCACAACCAGCAGGAACAACAAGGCTCTGAGCCTGGTCCCCCGCACCGCAGCGGCGCCCGCTCTGCCTCCCTCATTCCCCACAGGACACAGGCCAAGGCCTCGTCCCAGCCCAGCACATACGGGCAACAGGGTGTTCCCTGCCGCTCTGCCTCTTCCTTTGACACGCTGCTCCGGCTGAACAGACCCAGCCCAGCCACCCGCTCCTCAGCCAAACACCTCGTACCTGTGTATTCGTGCCTCACGCGATGGCCTACGACTCCGCAGAACACCGTCCCGCTGGTAACCCCGACAGACACGGCCCTGACACACACGGAGAGCGACAGGCGCTCAGCAGCGCCCGCGCACAGGCCTGCCTGCCCACCTACCTTCACCCCTTCACCCGGCTCCCCTCGCACCACCTCCCGCCCTGGCAGGGCAGACCTCGGGGACCTGCAGAGCTCCGCAGCGTAACGCCCCCAGGTGAAAGGGGCTCCCGAGAGCAGCCAGGCAGTTTTCAACCCTTCCCCTAAGGCCTCACAGCTGTGACGGGCGGAAAGTCCCTGACTCCAGCCAGCCTCAGCACGCCTCCTCGGCGCGGGCAAGAAGGGCACCTCTCAGGGCACTGTCTCCTTCCTCCCAGGGACAGAGGAGGCCAAGCTAGAGGGCACGTCTCGCTGAGAAACCATCCCTCCCTCCTTCCCCCGCGCAGTCCCAGGCAACGCGCCTCCCCACTCACTCGATTTTCCTAGGCCTCGAGGAGCACGCCTTGGAGATTTGAACAGCGCTTTCCAAGGCGTGAACGCTTTCGTCGGGCAGCTTCTCTCCAGGGAGTCCAAACACGCACAGGAACGTGCAGCCCTGCCAAGGACAGCGGCAGCACAGCTTGGGACAGCGCCTACGGCAAACGGCTCATGCCGTGCGAGTCGAGCCGCTGCCGAGAGCAGCAGAGCTTCAGGGCAACCCCCAGCCAGAGGGTGCTGATCCCAGCGCCGAGGCAGAGCTGCTTCTCCTTTCCCCGCTGCTCAGTAGACCGAGAGAGCCACTGCCCTCTCGTTTGCTGCCCACACTTTTGCGGGGTGGGCTCCTCCCCCACACTCACTTTATCAAACATGGAGATTTTGTTGATCTCGCCCTTGTGAGGACGGATGATCTCCAGCATCATCACGCTGCTGTCCTGGATAGCCTTGCAGATCTGCGTTAAGTTGACATCGGCAGCAAACTGCAGCTTGACAAAGAGGCAGGTGACCGGCCGTAGCTCGGACAAGTAGTCCAGGGGCTGTCTGTCATCAATCTGGAAGACGAGAGCAGGACACCTTCAGCAGCCAGCTCTCCCCGAGAGCGGACTGCCCCCAGCAAACACCAAGCAAGAGCCCCCACGTGGGCAGCAGCACGCGCTCTCAGCGGAAGGAATAACTCCTCCCCTCGGGGCAAAATAAACACAGCTCCCGGCAGCTGTGGCCATACCTTCCTCAGAACAGATGCGGGGACGTACTTCCGCAGCAACTTCCCCAGAGCATGCCGAGGGGCCAGGGAAACAGCAGGCCTCAGGATGCCTAGGGAAGGAAAATCCAGGCGGTCACTGGCAGGCTGGCACTACGAGCCTGCCTAGGGAAAAGCAGTTGGAAAGCAGGGGCTGGCACTGGAACTCAGGGAGAGAAAGTCTCCTCCAGTTGCACATTTCTTCCTCCTGCAGGTGCTCAGCCAGAGCAGGCCCCTGGAAGCAGGGGGAAGCAGCGAGTGCCTCCGCTGAAGCGCACCAGGGCCAAAGGCACAAATGCTGACTGCAAGGGGGAGAGGGCAGAGGGCGTTCCTCGCTGGCCCCTGAACAAGCCCGCCCCCACCTTTCTGGGCAGCCACAGAACGTCATGAACACGGGCCTCACCTGACGCCTCAGGAGAACTGTAGTTCAGCTGGGCTCGGGTAAACTTGGAGAAGATGTCTTCGCGTTCCGACAGAGACATCCGTTCCATGCCTGTAACCTAAAGGCACACAGTACAAAAACGCGTCGAGGACAGCTCCAGGACCCACAGAGGACAGTACCCGTTGAGGCAAACTCTTCCAGCGCCTCCTGACGCCCTCTTCAAAGCCACCCAGCAGAATCCAGAGACAACCCTGAGACAAAACTGCTCCCCAGCAGCTACTGCTCCCCACCTACGGGAGCACCTCTACACCTAGAACTCCCTCCACGCGCGTCTCCTCGCCCTTCTCACACCTTCCTCCCTCACAGCCACGTCCACGCCCAGGCCCTCAGAATTGCTCCAGAGGCCGTCCCACCCACCTTCACAGCGCTTTGGCCTTTAAGTCTCTTGGTCTTGATCTGGTTCCGGTTACAGAGCTCCCAGCAGCTGGCTGACAGGATCACGTCACTTGCATTGGCAAGGTTTTGGGCCTGCCACACTTCACCCACGGCCTGGCCAAGGATCAGGAAGTGCTGCTGCTTTTTGTCTCCAACAGTCAGGAGGGACATATGCCCTGCAGAGATCCCTGGTGAGAGACAAGCACAACTGATGCAGAGAGCATTTTTACCTCCACAGCCCGCCACAGCTCAGCTCCTCCCAGGCCAACTTTGAAGCTCAGCCCTGGAGCCAGGCTCTTCCGCTCAACTGCTTCGAGCGCAGGCGTCCCACTTGATGGATTCAGGATCGATCGTGGCCGGGGAGGGGGTCCTAATCAGGGGCCCCACACCGGCACGTTGGCCAGCCACCGGCTCACTTTGCATGCAGGCAGCTCGTGAACGCCTGCCTGAGAACGCGCAGCAGCCTAACGCAGCACTCCCCGTACCTATCTTCAGTCGGAGCTTCAGACCCACGTCCGTCTCACGGATCCTGTACTTCTCCTGGATTTGCTGGCTACACTGCAGCACCAGGCTGATGGTGTCTCTCAGCTGCGCGTGCTTTGCTCTCCACAGCACCAGCACAGCATCCCCTGGGGAAAGCGAGGGGACAGGGACGGCTCTCGTGACACCTGACGCTCCCTGACCTGCACCCACCGGCCAGGACAGCGGAAGCCAGCAGGCGTGCCAGGGAAAACGCGTTTGGGTGAAGGCATCCTCCTCAACTACAGCACCCTGGCCACAGGCACACCTCCCCCTCTGCCCCGCCAGCTACAACTGCAGCCACGCTGCCAGGGCCTGGGACGGCAGCTCCCCCTGGGCACCTGCGTGCCAGCAGAGCCACCCCTCGGGGCTCTGCCGGCTCGCGCCTCTGTCTCCCCTCTCCCCTCGCACTCGTCTGCAGCTGCAGCAGACAAGGCCACGTCTCTTTTACGCACACGTACCTGCAAACTTCAAGATGTCTCCACCAAAAGCCAGCAGCTCTGCAGACCAAAAAAAAAACACAAGAAGAGCTGCAGCTAGGCCTTCTTCAGGAAGGCCGCAGGACAAGCCGCTCTGCTCAGACAGCAGCACAAGAGCAGCGGTGCTTTGGGGGCACAACTTAGCAAACGGAGCAGCTACACTGCTCACAGGGACCACAGCCCTGGGACCTACGCTACTGTGCCCTGTGACAAGGCCCCAGGGAAGGCAACGCACACTTTGGTCAGCGCCCCCATCCCCAGCTCATTTGGGCACTAACACTGGCTAGATGCCCCCGCTCCCCCCTGCGCCCCAACACCAGCAAAATCTTCCTCCATCACTGAACAGCGGTCACTCCACAAGCCCAAGGGTGGGTGCTGAGAAAGCGGGCACCTCCTTAGTCTTTGTGGGGAGCAGAAAGCACCTGCCAGAAGAGCCCAGCTGCTCTCGGCGGCTCTCAGCCCCATAGGAACCCCCAGCCCGCGCAAGGAGGAGGCGGCGGCGGCAGCAGCAGCAGCAGCAGCAGCAGCAGCAGCAGCAGCAGCAGCAGCAGGCTGCCCAGCACCTCCCTCTCGTCGTGGCCCAATCCCACACAGTCCTGCAGAACGGCACTTACCCTCCAAAATGTCACCCATGTAGCGATTGAGGGTTTGCGTTACCTCATCCGCACCCCGCTCTATGCTGATGCTCTGGCTGAATTTCTCTGTCAGAGCAGTGAAACCTGCAACAGGGACACACAGGCACAAAGAAATCAGGACGCGTCTACAGGGCCAAAGGACCTGGCACTTTCCACGTCGCTTTCAGCCAGCCAAGAGAACCACGCTCCGGGAGAACCCAGGCGCGCCCCTGACAGCAGCCACAGCCCTCTAATTCCACCCGCGCTTCTGAGCGCTCGCTGACGGGCGCCTTCCCCATGCTCACACCCACCCGTTACGCCTAGCTCCTGCACTTGGCTGCCACCCTCCAGCGCGTCCCCCGGCTGCCTCCCCTCTTGCCTACAGCCAGGCAACACCCTGAGCTAGAAAGCCCACGAGGCCTTTGCCAACTAACGCAGCACCTGGCCAGCCAGCTCCTCTGCGCAGCAGCTGCTCCTCCAAGTTTGCCCTGACAAAGACTAACAAGGGGGAGGCAAGGCAGCCAGGCCTCCTCTCCCAGGCCTCCATGAGCCAGAGCCTGGCCCACCTCACACCTCCCCAAAGCTCCAGAGAGAGCACTGCAGGCAACAGCGCGGGCCCAAGCTGCTGCTCCGGCAGCCTCAGGGCTCCCTAACGCATGCTGCTCTGAGCAGACGGCTGACCACAAGCAGGCCGCAGGGCTGCTGCCAGCAAAGACCACCCCCGGGCTGTGACCTCAGCTACGTCCGAGCGCTACTTCCCCAAAGCGGAAGACCTCAGCGGCAAACGACATCTCCTTTGACCCCTTCTCTACCACAGGCGGGACGACCAGGGCTCCAAAAGGCCCGCTAAGTCCCAGCGGCTCGGGTCGGGGACTCCTCCTCAGTGCCCGCCCTTCATAACGCTTTGACCCACCTGACACATCAGCAAAGAGCAGCACTCCATGGAAGTTCTGAACGCAACGGTTCTCCTGCTTCAAGTCCTCAGACAAAAGCAGGTCGGGGACGTAAGCAGCTACTTCCCCCAGTTCTGAGCAGTGCTTTGACCTTCGCTCCCAGGCACAAGACATCGTCAGCGCCCTGGGGTACCTGCGGTACCTCAGTACAAGACGACCCACCGTGCCCACCAGGGAGGACGACCAGACACCACTGCACAGCGTTGCGCACTGGCCTTTGGGAGGCGCGGCTGGCCCTCTGTCACCAAGGGGCCGGGGGAGGTCACAGTCGGCTCACAGTGACATCGTCCGCGTGTCATCATTTACCTGTCCACTGTCGCCTACGCTGATCCGGCTAACAGTGACAGCCTCGGCAAGGCACCGCTTACCCAGCAACTGCCGGGAAGCTGCCCCCCGCTCCCTCCCTACGCCGAGCCGGTTGCTCAGAGGTGGCTAGCGCGACGCAGTTGTCTCCCGTACAGAGCTGAAGGAGGCTCGCACAGCGACTGACCTCCACCCGTGGCCGAAACAGCAGCTGCTTCCCACGTTCCCAAGCGCAAAGGGCCTAACAGACGTGCTGACAGCCAGCAGCCCAGGCTTCCCCAAAAGCACGGCCACTGCAGCACGCAGCTGGGCGTTTCCGGGGCTGCTCGGAGGACTTGTATTTCTTTGCAAAAAGAAGTGGGGCTTTCCCGGGGGGGCAGCGGGGGACACAGCCAACCTCCATCCACACGGCTCCTGGGGGAGGCCGGGAGGAGATGGACAGGGCTGGGCCAGGACCACGGCGCACCGACGTATCAGAGAGGGCAAGACAAAGTCCAAAGCCGCAGCAGGAGGCAGCTCCAGGTCCCTGCTCCGAGTGAGAACGCTGTTGTAAACCTTGCAGGCCCCAGGGAAACAGAGCCACGCTGGGCACCCTGGCTCACGCACGGCCCTCTGCCTCCAGGCAGGCAAAGGCAGCTCCCCGTCCACCTTAGCCGCTGCCCCGAGCCACACAACTGCTGCCACCAAAGCAGCAGCACTGAGGAGAGCCGGGCTCTACGGGGGACGAGGGCTAGCAGCCAAGGCCGCGCTCCGCGCGCGCCAAAGCTGCCCTTCTCCCCAGTCGCTCAGAGGAGCAGCTGCACGAGTTGGCGTGCCTGCCACACGGTGACACTCAGCGGCTGCTTGCCCAGGCAGCCTCCAGTGTCCCTCTCGGACTGTGCCTCTCCCTCAGGCAATGGCCAGGCGAGGGAGCACCAGCCCCTCCCAGGCCTGGGGGACCAGGTGCTTTAGACAAGCCTGTGCCCTTGCGCTGCTGACCTCAAACAGCAGAGCACTTGACAGCAGAAACCAGCCTGCCTTCTTTCCTGCTGCCTCAGCACTCAGAGAGAGGCTACCAAGATGGTCTCTCTTCTTGCCTCCAGAAGGCTCCCCCTGCTGCCTCGGGGCCCACCAAAGTCTCCCAAGCAAGCACAAGTCACTTGCACCCAACACACACAACTGCAACCTGCTGGCGACAGCCAGGCACACACACCGAGCCAGGCCCAGGTTCGGAACGCTGCTTGCCAGCCCAGCTCACACGCTTCCTCCTTCCTCCTTCCCACGAGGCAGGCAAAGCGGTCACCCGTACGGGAGACTGACGATGCAGGCCGACCGAGCAGGCTTGCTCTGCCTCCTCAGGAAGAGCGCGCAGCAGCGTGACGACGCCTAGGCCAACGCTCTCTCTTGCCAGTGAGCAGCAAGGGCTGGCTGCTCCCCAAGGCAAGCTCAGCTGGGAGCTGGGCCGACCCCAGCACAAGCAGCGCCCTCGCCCACAGGGGCATCCCTCTTGGCTACATCTATATGCACACACGTACATCCATTCTCCACTAAGGAGCTCTCATCCGCATCAACCAGAGAGGGCAACAGGATGAGGCCGCTAGTGCTGTTGACTTTTCTGACTAGGGAACACTTCAAACCAGTCCCGCTTCCAGAAAAACACCCTCCCACCCTCCCCACCTCAGCAACCACTTGGCCCTACACCAGGGCCAAGCTCCTCCTGCAGCCGGCTCAAGCGCTTACACAGCGCCACAGGGAACTGCACTAGGGCGAGGGGGAGAGAATTTCTTGCACTGCTTTACAGCCCTCGACTCTTGTGAGCACTAACAACGGGGGTGGTGGCTTCCCCGCCGCCTAGCTTTCCCAATAAACCACAGGCCAGAGACTCTCGTGGCACGCCTTCAGCGTCCTCTTGCTGTGGTCTGTGACTCCATACAGAACGCTGAGATGATGGCAGTGTTTCTTTATTTAACCCCTGGAAGAGCATCCTCGCTCGGCCGTGCTGGCAGCTTCAGCAGGTACCTGCAGCTACAGACTTCAGGCTTTGCTTGCTTCAGCTGGGGAAAACGTGGCGCTGTCTCCAGCCACAAGTCTCCCACGGGGCCCTTGCCAGTGAACCACCGCTCCTGAGGAAAACAAAAGCCCAAGTGAGAGCCGCGAAGAACAGGAGGTCCCCAGAGCCACAGGCGCGGTCCGGGAAGGCAAGCGAGGCCTCTCGCAGTAGCTTCTTCCACCCATCACCCAATTTGCCGTGCTGCAAAAGCCTATCAGGGAGGGCAAGGAGAGGGAACGCAAAGGAAACCTCCTCCAGCCAGGTTCAGGCTGGCTCCCAGAGCTGGCTCAAGGGAGAGGCAGAGATTCCACTCCACCGCTCCTCAGCCCAGCAGAGATGCTGGGAAGGAGCGGCATGCTGCAGCGCCTGCTGCTCCCTCGCGTGTCCTTCCAGCCCCTCCTGAGGGAAGGGCATCGCAGCTGCCACTGCCCTCCTGCTGAGGAGGGCTAGCAGCCCCTACCAGCTCGCCAAGGACTTTCGGCACACGCTCCTGAAGCTCGCTGGGGGCTTTCCCTACGTGGACCTGCCGGAGTACAGTCCGCGCCACCTTCTCCTAGGGCATGCCAAACCTCTGCCCAGGGAGCAACTCAGAGGCAAAGAGGATCCACTTACAGCGCTCATCTCCAGCCAAGTCTTCTCCAGGAGGTTGCCATTCGCCTCACAGGCTTGGAGGCCCTGCCTGAGGCACAACAGGCTCTGGTCTTTGTTACCCAGCATGCAGAAAACGTACGCTTTCAGATGGTAGGCTCTGGGGTAGAAGACGGGGCTTGTAGAGCACCGAGCAAAAACCTCTTCCACAAGCTACCGAGAGAACAACGGAGAGGCACGTCAGCAGAAGTCATCGAGCTGGGCGATGGCTCGGCACTGAGGACCGCACCTATTCCCCAAAGGGGAAAGCAGCCGCAAAGGCACAAGGAGCACGCAGCTAGCAAGGCTGAGATACCACACAAGTCTCTCCCGAGCCATAAGCCCTCACATGCAGCAGGCATTTCAGCAGGGCTCACTAGCTAGCTCATGGCTGTGCAAGTCTCTTCTCCTGTCTTGCAGACCATTCCCATCCCCACAAGGGAATCCTCACGTGCCCAGGAAGACCCCCGTCACCTCACTGCCTTCTCTACCACCTCTTGCTGCCGCCCCAGGGGGGAGCAGCCTCTTGCCATGTTCCTCTCTAACCCACTACCACACTCTGCCTCTAGCCTGGCTCCATCCCAGCGCGGCTGCTTCGCCCTGGCCTTGCCAATCCACTGCTGCTCGCAACACAGCTTTCCCTAGAGGCCCCTCACAGCGTGCACACCCCCCTCCTCCTCTTCCCTCACCCTTAGAGCCCTGCTGCGGCTCTCCCGGGCCCTCGCCGAGCTGCGCTCAATGTCGTTCCGCAGCACCAGCGTGTAGCACTCCAGGAGCCGGCTGCATGCTTGGGTGGCCAAAACGGAGGCGTCAGCTCTCTTCAGCAGCCTCTTGGCCTTTTCAAAGGGCTTCTGGAACTCGGCCCACTGCCCAAGCCTTCCAAACCTACACCGTCCAGAGAGAAACACACACACACACACACACACACGTTTTGTAGAGTACTTGATCAAGTACTCTACACCCCAGCGACGGCCGCCTTGTTGGACAGGGCACGGGGGACACGACAGGCCCAGAGCTCCCACCTCCCCTGCCAGAACCACTGCCTGGGCCTCTCGCCAGTCTAAGCACCTCTGTAACTTACCAAAGAGCCAGGGACGAATACAGTCCAAGCAGGATGCTGTTGTGCGAGCTGAGGATGTGGTTTGCTTCGTTCTGCTCAACGAAGCTCCTGCACTCTTCAAATGACTTGTACTCCCAGCCTGTAATACAAATGCATCGCAGAGAAGCAGTGCCGCCCTCCGCTGCCTTGTTTTCCCTCGGGCATTCGTAGCAGGACAAAGCTCAAGCACAGCTGGAGAATTTCTGGGCAGGTAAACCACTCAGAGAGCAAGCAAAACCAAACAGGAACAAGGCAAGGGCTGGAGTTCTAGCCTAGCTCCTCAGGGCTAGTCAAGCGCCACACAAATATCTATTCCCTTTTCTTCAGCAGCTTTCGAGCGCTGACAGACACACGCTGCCATTGACCAGCAAGCGACAGCCACTCCATAGCGTAGGCTGTTAGATGCCTCCTGGTCAGGCACATCCCCCAGCACTGCTATGCCCGCCTCCCCAGGAGCCAGAGCAGAGCGAGCCTGGGAAGAGGTTTCAGAAAGGGGAATCTCAAAACACGGGAAGCAAAGAGGGAAATTGCCAGCATTTTGAAATCACTCTGGGATCACCTGTAGAACATGCAAACAAAGACAGGGGAGGCAGGAAAGACAGACAAAGACACACCCAGAGCCAAAGAGCCCGGGACTCGGCCCAGGAAGCGAAAGCGTGGCTGGAGGCTCTGGCGTCCGTGTTGTAGCAGGAGAAAAAGCATCTTTGCAAGCCTCCTGGCTCTCTGGGGCCCTCCTCACTGAGCACTTACCAGCGTAAAGCAACAGGTCTAAGCAGCAGGAGAAGAAGTATGCCTGCCCAATGATGCTGTGCTCTGCAGCCACCTGCTTCTCGAGCCTGCGCAGCACTTCCTCACATTCTGGGTACCTGCGGAGGAACACAGCGAGCCTCCATGGAGCCTCTCCGCGGGGTGGGATCCCAGTCACCACCTCCGGACGCTCCCCGCTCCCCTTCCCATCATCCCGCTCTCCCTGCGCTGCTCTTTCTGGCATCGCCATCAGAGGTTCTCCATCAGACAGTTGTTCATCTTTTGGCAACAAGTCTCCGGAGAAAGGCCTCAGGGACCCCGGCCCAAACGGCAAGCCCCGGAGCAAAACTCAGGCATCCTTCCCATGCAAGCCAGTGCTTTCCCATTGGCCCAGCAGCAGAGCTACTCACCTTTCCATCAAAGTCTTTGTCAGGAAAAGCAGGCCAAAGAGCACGCACAGCTCCCCACTGCCCTCCGCACTCGCCCACATGACGCGTTTGCTTCGGAAACTGCTCCTCTCGAGACCTCCCCCTGGACGACTGCCGTCTCGGGCACCGGTGCCGCGTGGCATGGAAAGGCCCGCGTCCACCCAACCAAACATGGCTAGCGCCCCCAACACAACGAGCGCCTCCCTGCGCTAGGCTCGCTCCTAAACCAGGCCTGGGAATTGCCTGCGGCAAGCGCTACCTGGCAAGGGCCAGAACCGAGCCAGCAACTGTTCCAGCAGTTTCACAGCACACACTCACGCTCCCCAACAGCCAGCCACGGTCCTTGGCATTGTTTAATTTACCAGCGTCCATACAGCCAGCGAGTATCCAATAAGAAACCAAGCAGCCCTCTTTGCTGCGCGCAGAGAATGACACAAGAAGGATCTCAGGTGGCCCCCCGACCCTGCGCAACCAGCAGTCTGTCCCGCAGCAGCATTACCTCATCTGCAGAAAGAGCGCCGCAAAGAGCGTGGCGAGAACCTCGCAGTCCAGGTCGGGCTTCTCCAGCTCCATCCACAGGCTCTTGGCGCGATAGCCTGCCAAGAAAACAAGCAGGCTCGCACAGGCTCCCTCTGCGGAGATGCCTTCTCGCAGGCAGCGGGGGCAGTACGTACCTACGTCGACAGAGAGGGGCAGATTCCCCAGGCTGAGGTTCAGATGGCTCAGGGCCTGGGCAAATTTGGCGGCCTTTAATACCCCTCCTCCAAAGAGCTCGACGTCAGAGCTAAGCTGGATGGCCGCCCGCCCGTACTGCAGCCACTCTTCCTGGCAGCCCAGGTCCTGGCAGCACCGCGCATATTCCATGTAGGACAACAGGATCTAAAACGGTCCAGACAGGAGACTGTACAAGACTGAATGTCGCCAGGGTGATTCTCTGGCCTAGACGGCTCAGGGCAGAAACCCAACGGCCAGCTTCTCTCTTCTCTTCTGCTCTCAGGGCTCTCACCCCTACGACAAACGGTTCTTAGGACTGCCGCTGCTAACTGCGGCCGTGGCGAGACGAGGGCCCCAGCGGGGTGCTGCCTTAAAGCCACAACCAGCCCAACGCTTACAACGGTGAAACAAACGCCATGAGAGCGACTACCAGGAAGAAGAGCAACGCACGTCTGCTGGAAGTTTGTAAAGCAAAGTTCAGGGACGGGTACCACTCCGTCGCGTTTGGCCTCTTCTTGCCGCCCCGGGCAGACCCTGCTGGTACTCTAGGCGGGCCAGGGGAAAGGAGCTATGTCAGAAACGCGTCTGCTGCCGCAGAGAGGAGGCACTCACGTGACTCGCATCCTCAGACTCCTCGGCCGTGTTGACCTTCATGAGCGCTGCCAGGCGCGACAGCCTCCGGCCGCTGGAAGTGCCCTCCAGGCTGAAGAGCTGCCGCAGCAAGGAAAGGCAGTGGCTCTGCCGGAACAGCCAGGGCAGCCTCTCCCTCCTGCCACACAAGAGAAACCGCTGGGCCACAGCCACTAGCTACACAGTGCCAGGTCAGGCAGGGCCAGGGGAAGCAGGGCGACAGAGGAGGCAGCTGCACCTGCTCCCAGCAGGGCGGCAGCTGATGCAGGCCGGGCTGCAGGCATGGAAGCGGCAGAGCCAAGAAGCACCACCGGGGAAAGATCGCTGCTAGCGAGAACGGGTTGGCACTACAGCCCAGGGAGGGCGAAGCAAAGCCGGGCACCGCGAGGGAAAGGCTTGTTCTACGGCAGCCTTGCACCTGGCTGCAACCCCCGAGCTTCCTCATTCTCACACCTCCCCTCCACTTACCCCTCCATGCCCACGTCCTGCTCCTCCCTGCCGGCTCCCTTTCCTCTGCAGCCTGTGCTCCCTGGGAACATCTCTCTGCTCTCACCCCCACCATCCCCCACAAGGCAACACGTGCCCGCTCCCCCCACCCAGGAGCCTCCAGGTCCCTCAGCAGCTTTCCCCATGCTAACACCTATGCTCAGGGAAAGTCTGGGCTTAAGCCGAGGCAGGTGTGGGCCTAGGTGCCCGGCACCACGCAGGAAACGCCTCTTCCTTCCCTTCTCTTTCCCTTCGGCTTCTTACCCTGCCTCTTGATGAAGGGAGGACTCTTTGTTCTTCCTGTGGGAGGCACGCTCTGACTTCTCCAGCAGAAACTGGAAGATGACGCCAGCTGAGGTGAGGGGCAATTTTCTCTTCAGCAGGCTCAATGCCTTCCTGAGCGTCTTCTTTGCCAGCTCCACGCAGCCCATGTTGTAGCAGACCTGCACAGGAGAAGGCTTCTTCAGACAGTCCCAAAGGGCTCCGACTGAGCACGCACCACATTTCAAGTCTCTGCCTGAACCGAGGCCGAGGCCGAGGGCCTCGACCGCTTTTGGCCGGAGGCTGAAGCGCTCACAGGAAAGGCTGCTGGTAGCGGCCGTGCCTCCAAATGCCAGGCCTATCGCCGCTGCCGCCACCCCCCAACAAAGGCGTCCAACTCCACCCACCAGCAGAGCCCTCAGAACCTCCCTGGCACTTTACCTCCCCTTTCAGGCTCAGGAAGGTGGCTTCTTCAAAGCAGGCAAGCACATCGGCTTTCTCAGCCGCTGAGCTCCTCACGACCTCTGCTTTCTTCAGGTTCATAAAGGCCTTGGAACAAGCACACGGAGAGCAGGTGAGCGTCGGTGCAGAGCCTGCATCCAGCCCCATCGTTCCCAGTTGCCTCCAGCAGCTCTCTGAGGAGGGCACGCATCTGCCCCTGGCGATGCCCACCCTAACACAGCCCACGGGCACGAGTGCTCCTTCGCACCACCTCCTGGCGCGTGCGCCTTGTGCAAAGGTCCTGCTTCTCTGCCCCGCCTCCCTTGCCCCAGGAGAGGCAAACGGGGGGGAGAAGCCTGGCTCTGACGCCAGCGGTTCAGCCCCAAGTCCCCACAGAGGCACGTCCTAGTGCAATGGCAAAATCGGCTTGCCCAGGACAAGGCAACTGAGAGGCCTCCTTGTGCAGTGGGCTCCGGCAAGCAGGGCGACTCACCAGGTAGTTGTCGGAGACGTGCAAGTAGGCAGCCGCGCACTCCAGCAGGTAATAAAGGGCTCTGCCATCGTTGCCCATTGCCATGTGGTGGTGAGCCAGTGGCACAAGCACCAAATCCACAATGGCCCTGCATTCACAGGCACACGCGGCACCGGGCGTCCCTTTGGCCTTGCTGGGCACCGTAGCTACGCGTTCCGTCCTGGCCAGAAACTGCTCTGCCGCTCTACTCAGAGACAAAGATCACGCAGAAAGACGACGCACGCTAGCATCACCTATACCGCTCCGTCTGCCTAGACTAACAGCATATTCTAGCGCAGCACAAGCAAGGCCCTGTGCACACGCGCGTCATACGGGAGCGCTGGGTTTCACAGCCTTCCCAGGCGTGCAGAGGGCTGGCCGCTTATTCTTTCAGCCCCCCGCATTCACAACCACAGTTTCCCAGCAGCGTTCCACATTACAGTTGACACGGGCGACCCCCGAGTGGCCTGGCTCCCCCCATCCTTGCTCCGTCTTCCCCCTGTGCTCCTCCCTCCCTTCCGCTCTTGCCTTCCCTCCTCGCTCGAGAGCTGTGGCTCTGCCCTGACTGCAAGCCAGTACCACTCACTAACACAGCGCTTGGGCGCAGGATTCGTTTTCTTCCACTGCAGCAACGTCAACCCGCGCGCGCTGAGCAGTCTTCTCGCGCGCCGTAGCCCCAGAGCCCAAGGCGAGCGGGGCCAGGCAGGGCAAAACGGGGGCGAGGAGCAACATCGCCCCTTTCAAGCCCTAGCAAACTATTCCTTTGGCTTTAGCGGTAACAAGATCCACGAGGACGCGATGCTGTTGGTGCCTTTGCTGACCCTGCTCTGGAGCAACGCTGCTCTTGGCCACAGGGAGGAAGTCAAGCAGGCCTTTCTGCCACCTTCCAGCAGCCCCCCTGCTCCCGCTGGCTGCTTTGCCCCTGCACACCTCGCAACATTGCTCTCCTACAGCTAGGAAGGCAGGGCTGGCTCCGCCCTAACGTGACCATCGTCACCCTGATCCCACTGGCTTCCTCCAAGAGGCTCATCTCCAGGGCCACCCCATCCCAGCTCCCACCCAACAGGCCAGCTCTTTCCTGAGCTAGAGTCACAGCCAGCAGGCACAACTGCAAACTCCACTTGCCCCCTCTGCAGACCCTGAGCCCGCTGACTTCCCAACGTAACCAAAACCTACTCTCCTCACCGAAAAGTCTCCTCCAAGAAGCTCTTCTCTTTCTGCAGGGCTTTTGCAGTACCTGGAAACAAAGCACGAGTTAAACGCTTCCTCACCTCACACGCGGGAAGAGCTGCATCTTGCCATGCTCCATCCGAAAGGGGAGGAGAGCAGAGTCAAAGGGACCGACGGCAGCTCTCTTCCTGGCCTCTTCCCCCGAGAGCTGCCTTCCCGGCAGGGCTGTTACGTTTTGGGCAAGCGTAGCACACCCACCAGGAAAGGCGCCTCAGCCTGCGGGGCCGGGGGGTGCACCGCAAGGCTCTTGTCACTGCAAGGACATGGGCTGCTCTCCGGTCATTCCAGGGAAACGCAGGAGGGCGTTCCGGGGCACAGAGGCTCTACGCTGTGCCCACAGCATGGCTCTGCTGGTGCAGCTGGCCTCAGTGGAGGACTAAGCTAGTCTCAGGGAAGCCTCTCCCCTCTGCTGACAGCATCCCTAGGCTTCAGCAAAACGCTTCTGCGGACGGCGCTTGAGACAGAGCAGCGCTTCCATTAATTGCGCAAGCACAGTGCGGAGGGCCCAGGCTCCAAAGCACGGCAGCTAGCATACCCGGAGTGGCACGGAGCTCATCCCTCTTCAACTCCTCCTTTCTGAGCAGGGAGGCCTCCCAGCTGGACGAGCAGCGTTCGCTGGCACGGTCGTCGCAGCTCTCTGCCTCCCGGGCGCTGCCGAGGGCCAAGCGGTGGAAGGCCACAAAGTCCCCTCCGCCGCAGCACTGGCACTTGTGCGCTTGCCTCTCCAGGAAGGCCGCGCACTTGCGGTGCATGGCCACCCTCTGTCCCTTGGGCCACAGCTCGTAGGCAGCCTCCCGCAGCAGTGGGGCGCAGAAGGTCAGGACGCCAGACTGCAGCCTCGCGGTCTTCTCGGTCTCGCCCAAGCACCGCTTCTGGGCACCTGAAAGGCAACGGGGCTTCACATCAGCCACAGCTGGGGCCACAGCCGGGGGACGAAAGACAGGCCTTGGCGTGGATCCTTGGCAGGAAACCAGCGCTCCTGCACTCGGAGCCTCGCAGCGCTAGGGTGAAAGGGACCCGTTTGCCTTGCCGACACCAGCACAGCCTGCGCAACAGGCTACTGCCCTGCGCTCTCCCTCCCAACGCACAGCCTTCAGCTGCACTCCCGCAAGCAGCTGCCGAGGCTGCTGGCAGCAGAAGCAAGGCCGGCCATTTGGCCCATTACACACCACCGGAGGGGGCAGTGCAGCGTGCCCTGGCGAGCCCCGCCAGGCACACAGCCGGGAGCAGCAGGAGCCTACCACGCTCCCGGGGGCGCATTATCACCACTTACCGCTCTCTTCCTCCAGAGAGGTGGCGGGCCCCTTGGTGGGAACACTGCTGCCTTCTGGCACCTTCCCAGCATTCAGCCACTTCAAGATGTTGCCTCTCACCAGGACATTCAACGCCTTGTTCATCTTGGTCCTGGTCCACCTGGGAAGGAGGCGTAACAGCAGCTCGGTGGTAAACGTCGGCCCGATGACGGCTGCGCACTTCAAGACCATCCGCTCCGAGGGCTTCATGCTGTCCACCTCAGCCAGCGCAATCCCTGTCAAAAACAAGCCACAGCTCTCTCTCTTGCCCCCTCCCAAGCCTGAGGCTGCCGAGGCTGCCTTAGCTTCCCCACACCAGACGCTACATTTGTAGCCTTCTTTCCTAGGGACCAAACCCCTTGGGCAGTCGCAACCCAGGGCACACAGACACCCAGCCTCTCTCTAGCCCATGCCCCGGGAAAGAACCTCCGTGCAGCCGCCAGCCGCCGCAGCGGGGCTCGGCCCCTCACCTTTCAAGGTGGAGGGAAGCACGATGCTCTGCAGGTTCACGTCAGGTCTGATGGTGCACACCCTGCGCTCCTTCCCCGCGCTGGAGCTCCAGGAGGCTGCGGCAGGGGAAGCCTCCGTTACAGAAGCTGAGCGGAGCAAGAGAGCAGCGTAAAGCGATTTTCAAAGGGAGACGATTCAGGCCGTCACCTCCTGCTTGCCCTCCATCTTCCACCCTTTAGCATTCATCCCCCCCCGGGCAGGTCTTACAGCAGCTGGGCCCTGCGCTCCGTGGCAGCATAAATCCACCGCGCGGCTGCACCCAAGGAACACTGCAGCCACGCCACTCTCCGCCCTGCTCCACAATAACCGCCCCCGTTCATGCTGCCTCCAGACAATACCAGGGCTTAGCTCAGTGCCAGGGAGCGTCTCTTCCCCTCCTTTGCAATTTTCTGCCCCGTCCGCATTGCTTCGCCCCACAAAGCCACCCAAACTCCCCAGCCTGTGCTTAGGCTAGCCCAGCAGCAAGGCATGCAGGAGCCCACGCCTGAGCCAGGCCAAGGCCTCTACTGCTGCAACACCAGCCTGGGCCAACTTCACAGGGGAAGCCCAGGGCAACAACGCGCTCTGGAAGATGCGCCACAGCAACCAGGCCGTCAGCCACAACGGCGCTTACTGAAGAGGCTCTCCCACTTGTCCTCCATTTTCTCGCCCTTCCGCAGCAGGTGGAACAAGAGCATGTCGTGGCGCTTAAGGTCGCTCAGCAGTTCCTCGCAGTAATATGGGATCCCGTAGCTTCTCTGCATCAGGAACCTGGAAAGGAGCAGATCCAGCAGGGACTGACACAGGCAAAGCAAGGTGGGACACGTTTCAGACCAGCCTCTTTGCCACAGCTACACCTCCCTTTTGAACAGGCCAGCACTCCCACTGCCTTTGGCATCTGAGCTGCCCGGAAGATACAGCGGTTGCTGGAACGCGCAGGAAAAGAGTCGCGCGCAGTGCCCAAGGCACAGAGCTGCAAGCCTCGTCTCTCCTGGCCCCAACAGCCTAGATGCTCTCCGGCACCAGTGAGAGCCTCGGCCCCAGCAACAAATCGCCCCCCACTGCCCCACCACGTTCGTTCCCTCCTGCCCTCTGCAGCGGGTCAACCCCTCGCGAAGAGCTCCGAGGCCCCGCCTGGGACTTACGTCTCTAGGGCCCTGGGCACGCTGACAACTCCCAGCTCCCGGCAGGCTTTCTGCACAACAGCTGAAGCTTTCAGCTCTCCCAGATGAACGTGGGTCGTTTGCTGCAACTTCATGATGTCTGCTGCAGCTTCGCAGAGCCTCTGTCTTCCGTAGCGAGCAGGAGCAAAGCCCATGACCACAAAGAGCGGGACATCTCTGAGCACATGCGACATAACAGCCCAGGAGGCAGAGTCGATGTAGTGCGCGTTGTCGATGACAAACAGGACAAGCTCGTCTTCAACGATCTGAAACAAGCACGTTGGTCTGGGTGGATTCTGAGGGATTCTCAAGCATCTTCCACAGGACAGACTTTGGCCGGCCTCTCCCCACACAGAGGACGCGCAGAAGTCGCTCTCCTCTCCCCAGCTACCTCTTCGTTCGGAATCTCACCCGCTCTTCCGTGCTCCGAGACTCTTAAGCTCCCTCGGGCACGGTGGCACGGAAAGACACCGTTCCTCCTCCTCCGGAGCACATGCCCTCCAACTTCACAGGAGCAAAGTTATCAGGGGGCATGGCACGCGGAGTTTAGCCTCTGCAGGGCAATGACTCCGGTACACTGTCCTCCCACCAGCTCCCACCACTCTCCTGCAGAGCCCTCAGCCTGCAGCCTTGCTTTCCTTCTCTGACCCAGGATGGGGAGAACGGCTCACCTTCTGTAGCAGTTTCTTGAAAACCAACCCCAATTCCGTTGTCCTTTGAGCGCCGCTCATCTTGGACACCTTCTCCGACAGGGGAAACTGGCCAGAAAAGCAGAGTCACAGAGAAACAGCCTTTCAGGGCGGTTCAGCACACCTGCCCACCACGCAAGTCCAAGCGAGCAAAACGCCTCTGCTGCCCTCAGCATCTTACCTCTCCCCCCACACAGGGGAGAGGAGACGCAGCGCGCACGTCACCGGGAGCCTACAACGGAGGCCCTCTGCTGAGGGTCTCTGGCAGAGCTCTTGCAGGGAGGCATGAGGGGGGAGAAGAGCTTCTTCCCTCGCCGTGGCAATCGCGCGAGGGAGCAGGCTGCTCACGCACCAGTGAACTCAGCACCAGCTCATCGGCCCCCTCTCAAAGCCTCTCTGCAATGCCCTTTCCAGGCTGCTGAGCAAGACACCAGGAACTGCCTGCAGCAGCCTGGCACCTGCACTCACCCCTAACAAGGAGCCCCCTCGCCCCCCTCTTTGGACCCACAAACAGAAGCCCAGCCTGTGCTACCCTCCTGCTACTCCCACCACGGAGCTAAGCCCACTCCCCAGCACGGTGTCCCAACCACAACAGCCACAGGACGGCTCACAAGCAGGCCTTCGCCACGGCCACAGAGGCCTCTCGCTCTCACCTTAACGACAAAAGGCACATTGAGGAGGCAGTAGCTGCTCTCTTCCACCAGCCCTTGGAGCTTTTCCTGCAGGGCGAGCTCTCTGGCACTGCACGATTTACAGGCCTGCAGGCCCATGGCCACAGCCAGCACCATGTGCATGGCAGAGTAGACCTGCTTCAGGTTGAGCTCCAGCGCTTCCACAGCCACTACCCTGCCATGCAGAAGCAAAAGGCACTGAGATTCAGAGAGGGACCCAAGCAGCCGCAGGCTTCTCACACTAAGCTCTAGGGGAGAGGCGGAATCCAGGGCCACTTGGGTTTCTTCTCTTGGCTCCGCAGCTACGGCCAAAAGCCCTGACTGAGCTCGGGCTCTACTTTGCTTGGGGCCTGGCCCAAAGAAGGAAGCTCAACAGCAGTGGCTCCAGCAGCCACCTCTAGCTCCCTCAAGAGGCAGCAGGAGGGCACGCAGCTGCTCCTCAGCAGCAGCTCCTGCAGGCCTTGCAGGGATGCTGCAGTCCAAGGGCCACGCACCCGGGCAGAGGGCAGAGGGGCTCCAGTAGCCCACGGACATCAGCGGCTGGGCAGCGAAAGCGTTCCACAGCTCCCGGTCAGCAACACTCACCTGAGCCCAGCAGCCTGGCCTAAAGAGGCAAGCTCCGTAAGTAAATGGCTCTTTCCAGAGCCCGTCACGCCCTCAAACGCCATGATGTGGCTTGCTTTCTTATCCACATAGGCTTTCAAGTAACTTTCAAAGAGGGCAATCTCCTCCTCCCGACCTGGGAAGGCAAACAAGAAAGCGACCCGTTGCAGCGAGCTGAAAAGCAAACAGCCGTCGGCACCCTTCTCTCTCGCCGCCGCAGCGGGTCAGTCGGACCCAAGGAAATCTCCTCCCCGATCCCAACTACGGCCATCCCTTTAGCCCTGAGGCTGTGAGCAACTGCACACTGGAAAGGTCCCGCCACGCTAGCTATGCAGCACGGCAGGGAGCATCCGGCGCACGCCTCACCCTGCTTCCCACCTCTAGCTGCGGCCCAACCCCAAAGACAGGAACCAGCTAGGAGCCAAGGTATGCACCAAACCCTTAGGGCCACGCCAGGCAACGCCATCCCTCGCAAAAGCTTCTCCGTTCCCAGAGCGGAACTAACAGGTACCGACGGCAACAAATTGGCCTTCAGCAGACCAAGGCGTTCTCCACCTACCGAGCAACGGGGAAGAGCTGGGCCTCTCCTTCGTAACATCCATGCCAAACATGCTAGCGGGAGGAAGAGAAAAACAAAAGCCAATGAAGTAGGCAGAAGCTGGAGGACGTAGAGCCACGCGTGGAGCTGAGGGTGCGCTCCCGGGGACCCGCTCTTCTTTCGAGCCGGAGCGAATCCTGCCCACGCTCCCACTGGCCCAGCAGAGAGCGCAAACACCAAACGAGCACTAGCAAAGCTGCAGCCAGGAAGAAGCCCAACGGCCACAGTGGGACACCACACAGCATCAAGACTCGAGCGCCACAGGCCAAAGCCCAAGGAAGCGGAGACACGAGCAAGAAGCCAGGCAGTGCCACTGGCTAGCACACTGCTGCACCCCGCAGGACAAGCCAAACAAGTCTCTGGTCCTGCCTACTGCTTCCCTGGCCTTTGCTCACAGGCAGCGCTTTCGAGAAGCGGGGCCCTGCAACAGCTGCTGTCAAGGCAAAGACGGGCAAGAAAAAACACTTCAAGCCACGACGTGCAACAGGACGACAAGGGTCACTTCTTGGGCCAAGGCGCCAAGCACCAGGCACCTTGGGCTCGAGTTTTTCTGAAGTTGCAAGGGGACGGCAACGTCAGCGTTCCAAACGGCCTCCAAAGAGGATGCCAAACCCTGGCCCAGGGGAACACCTGAACTTTCACCAGGAGGCACTCAGGAACTGAGTCCTGGCCTGACCAAAAGCTTTCCGGGAGCGTCATGCTCGGAAGCAGCTGGGAGAAAACCTCCCTGGGGCAGAATTGCCACTGCGTTAGTCTTGCGCGCAATGGAGCAAGCACAGGGCAGAAAGCACAGCTGGAAGCCGTTTGGACCGGGGCTGCAAGGCCCCTCTGTGCCTACGGACACCTAAAAGCCTTCTCCACCCCTCCGGCATCACTCCCCGTCTCCTTACAGCAGGAGGCACCAGCGTAGGCAGGCCAAAAGCGTACCCGTGCTCTGCCTTTCCATCTTCTCAGCCCCAGCGATGGGAGGGGTGGGCGGGGGCCAGCTCTGCACAACTCCTCTTTGCGGACCAAGACTGGACCCTGTGTGCCACCCTGCCCCCAACCAGCCCGCTCAAACAGGACACTCACCACTTCGCCGACACCCCCAGGTATTGATACACGGGGCCAGGATCGACAACCCCCTTCATCTTTGCCTCCGGCAGCTCCTCGAAGCACCATCGGGGCAGCCTAGAGGCTGCGTACGTCGCTGCGTCACAGGACACCAGCCCAGGGTAGTGCTCCATCAGCCGGGCTGCCAGATTCACCTTCTGGCCAATGACTGCCGCAGAGAGAGAGCACGCATTCACGTACCTATGAAACCAACCCGCTCCACCCTTCACCGCCAACGGCTGCATCACCTCCAGCACAGGCAAGCCCCAAACCGTTGGCAGCACAACCAGCAGGAACAACAAGGCTCTGAGCCTGGTCCCCCGCACCGCAGCGGCGCCCGCTCTGCCTCCCTCATTCCCCACAGGACACAGGCCAAGGCCTCGTCCCAGCCCAGCACATACGGGCAACAGGGTGTTCCCTGCCGCTCTGCCTCTTCCTTTGACACGCTGCTCCGGCTGAACAGACCCAGCCCAGCCACCCGCTCCTCAGCCAAACACCTCGTACCTGTGTATTCGTGCCTCACGCGATGGCCTACGACTCCGCAGAACACCGTCCCGCTGGTAACCCCGACAGACACGGCCCTGACACACACGGAGAGCGACAGGCGTTCAGCAGCGCCCGCGCACAGGCCTGCCTGCCCACCTACCTTCACCCCTTCACCCGGCTCCCCTCGCACCACCTCCCGCCCTGGCAGGGCAGACCTCGGGGACCTGCAGAGCTCCGCAGCGTAACGCCCCCAGGTGAAAGGGGCTCCCGAGAGCAGCCAGGCAGTTTTCAACCCTTCCCCTAAGGCCTCACAGCTGTGACGGGCGGAAAGTCCCTGACTCCAGCCAGCCTCAGCACGCCTCCTCGGCGCGGGCAAGAAGGGCACCTCTCAGGGCACTGTCTCCTTCCTCCCAGGGACAGAGGAGGCCAAGCTAGAGGGCACGTCTCGCTGAGAAACCATCCCTCCCTCCTTCCCCCGCGCAGTCCCAGGCAACGCGCCTCCCCACTCACTCGATTTTCCTAGGCCTCGAGGAGCACGCCTTGGAGATTTGAACAGCGCTTTCCAAGGCGTGAACGCTTTCGTCGGGCAGCTTCTCTCCAGGGAGTCCAAACACGCACAGGAACGTGCAGCCCTGCCAAGGACAGCGGCAGCACAGCTTGGGACAGCGCCTACGGCAAACGGCTCATGCCGTGCGAGTCGAGCCACTGCCGAGAGCAGCAGAGCTTCAGGGCAACCCCCAGCCAGAGGGTGCTGATCCCAGCGCCGAGGCAGAGCTGCTTCTCCTTTCCCCGCTGCTCAGTAGACCGAGAGAGCCACTGCCCTCTCGTTTGCTGCCCACACTTTTGCGGGGTGGGCTCCTCCCCCACACTCACTTTATCAAACATGGAGATTTTGTTGATCTCGCCCTTGTGAGGACGGATGATCTCCAGCATCATCACGCTGCTGTCCTGGATAGCCTTGCAGATCTGCGTTAAGTTGACATCGGCAGCAAACTGCAGCTTGACAAAGAGGCAGGTGACCGGCCGTAGCTCGGACAAGTAGTCCAGGGGCTGTCTGTCATCAATCTGGAAGACGAGAGCAGGACACCTTCAGCAGCCAGCTCTCCCCGAGAGCGGACTGCCCCCAGCAAACACCAAGCAAGAGCCCCCACGTGGGCAGCAGCACGCGCTCTCAGCGGAAGGAATAACTCCTCCCCTCGGGGCAAAATAAACACAGCTCCCGGCAGCTGTGGCCATACCTTCCTCAGAACAGATGCGGGGACGTACTTCCGCAGCAACTTCCCCAGAGCATGCCGAGGGGCCAGGGAAACAGCAGGCCTCAGGATGCCTAGGGAAGGAAAATCCAGGCGGTCACTGGCAGGCTGGCACTACGAGCCTGCCTAGGGAAAAGCAGTTGGAAAGCAGGGGCTGGCACTGGAACTCAGGGAGGGAAAGTCTCCTCCAGTTGCACATTTCTTCCTCCTGCAGGTGCTCAGCCAGAGCAGGCCCCTGGAAGCAGGGGGAAGCAGCGAGTGCCTCCGCTGAAGCGCACCAGGGCCAAAGGCACAAATGCTGACTGCAAGGGGGAGAGGGCAGAGGGCGTTCCTCGCTGGCCCCTGAACAAGCCCGCCCCCACCTTTCTGGGCAGCCACAGAACGTCATGAACACGGGCCTCACCTGACGCCTCAGGAGAACTGTAGTTCAGCTGGGCTCGGGTAAACTTGGAGAAGATGTCTTCGCGTTCCAACAGAGACATCCGTTCCATGCCTGTAACCTAAAGGCACACAGTACAAAAACGCGTCGAGGACAGCTCCAGGACCCACAGAGGACAGTACCCGTTGAGGCAAACTCTTCCAGCGCCTCCTGACCCCCTCTTCAAAGCCACCCAGCAGAATCCAGAGACAACCCTGAGACAAAACTGCTCCCCAGCAGCTACTGCTCCCCACCTACGGGAGCACCTCTACACCTAGAACTCCCTCCACGCGCGTCTCCTCGCCCTTCTCACACCTTCCTCCCTCACAGCCACGTCCACGCCCAGGCCCTCAGAATTGCTCCAGAGGCCGTCCCACCCACCTTCACAGCGCTTTGGCCTTTAAGTCTCTTGGTCTTGATCTGGTTCCGGTTACAGAGCTCCCAGCAGCTGGGTGACAGGATCACGTCACTTGCATTGGCAAGGTTTTGGGCCTGCCACACTTCACCCACGGCCTGGCCAAGGATCAGGAAGTGCTGCTGCTTTTTGTCTCCAACAGTCAGGAGGGACATATGCCCTGCAGAGATCCCTGGTGAGAGACAAGCACAACTGATGCAGAGAGCATTTTTACCTCCACAGCCCGCCACAGCTCAGCTCCTCCCAGGCCAACTTTGAAGCTCAGCCCTGGAGCCAGGCTCTTCCGCTCAACTGCTTCGAGCGCAGGCGTCCCACTTGATGGATTCAGGATCGATCGTGGCCGGGGAGGGGGTCCTAATCAGGGGCCCCACACCGGCACGTTGGCCAGCCACCGGCTCACTTTGCATGCAGGCAGCTCGTGAACGCCTGCCTGAGAACGCGCAGCAGCCTAACGCAGCACTCCCCGTACCTATCTTCAGTCGGAGCTTCAGACCCACGTCCGTCTCACGGATCCTGTACTTCTCCTGGATTTGCTGGCTACACTGCAGCACCAGGCTGATGGTGTCTCTCAGCTGCGTGTGCTTTGCTCTCCACAGCACCAGCACAGCATCCCCTGGGGAAAGCGAGGGGACAGGGACGGCTCTCGTGACACCTGACACTCCCTGACCTGCACCCACCGGCCGGGACAGCGGAAGCCAGCAGGCGTGCCAGGGAAAACGCGTTTGGGTGAAGGCATCCTCCTCAACTACAGCACCCTGGCCACAGGCACACCTCCCCCTCTGCCCCGCCAGCTACAACTGCAGCCACGCCGCCAGGGCCCGGGACGGCAGCTCCCCCTGGGCACCTGCGTGCCAGCAGAGCCACCCCTCGGGGCTCTGCCGGCTCGCGCCTCTGTCTCCCCTCTCCCCTCGCACTCGTCTGCAGCTGCAGCAGACAAGGCCACGTCTCTTTTACGCACACGTACCTGCAAACTTCAAGATGTCTCCACCAAAAGCCAGCAGCTCTGCAGACCAAAAAAAAAACACAAGAAGAGCTGCAGCTAGGCCTTCTTCAGGAAGGCCGCAGGACAAGCCGCTCTGCTCAGACAGCAGCACAAGAGCAGCGGTGCTTTGGGGGCACAACTTAGCAAACGTAGCAGCTACACTGCTCACAGGGACCACAGCCCTGGGACCTACGCTCCTGTGCCCTGTGACAAGGCCCCAGGGAAGGCAACGCACACTTTGGTCAGCGCCCCCATCCCCAGCTCATTTGGGCACTAACACTGGCTAGATGCCCCCGCTCCCCCCTGCGCCCCAACACCAGCAAAATCTTCCTCCATCACTGAACAGCGGTCACTCCACAAGCCCAAGGGTGGGTGCTGAGAAAGCGGGCACCTCCTTAGTCTTTGTGGGGAGCAGAAAGCACCTGCCAGAAGAGCCCAGCTGCTCTCGGCGGCTCTCAGCCCCATAGGAACCCCCAGCCCGCGCAAGGAGGAGGCGGCGGCGGCAGCAGCAGCAGCAGCAGCAGCAGCAGGCTGCCCAGCACCTCCCTCTCGTCGTGCCCCAATCCCACACAGTCCTGCAGAACGGCACTTACCCTCCAAAATGTCACCCATGTAGCGATTGAGGGTTTGCGTTACCTCATCCGCACCCCGCTCTATGCTGATGCTCTGGCTGAATTTCTCTGTCAGAGCAGTGAAACCTGCAACAGGGACACACAGGCACAAAGAAATCAGGACGCGTCTACAGGGCCAAAGGACCTGGCACTTTCCACGTCGCTTTCAGCCAGCCAAGAGAACCACGCTCCGGGAGAACCCAGGCGCGCCCCTGACAGCAGCCACAGCCCTCTAATTCCACCCGCGCTTCTGAGCGCTCGCTGACGGGCGCCTTCCCCATGCTCACACCCACCCGTTACGCCTAGCTCCTGCACTTGGCTGCCACCCTCCAGCGCGTCCCCCGGCTGCCTCCCCTCTTGCCTACAGCCAGGCAACACCCTGAGCTAGAAAGCCCACGAGGCCTTTGCCAACTAACGCAGCACCTGGCCAGCCAGCTCCTCTGCGCAGCAGCTGCTCCTCCAAGTTTGCCCTGACAAAGACTAACAAGGGGGAGGCAAGGCAGCCAGGCCTCCTCTCCCAGGCCTCCATGAGCCAGAGCCTGGCCCACCTCACACCTCCCCAAAGCTCCAGAGAGAGCACTGCAGGCAACAGCGCGGGCCCAAGCTGCTGCTCCGGCAGCCTCAGGGCTCCCTAACGCATGCTGCTCTGAGCAGACGGCTGACCACAAGCAGGCCGCAGGGCTGCTGCCAGCAAAGACCACCCCCGGGCTGTGACCTCAGCTACGTCCGAGCGCTACTTCCCCAAAGCGGAAGACCTCAGCGGCAAACGACATCTCCTTTGACCCCTTCTCTACCACAGGCGGGACGACCAGGGCTCCAAAAGGCCCGCTAAGTCCCAGCGGCTCGGGTCGGGGACTCCTCCTCAGTGCCCGCCCTTCATAACGCTTTGACCCACCTGACACATCAGCAAAGAGCAGCACTCCATGGAAGTTCTGAACGCAACGGTTCTCCTGCTTCAAGTCCTCAGACAAAAGCAGGTCGGGGACGTAAGCAGCTACTTCCCCCAGTTCTGAGCAGTGCTTTGACCTTCGCTCCCAGGCACAAGACATCGTCAGCGCCCTGGGGTACCTGCGGTACCTCAGTACAAGACGACCCACCGTGCCCACCAGGGAGGACGACCAGACACCACTGCACAGCGTTGCGCACTGGCCTTTGGGAGGCGCGGCTGGCCCTCTGTCACCAAGGGGCCGGGGGAGGTCACAGTCGGCTCACAGTGACATCGTCCGCGTGTCATCATTTACCTGTCCACTGTCGCCTACGCTGATCCGGCTAACAGTGACAGCCTCGGCAAGGCACCGCTTACCCAGCAACTGCCGGGAAGCTGCCCCCCGCTCCCTCCCTACGCCGAGCCGGTTGCTCAGAGGTGGCTAGCGCGACGCAGTTGTCTCCCGTACAGAGCTGAAGGAGGCTCGCACAGCGACTGACCTCCACCCGTGGCCGAAACAGCAGCTGCTTCCCACGTTCCCAAGCGCAAAGGGCCTAACAGACGTGCTGACAGCCAGCAGCCCAGGCTTCCCCAAAAGCACGGCCACTGCAGCACGCAGCTGGGCGTTTCCGGGGCTGCTCGGAGGACTTGTATTTCTTTGCAAAAAGAAGTCGGGCTTTTCCGGGGGGGAAGCGGGGGACACAGCCAACCTCCATCCACACGGCTCCTGGGGGAGGCCGGGAGGAGATGGACAGGGCTGGGCCAGGACCACGGCGCACCGACGTATCAGAGAGGGCAAGACAAAGTCCAAAGCCGCAGCAGGAGGCAGCTCCAGGTCCCTGCTCCGAGTGAGAATGCTGTTGTAAACCTTGCATGCCCCAGGGAAACAGAGCCACGCTGGGCACCCTGGCTCACGCACGGCCCTCTGCCTCCAGGCAGGCAAAGGCAGCTCCCCGTCCACCTTAGCCGCTGCCCCGAGCCACACAACTGCTGCCACCAAAGCAGCAGCACTGAGGAGAGCCGGGCTCTACGGGGGACGAGGGCTAGCAGCCAAGGCCGCGCTCCGCGCGCGCCAAAGCTGCCCTTCTCCCCAGTCGCTCAGAGGAGCAGCTGCACGAGTTGGCGTGCCTGCCACACGGTGACACTCAGCGGCTGCTTGCCCAGGCAGCCTCCAGTGTCCCTCTCAGACTGTGCCTCTCCCTCAGGCAATGGCCAGGCGAGGGAGCACCAGCCCCTCCCAGGCCTGGGGGACCAGGTGCTTTAGACAAGCCTGTGCCCTTGTGCTGCTGACCTCAAACAGCAGAGCACTTGACAGCAGAAACCAGCCTGCCTTCTTTCCTGCTGCCTCAGCACTCAGAGAGAGGCTACCAAGATGGTCTCTCTTCTTGCCTCCAGAAGGCTCCCCCTGCTGCCTCGGGGCCCACCAAAGTCTCCCAAGCAAGCACAAGTCACTTGCACCCAACACACACAACTGCAACCTGCTGGCGACAGCCAGGCACACACACCGAGCCAGGCCCAGGTTCGGAACGCTGCTTGCCAGCCCAGCTCACACGCTTCCTCCTTCCTCCTTCCCACGAGGCAGGCAAAGCGGTCACCCGTACGGGAGACTGACGATGCAGGCCGACCGAGCAGGCTTGCTCTGCCTCCTCAGGAAGAGCGCGCAGCAGCGTGACGACGCCTAGGCCAACGCTCTCTCTTGCCAGTGAGCAGCAAGGGCTGGCTGCTCCCCAAGGCAAGCTCAGCTGGGAGCTGGGCCGACCCCAGCACAAGCAGCGCCCTCGCCCACAGGGGCATCCCTCTTGGCTACATCTATATGCACACACGTACATCCATTCTCCACTAAGGAGCTCTCATCCGCATCAACCAGAGAGGGCAACAGGATGAGGCCGCTAGTGCTGTTGACTTTTCTGACTAGGGAACACTTCAAACCAGTCCCGCTTCCAGAAAAACACCCTCCCACCCTCCCCACCTCAGCAACCACTTGGCCCTACACCAGGGCCAAGCTCCTCCTGCAGCCGGCTCAAGCGCTTACACAGCGCCACAGGGAACTGCACTAGGGCGAGGGGGAGAGAATTTCTTGCACTGCTTTACAGCCCTCGACTCTTGTGAGCACTAACAACGGGGGTGGTGGCTTCCCCGCCGCCTAGCTTTCCCAATAAACCACAGGCCAGAGACTCTCGTGGCACGCCTTCAGCGTCCTCTTGCTGTGGTCTGTGACTCCATACAGAACGCTGAGATGATGGCAGTGTTTCTTTATTTAACCCCTGGAAGAGCATCCTCGCTCGGCCGTGCTGGCAGCTTCAGCAGGTACCTGCAGCTACAGACTTCAGGCTTTGCTTGCTTCAGCTGGGGAAAACGTGGCGCTGTCTCCAGCCACAAGTCTCCCACGGGGCCCTTGCCAGTGAACCACCGCTCCTGAGGAAAACAAAAGCCCAAGTGAGAGCCGCGAAGAACAGGAGGTCCCCAGAGCCACAGGCGCGGTCCGGGAAGGCAAGCGAGGCCTCTCGCAGTAGCTTCTTCCACCCATCACCCAATTTGCCGTGCTGCAAAAGCCTATCAGGGAGGGCAAGGAGAGGGAACGCAAAGAAACCTCCTCCAGCCAGGTTCAGGCTGGCTCCCAGAGCTGGCTCAAGGGAGAGGCAGAGATTCCACTCCACCGCTCCTCAGCCCAGCAGAGATGCTGGGAAGGAGCGGCATGCTGCAGCGCCTGCTGCTCCCTCGCGTGTCCTTCCAGCCCCTCCTGAGGGAAGGGCATCGCAGCTGCCACTGCCCTCCTGCTGAGGAGGGCTAGCAGCCCCTACCAGCTCGCCAAGGACTTTCGGCACACGCTCCTGAAGCTCGCTGGGGGCTTTCCCTACGTGGACCTGCCGGAGTACAGTCCGCGCCACCTTCTCCTAGGGCATGCCAAACCTCTGCCCAGGGAGCAACTCAGAGGCAAAGAGGATCCACTTACAGCGCTCATCTCCAGCCAAGTCTTCTCCAGGAGGTTGCCATTCGCCTCACAGGCTTGGAGGCCCTGCCTGAGGCACAACAGGCTCTGGTCTTTGTTACCCAGCATGCAGAAAACGTACGCTTTCAGATGGTAGGCTCTGGGGTAGAAGACGGGGCTTGTAGAGCACCGAGCAAAAACCTCTTCCACAAGCTACCGAGAGAACAACGGAGAGGCACGTCAGCAGAAGTCATCGAGCTGGGCGATGGCTCGGCACTGAGGACCGCACCTATTCCCCAAAGGGGAAAGCAGCCGCAAAGGCACAAGGAGCACGCAGCTAGCAAGGCTGAGATACCACACAAGTCTCTCCCGAGCCATAAGCCCTCACATGCAGCAGGCATTTCAGCAGGGCTCACTAGCTAGCTCATGGCTGTGCAAGTCTCTTCTCCTGTCTTGCAGACCATTCCCATCCCCACAAGGGAATCCTCACGTGCCCAGGAAGACCCCCGTCACCTCACTGCCTTCTCTACCACCTCTTGCTGCCGCCCCATGGGGGAGCAGCCTCTTGCCATGTTCCTCTCTAACCCACTACCACACTCTGCCTCTAGCCTGGCTCCATCCCAGCGCGGCTGCTTCGCCCTGGCCTTGCCAATCCACTGCTGCTCGCAACACAGCTTTCCCTAGAGGCCCCTCACAGCGTGCACACCCCCCTCCTCCTCTTCCCTCACCCTTAGAGCCCTGCTGCGGCTCTCCCGGGCCCTCGCCGAGCTGCGCTCAATGTCGTTCCGCAGCACCAGCGTGTAGCACTCCAGGAGCCGGCTGCATGCTTGGGTGGCCAAAACGGAGGCGTCAGCTCTCTTCAGCAGCCTCTTGGCCTTTTCAAAGGGCTTCTGGAACTCGGCCCACTGCCCAAGCCTTCCAAACCTACACCGTCCAGAGAGAAACACACACACACACACACACGTTTTGTAGAGTACTTGATCAAGTACTCTTGACGGCCGCCTTGTTGGACAGGGCACGGGGGACACGACAGGCCCAGAGCTCCCACCTCCCCTGCCAGAACCACTGCCTGGGCCTCTCGCCAGTCTAAGCACCTCTGTAACTTACCAAAGAGCCAGGGACGAATACAGTCCAAGCAGGATGCTGTTGTGCGAGCTGAGGATGTGGTTTGCTTCGTTCTGCTCAACGAAGCTCCTGCACTCTTCAAATGACTTGTACTCCCAGCCTGTAATACAAATGCATCGCAGAGAAGCAGTGCCGCCCTCCGCTGCCTTGTTTTCCCTCGGGCATTCGTAGCAGGACAAAGCTCAAGCACAGCTGGAGAATTTCTGGGCAGGTAAACCACTCAGAGAGCAAGCAAAACCAAACAGGAACAAGGCAAGGGCTGGAGTTCTAGCCTAGCTCCTCAGGGCTAGTCAAGCGCCACACAAATATCTATTCCCTTTTCTTCAGCAGCTTTCGAGCGCTGACAGACACACGCTGCCATTGACCAGCAAGCGACAGCCACTCCATAGCGTAGGCTGTTAGATGCCTCCTGGTCAGGCACATCCCCCAGCACTGCTAGGCCCGCCTCCCCAGGAGCCAGAGCAGAGCGAGCCTGGGAAGAGGTTTCAGAAAGGGGAATCTCAAAACACGGGAAGCAAAGAGGGAAATTGCCAGCATTTTGAAATCACTCTGGGATCACCTGTAGAACATGCAAACAAAGACAGGGGAGGCAGGAAAGACAGACAAAGACACACCCAGAGCCAAAGAGCCCGGGACTCGGCCCAGGAAGTGAAAGCGTGGCTGGAGGCTCTGGCGTCCGTGTTGTAGCAGGAGAAAAAGCATCTTTGCAAGCCTCCTGGCTCTCTGGGGCCCTCCTCACTGAGCACTTACCAGCGTAAAGCAACAGGTCTAAGCAGCAGGAGAAGAAGTATGCCTGCCCAATGATGCTGTGCTCTGCAGCCACCTGCTTCTCGAGCCTGCGCAGCACTTCCTCACATTCTGGGTACCTGCGGAGGAACACAGCGAGCCTCCATGGAGCCTCTCCGCGGGGTGGGATCCCAGTCACCACCTCCGGACGCTCCCCGCTCCCCTTCCCATCATCCCGCTCTCCCTGCGCTGCTCTTTCTGGCATCGCCATCAGAGGTTCTCCATCAGACAGTTGTTCATCTTTTGGCAACAAGTCTCCGGAGAAAGGCCTCAGGGACCCCAGCCCAAACGGCAAGCCCCGGAGCAAAACTCAGGCATCCTTCCCATGCAAGCCAGTGCTTTCCCATTGGCCCAGCAGCAGAGCTACTCACCTTTCCATCAAAGTCTTTGTCAGGAAAAGCAGGCCAAAGAGCACGCACAGCTCCCCACTGCCCTCCGCACTCGCCCACATGACGCGTTTGCTTCGGAAACTGCTCCTCTCGAGACCTCCCCCTGGACGACTGCCGTCTCGGGCACCGGTGCCGCGTGGCATGGAAAGGCCCGCGTCCACCCAACCAAACATGGCTAGCGCCCCCAACACAACGAGCGCCTCCCTGCGCTAGGCTCGCTCCTAAACCAGGCCTGGGAATTGCCTGCGGCAAGCGCTACCTGGCAAGGGCCAGAACCGAGCCAGCAACTGTTCCAGCAGTTTCACAGCACACACTCACGCTCCCCAACAGCCAGCCACGGTCCTTGGCATTGTTTAATTTACCAGCGTCCATACAGCCAGCGAGTATCCAATAAGAAACCAAGCAGCCCTCTTTGCTGCGCGCAGAGAATGACACAAGAAGGATCTCAGGTGGCCCCCCGACCCTGCGCAACCAGCAGTCTGTCCCGCAGCAGCATTACCTCATCTGCAGAAAGAGCGCCGCAAAGAGCGTGGCGAGAACCTCGCAGTCCAGGTCGGGCTTCTCCAGCTCCATCCACAGGCTCTTGGCGCGATAGCCTGCCAAGAAAACAAGCAGGCTCGCACAGGCTCCCTCTGCGGAGAGGCCTTCTCGCAGGCAGCGGGGGCAGTACGTACCTACGTCGACAGAGAGGGGCAGATTCCCCAGGCTGAGGTTCAGATGGCTCAGGGCCTGGGCAAATTTGGCGGCCTTTAATACCCCTCCTCCAAAGAGCTCGACGTCAGAGCTAAGCTGGATGGCCGCCCGCCCGTACTGCAGCCACTCTTCCTGGCAGCCCAGGTCCTGGCAGCACCGCGCATATTCCATGTAGGACAACAGGATCTAAAACGGTCCAGACAGGAGACTGTACAAGACTGAATGTCGCCAGGGTGATTCTCTGGCCTAGACGGCTCAGGGCAGAAACCCAACGGCCAGCTTCTCTCTTCTCTTCTGCTCTCAGGGCTCTCACCCCTACGACAAACGGTTCTTAGGACTGCCGCTGCTAACTGCGGCCGTGGCGAGACGAGGGCCCCAGCGGGGTGCTGCCTTAAAGCCACAACCAGCCCAACGCTTACAACGGTGAAACAAACGCCATGAGAGCGACTACCAAGAAGAAGAGCAACGCACGTCTGCTGGAAGTTTGTAAAGCAAAGTTCAGGGACGGGTACCACTCCGTCGCGTTTGGCCTCTTCTTGCCGCCCCGGGCAGACCCTGCTGGTACTCTAGGCGGGCCAGGGGAAAGGAGCTATGTCAGAAACGCGTCTGCTGCCGCAGAGAGGAGGCACTCACGTGACTCGCATCCTCAGACTCCTCGGCCGTGTTGACCTTCATGAGCGCTGCCAGGCGCGACAGCCTCCGGCCGCTGGAAGTGCCCTCCAGGCTGAAGAGCTGCCGCAGCAAGGAAAGGCAGTGGCTCTGCCGGAACAGCCAGGGCAGCCTCTCCCTCCTGCCACACAAGAGAAACCGCTGGGCCACAGCCACTAGCTACACAGGGCCAGGTCAGGCAGGGCCAGGGGAAGCAGGGCGACAGAGGAGGCAGCTGCACCTGCTCCCAGCAGGGCGGCAGCTGATGCAGGCCGGGCTGCAGGCATGGAAGCGGCAGAGCCAAGAAGCACCACCGGGGAAAGATCGCTGCTAGCGAGAACGGGTTGGCACTACAGCCCAGGGAGGGCGAAGCAAAGCCAGGCACCGCGAGGGAAAGGCTTGTTCTACGGCAGCCTTGCACCTGGCTGCAACCCCCGAGCTTCCTCATTCTCACACCTCCCCTCCACTTACCCCTCCATGCCCACGTCCTGCTCCTCCCTGCCGGCTCCCTTTCCTCTGCAGCCTGTGCTCCCTGGGAACATCTCTCTGCTCTCACCCCCACCATCCCCCACAAGGCAACACGTGCCCGCTCCCCCCACCCAGGAGCCTCCAGGTCCCTCAGCAGCTTTCCCCATGCTAACACCTATGCTCAGGGAAAGTCTGGGCTTAAGCCGAGGCAGGTGTGGGCCTAGGTGCCCGGCACCACGCAGGAAACGCCTCTTCCTTCCCTTCTCTTTCCCTTCGGCTTCTTACCCTGCCTCTTGATGAAGGGAGGACTCTTTGTTCTTCCTGTGGGAGGCACGCTCTGACTTCTCCAGCAGAAACTGGAAGACGACGCCAGCTGAGGTGAGGGGCAATTTTCTCTTCAGCAGGCTCAATGCCTTCCTGAGCGTCTTCTTTGCCAGCTCCACACAGCCCATGTTGTAGCAGACCTGCACAGGAGAAGGCTTCTTCAGACAGTCCCAAAGGGCTCCGACTGAGCACGCACCACATTTCAAGTCTCTGCCTGAACCGAGGCCGAGGCCGAGGGCCTCGACCGCTTTTGGCCGGAGGCTGAAGCGCTCACAGGAAAGGCTGCTGGTAGCGGCCGTGCCTCCAAATGCCAGGCCTATCGCCGCTGCCGCCACCCCCCAACAAAGGCGTCCAACTCCACCCACCAGCAGAGCCCTCAGAACCTCCCTGGCACTTTACCTCCCCTTTCAGGCTCAGGAAGGTGGCTTCTTCAAAGCAGGCAAGCACATCGGCTTTCTCAGCCGCTGAGCTCCTCACGACCTCTGCTTTCTTCAGGTTCATAAAGGCCTTGGAACAAGCACACGGAGAGCAGGTGAGCGTCGGTGCAGAGCCTGCATCCAGCCCCATCGTTCCCAGTTGCCTCCAGCAGCTCTCTGAGGAGGGCACGCATCTGCCCCTGGCGATGCCCACCCTAACACAGCCCACGGGCACGAGTGCTCCTTCGCACCACCTCCTGGCGCGTGCGCCTTGTGCAAAGGTCCTGCTTCTCTGCCCCGCCTCCCTTGCCCCAGGAGAGGCAAACGGGGGGGAGAAGCCTGGCTCTGACGCCAGCGGTTCAGCCCCAAGTCCCCACAGAGGCACGTCCTAGTGCAATGGCAAAATCGGCTTGCCCAGGACAAGGCAACTGAGAGGCCTCCTTGTGCAGTGGGCTCCGGCAAGCAGGGCGACTCACCAGGTAGTTGTCGGAGACGTGCAAGTAGGCAGCCGCGCACTCCAGCAGGTAATAAAGGGCTCTGCCATCGTTGCCCATTGCCATGTGGTGGTGAGCCAGTGGCACAAGCACCAAATCCACAATGGCCCTGCATTCACAGGCACACGCGGCACCGGGCGTCCCTTTGGCCTTGCTGGGCACCGTAGCTACGCGTTCCGTCCTGGCCAGAAACTGCTCTGCCGCTCTACTCAGAGACAAAGATCACGCAGAAAGACGACGCACGCTAGCATCACCTATACCGCTCCGTCTGCCTAGACTAACAGCATATTCTAGCGCAGCACAAGCAAGGCCCTGTGCACACGCGCGTCATACGGGAGCGCTGGGTTTCACAGCCTTCCCAGGCGTGCAGAGGGCTGGCCGCTTATTCTTTCAGCCCCCCGCATTCACAACCACAGTTTCCCAGCAGCGTTCCACATTACAGTTGACACGGGCGACCCCCGAGTGGCCTGGCTCCCCCCATCCTTGCTCCGTCTTCCCCCTGTGCTCCTCCCTCCCTTCCGCTCTTGCCTTCCCTCCTCGCTCGAGAGCTGTGGCTCTGCCCTGACTGCAAGCCAGTACCACTCACTAACACAGCGCTTGGGCGCAGGATTCGTTTTCTTCCACTGCAGCAACGTCAACCCGCGCGCGCTGAGCAGTCTTCTCGCGCGCCGTAGCCCCAGAGCCCAAGGCGAGCGGGGCCAGGCAGGGCAAAACGGGGGCGAGGAGCAACATCGCCCCTTTCAAGCCCTAGCAAACTATTCCTTTGGCTTTAGCGGTAACAAGATCCACGAGGACGCGATGCTGTTGGTGCCTTTGCTGACCCTGCTCTGGAGCAACGCTGCTCTTGGCCACAGGGAGGAAGTCAAGCAGGCCTTTCTGCCACCTTCCAGCAGCCCCCCTGCTCCCGCTGGCTGCTTTGCCCCTGCACACCTCGCAACATTGCTCTCCTACAGCTAGGAAGGCAGGGCTGGCTCCGCCCTAACGTGACCATCGTCACCCTGATCCCACTGGCTTCCTCCAAGAGGCTCATCTCCAGGGCCACCCCATCCCAGCTCCCACCCAACAGGCCAGCTCTTTCCTGAGCTAGAGTCACAGCCAGCAGGCACAACTGCAAACTCCACTTGCCCCCTCTGCAGACCCTGAGCCCGCTGACTTCCCAACGTAACCAAAACCTACTCTCCTCACCGAAAAGTCTCCTCCAAGAAGCTCTTCTCTTTCTGCAGGGCTTTTGCAGTACCTGGAAACAAAGCACGAGTTAAACGCTTCCTCACCTCACACGCGGGAAGAGCTGCATCTTGCCATGCTCCATCCGAAAGGGGAGGAGAGCAGAGTCAAAGGGACCGACGGCAGCTCTCTTCCTGGCCTCTTCCCCCGAGAGCTGCCTTCCCGGCAGGGCTGTTACGTTTTGGGCAAGCGTAGCACACCCACCAGGAAAGGCGCCTCAGCCTGCGGGGCCGGGGGGTGCACCGCAAGGCTCTTGTCACTGCAAGGACATGGGCTGCTCTCCGGTCATTCCAGGGAAACGCAGGAGGGCGTTCCGGGGCACAGAGGCTCTACGCTGTGCCCACAGCATGGCTCTGCTGGTGCAGCTGGCCTCAGTGGAGGACTAAGCTAGTCTCAGGGAAGCCTCTCCCCTCTGCTGACAGCATCCCTAGGCTTCAGCAAAACGCTTCTGCGGACGGCGCTTGAGACAGAGCAGCGCTTCCATTAATTGCGCAAGCACAGTGCGGAGGGCCCAGGCTCCAAAGCACGGCAGCTAGCATACCCGGAGTGGCACGGAGCTCATCCCTCTTCAACTCCTCCTTTCTGAGCAGGGAGGCCTCCCAGCTGGACGAGCAGCGTTCGCTGGCACGGTCGTCGCAGCTCTCTGCCTCCCGGGCGCTGCCGAGGGCCAAGCGGTGGAAGGCCACAAAGTCCCCTCCGCCGCAGCACTGGCACTTGTGCGCTTGCCTCTCCAGGAAGGCCGCGCACTTGCGGTGCATGGCCACCCTCTGTCCCTTGGGCCACAGCTCGTAGGCAGCCTCCCGCAGCAGTGGGGCGCAGAAGGTCAGGACGCCAGACTGCAGCCTCGCGGTCTTCTCGGTCTCGCCCAAGCACCGCTTCTGGGCACCTGAAAGGCAACGGGGCTTCACATCAGCCACAGCTGGGGCCACAGCCGGGGGACGAAAGACAGGCCTTGGCGTGGATCCTTGGCAGGAAACCAGCGCTCCTGCACTCGGAGCCTCGCAGCGCTAGGGTGAAAGGGACCCGTTTGCCTTGCCGACACCAGCACAGCCTGCGCAACAGGCTACTGCCCTGCGCTCTCCCTCCCAACGCACAGCCTTCAGCTGCACTCCCGCAAGCAGCTGCCGAGGCTGCTGGCAGCAGAAGCAAGGCCGGCCATTTGGCCCATTACACACCACCGGAGGGGGCAGTGCAGCGTGCCCTGGCGAGCCCCGCCAGGCACACAGCCGGGAGCAGCAGGAGCCTACCACGCTCCCGGGGGCGCATTATCACCACTTACCGCTCTCTTCCTCCAGAGAGGTGGCGGGCCCCTTGGTGGGAACACTGCTGCCTTCTGGCACCTTCCCAGCATTCAGCCACTTCAAGATGTTGCCTCTCACCAGGACATTCAACGCCTTGTTCATCTTGGTCCTGGTCCACCTGGGAAGGAGGCGTAACAGCAGCTCGGTGGTAAACGTCGGCCCGATGACGGCTGCGCACTTCAAGACCATCCGCTCCGAGGGCTTCATGCTGTCCACCTCAGCCAGCGCAATCCCTGTCAAAAACAAGCCACAGCTCTCTCTCTTGCCCCCTCCCAAGCCTGAGGCTGCCGAGGCTGCCTTAGCTTCCCCACACCAGACGCTACATTTGTAGCCTTCTTTCCTAGGGACCAAACCCCTTGGGCAGTCGCAACCCAGGGCACACAGACACCCAGCCTCTCTCTAGCCCATGCCCCGGGAAAGAACCTCCGTGCAGCCGCCAGCCGCCGCAGCGGGGCTCGGCCCCTCACCTTTCAAGGTGGAGGGAAGCACGATGCTCTGCAGGTTCACGTCAGGTCTGATGGTGCACACCCTGCGCTCCTTCCCCGCGCTGGAGCTCCAGGAGGCTGCGGCAGGGGAAGCCTCCGTTACAGAAGCTGAGCGGAGCAAGAGAGCAGCGTAAAGCGATTTTCAAAGGGAGACCATTCAGGCCGTCACCTCCTGCTTGCCCTCCATCTTCCACCCTTTAGCATTCATCCCCCCCCGGGCAGGTCTTACAGCAGCTGGGCCCTGCGCTCCGTGGCAGCATAAATCCACCGCGCGGCTGCACCCAAGGAACACTGCAGCCACGCCACTCTCCGCCCTGCTCCACAATAACCGCCCCCGTTCATGCTGCCTCCAGACAATACCAGGGCTTAGCTCAGTGCCAGGGAGCGTCTCTTCCCCTCCTTTGCCATTTTCTGCCCCGTCCGCATTGCTTCGCCCCACAAAGCCACCCAAACTCCCCAGCCTGTGCTTAGGCTAGCCCAGCAGCAAGGCATGCAGGAGCCCACGCCTGAGCCAGGCCAAGGCCTCTACTGCTGCAACACCAGCCTGGGCCAACTTCACAGGGGAAGCCCAGGGCAACAACGCGCTCTGGAAGATGCGCCACAGCAACCAGGCCGTCAGCCACAACGGCGCTTACTGAAGAGGCTCTCCCACTTGTCCTCCATTTTCTCGCCCTTCCGCAGCAGGTGGAACAAGAGCATGTCGTGGCGCTTAAGGTCGCTCAGCAGTTCCTCGCAGTAATATGGGATCCCGTAGCTTCTCTGCATCAGGAACCTGGAAAGGAGCAGATCCAGCAGGGACTGACACAGGCAAAGCAAGGTGGGACACGTTTCAGACCAGCCTCTTTGCCACAGCTACACCTCCCTTTTGAACAGGCCAGCACTCCCACTGCCTTTGGCATCTGAGCTGCCCGGAAGATACAGTGGTTGCTGGAACGCGCAGGAAAAGAGTCGCGCGCAGTGCCCAAGGCACAGAGCTGCAAGCCTCGTCTCTCCTGGCCCCAACAGCCTAGATGCTCTCCGGCACCAGTGAGAGCCTCGGCCCCAGCAACAAATCGCCCCCCACTGCCCCACCACGTTCGTTCCCTCCTGCCCTCTGCAGCGGGTCAACCCCTCGCAAAGAGCTCCGAGGCCCCGCCTGGGACTTACGTCTCTAGGGCCCTGGGCACGCTGACAACTCCCAGCTCCCGGCAGGCTTTCTGCACAACAGCTGAAGCTTTCAGCTCTCCCAGATGAACGTGGGTCGTTTGCTGCAACTTCATGATGTCTGCTGCAGCTTCGCAGAGCCTCTGTCTTCCGTAGCGAGCAGGAGCAAAGCCCATGACCACAAAGAGCGGGACATCTCTGAGCACATGCGACATAACAGCCCAGGAGGCAGAGTCGATGTAGTGCGCGTTGTCGATGACAAACAGGACAAGCTCGTCTTCAACGATCTGAAACAAGCACGTTGGTCTGGGTGGATTCTGAGGGATTCTCAAGCATCTTCCACAGGACAGACTTTGGCCGGCCTCTCCCCACACAGAGGACGCGCAGAAGTCGCTCTCCTCTCCCCAGCTACCTCTTCGTTCGGAATCTCACCCGCTCTTCCGTGCTCCGAGACTCTTAAGCTCCCTCGGGCACGGTGGCACGGAAAGACACCGTTCCTCCTCCTCCGGAGCACATGCCCTCCAACTTCACAGGAGCAAAGTTATCAGGGGGCATGGCACGCGGAGTTTAGCCTCTGCAGGGCAATGACTCCGGTACACTGTCCTCCCACCAGCTCCCACCACTCTCCTGCAGAGCCCTCAGCCTGCGGCCTTGCTTTCCTTCTCTGACCCAGGATGGGGAGAACGGCTCACCTTCTGTAGCAGTTTCTTGAAAACCAACCCCAATTCCGTTGTCCTTTGAGCGCCGCTCATCTTGGACACCTTCTCCGACAGGGGAAACTGGCCAGAAAAGCAGAGTCACAGAGAAACAGCCTTTCAGGGCGGTTCAGCACACCTGCCCACCACGCAAGTCCAAGCGAGCAAAACGCCTCTGCTGCCCTCAGCATCTTACCTCTCCCCCCACACAGTGGAGAGGAGACGCAGCGCGCACGTCACCGGGAGCCTACAACGGAGGCCCTCTGCTGAGGGTCTCTGGCAGAGCTCTTGCAGGGAGGCATGAGGGCGGAGAAGAGCTTCTTCCCTCGCCGTGGCAATCGCGCGAGGGAGCAGGCTGCTCACGCACCAGTGAACTCAGCACCAGCTCATCGGCCCCCTCTCAAAGCCTCTCTGCAATGCCCTTTCCAGGCTGCTGAGCAAGACACCAGGAACTGCCTGCAGCAGCCTGGCACCTGCACTCACCCCTAACAAGGAGCCCCCTCGCCCCCCTCTTTGGACCCACAAACAGAAGCCCAGCCTGTGCTACCCTCCTGCTACTCCCACCACGGAGCTAAGCCCACTCCCCAGCACGGTGTCCCAACCACAACAGCCACAGGACGGCTCACAAGCAGGCCTTCGCCACGGCCACAGAGGCCTCTCGCTCTCACCTTAACGACGAAAGGCACATTGAGGAGGCAGTAGCTGCTCTCTTCCACCAGCCCTTGGAGCTTTTCCTGCAGGGCGAGCTCTCTGGCACTGCACGATTTACAGGCCTGCAGGCCCATGGCCACAGCCAGCACCATGTGCATGGCAGAGTAGACCTGCTTCAGGTTGAGCTCCAGCGCTTCCACAGCCACTACCCTGCCATGCAGAAGCAAAAGGCACTGAGATTCAGAGAGGGACCCAAGCAGCCGCAGGCTTCTCACACTAAGCTCTAGGGGAGAGGCGGAATCCAGGGCCACTTGGGTTTCTTCTCTTGGCTCCGCAGCTACGGCCAAAAGCCCTGACTGAGCTCGGGCTCTACTTTGCTTGGGGCCTGGCCCAAAGAAGGAAGCTCAACAGCAGTGGCTCCAGCAGCCACCTCTAGCTCCCTCAAGAGGCAGCAGGAGGGCACGCAGCTGCTCCTCAGCAGCAGCTCCTGCAGGCCTTGCAGGGATGCTGCAGTCCAAGGGCCACGCACCCGGGCAGAGGGCAGAGGGGCTCCAGTAGCCCACGGACATCAGCGGCTGGGCAGCGAAAGCGTTCCACAGCTCCCGGTCAGCAACACTCACCTGAGCCCAGCAGCCTGGCCTAAAGAGGCAAGCTCCGTAAGTAAATGGCTCTTTCCAGAGCCCGTCACGCCCTCAAACGCCATGATGTGGCTTGCTTTCTTATCCACATAGGCTTTCAAGTAACTTTCAAAGAGGGCAATCTCCTCCTCCCGACCTGGGAAGGCAAACAAGAAAGCGACCCGTTGCAGCGAGCTGAAAAGCAAACAGCCGTCGGCACCCTTCTCTCTCGCCGCCGCAGCGGGTCAGTCGGACCCAAGGAAATCTCCTCCCCGATCCCAACTACGGCCATCCCTTTAGCCCTGAGGCTGTGAGCAACTGCACACTGGAAAGGTCCCGCCACGCTAGCTATGCAGCACGGCAGGGAGCATCCGGCGCACGCCTCACCCTGCTTCCCACCTCTAGCTGCGGCCCAACCCCAAAGACAGGAACCAGCTAGGAGCCAAGGTATGCACCAAACCCTTAGGGCCACGCCAGGCAACGCCATCCCTCGCAAAAGCTTCTCCGTTCCCAGAGCGGAACTAACAGGTACCGACGGCAACAAATTGGCCTTCAGCAGACCAAGGCGTTCTCCACCTACCGAGCAACGGGGAAGAGCTGGGCCTCTCCTTCGTAACATCCATGCCAAACATGCTAGCGGGAGGAAGAGAAAAACAAAAGCCAATGAAGTAGGCAGAAGCTGGAGGACGTAGAGCCACGCGTGGAGCTGAGGGTGCGCTCCCGGGGACCCGCTCTTCTTTCGAGCCGGAGCGAATCCTGCCCACGCTCCCACTGGCCCAGCAGAGAGCGCAAACACCAAACGAGCACTAGCAAAGCTGCAGCCAGGAAGAAGCCCAACGGCCACAGTGGGACACCACACAGCATCAAGACTCGAGCGCCACAGGCCAAAGCCCAAGGAAGCGGAGACACGAGCAAGAAGCCAGGCAGTGCCACTGGCTAGCACACTGCTGCACCCCGCAGGACAAGCCAAACAAGTCTCTGGTCCTGCCTACTGCTTCCCTGGCCTTTGCTCACAGGCAGCGCTTTCGAGAAGCGGGGCCCTGCAACAGCTGCTGTCAAGGCAAAGACGGGCAAGAAAAAACACTTCAAGCCACGACGTGCAACAGGACGACAAGGGTCACTTCTTGGGCCAAGGCGCCAAGCACCAGGCACCTTGGGCTCGAGTTTTTCTGAAGTTGCAAGGGGACGGCAACGTCAGCGTTCCAAACGGCCTCCAAAGAGGATGCCAAACCCTGGCCCAGGGGAACACCTGAACTTTCACCAGGAGGCACTCAGGAACTGAGTCCTGGCCTGACCAAAAGCTTTCCGGGAGCGTCATGCTCGGAAGCAGCTGGGAGAAAACCTCCCTGGGGCAGAATTGCCACTGCGTTAGTCTTGCGCGCAATGGAGCAAGCACAGGGCAGAAAGCACAGCTGGAAGCCGTTTGGACCGGGGCTGCAAGGCCCCTCTGTGCCTACGGACACCTAAAAGCCTTCTCCACCCCTCCGGCATCACTCCCCGTCTCCTTACAGCAGGAGGCACCAGCGTAGGCAGGCCAAAAGCGTACCCGTGCTCTGCCTTTCCATCTTCTCAGCCCCAGCGATGGGAGGGGTGGGCGGGGGCCAGCTCTGCACAACTCCTCTTTGCGGACCAAGACTGGACCCTGTGTGCCACCCTGCCCCCAACCAGCCCGCTCAAACAGGACACTCACCACTTCGCCGACACCCCCAGGTATTGATACACGGGGCCAGGATCGACAACCCCCTTCATCTTTGCCTCCGGCAGCTCCTCGAAGCACCATCGGGGCAGCCTAGAGGCTGCGTACGTCGCTGCGTCACAGGACACCAGCCCAGGGTAGTGCTCCATCAGCCGGGCTGCCAGATTCACCTTCTGGCCAATGACTGCCGCAGAGAGAGAGCACGCATTCACGTACCTATGAAACCAACCCGCTCCACCCTTCACCGCCAACGGCTGCATCACCTCCAGCACAGGCAAGCCCCAAACCGTTGGCAGCACAACCAGCAGGAACAACAAGGCTCTGAGCCTGGTCCCCCGCACCGCAGCGGCGCCCGCTCTGCCTCCCTCATTCCCCACAGGACACAGGCCAAGGCCTCGTCCCAGCCCAGCACATACGGGCAACAGGGTGTTCCCTGCCGCTCTGCCTCTTCCTTTGACACGCTGCTCCGGCTGAACAGACCCAGCCCAGCCACCCGCTCCTCAGCCAAACACCTCGTACCTGTGTATTCGTGCCTCACGCGATGGCCTACGACTCCGCAGAACACCGTCCCGCTGGTAACCCCGACAGACACGGCCCTGACACACACGGAGAGCGACAGGCGTTCAGCAGCGCCCGCGCACAGGCCTGCCTGCCCACCTACCTTCACCCCTTCACCCGGCTCCCCTCGCACCACCTCCCGCCCTGGCAGGGCAGACCTCGGGGACCTGCAGAGCTCCGCAGCGTAACGCCCCCAGGTGAAAGGGGCTCCCGAGAGCAGCCAGGCAGTTTTCAACCCTTCCCCTAAGGCCTCACAGCTGTGACGGGCGGAAAGTCCCTGACTCCAGCCAGCCTCAGCACGCCTCCTCGGCGCGGGCAAGAAGGGCACCTCTCAGGGCACTGTCTCCTTCCTCCCAGGGACAGAGGAGGCCAAGCTAGAGGGCACGTCTCGCTGAGAAACCATCCCTCCCTCCTTCCCCCGCGCAGTCCCAGGCAACGCGCCTCCCCACTCACTCGATTTTCCTAGGCCTCGAGGAGCACGCCTTGGAGATTTGAACAGCGCTTTCCAAGGCGTGAACGCTTTCGTCGGGCAGCTTCTCTCCAGGGAGTCCAAACACGCACAGGAACGTGCAGCCCTGCCAAGGACAGCGGCAGCACAGCTTGGGACAGCGCCTACGGCAAACGGCTCATGCCGTGCGAGTCGAGCCACTGCCGAGAGCAGCAGAGCTTCAGGGCAACCCCCAGCCAGAGGGTGCTGATCCCAGCGCCGAGGCAGAGCTGCTTCTCCTTTCCCCGCTGCTCAGTAGACCGAGAGAGCCACTGCCCTCTCGTTTGCTGCCCACACTTTTGCGGGGTGGGCTCCTCCCCCACACTCACTTTATCAAACATGGAGATTTTGTTGATCTCGCCCTTGTGAGGACGGATGATCTCCAGCATCATCACGCTGCTGTCCTGGATAGCCTTGCAGATCTGCGTTAAGTTGACATCGGCAGCAAACTGCAGCTTGACAAAGAGGCAGGTGACCGGCCGTAGCTCGGACAAGTAGTCCAGGGGCTGTCTGTCATCAATCTGGAAGACGAGAGCAGCACACCTTCAGCAGCCAGCTCTCCCCGAGAGCGGACTGCCCCCAGCAAACACCAAGCAAGAGCCCCCACGTGGGCAGCAGCACGCGCTCTCAGCGGAAGGAATAACTCCTCCCCTCGGGGCAAAATAAACACAGCTCCCGGCAGCTGTGGCCATACCTTCCTCAGAACAGATGCGGGGACGTACTTCCGCAGCAACTTCCCCAGAGCATGCCGAGGGGCCAGGGAAACAGCAGGCCTCAGGATGCCTAGGGAAGGAAAATCCAGGCGGTCACTGGCAGGCTGGCACTACGAGCCTGCCTAGGGAAAAGCAGTTGGAAAGCAGGGGCTGGCACTGGAACTCAGGGAGGGAAAGTCTCCTCCAGTTGCACATTTCTTCCTCCTGCAGGTGCTCAGCCAGAGCAGGCCCCTGGAAGCAGGGGCAAGCAGCGAGTGCCTCCGCTGAAGCGCACCAGGGCCAAAGGCACAAATGCTGACTGCAAGGGGGAGAGGGCAGAGGGCGTTCCTCGCTGGCCCCTGAACAAGCCCGCCCCCACCTTTCTGGGCAGCCACAGAACGTCATGAACACGGGCCTCACCTGACGCCTCAGGAGAACTGTAGTTCAGCTGGGCTCGGGTAAACTTGGAGAAGATGTCTTCGCGTTCCGACAGAGACATCCGTTCCATGCCTGTAACCTAAAGGCACACAGTACAAAAACGCGTCGAGGACAGCTCCAGGACCCACAGAGGACAGTACCCGTTGAGGCAAACTCTTCCAGCGCCTCCTGACCCCCTCTTCAAAGCCACCCAGCAGAATCCAGAGACAACCCTGAGACAAAACTGCTCCCCAGCAGCTACTGCTCCCCACCTACGGGAGCACCTCTACACCTAGAACTCCCTCCACGCGCGTCTCCTCGCCCTTCTCACACCTTCCTCCCTCACAGCCACGTCCACGCCCAGGCCCTCAGAATTGCTCCAGAGGCCGTCCCACCCACCTTCACAGCGCTTTGGCCTTTAAGTCTCTTGGTCTTGATCTGGTTCCGGTTACAGAGCTCCCAGCAGCTGGGTGACAGGATCACGTCACTTGCATTGGCAAGGTTTTGGGCCTGCCACACTTCACCCACGGCCTGGCCAAGGATCAGGAAGTGCTGCTGCTTTTTGTCTCCAACAGTCAGGAGGGACATATGCCCTGCAGAGATCCCTGGTGAGAGACAAGCACAACTGATGCAGAGAGCATTTTTACCTCCACAGCCCGCCACAGCTCAGCTCCTCCCAGGCCAACTTTGAAGCTCAGCCCTGGAGCCAGGCTCTTCCGCTCAACTGCTTCGAGCGCAGGCGTCCCACTTGATGGATTCAGGATCGATCGTGGCCGGGGAGGGGGTCCTAATCAGGGGCCCCACACCGGCACGTTGGCCAGCCACCGGCTCACTTTGCATGCAGGCAGCTCGTGAACGCCTGCCTGAGAACGCGCAGCAGCCTAACGCAGCACTCCCCGTACCTATCTTCAGTCGGAGCTTCAGACCCACGTCCGTCTCACGGATCCTGTACTTCTCCTGGATTTGCTGGCTACACTGCAGCACCAGGCTGATGGTGTCTCTCAGCTGCGTGTGCTTTGCTCTCCACAGCACCAGCACAGCATCCCCTGGGGAAAGCGAGGGGACAGGGACGGCTCTCGTGACACCTGACGCTCCCTGACCTGCACCCACCGGCCGGGACAGCGGAAGCCAGCAGGCGTGCCAGGGAAAACGCGTTTGGGTGAAGGCATCCTCCTCAACTACAGCACCCTGGCCACAGGCACACCTCCCCCTCTGCCCCGCCAGCTACAACTGCAGCCACGCCGCCAGGGCCCGGGACGGCAGCTCCCCCTGGGCACCTGCGTGCCAGCAGAGCCACCCCTCGGGGCTCTGCCGGCTCGCGCCTCTGTCTCCCCTCTCCCCTCGCACTCGTCTGCAGCTGCAGCAGACAAGGCCACGTCTCTTTTACGCACACGTACCTGCAAACTTCAAGATGTCTCCACCAAAAGCCAGCAGCTCTGCAGACCAAAAAAAAAACACAAGAAGAGCTGCAGCTAGGCCTTCTTCAGGAAGGCCGCAGGACAAGCCGCTCTGCTCAGACAGCAGCACAAGAGCAGCGGTGCTTTGGGGGCACAACTTAGCAAACGTAGCAGCTACACTGCTCACAGGGACCACAGCCCTGGGACCTACGCTCCTGTGCCCTGTGACAAGGCCCCAGGGAAGGCAACGCACACTTTGGTCAGCGCCCCCATCCCCAGCTCATTTGGGCACTAACACTGGCTAGATGCCCCCGCTCCCCCCTGCGCCCCAACACCAGCAAAATCTTCCTCCATCACTGAACAGCGGTCACTCCACAAGCCCAAGGGTGGGTGCTGAGAAAGCGGGCACCTCCTTAGTCTTTGTGGGGAGCAGAAAGCACCTGCCAGAAGAGCCCAGCTGCTCTCGGCGGCTCTCAGCCCCATAGGAACCCCCAGCCCGCGCAAGGAGGAGGCGGCGGCGGCAGCAGCAGCAGCAGCAGCAGCAGCAGGCTGCCCAGCACCTCCCTCTCGTCGTGCCCCAATCCCACACAGTCCTGCAGAACGGCACTTACCCTCCAAAATGTCACCCATGTAGCGATTGAGGGTTTGCGTTACCTCATCCGCACCCCGCTCTATGCTGATGCTCTGGCTGAATTTCTCTGTCAGAGCAGTGAAACCTGCAACAGGGACACACAGGCACAAAGAAATCAGGACGCGTCTACAGGGCCAAAGGACCTGGCACTTTCCACGTCGCTTTCAGCCAGCCAAGAGAACCACGCTCCGGGAGAACCCAGGCGCACCCCTGACAGCAGCCACAGCCCTCTAATTCCACCCGCGCTTCTGAGCGCTCGCTGACGGGCGCCTTCCCCATGCTCACACCCACCCGTTACGCCTAGCTCCTGCACTTGGCTGCCACCCTCCAGCGCGTCCCCCGGCTGCCTCCCCTCTTGCCTACAGCCAGGCAACACCCTGAGCTAGAAAGCCCACGAGGCCTTTGCCAACTAACGCAGCACCTGGCCAGCCAGCTCCTCTGCGCAGCAGCTGCTCCTCCAAGTTTGCCCTGACAAAGACTAACAAGGGGGAGGCAAGGCAGCCAGGCCTCCTCTCCCAGGCCTCCATGAGCCAGAGCCTGGCCCACCTCACACCTCCCCAAAGCTCCAGAGAGAGCACTGCAGGCAACAGCGCGGGCCCAAGCTGCTGCTCCGGCAGCCTCAGGGCTCCCTAACGCATGCTGCTCTGAGCAGACGGCTGACCACAAGCAGGCCGCAGGGCTGCTGCCAGCAAAGACCACCCCCGGGCTGTGACCTCAGCTACGTCCGAGCGCTACTTCCCCAAAGCGGAAGACCTCAGTGGCAAACGACATCTCCTTTGACCCCTTCTCTACCACAGGCGGGACGACCAGGGCTCCAAAAGGCCCGCTAAGTCCCAGCGGCTCGGGTCGGGGACTCCTCCTCAGTGCCCGCCCTTCATAACGCTTTGACCCACCTGACACATCAGCAAAGAGCAGCACTCCATGGAAGTTCTGAACGCAACGGTTCTCCTGCTTCAAGTCCTCAGACAAAAGCAGGTCGGGGACGTAAGCAGCTACTTCCCCCAGTTCTGAGCAGTGCTTTGACCTTCGCTCCCAGGCACAAGACATCGTCAGCGCCCTGGGGTACCTGCGGTACCTCAGTACAAGACGACCCACCGTGCCCACCAGGGAGGACGACCAGACACCACTGCACAGCGTTGCGCACTGGCCTTTGGGAGGCGCGGCTGGCCCTCTGTCACCAAGGGGCCGGGGGAGGTCACAGTCGGCTCACAGTGACATCGTCCGCGTGTCATCATTTACCTGTCCACTGTCGCCTACGCTGATCCGGCTAACAGTGACAGCCTCGGCAAGGCACCGCTTACCCAGCAACTGCCGGGAAGCTGCCCCCCGCTCCCTCCCTACGCCGAGCCGGTTGCTCAGAGGTGGCTAGCGCGACGCAGTTGTCTCCCGTACAGAGCTGAAGGAGGCTCGCACAGCGACTGACCTCCACCCGTGGCCGAAACAGCAGCTGCTTCCCACGTTCCCAAGCGCAAAGGGCCTAACAGACGTGCTGACAGCCAGCAGCCCAGGCTTCCCCAAAAGCACGGCCACTGCAGCACGCAGCTGGGCGTTTCCGGGGCTGCTCGGAGGACTTGTATTTCTTTGCAAAAAGAAGTCGGGCTTTTCCGGGGGGGAAGCGGGGGACACAGCCAACCTCCATCCACACGGCTCCTGGGGGAGGCCGGGAGGAGATGGACAGGGCTGGGCCAGGACCACGGCGCACCGACGTATCAGAGAGGGCAAGACAAAGTCCAAAGCCGCAGCAGGAGGCAGCTCCAGGTCCCTGCTCCGAGTGAGAACGCTGTTGTAAACCTTGCATGCCCCAGGGAAACAGAGCCACGCTGGGCACCCTGGCTCACGCACGGCCCTCTGCCTCCAGGCAGGCAAAGGCAGCTCCCCGTCCACCTTAGCCGCTGCCCCGAGCCACACAACTGCTGCCACCAAAGCAGCAGCACTGAGGAGAGCCGGGCTCTACGGGGGACGAGGGCTAGCAGCCAAGGCCGCGCTCCGCGCGCGCCAAAGCTGCCCTTCTCCCCAGTCGCTCAGAGGAGCAGCTGCACGAGTTGGCGTGCCTGCCACACGGTGACACTCAGCGGCTGCTTGCCCAGGCAGCCTCCAGTGTCCCTCTCAGACTGTGCCTCTCCCTCAGGCAATGGCCAGGCGAGGGAGCACCAGCCCCTCCCAGGCCTGGGGGACCAGGTGCTTTAGACAAGCCTGTGCCCTTGTGCTGCTGACCTCAAACAGCAGAGCACTTGACAGCAGAAACCAGCCTGCCTTCTTTCCTGCTGCCTCAGCACTCAGAGAGAGGCTACCAAGATGGTCTCTCTTCTTGCCTCCAGAAGGCTCCCCCTGCTGCCTCGGGGCCCACCAAAGTCTCCCAAGCAAGCACAAGTCACTTGCACCCAACACACACAACTGCAACCTGCTGGCGACAGCCAGGCACACACACCGAGCCAGGCCCAGGTTCGGAACGCTGCTTGCCAGCCCAGCTCACACGCTTCCTCCTTCCTCCTTCCCACGAGGCAGGCAAAGCGGTCACCCGTACGGGAGACTGACGATGCAGGCCGACCGAGCAGGCTTGCTCTGCCTCCTCAGGAAGAGCGCGCAGCAGCGTGACGACGCCTAGGCCAACGCTCTCTCTTGCCAGTGAGCAGCAAGGGCTGGCTGCTCCCCAAGGCAAGCTCAGCTGGGAGCTGGGCCGACCCCAGCACAAGCAGCGCCCTCGCCCACAGGGGCATCCCTCTTGGCTACATCTATATGCACACACGTACATCCATTCTCCACTAAGGAGCTCTCATCCGCATCAACCAGAGAGGGCAACAGGATGAGGCCGCTAGTGCTGTTGACTTTTCTGACTAGGGAACACTTCAAACCAGTCCCGCTTCCAGAAAAACACCCTCCCACCCTCCCCACCTCAGCAACCACTTGGCCCTACACCAGGGCCAAGCTCCTCCTGCAGCCGGCTCAAGCGCTTACACAGCGCCACAGGGAACTGCACTAGGGCGAGGGGGAGAGAATTTCTTGCACTGCTTTACAGCCCTCGACTCTTGTGAGCACTAACAACGGGGGTGGTGGCTTCCCCGCCGCCTAGCTTTCCCAATAAACCACAGGCCAGAGACTCTCGTGGCACGCCTTCAGCGTCCTCTTGCTGTGGTCTGTGACTCCATACAGAACGCTGAGATGATGGCAGTGTTTCTTTATTTAACCCCTGGAAGAGCATCCTCGCTCGGCCGTGCTGGCAGCTTCAGCAGGTACCTGCAGCTACAGACTTCAGGCTTTGCTTGCTTCAGCTGGGGAAAACGTGGCGCTGTCTCCAGCCACAAGTCTCCCACGGGGCCCTTGCCAGTGAACCACCGCTCCTGAGGAAAACAAAAGCCCAAGTGAGAGCCGCGAAGAACAGGAGGTCCCCAGAGCCACAGGCGCGGTCCGGGAAGGCAAGCGAGGCCTCTCGCAGTAGCTTCTTCCACCCATCACCCAATTTGCCGTGCTGCAAAAGCCTATCAGGGAGGGCAAGGAGAGGGAACGCAAAGAAACCTCCTCCAGCCAGGTTCAGGCTGGCTCCCAGAGCTGGCTCAAGGGAGAGGCAGAGATTCCACTCCACCGCTCCTCAGCCCAGCAGAGATGCTGGGAAGGAGCGGCATGCTGCAGCGCCTGCTGCTCCCTCGCGTGTCCTTCCAGCCCCTCCTGAGGGAAGGGCATCGCAGCTGCCACTGCCCTCCTGCTGAGGAGGGCTAGCAGCCCCTACCAGCTCGCCAAGGACTTTCGGCACACGCTCCTGAAGCTCGCTGGGGGCTTTCCCTACGTGGACCTGCCGGAGTACAGTCCGCGCCACCTTCTCCTAGGGCATGCCAAACCTCTGCCCAGGGAGCAACTCAGAGGCAAAGAGGATCCACTTACAGCGCTCATCTCCAGCCAAGTCTTCTCCAGGAGGTTGCCATTCGCCTCACAGGCTTGGAGGCCCTGCCTGAGGCACAACAGGCTCTGGTCTTTGTTACCCAGCATGCAGAAAACGTACGCTTTCAGATGGTAGGCTCTGGGGTAGAAGACGGGGCTTGTAGAGCACCGAGCAAAAACCTCTTCCACAAGCTACCGAGAGAACAACGGAGAGGCACGTCAGCAGAAGTCATCGAGCTGGGCGATGGCTCGGCACTGAGGACCGCACCTATTCCCCAAAGGGGAAAGCAGCCGCAAAGGCACAAGGAGCACGCAGCTAGCAAGGCTGAGATACCACACAAGTCTCTCCCGAGCCATAAGCCCTCACATGCAGCAGGCATTTCAGCAGGGCTCACTAGCTAGCTCATGGCTGTGCAAGTCTCTTCTCCTGTCTTGCAGACCATTCCCATCCCCACAAGGGAATCCTCACGTGCCCAGGAAGACCCCCGTCACCTCACTGCCTTCTCTACCACCTCTTGCTGCCGCCCCATGGGGGAGCAGCCTCTTGCCATGTTCCTCTCTAACCCACTACCACACTCTGCCTCTAGCCTGGCTCCATCCCAGCGCGGCTGCTTCGCCCTGGCCTTGCCAATCCACTGCTGCTCGCAACACAGCTTTCCCTAGAGGCCCCTCACAGCGTGCACACCCCCCTCCTCCTCTTCCCTCACCCTTAGAGCCCTGCTGCGGCTCTCCCGGGCCCTCGCCGAGCTGCGCTCAATGTCGTTCCGCAGCACCAGCGTGTAGCACTCCAGGAGCCGGCTGCATGCTTGGGTGGCCAAAACGGAGGCGTCAGCTCTCTTCAGCAGCCTCTTGGCCTTTTCAAAGGGCTTCTGGAACTCGGCCCACTGCCCAAGCCTTCCAAACCTACACCGTCCAGAGAGAAACACACACACACACACACACACACACGTTTTGTAGAGTACTTGATCAAGTACTCTTGACGGCCGCCTTGTTGGACAGGGCACGGGGGACACGACAGGCCCAGAGCTCCCACCTCCCCTGCCAGAACCACTGCCTGGGCCTCTCGCCAGTCTAAGCACCTCTGTAACTTACCAAAGAGCCAGGGACGAATACAGTCCAAGCAGGATGCTGTTGTGCGAGCTGAGGATGTGGTTTGCTTCGTTCTGCTCAACGAAGCTCCTGCACTCTTCAAATGACTTGTACTCCCAGCCTGTAATACAAATGCATCGCAGAGAAGCAGTGCCGCCCTCCGCTGCCTTGTTTTCCCTCGGGCATTCGTAGCAGGACAAAGCTCAAGCACAGCTGGAGAATTTCTGGGCAGGTAAACCACTCAGAGAGCAAGCAAAACCAAACAGGAACAAGGCAAGGGCTGGAGTTCTAGCCTAGCTCCTCAGGGCTAGTCAAGCGCCACACAAATATCTATTCCCTTTTCTTCAGCAGCTTTCGAGCGCTGACAGACACACGCTGCCATTGACCAGCAAGCGACAGCCACTCCATAGCGTAGGCTGTTAGATGCCTCCTGGTCAGGCACATCCCCCAGCACTGCTAGGCCCGCCTCCCCAGGAGCCAGAGCAGAGCGAGCCTGGGAAGAGGTTTCAGAAAGGGGAATCTCAAAACACGGGAAGCAAAGAGGGAAATTGCCAGCATTTTGAAATCACTCTGGGATCACCTGTAGAACATGCAAACAAAGACAGGGGAGGCAGGAAAGACAGACAAAGACACACCCAGAGCCAAAGAGCCCGGGACTCGGCCCAGGAAGTGAAAGCGTGGCTGGAGGCTCTGGCGTCCGTGTTGTAGCAGGAGAAAAAGCATCTTTGCAAGCCTCCTGGCTCTCTGGGGCCCTCCTCACTGAGCACTTACCAGCGTAAAGCAACAGGTCTAAGCAGCAGGAGAAGAAGTATGCCTGCCCAATGATGCTGTGCTCTGCAGCCACCTGCTTCTCGAGCCTGCGCAGCACTTCCTCACATTCTGGGTACCTGCGGAGGAACACAGCGAGCCTCCATGGAGCCTCTCCGCGGGGTGGGATCCCAGTCACCACCTCCGGACGCTCCTCGCTCCCCTTCCCATCATCCCGCTCTCCCTGCGCTGCTCTTTCTGGCATCGCCATCAGAGGTTCTCCATCAGACAGTTGTTCATCTTTTGGCAACAAGTCTCCGGAGAAAGGCCTCAGGGACCCCGGCCCAAACGGCAAGCCCCGGAGCAAAACTCAGGCATCCTTCCCATGCAAGCCAGTGCTTTCCCATTGGCCCAGCAGCAGAGCTACTCACCTTTCCATCAAAGTCTTTGTCAGGAAAAGCAGGCCAAAGAGCACGCACAGCTCCCCACTGCCCTCCGCACTCGCCCACATGACGCGTTTGCTTCGGAAACTGCTCCTCTCGAGACCTCCCCCTGGACGACTGCCGTCTCGGGCACCGGTGCCGCGTGGCATGGAAAGGCCCGCGTCCACCCAACCAAACATGGCTAGCGCCCCCAACACAACGAGCGCCTCCCTGCGCTAGGCTCGCTCCTAAACCAGGCCTGGGAATTGCCTGCGGCAAGCGCTACCTGGCAAGGGCCAGAACCGAGCCAGCAACTGTTCCAGCACTTTCACAGCACACACTCACGCTCCCCAACAGCCAGCCACGGTCCTTGGCATTGTTTAATTTACCAGCGTCCATACAGCCAGCGAGTATCCAATAAGAAACCAAGCAGCCCTCTTTGCTGCGCGCAGAGAATGACACAAGAAGGATCTCAGGTGGCCCCCCGACCCTGCGCAACCAGCAGTCTGTCCCGCAGCAGCATTACCTCATCTGCAGAAAGAGCGCCGCAAAGAGCGTGGCGAGAACCTCGCAGTCCAGGTCGGGCTTCTCCAGCTCCATCCACAGGCTCTTGGCGCGATAGCCTGCCAAGAAAACAAGCAGGCTCGCACAGGCTCCCTCTGCGGAGATGCCTTCTCGCAGGCAGCGGGGGCAGTACGTACCTACGTCGACAGAGAGGGGCAGATTCCCCAGGCTGAGGTTCAGATGGCTCAGGGCCTGGGCAAATTTGGCGGCCTTTAATACCCCTCCTCCAAAGAGCTCGACGTCAGAGCTAAGCTGGATGGCCGCCCGCCCGTACTGCAGCCACTCTTCCTGGCAGCCCAGGTCCTGGCAGCACCGCGCATATTCCATGTAGGACAACAGGATCTAAAACGGTCCAGACAGGAGACTGTACAAGACTGAATGTCGCCAGGGTGATTCTCTGGCCTAGACGGCTCAGGGCAGAAACCCAACGGCCAGGTTCTCTCTTCTCTTCTGCTCTCAGGGCTCTCACCCCTACGACAAACGGTTCTTAGGACTGCCGCTGCTAACTGCGGCCGTGGCGAGACGAGGGCCCCAGCGGGGTGCTGCCTTAAAGCCACAACCAGCCCAACGCTTACAACGGTGAAACAAACGCCATGAGAGCGACTACCAAGAAGAAGAGCAACGCACGTCTGCTGGAAGTTTGTAAAGCAAAGTTCAGGGACGGGTACCACTCCGTCGCGTTTGGCCTCTTCTTGCCGCCCCGGGCAGACCCTGCTGGTACTCTAGGCGGGCCAGGGGAAAGGAGCTATGTCAGAAACGCGTCTGCTGCCGCAGAGAGGAGGCACTCACGTGACTCGCATCCTCAGACTCCTCGGCCGTGTTGACCTTCATGAGCGCTGCCAGGCGCGACAGCCTCCGGCCGCTGGAAGTGCCCTCCAGGCTGAAGAGCTGCCGCAGCAAGGAAAGGCAGTGGCTCTGCCGGAACAGCCAGGGCAGCCTCTCCCTCCTGCCACACAAGAGAAACCGCTGGGCCACAGCCACTAGCTACACAGTGCCAGGTCAGGCAGGGCCAGGGGAAGCAGGGCGACAGAGGAGGCAGCTGCACCTGCTCCCAGCAGGGCGGCAGCTGATGCAGGCCGGGCTGCAGGCATGGAAGCGGCAGAGCCAAGAAGCACCACCGGGGAAAGATCGCTGCTAGCGAGAACGGGTTGGCACTACAGCCCAGGGAGGGCGAAGCAAAGCCAGGCACCGCGAGGGAAAGGCTTGTTCTACGGCAGCCTTGCACCTGGCTGCAACCCCCGAGCTTCCTCATTCTCACACCTCCCCTCCACTTACCCCTCCATGCCCACGTCCTGCTCCTCCCTGCCGGCTCCCTTTCCTCTGCAGCCTGTGCTCCCTGGGAACATCTCTCTGCTCTCACCCCCACCATCCCCCACAAGGCAACACGTGCCCGCTCCCCCCACCCAGGAGCCTCCAGGTCCCTCAGCAGCTTTCCCCATGCTAACACCTATGCTCAGGGAAAGTCTGGGCTTAAGCCGAGGCAGGTGTGGGCCTAGGTGCCCGGCACCACGCAGGAAACGCCTCTTCCTTCCCTTCTCTTTCCCTTCGGCTTCTTACCCTGCCTCTTGATGAAGGGAGGACTCTTTGTTCTTCCTGTGGGAGGCACGCTCTGACTTCTCCAGCAGAAACTGGAAGACGACGCCAGCTGAGGTGAGGGGCAATTTTCTCTTCAGCAGGCTCAATGCCTTCCTGAGCGTCTTCTTTGCCAGCTCCACACAGCCCATGTTGTAGCAGACCTGCACAGGAGAAGGCTTCTTCAGACAGTCCCAAAGGGCTCCGACTGAGCACGCACCACATTTCAAGTCTCTGCCTGAACCGAGGCCGAGGCCGAGGGCCTCGACCGCTTTTGGCCGGAGGCTGAAGCGCTCACAGGAAAGGCTGCTGGTAGCGGCCGTGCCTCCAAATGCCAGGCCTATCGCCGCTGCCGCCACCCCCCAACAAAGGCGTCCAACTCCACCCACCAGCAGAGCCCTCAGAACCTCCCTGGCACTTTACCTCCCCTTTCAGGCTCAGGAAGGTGGCTTCTTCAAAGCAGGCAAGCACATCGGCTTTCTCAGCCGCTGAGCTCCTCACGACCTCTGCTTTCTTCAGGTTCATAAAGGCCTTGGAACAAGCACACGGAGAGCAGGTGAGCGTCGGTGCAGAGCCTGCATCCAGCCCCATCGTTCCCAGTTGCCTCCAGCAGCTCTCTGAGGAGGGCACGCATCTGCCCCTGGCGATGCCCACCCTAACACAGCCCACGGGCACGAGTGCTCCTTCGCACCACCTCCTGGCGCGTGCGCCTTGTGCAAAGGTCCTGCTTCTCTGCCCCGCCTCCCTTGCCCCAGGAGAGGCAAACGGGGGGGAGAAGCCTGGCTCTGACGCCAGCGGTTCAGCCCCAAGTCCCCACAGAGGCACGTCCTAGTGCAATGGCAAAATCGGCTTGCCCAGGACAAGGCAACTGAGAGGCCTCCTTGTGCAGTGGGCTCCGGCAAGCAGGGCGACTCACCAGGTAGTTGTCGGAGACGTGCAAGTAGGCAGCCGCGCACTCCAGCAGGTAATAAAGGGCTCTGCCATCGTTGCCCATTGCCATGTGGTGGTGAGCCAGTGGCACAAGCACCAAATCCACAATGGCCCTGCATTCACAGGCACACGCGGCACCGGGCGTCCCTTTGGCCTTGCTGGGCACCGTAGCTACGCGTTCCGTCCTGGCCAGAAACTGCTCTGCCGCTCTACTCAGAGACAAAGATCACGCAGAAAGACGACGCACGCTAGCATCACCTATACCGCTCCGTCTGCCTAGACTAACAGCATATTCTAGCGCAGCACAAGCAAGGCCCTGTGCACACGCGCGTCATACGGGAGCGCTGGGTTTCACAGCCTTCCCAGGCGTGCAGAGGGCTGGCCGCTTATTCTTTCAGCCCCCCGCATTCACAACCACAGTTTCCCAGCAGCGTTCCACATTACAGTTGACACGGGCGACCCCCGAGTGGCCTGGCTCCCCCCATCCTTGCTCCGTCTTCCCCCTGTGCTCCTCCCTCCCTTCCGCTCTTGCCTTCCCTCCTCGCTCGAGAGCTGTGGCTCTGCCCTGACTGCAAGCCAGTACCACTCACTAACACAGTGCTTGGGCGCAGGATTCGTTTTCTTCCACTGCAGCAACGTCAACCCGCGCGCGCTGAGCAGTCTTCTCGCGCGCCGTAGCCCCAGAGCCCAAGGCGAGCGGGGCCAGGCAGGGCAAAACGGGGGCGAGGAGCAACATCGCCCCTTTCAAGCCCTAGCAAACTATTCCTTTGGCTTTAGCGGTAACAAGATCCACGAGCACGCGATGCTGTTGGTGCCTTTGCTGACCCTGCTCTGGAGCAACGCTGCTCTTGGCCACAGGGAGGAAGTCAAGCAGGCCTTTCTGCCACCTTCCAGCAGCCCCCCTGCTCCCGCTGGCTGCTTTGCCCCTGCACACCTCGCAACATTGCTCTCCTACAGCTAGGAAGGCAGGGCTGGCTCCGCCCTAACGTGACCATCGTCACCCTGATCCCACTGGCTTCCTCCAAGAGGCTCATCTCCAGGGCCACCCCATCCCAGCTCCCACCCAACAGGCCAGCTCTTTCCTGAGCTAGAGTCACAGCCAGCAGGCACAACTGCAAACTCCACTTGCCCCCTCTGCAGACCCTGAGCCCGCTGACTTCCCAACGTAACCAAAACCTACTCTCCTCACCGAAAAGTCTCCTCCAAGAAGCTCTTCTCTTTCTGCAGGGCTTTTGCAGTACCTGGAAACAAAGCACGAGTTAAACGCTTCCTCACCTCACACGTGGGAAGAGCTGCATCTTGCCATGCTCCATCCGAAAGGGGAGGAGAGCAGAGTCAAAGGGACCGACGGCAGCTCTCTTCCTGGCCTCTTCCCCCGAGAGCTGCCTTCCCGGCAGGGCTGTTACGTTTTGGGCAAGCGTAGCACACCCACCAGGAAAGGCGCCTCAGCCTGCGGGGCCGGGGGGTGCATCGCAAGGCTCTTGTCACTGCAAGGACATGGGCTGCTCTCCGGTCATTCCAGGGAAACGCAGGAGGGCGTTCCGGGGCACAGAGGCTCTACGCTGTGCCCACAGCATGGCTCTGCTGGTGCAGCTGGCCTCAGTGGAGGACTAAGCTAGTCTCAGGGAAGCCTCTCCCCTCTGCTGACAGCATCCCTAGGCTTCAGCAAAACGCTTCTGCGGACGGCGCTTGAGACAGAGCAGCGCTTCCATTAATTGCGCAAGCACAGTGCGGAGGGCCCAGGCTCCAAAGCACGGCAGCTAGCATACCCGGAGTGGCACGGAGCTCATCCCTCTTCAACTCCTCCTTTCTGAGCAGGGAGGCCTCCCAGCTGGACGAGCAGCGTTCGCTGGCACGGTCGTCGCAGCTCTCTGCCTCCCGGGCGCTGCCGAGGGCCAAGCGGTGGAAGGCCACAAAGTCCCCTCCGCCGCAGCACTGGCACTTGTGCGCTTGCCTCTCCAGGAAGGCCGCGCACTTGCGGTGCATGGCCACCCTCTGTCCCTTGGGCCACAGCTCGTAGGCAGCCTCCCGCAGCAGTGGGGCGCAGAAGGTCAGGACGCCAGACTGCAGCCTCGCGGTCTTCTCGGTCTCGCCCAAGCACCGCTTCTGGGCACCTGAAAGGCAACGGGGCTTCACATCAGCCACAGCTGGGGCCACAGCCGGGGGACGAAAGACAGGCCTTGGTGTGGATCCTTGGCAGGAAACCAGCGCTCCTGCACTCGGAGCCTCGCAGCGCTAGGGTGAAAGGGACCCGTTTGCCTTGCCGACACCAGCACAGCCTGCGCAACAGGCTACTGCCCTGCGCTCTCCCTCCCAACGCACAGCCTTCAGCTGCACTCCCGCAAGCAGCTGCCGAGGCTGCTGGCAGCAGAAGCAAGGCCGGCCATTTGGCCCATTACACACCACCGGAGGGGGCAGTGCAGCGTGCCCTGGCGAGCCCCGCCAGGCACACAGCCGGGAGCAGCAGGAGCCTACCACGCTCCCGGGGGCGCATTATCACCACTTACCGCTCTCTTCCTCCAGAGAGGTGGCGGGCCCCTTGGTGGGAACACTGCTGCCTTCTGGCACCTTCCCAGCATTCAGCCACTTCAAGATGTTGCCTCTCACCAGGACATTCAACGCCTTGTTCATCTTGGTCCTGGTCCACCTGGGAAGGAGGCGTAACAGCAGCTCGGTGGTAAACGTCGGCCCGATGACGGCTGCGCACTTCAAGACCATCCGCTCCGAGGGCTTCATGCTGTCCACCTCAGCCAGCGCAATCCCTGTCAAAAACAAGCCACAGCTCTCTCTCTTGCCCCCTCCCAAGCCTGAGGCTGCCGAGGCTGCCTTAGCTTCCCCACACCAGACGCTACATTTGTAGCCTTCTTTCCTAGGGACCAAACCCCTTGGGCAGTCGCAACCCAGGGCACACAGACACCCAGCCTCTCTCTAGCCCATGCCCCGGGAAAGAACCTCCGTGCAGCCGCCAGCCGCCGCAGCGGGGCTCGGCCCCTCACCTTTCAAGGTGGAGGGAAGCACGATGCTCTGCAGGTTCACGTCAGGTCTGATGGTGCACACCCTGCGCTCCTTCCCCGCGCTGGAGCTCCAGGAGGCTGCGGCAGGGGAAGCCTCCGTTACAGAAGCTGAGCGGAGCAAGAGAGCAGCATAAAGCGATTTTCAAAGGGAGACGATTCAGGCCGTCACCTCCTGCTTGCCCTCCATCTTCCACCCTTTAGCATTCATCCCCCCCCGGGCAGGTCTTACAGCAGCTGGGCCCTGCGCTCCGTGGCAGCATAAATCCACCGCGCGGCTGCACCCAAGGAACACTGCAGCCACGCCACTCTCCGCCCTGCTCCACAATAACCGCCCCCGTTCATGCTGCCTCCAGACAATACCAGGGCTTAGCTCAGTGCCAGGGAGCGTCTCTTCCCCTCCTTTGCCATTTTCTGCCCCGTCCGCATTGCTTCGCCCCACAAAGCCACCCAAACTCCCCAGCCTGTGCTTAGGCTAGCCCAGCAGCAAGGCATGCAGGAGCCCACGCCTGAGCCAGGCCAAGGCCTCTACTGCTGCAACACCAGCCTGGGCCAACTTCACAGGGGAAGCCCAGGGCAACAACGCGCTCTGGAAGATGCGCCACAGCAACCAGGCCGTCAGCCACAACGGCGCTTACTGAAGAGGCTCTCCCACTTGTCCTCCATTTTCTCGCCCTTCCGCAGCAGGTGGAACAAGAGCATGTCGTGGCGCTTAAGGTCGCTCAGCAGTTCCTCGCAGTAATATGGGATCCCGTAGCTTCTCTGCATCAGGAACCTGGAAAGGAGCAGATCCAGCAGGGACTGACACAGGCAAAGCAAGGTGGGACACGTTTCAGACCAGCCTCTTTGCCACAGCTACACCTCCCTTTTGAACAGGCCAGCACTCCCACTGCCTTTGGCATCTGAGCTGCCCGGAAGATACAGCGGTTGCTGGAACGCGCAGGAAAAGAGTCGCGCGCAGTGCCCAAGGCACAGAGCTGCAAGCCTCGTCTCTCCTGGCCCCAACAGCCTAGATGCTCTCCGGCACCAGTGAGAGCCTCGGCCCCAGCAACAAATCGCCCCCCACTGCCCCACCACGTTCGTTCCCTCCTGCCCTCTGCAGCGGGTCAACCCCTCGCAAAGAGCTCCGAGGCCCCGCCTGGGACTTACGTCTCTAGGGCCCTGGGCACGCTGACAACTCCCAGCTCCCGGCAGGCTTTCTGCACAACAGCTGAAGCTTTCAGCTCTCCCAGATGAACGTGGGTCGTTTGCTGCAACTTCATGATGTCTGCTGCAGCTTCGCAGAGCCTCTGTCTTCCGTAGCGAGCAGGAGCAAAGCCCATGACCACAAAGAGCGGGACATCTCTGAGCACATGCGACATAACAGCCCAGGAGGCAGAGTCGATGTAGTGCGCGTTGTCGATGACAAACAGGACAAGCTCGTCTTCAACGATCTGAAACAAGCACGTTGGTCTGGGTGGATTCTGAGGGATTCTCAAGCATCTTCCACAGGACAGACTTTGGCCGGCCTCTCCCCACACAGAGGACGCGCAGAAGTCGCTCTCCTCTCCCCAGCTACCTCTTCGTTCGGAATCTCACCCGCTCTTCCGTGCTCCGAGACTCTTAAGCTCCCTCGGGCACGGTGGCACGGAAAGACACCGTTCCTCCTCCTCCGGAGCACATGCCCTCCAACTTCACAGGAGCAAAGTTATCAGGGGGCATGGCACGCGGAGTTTAGCCTCTGCAGGGCAATGACTCCGGTACACTGTCCTCCCACCAGCTCCCACCACTCTCCTGCAGAGCCCTCAGCCTGCGGCCTTGCTTTCCTTCTCTGACCCAGGATGGGGAGAACGGCTCACCTTCTGTAGCAGTTTCTTGAAAACCAACCCCAATTCCGTTGTCCTTTGAGCGCCGCTCATCTTGGACACCTTCTCCGACAGGGGAAACTGGCCAGAAAAGCAGAGTCACAGAGAAACAGCCTTTCAGGGCGGTTCAGCACACCTGCCCACCACGCAAGTCCAAGCGAGCAAAACGCCTCTGCTGCCCTCAGCATCTTACCTCTCCCCCCACACAGTGGAGAGGAGACGCAGCGCGCACGTCACCGGGAGCCTACAACGGAGGCCCTCTGCTGAGGGTCTCTGGCAGAGCTCTTGCAGGGAGGCATGAGGGCGGAGAAGAGCTTCTTCCCTCGCCGTGGCAATCGCGCGAGGGAGCAGGCTGCTCACGCACCAGTGAACTCAGCACCAGCTCATCGGCCCCCTCTCAAAGCCTCTCTGCAATGCCCTTTCCAGGCTGCTGAGCAAGACACCAGGAACTGCCTGCAGCAGCCTGGCACCTGCACTCACCCCTAACAAGGAGCCCCCTCGCCCCCCTCTTTGGACCCACAAACAGAAGCCCAGCCTGTGCTACCCTCCTGCTACTCCCACCACGGAGCTAAGCCCACTCCCCAGCACGGTGTCCCAACCACAACAGCCACAGGACGGCTCACAAGCAGGCCTTCGCCACGGCCACAGAGGCCTCTCGCTCTCACCTTAACGACGAAAGGCACATTGAGGAGGCAGTAGCTGCTCTCTTCCACCAGCCCTTGGAGCTTTTCCTGCAGGGCGAGCTCTCTGGCACTGCACGATTTACAGGCCTGCAGGCCCATGGCCACAGCCAGCACCATGTGCATGGCAGAGTAGACCTGCTTCAGGTTGAGCTCCAGCGCTTCCACAGCCACTACCCTGCCATGCAGAAGCAAAAGGCACTGAGATTCAGAGAGGGACCCAAGCAGCCGCAGGCTTCTCACACTAAGCTCTAGGGGAGAGGCGGAATCCAGGGCCACTTGGGTTTCTTCTCTTGGCTCCGCAGCTACGGCCAAAAGCCCTGACTGAGCTCGGGCTCTACTTTGCTTGGGGCCTGGCCCAAAGAAGGAAGCTCAACAGCAGTGGCTCCAGCAGCCACCTCTAGCTCCCTCAAGAGGCAGCAGGAGGGCACGCAGCTGCTCCTCAGCAGCAGCTCCTGCAGGCCTTGCAGGGATGCTGCAGTCCAAGGGCCACGCACCCGGGCAGAGGGCAGAGGGGCTCCAGTAGCCCACGGACATCAGCGGCTGGGCAGCGAAAGCGTTCCACAGCTCCCGGTCAGCAACACTCACCTGAGCCCAGCAGCCTGGCCTAAAGAGGCAAGCTCCGTAAGTAAATGGCTCTTTCCAGAGCCCGTCACGCCCTCAAACGCCATGATGTGGCTTGCTTTCTTATCCACATAGGCTTTCAAGTAACTTTCAAAGAGGGCAATCTCCTCCTCCCGACCTGGGAAGGCAAACAAGAAAGCGACCCGTTGCAGCGAGCTGAAAAGCAAACAGCCGTCGGCACCCTTCTCTCTCGCCGCCGCAGCGGGTCAGTCGGACCCAAGGAAATCTCCTCCCCGATCCCAACTACGGCCATCCCTTTAGCCCTGAGGCTGTGAGCAACTGCACACTGGAAAGGTCCCGCCACGCTAGCTATGCAGCACGGCAGGGAGCATCCGGCGCACGCCTCACCCTGCTTCCCACCTCTAGCTGCGGCCCAACCCCAAAGACAGGAACCAGCTAGGAGCCAAGGTATGCACCAAACCCTTAGGGCCACGCCAGGCAACGCCATCCCTCGCAAAAGCTTCTCCGTTCCCAGAGCGGAACTAACAGGTACCGACGGCAACAAATTGGCCTTCAGCAGACCAAGGCGTTCTCCACCTACCGAGCAACGGGGAAGAGCTGGGCCTCTCCTTCGTAACATCCATGCCAAACATGCTAGCGGGAGGAAGAGAAAAACAAAAGCCAATGAAGTAGGCAGAAGCTGGAGGACGTAGAGCCACGCGTGGAGCTGAGGGTGCGCTCCCGGGGACCCGCTCTTCTTTCGAGCCGGAGCGAATCCTGCCCACGCTCCCACTGGCCCAGCAGAGAGCGCAAACACCAAACGAGCACTAGCAAAGCTGCAGCCAGGAAGAAGCCCAACGGCCACAGTGGGACACCACACAGCATCAAGACTCGAGCGCCACAGGCCAAAGCCCAAGGAAGCGGAGACACGAGCAAGAAGCCAGGCAGTGCCACTGGCTAGCACACTGCTGCACCCCGCAGGACAAGCCAAACAAGTCTCTGGTCCTGCCTACTGCTTCCCTGGCCTTTGCTCACAGGCAGCGCTTTCGAGAAGCGGGGCCCTGCAACAGCTGCTGTCAAGGCAAAGACGGGCAAGAAAAAACACTTCAAGCCACGACGTGCAACAGGACGACAAGGGTCACTTCTTGGGCCAAGGCGCCAAGCACCAGGCACCTTGGGCTCGAGTTTTTCTGAAGTTGCAAGGGGACGGCAACGTCAACGTTCCAAACGGCCTCCAAAGAGGATGCCAAACCCTGGCCCAGGGGAACACCTGAACTTTCACCAGGAGGCACTCAGGAACTGAGTCCTGGCCTGACCAAAAGCTTTCCGGGAGCGTCATGCTCGGAAGCAGCTGGGAGAAAACCTCCCTGGGGCAGAATTGCCACTGCGTTAGTCTTGCGCGCAATGGAGCAAGCACAGGGCAGAAAGCACAGCTGGAAGCCGTTTGGACCGGGGCTGCAAGGCCCCTCTGTGCCTACGGACACCTAAAAGCCTTCTCCACCCCTCCGGCATCACTCCCCGTCTCCTTACAGCAGGAGGCACCAGCGTAGGCAGGCCAAAAGCGTACCCGTGCTCTGCCTTTCCATCTTCTCAGCCCCAGCGATGGGAGGGGTGGGCGGGGGCCAGCTCTGCACAACTCCTCTTTGCGGACCAAGACTGGACCCTGTGTGCCACCCTGCCCCCAACCAGCCCGCTCAAACAGGACACTCACGACTTCGCCGACACCCCCAGGTATTGATACACGGGGCCAGGATCGACAACCCCCTTCATCTTTGCCTCCGGCAGCTCCTCGAAGCACCATCGGGGCAGCCTAGAGGCTGCGTACGTCGCTGCGTCACAGGACACCAGCCCAGGGTAGTGCTCCATCAGCCGGGCTGCCAGATTCACCTTCTGGCCAATGACTGCCGCAGAGAGAGAGCACGCATTCACGTACCTATGAAACCAACCCGCTCCACCCTTCACCGCCAACGGCTGCATCACCTCCAGCACAGGCAAGCCCCAAACCGTTGGCAGCACAACCAGCAGGAACAACAAGGCTCTGAGCCTGGTCCCCCGCACCGCAGCGGCGCCCGCTCTGCCTCCCTCATTCCCCACAGGACACAGGCCAAGGCCTCGTCCCAGCCCAGCACATACGGGCAACAGGGTGTTCCCTGCCGCTCTGCCTCTTCCTTTGACACGCTGCTCCGGCTGAACAGACCCAGCCCAGCCACCCGCTCCTCAGCCAAACACCTCGTACCTGTGTATTCGTGCCTCACGCGATGGCCTACGACTCCGCAGAACACCGTCCCGCTGGTAACCCCGACAGACACGGCCCTGACACACACGGAGAGCGACAGGCGCTCAGCAGCGCCCGCGCACAGGCCTGCCTGCCCACCTACCTTCACCCCTTCACCCGGCTCCCCTCGCACCACCTCCCGCCCTGGCAGGGCAGACCTCGGGGACCTGCAGAGCTCCGCAGCGTAACGCCCCCAGGTGAAAGGGGCTCCCGAGAGCAGCCAGGCAGTTTTCAACCCTTCCCCTAAGGCCTCACAGCTGTGACGGGCGGAAAGTCCCTGACTCCAGCCAGCCTCAGCACGCCTCCTCGGCGCGGGCAAGAAGGGCACCTCTCAGGGCACTGTCTCCTTCCTCCCAGGGACAGAGGAGGCCAAGCTAGAGGGCACGTCTCGCTGAGAAACCATCCCTCCCTCCTTCCCCCGCGCAGTCCCAGGCAACGCGCCTCCCCACTCACTCGATTTTCCTAGGCCTCGAGGAGCACGCCTTGGAGATTTGAACAGCGCTTTCCAAGGCGTGAACGCTTTCGTCGGGCAGCTTCTCTCCAGGGAGTCCAAACACGCACAGGAACGTGCAGCCCTGCCAAGGACAGCGGCAGCACAGCTTGGGACAGCGCCTACGGCAAACGGCTCATGCCGTGCGAGTCGAGCCGCTGCCGAGAGCAGCAGAGCTTCAGGGCAACCCCCAGCCAGAGGGTGCTGATCCCAGCGCCGAGGCAGAGCTGCTTCTCCTTTCCCCGCTGCTCAGTAGACCGAGAGAGCCACTGCCCTCTCGTTTGCTGCCCACACTTTTGCGGGGTGGGCTCCTCCCCCACACTCACTTTATCAAACATGGAGATTTTGTTGATCTCGCCCTTGTGAGGACGGATGATCTCCAGCATCATCACGCTGCTGTCCTGGATAGCCTTGCAGATCTGCGTTAAGTTGACATCGGCAGCAAACTGCAGCTTGACAAAGAGGCAGGTGACCGGCCGTAGCTCGGACAAGTAGTCCAGGGGCTGTCTGTCATCAATCTGGAAGACGAGAGCAGGACACCTTCAGCAGCCAGCTCTCCCCGAGAGCGGACTGCCCCCAGCAAACACCAAGCAAGAGCCCCCACGTGGGCAGCAGCACGCGCTCTCAGCGGAAGGAATAACTCCTCCCCTCGGGGCAAAATAAACACAGCTCCCGGCAGCTGTGGCCATACCTTCCTCAGAACAGATGCGGGGACGTACTTCCGCAGCAACTTCCCCAGAGCATGCCGAGGGGCCAGGGAAACAGCAGGCCTCAGGATGCCTAGGGAAGGAAAATCCAGGCGGTCACTGGCAGGCTGGCACTACGAGCCTGCCTAGGGAAAAGCAGTTGGAAAGCAGGGGCTGGCACTGGAACTCAGGGAGAGAAAGTCTCCTCCAGTTGCACATTTCTTCCTCCTGCAGGTGCTCAGCCAGAGCAGGCCCCTGGAAGCAGGGGGAAGCAGCGAGTGCCTCCGCTGAAGCGCACCAGGGCCAAAGGCACAAATGCTGACTGCAAGGGGGAGAGGGCAGAGGGCGTTCCTCGCTGGCCCCTGAACAAGCCCGCCCCCACCTTTCTGGGCAGCCACAGAACGTCATGAACACGGGCCTCACCTGACGCCTCAGGAGAACTGTAGTTCAGCTGGGCTCGGGTAAACTTGGAGAAGATGTCTTCGCGTTCCGACAGAGACATCCGTTCCATGCCTGTAACCTAAAGGCACACAGTACAAAAACGCGTCGAGGACAGCTCCAGGACCCACAGAGGACAGTACCCGTTGAGGCAAACTCTTCCAGCGCCTCCTGACCCCCTCTTCAAAGCCACCCAGCAGAATCCAGAGACAACCCTGAGACAAAACTGCTCCCCAGCAGCTACTGCTCCCCACCTACGGGAGCACCTCTACACCTAGAACTCCCTCCACGCGCGTCTCCTCGCCCTTCTCACACCTTCCTCCCTCACAGCCACGTCCACGCCCAGGCCCTCAGAATTGCTCCAGAGGCCGTCCCACCCACCTTCACAGCGCTTTGGCCTTTAAGTCTCTTGGTCTTGATCTGGTTCCGGTTACAGAGCTCCCAGCAGCTGGGTGACAGGATCACGTCACTTGCATTGGCAAGGTTTTGGGCCTGCCACACTTCACCCACGGCCTGGCCAAGGATCAGGAAGTGCTGCTGCTTTTTGTCTCCAACAGTCAGGAGGGACATATGCCCTGCAGAGATCCCTGGTGAGAGACAAGCACAACTGATGCAGAGAGCATTTTTACCTCCACAGCCCGCCACAGCTCAGCTCCTCCCAGGCCAACTTTGAAGCTCAGCCCTGGAGCCAGGCTCTTCCGCTCAACTGCTTCGAGCGCAGGCGTCCCACTTGATGGATTCAGGATCGATCGTGGCCGGGGAGGGGGTCCTAATCAGGGGCCCCACACCGGCACGTTGGCCAGCCACCGGCTCACTTTGCATGCAGGCAGCTCGTGAACGCCTGCCTGAGAACGCGCAGCAGCCTAACGCAGCACTCCCCGTACCTATCTTCAGTCGGAGCTTCAGACCCACGTCCGTCTCACGGATCCTGTACTTCTCCTGGATTTGCTGGCTACACTGCAGCACCAGGCTGATGGTGTCTCTCAGCTGCGTGTGCTTTGCTCTCCACAGCACCAGCACAGCATCCCCTGGGGAAAGCGAGGGGACAGGGACGGCTCTCGTGACACCTGACGCTCCCTGACCTGCACCCACCGGCCGGGACAGCGGAAGCCAGCAGGCGTGCCAGGGAAAACGCGTTTGGGTGAAGGCATCCTCCTCAACTACAGCACCCTGGCCACAGGCACACCTCCCCCTCTGCCCCGCCAGCTACAACTGCAGCCACGCCGCCAGGGCCCGGGACGGCAGCTCCCCCTGGGCACCTGCGTGCCAGCAGAGCCACCCCTCGGGGCTCTGCCGGCTCGCGCCTCTGTCTCCCCTCTCCCCTCGCACTCGTCTGCAGCTGCAGCAGACAAGGCCACGTCTCTTTTACGCACACGTACCTGCAAACTTCAAGATGTCTCCACCAAAAGCCAGCAGCTCTGCAGACCAAAAAAAAAACACAAGAAGAGCTGCAGCTAGGCCTTCTTCAGGAAGGCCGCAGGACAAGCCGCTCTGCTCAGACAGCAGCACAAGAGCAGCGGTGCTTTGGGGGCACAACTTAGCAAACGGAGCAGCTACACTGCTCACAGGGACCACAGCCCTGGGACCTACGCTCCTGTGCCCTGTGACAAGGCCCCAGGGAAGGCAACGCACACTTTGGTCAGCGCCCCCATCCCCAGCTCATTTGGGCACTAACACTGGCTAGATGCCCCCGCTCCCCCCTGCGCCCCAACACCAGCAAAATCTTCCTCCATCACTGAACAGCGGTCACTCCACAAGCCCAAGGGTGGGTGCTGAGAAAGCGGGCACCTCCTTAGTCTTTGTGGGGAGCAGAAAGCACCTGCCAGAAGAGCCCAGCTGCTCTCGGCGGCTCTCAGCCCCATAGGAACCCCCAGCCCGCGCAAGGAGGAGGCGGCGGCGGCAGCAGCAGCAGCAGCAGCAGCAGCAGGCTGCCCAGCACCTCCCTCTCGTCGTGCCCCAATCCCACACAGTCCTGCAGAACGGCACTTACCCTCCAAAATGTCACCCATGTAGCGATTGAGGGTTTGCGTTACCTCATCCGCACCCCGCTCTATGCTGATGCTCTGGCTGAATTTCTCTGTCAGAGCAGTGAAACCTGCAACAGGGACACACAGGCACAAAGAAATCAGGACGCGTCTACAGGGCCAAAGGACCTGGCACTTTCCACGTCGCTTTCAGCCAGCCAAGAGAACCACGCTCCGGGAGAACCCAGGCGCGCCCCTGACAGCAGCCACAGCCCTCTAATTCCACCCGCGCTTCTGAGCGCTCGCTGACGGGCGCCTTCCCCATGCTCACACCCACCCGTTACGCCTAGCTCCTGCACTTGGCTGCCACCCTCCAGCGCGTCCCCCGGCTGCCTCCCCTCTTGCCTACAGCCAGGCAACACCCTGAGCTAGAAAGCCCACGAGGCCTTTGCCAACTAACGCAGCACCTGGCCAGCCAGCTCCTCTGCGCAGCAGCTGCTCCTCCAAGTTTGCCCTGACAAAGACTAACAAGGGGGAGGCAAGGCAGCCAGGCCTCCTCTCCCAGGCCTCCATGAGCCAGAGCCTGGCCCACCTCACACCTCCCCAAAGCTCCAGAGAGAGCACTGCAGGCAACAGCGCGGGCCCAAGCTGCTGCTCCGGCAGCCTCAGGGCTCCCTAACGCACGCTGCTCTGAGCAGACGCTGACCACAAGCAGGCCGCAGGGCTGCTGCCAGCAAAGACCACCCCCGGGCTGTGACCTCAGCTACGTCCGAGCGCTACTTCCCCAAAGCGGAAGACCTCAGCGGCAAACGACATCTCCTTTGACCCCTTCTCTACCACAGGCGGGACGACCAGGGCTCCAAAAGGCCCGCTAAGTCCCAGCGGCTCGGGTCGGGGACTCCTCCTCAGTGCCTGCCCTTCATAACGCTTTGACCCACCTGACACATCAGCAAAGAGCAGCACTCCATGGAAGTTCTGAACGCAACGGTTCTCCTGCTTCAAGTCCTCAGACAAAAGCAGGTCGGGGACGTAAGCAGCTACTTCCCCCAGTTCTGAGCAGTGCTTTGACCTTCGCTCCCAGGCACAAGACATCGTCAGCGCCCTGGGGTACCTGCGGTACCTCAGTACAAGACGACCCACCGTGCCCACCAGGGAGGACGACCAGACACCACTGCACAGCGTTGCGCACTGGCCTTTGGGAGGCGCGGCTGGCCCTCTGTCACCAAGGGGCCGGGGGAGGTCACAGTCGGCTCACAGTGACATCGTCCGCGTGTCATCATTTACCTGTCCACTGTCGCCTACGCTGATCCGGCTAACAGTGACAGCCTCGGCAAGGCACCGCTTACCCAGCAACTGCCGGGAAGCTGCCCCCCGCTCCCTCCCTACGCCGAGCCGGTTGCTCAGAGGTGGCTAGCGCGACGCAGTTGTCTCCCGTACAGAGCTGAAGGAGGCTCGCACAGCGACTGACCTCCACCCGTGGCCGAAACAGCAGCTGCTTCCCACGTTCCCAAGCACAAAGGGCCTAACAGACGTGCTGACAGCCAGCAGCCCAGGCTTCCCCAAAAGCACGGCCACTGCAGCACGCAGCTGGGCGTTTCCGGGGCTGCTCGGAGGACTTGTATTTCTTTGCAAAAAGAAGTGGGGCTTTCCCGGGGGGGCAGCGGGGGGACACAGCCAACCTCCATCCACACGGCTCCTGGGGGAGGCCGGGAGGAGATGGACAGGGCTGGGCCAGGACCACGGCGCACCGACGTATCAGAGAGGGCAAGACAAAGTCCAAAGCCGCAGCAGGAGGCAGCTCCAGGTCCCTGCTCCGAGTGAGAACGCTGTTGTAAACCTTGCATGCCCCAGGGAAACAGAGCCACGCTGGGCACCCTGGCTCATGCACGGCCCTCTGCCTCCAGGCAGGCAAAGGCAGCTCCCCGTCCACCTTAGCCGCTGCCCCGAGCCACACAACTGCTGCCACCAAAGCAGCAGCACTGAGGAGAGCCGGGCTCTACGGGGGACGAGGGCTAGCAGCCAAGGCCGCGCTCCGCGCGCGCCAAAGCTGCCCTTCTCCCCAGTCGCTCAGAGGAGCAGCTGCACGAGTTGGCGTGCCTGCCACACGGTGACACTCAGCGGCTGCTTGCCCAGGCAGCCTCCAGTGTCCCTCTCGGACTGTGCCTCTCCCTCAGGCAATGGCCAGGCGAGGGAGCACCAGCCCCTCCCAGGCCTGGGGGACCAGGTGCTTTAGACAAGCCTGTGCCCTTGCGCTGCTGACCTCAAACAGCAGAGCACTTGACAGCAGAAACCAGCCTGCCTTCTTTCCTGCTGCCTCAGCACTCAGAGAGAGGCTACCAAGATGGTCTCTCTTCTTGCCTCCAGAAGGCTCCCCCTGCTGCCTCGGGGCCCACCAAAGTCTCCCAAGCAAGCACAAGTCACTTGCACCCAACACACACAACTGCAACCTGCTGGCGACAGCCAGGCACACACACCGAGCCAGGCCCAGGTTCGGAACGCTGCTTGCCAGCCCAGCTCACACGCTTCCTCCTTCCTCCTTCCCACGAGGCAGGCAAAGCGGTCACCCGTACGGGAGACTGACGATGCAGGCCGACCGAGCAGGCTTGCTCTGCCTCCTCAGGAAGAGCGCGCAGCAGCGTGACGACGCCTAGGCCAACGCTCTCTCTTGCCAGTGAGCAGCAAGGGCTGGCTGCTCCCCAAGGCAAGCTCAGCTGGGAGCTGGGCCGACCCCAGCACAAGCAGCGCCCTCGCCCACAGGGGCATCCCTCTTGGCTACATCTATATGCACACACGTACATCCATTCTCCACTAAGGAGCTCTCATCCGCATCAACCAGAGAGGGCAACAGGATGAGGCCGCTAGTGCTGTTGACTTTTCTGACTAGGGAACACTTCAAACCAGTCCCGCTTCCAGAAAAACACCCTCCCACCCTCCCCACCTCAGCAACCACTTGGCCCTACACCAGGGCCAAGCTCCTCCTGCAGCCGGCTCAAGCGCTTACACAGCGCCACAGGGAACTGCACTAGGGCGAGGGGGAGAGAATTTCTTGCACTGCTTTACAGCCCTCGACTCTTGTGAGCACTAACAACGGGGGTGGTGGCTTCCCCGCCGCCTAGCTTTCCCAATAAACCACAGGCCAGAGACTCTCGTGGCACGCCTTCAGCGTCCTCTTGCTGTGGTCTGTGACTCCATACAGAACGCTGAGATGATGGCAGTGTTTCTTTATTTAACCCCTGGAAGAGCATCCTCGCTCGGCCGTGCTGGCAGCTTCAGCAGGTACCTGCAGCTACAGACTTCAGGCTTTGCTTGCTTCAGCTGGGGAAAACGTGGCGCTGTCTCCAGCCACAAGTCTCCCACGGGGCCCTTGCCAGTGAACCACCGCTCCTGAGGAAAACAAAAGCCCAAGTGAGAGCCGCGAAGAACAGGAGGTCCCCAGAGCCACAGGCGCGGTCCGGGAAGGCAAGCGAGGCCTCTCGCAGTAGCTTCTTCCACCCATCACCCAATTTGCCGTGCTGCAAAAGCCTATCAGGGAGGGCAAGGAGAGGGAACGCAAAGGAAACCTCCTCCAGCCAGGTTCAGGCTGGCTCCCAGAGCTGGCTCAAGGGAGAGGCAGAGATTCCACTCCACCGCTCCTCAGCCCAGCAGAGATGCTGGGAAGGAGCGGCATGCTGCAGCGCCTGCTGCTCCCTCGCGTGTCCTTCCAGCCCCTCCTGAGGGAAGGGCATCGCAGCTGCCACTGCCCTCCTGCTGAGGAGGGCTAGCAGCCCCTACCAGCTCGCCAAGGACTTTCGGCACACGCTCCTGAAGCTCGCTGGGGGCTTTCCCTACGTGGACCTGCCGGAGTACAGTCCGCGCCACCTTCTCCTAGGGCATGCCAAACCTCTGCCCAGGGAGCAACTCAGAGGCAAAGAGGATCCACTTACAGCGCTCATCTCCAGCCAAGTCTTCTCCAGGAGGTTGCCATTCGCCTCACAGGCTTGGAGGCCCTGCCTGAGGCACAACAGGCTCTGGTCTTTGTTACCCAGCATGCAGAAAACGTACGCTTTCAGATGGTAGGCTCTGGGGTAGAAGACGGGGCTTGTAGAGCACCGAGCAAAAACCTCTTCCACAAGCTACCGAGAGAACAACGGAGAGGCACGTCAGCAGAAGTCATCGAGCTGGGCGATGGCTCGGCACTGAGGACCGCACCTATTCCCCAAAGGGGAAAGCAGCCGCAAAGGCACAAGGAGCACGCAGCTAGCAAGGCTGAGATACCACACAAGTCTCTCCCGAGCCATAAGCCCTCACATGCAGCAGGCATTTCAGCAGGGCTCACTAGCTAGCTCATGGCTGTGCAAGTCTCTTCTCCTGTCTTGCAGACCATTCCCATCCCCACAAGGGAATCCTCACGTGCCCAGGAAGACCCCCGTCACCTCACTGCCTTCTCTACCACCTCTTGCTGCCGCCCCAGGGGGGAGCAGCCTCTTGCCATGTTCCTCTCTAACCCACTACCACACTCTGCCTCTAGCCTGGCTCCATCCCAGCGCGGCTGCTTCGCCCTGGCCTTGCCAATCCACTGCTGCTTGCAACACAGCTTTCCCTAGAGGCCCCTCACAGCGTGCACACCCCCCTCCTCCTCTTCCCTCACCCTTAGAGCCCTGCTGCGGCTCTCCCGGGCCCTCGCCGAGCTGCGCTCAATGTCGTTCCGCAGCACCAGCGTGTAGCACTCCAGGAGCCGGCTGCATGCTTGGGTGGCCAAAACGGAGGCGTCAGCTCTCTTCAGCAGCCTCTTGGCCTTTTCAAAGGGCTTCTGGAACTCGGCCCACTGCCCAAGCCTTCCAAACCTACACCGTCCAGAGAGAAACACACACACACACACACACGTTTTGTAGAGTACTTGATCAAGTACTCTACACCCCAGCGACGGCCGCCTTGTTGGACAGGGCACGGGGGACACGACAGGCCCAGAGCTCCCACCTCCCCTGCCAGAACCACTGCCTGGGCCTCTCGCCAGTCTAAGCACCTCTGTAACTTACCAAAGAGCCAGGGACGAATACAGTCCAAGCAGGATGCTGTTGTGCGAGCTGAGGATGTGGTTTGCTTCGTTCTGCTCAACGAAGCTCCTGCACTCTTCAAATGACTTGTACTCCCAGCCTGTAATACAAATGCATCGCAGAGAAGCAGTGCCGCCCTCCGCTGCCTTGTTTTCCCTCGGGCATTCGTAGCAGGACAAAGCTCAAGCACAGCTGGAGAATTTCTGGGCAGGTAAACCACTCAGAGAGCAAGCAAAACCAAACAGGAACAAGGCAAGGGCTGGAGTTCTAGCCTAGCTCCTCAGGGCTAGTCAAGCGCCACACAAATATCTATTCCCTTTTCTTCAGCAGCTTTCGAGCGCTGACAGACACACGCTGCCATTGACCAGCAAGCGACAGCCACTCCATAGCGTAGGCTGTTAGATGCCTCCTGGTCAGGCACATCCCCCAGCACTGCTAGGCCCGCCTCCCCAGGAGCCAGAGCAGAGCGAGCCTGGGAAGAGGTTTCAGAAAGGGGAATCTCAAAACACGGGAAGCAAAGAGGGAAATTGCCAGCATTTTGAAATCACTCTGGGATCACCTGTAGAACATGCAAACAAAGACAGGGGAGGCAGGAAAGACAGACAAAGACACACCCAGAGCCAAAGAGCCCGGGACTCAGCCCAGGAAGTGAAAGCGTGGCTGGAGGCTCTGGCGTCCGTGTTGTAGCAGGAGAAAAAGCATCTTTGCAAGCCTCCTGGCTCTCTGGGGCCCTCCTCACTGAGCACTTACCAGCGTAAAGCAACAGGTCTAAGCAGCAGGAGAAGAAGTATGCCTGCCCAATGATGCTGTGCTCTGCAGCCACCTGCTTCTCGAGCCTGCGCAGCACTTCCTCACATTCTGGGTACCTGCGGAGGAACACAGCGAGCCTCCAGGGAGCCTCTCCGCGGGGTGGGATCCCAGTCACCACCTCCGGACGCTCCCCGCTCCCCTTCCCATCATCCCGCTCTCCCTGCGCTGCTCTTTCTGGCATCGCCATCAGAGGTTCTCCATCAGACAGTTGTTCATCTTTTGGCAACAAGTCTCCGGAGAAAGGCCTCAGGGACCCCGGCCCAAACGGCAAGCCCCGGAGCAAAACTCAGGCATCCTTCCCATGCAAGCCAGTGCTTTCCCATTGGCCCAGCAGCAGAGCTACTCACCTTTCCATCAAAGTCTTTGTCAGGAAAAGCAGGCCAAAGAGCACGCACAGCTCCCCACTGCCCTCCGCACTCGCCCACATGACGCGTTTGCTTCGGAAACTGCTCCTCTCGAGACCTCCCCCTGGACGACTGCCGTCTCGGGCACCGGTGCCGCGTGGCATGGAAAGGCCCGCGTCCACCCAACCAAACATGGCTAGCGCCCCCAACACAACGAGCGCCTCCCTGCGCTAGGCTCGCTCCTAAACCAGGCCTGGGAATTGCCTGCGGCAAGCGCTACCTGGCAAGGGCCAGAACCGAGCCAGCAACTGTTCCAGCAGTTTCACAGCACACACTCACGCTCCCCAACAGCCAGCCACGGTCCTTGGCATTGTTTAATTTACCAGCGTCCATACAGCCAGCGAGTATCCAATAAGAAACCAAGCAGCCCTCTTTGCTGCGCGCAGAGAATGACACAAGAAGGATCTCAGGTGGCCCCCCGACCCTGCGCAACCAGCAGTCTGTCCCGCAGCAGCATTACCTCATCTGCAGAAAGAGCGCCGCAAAGAGCGTGGCGAGAACCTCGCAGTCCAGGTCGGGCTTCTCCAGCTCCATCCACAGGCTCTTGGCGCGATAGCCTGCCAAGAAAACAAGCAGGCTCGCACAGGCTCCCTCTGCGGAGAGGCCTTCTCGCAGGCAGCGGGGGCAGTACGTACCTACGTCGACAGAGAGGGGCAGATTCCCCAGGCTGAGGTTCAGATGGCTCAGGGCCTGGGCAAATTTGGCGGCCTTTAATACCCCTCCTCCAAAGAGCTCGACGTCAGAGCTAAGCTGGATGGCCGCCCGCCCGTACTGCAGCCACTCTTCCTGGCAGCCCAGGTCCTGGCAGCACCGCGCATATTCCATGTAGGACAACAGGATCTAAAACGGTCCAGACAGGAGACTGTACAAGACTGAATGTCGCCAGGGTGATTCTCTGGCCTAGACGGCTCAGGGCAGAAACCCAACGGCCAGCTTCTCTCTTCTCTTCTGCTCTCAGGGCTCTCACCCCTACGACAAACGGTTCTTAGGACTGCCGCTGCTAACTGCGGCCGTGGCGAGACGAGGGCCCCAGCGGGGTGCTGCCTTAAAGCCACAACCAGCCCAACGCTTACAACGGTGAAACAAACGCCATGAGAGCGACTACCAAGAAGAAGAGCAACGCACGTCTGCTGGAAGTTTGTAAAGCAAAGTTCAGGGACGGGTACCACTCCGTCGCGTTTGGCCTCTTCTTGCCGCCCCGGGCAGACCCTGCTGGTACTCTAGGCGGGCCAGGGGAAAGGAGCTATGTCAGAAACGCGTCTGCTGCCGCAGAGAGGAGGCACTCACGTGACTCGCATCCTCAGACTCCTCGGCCGTGTTGACCTTCATGAGCGCTGCCAGGCGCGACAGCCTCCGGCCGCTGGAAGTGCCCTCCAGGCTGAAGAGCTGCCGCAGCAAGGAAAGGCAGTGGCTCTGCCGGAACAGCCAGGGCAGCCTCTCCCTCCTGCCACACAAGAGAAACCGCTGGGCCACAGCCACTAGCTACACAGGGCCAGGTCAGGCAGGGCCAGGGGAAGCAGGGCGACAGAGGAGGCAGCTGCACCTGCTCCCAGCAGGGCGGCAGCTGATGCAGGCCGGGCTGCAGGCATGGAAGCGGCAGAGCCAAGAAGCACCACCGGGGAAAGATCGCTGCTGGCGAGAACGGGTTGGCACTACAGCCCAGGGAGGGCGAAGCAAAGCCGGGCACCGCGAGGGAAAGGCTTGTTCTACGGCAGCCTTGCACCTGGCTGCAACCCCCGAGCTTCCTCATTCTCACACCTCCCCTCCACTTACCCCTCCATGCCCACGTCCTGCTCCTCCCTGCCGGCTCCCTTTCCTCTGCAGCCTGTGCTCCCTGGGAACATCTCTCTGCTCTCACCCCCACCATCCCCCACAAGGCAACACGTGCCCGCTCCCCCCACCCAGGAGCCTCCAGGTCCCTCAGCAGCTTTCCCCATGCTAACACCTATGCTCAGGGAAAGTCTGGGCTTAAGCCGAGGCAGGTGTGGGCCTAGGTGCCCGGCACCACGCAGCAAACGCCTCTTCCTTCCCTTCTCTTTCCCTTCGGCTTCTTACCCTGCCTCTTGATGAAGGGAGGACTCTTTGTTCTTCCTGTGGGAGGCACGCTCTGACTTCTCCAGCAGAAACTGGAAGACGACGCCAGCTGAGGTGAGGGGCAATTTTCTCTTCAGCAGGCTCAATGCCTTCCTGAGCGTCTTCTTTGCCAGCTCCACGCAGCCCATGTTGTAGCAGACCTGCACAGGAGAAGGCTTCTTCAGACAGTCCCAAAGGGCTCCGACTGAGCACGCACCACATTTCAAGTCTCTGCCTGAACCGAGGCCGAGGCCGAGGGCCTCGACCGCTTTTGGCCGGAGGCTGAAGCGCTCACAGGAAAGGCTGCTGGTAGCGGCCGTGCCTCAAAATGCCAGGCCTATCGCCGCTGCCGCCACCCCCCACAAAGGCGTCCAACTCCACCCACCAGCAGAGCCCTCAGAACCTCCCTGGCACTTTACCTCCCCTTTCAGGCTCAGGAAGGTGGCTTCTTCAAAGCAGGCAAGCACATTGGCTTTCTCAGCCGCTGAGCTCCTCACGACCTCTGCTTTCTTCAGGTTCATAAAGGCCTTGGAACAAGCACACGGAGAGCAGGTGAGCGTCGGTGCAGAGCCTGCATCCAGCCCCATCGTTCCCAGTTGCCTCCAGCAGCTCTCTGAGGAGGGCACGCATCTGCCCCTGGCGATGCCCACCCTAACACAGCCCACGGGCACGAGTGCTCCTTCGCACCACCTCCTGGCGCGTGCGCCTTGTGCAAAGGTCCTGCTTCTCTGCCCCGCCTCCCTTGCCCCAGGAGAGGCAAACAGGGGGGAGAAGCCTGGCTCTGACGCCAGCGGTTCAGCCCCAAGTCCCCACAGAGGCACGTCCTAGTGCAATGGCAAAATCGGCTTGCCCAGGACAAGGCAACTGAGAGGCCTCCTTGTGCAGTGGGCTCCGGCAAGCAGGGCGACTCACCAGGTAGTTGTCGGAGACGTGCAAGTAGGCAGCCGCGCACTCCAGCAGGTAATAAAGGGCTCTGCCATCGTTGCCCATTGCCATGTGGTGGTGAGCCAGCGGCACAAGCACCAAATCCACAATGGCCCTGCATTCACAGGCACACGCGGCACCGGGCGTCCCTTTGGCCTTGCTGGGCACCGTAGCTACGCGTTCCGTCCTGGCCAGAAACTGCTCTGCCGCTCTACTCAGAGACAAAGATCACGCAGAAAGACGACGCACGCTAGCATCACCTATACCGCTCCGTCTGCCTAGACTAACAGCATATTCTAGCGCAGCACAAGCAAGGCCCTGTGCACACGCGCGTCATACGGGAGCGCTGGGTTTCACAGCCTTCCCAGGCGTGCAGAGGGCTGGCCGCTTATTCTTTCAGCCCCCCGCATTCACAACCACAGTTTCCCAGCAGCGTTCCACATTACAGTTGACACGGGCGACCCCCGAGTGGCCTGGCTCCCCCCATCCTTGCTCCGTCTTCCCCCTGTGCTCCTCCCTCCCTTCCGCTCTTGCCTTCCCTCCTCGCTCGAGAGCTGTGGCTCTGCCCTGACTGTAAGCCAGTACCACTCACTAACACAGCGCTTGGGCGCAGGATTCGTTTTCTTCCACTGCAGCAACGTCAACCCGCGCGCGCTGAGCAGTCTTCTCGCGCGCCGTAGCCCCAGAGCCCAAGGCGAGCGGGGCCAGGCAGGGCAAAACGGGGGCGAGGAGCAACATCGCCCCTTTCAAGCCCTAGCAAACTATTCCTTTGGCTTTAGCGGTAACAAGATCCACGAGCACGCGATGCTGTTGGTGCCTTTGCTGACCCTGCTCTGGAGCAACGCTGCTCTTGGCCACAGGGAGGAAGTCAAGCAGGCCTTTCTGCCACCTTCCAGCAGCCCCCCTGCTCCCGCTGGCTGCTTTGCCCCTGCACACCTCGCAACATTGCTCTCCTACAGCTAGGAAGGCAGGGCTGGCTCCGCCCTAACGTGACCATCGTCACCCTGATCCCACTGGCTTCCTCCAAGAGGCTCATCTCCAGGGCCACCCCATCCCAGCTCCCACCCAACAGGCCAGCTCTTTCCTGAGCTAGAGTCACAGCCAGCAGGCACAACTGCAAACTCCACTTGCCCCCTCTGCAGACCCTGAGCCCGCTGACTTCCCAACGTAACCAAAACCTACTCTCCTCACCGAAAAGTCTCCTCCAAGAAGCTCTTCTCTTTCTGCAGGGCTTTTGCAGTACCTGGAAACAAAGCACGAGTTAAACGCTTCCTCACCTCACACGCGGGAAGAGCTGCATCTTGCCATGCTCCATCCGAAAGGGGAGGAGAGCAGAGTCAAAGGGACCGACGGCAGCTCTCTTCCTGGCCTCTTCCCCCGAGAGCTGCCTTCCCGGCAGGGCTGTTACGTTTTGGGCAAGCGTAGCACACCCACCAGGAAAGGCGCCTCAGCCTGCGGGGCCGGGGGGTGCACCGCAAGGCTCTTGTCACTGCAAGGACATGGGCTGCTCTCTGGTCATTCCAGGGAAACGCAGGAGGGCGTTCCGGGGCACAGAGGCTCTACGCTGTGCCCACAGCATGGCTCTGCTGGTGCAGCTGGCCTCAGTGGAGGACTAAGCTAGTCTCAGGGAAGCCTCTCCCCTCTGCTGACAGCATCCCTAGGCTTCAGCAAAACGCTTCTGCGGACGGCGCTTGAGACAGAGCAGCGCTTCCATTAATTGCGCAAGCACAGTGCGGAGGGCCCAGGCTCCAAAGCACGGCAGCTAGCATACCCGGAGTGGCACGGAGCTCATCCCTCTTCAACTCCTCCTTTCTGAGCAGGGAGGCCTCCCAGCTGGACGAGCAGCGTTCGCTGGCACGGTCGTCGCAGCTCTCTGCCTCCCGGGCGCTGCCGAGGGCCAAGCGGTGGAAGGCCACAAAGTCCCCTCCGCCGCAGCACTGGCACTTGTGCGCTTGCCTCTCCAGGAAGGCCGCGCACTTGCGGTGCATGGCCACCCTCTGTCCCTTGGGCCACAGCTCGTAGGCAGCCTCCCGCAGCAGTGGGGCGCAGAAGGTCAGGACGCCAGACTGCAGCCTCGCGGTCTTCTCGGTCTCGCCCAAGCACCGCTTCTGGGCACCTGAAAGGCAACGGGGCTTCACATCAGCCACAGCTGGGGCCACAGCCGGGGGACGAAAGACAGGCCTTGGCGTGGATCCTTGGCAGGAAACCAGCGCTCCTGCACTCGGAGCCTCGCAGCGCTAGGGTGAAAGGGACCCGTTTGCCTTGCCGACACCAGCACAGCCTGCGCAACAGGCTACTGCCCTGCGCTCTCCCTCCCAACGCACAGCCTTCAGCTGCACTCCCGCAAGCAGCTGCCGAGGCTGCTGGCAGCAGAAGCAAGGCCGGCCATTTGGCCCATTACACACCACCGGAGGGGGCAGTGCAGCGTGCCCTGGCGAGCCCCGCCAGGCACACAGCCGGGAGCAGCAGGAGCCTACCACGCTCCCGGGGGCGCATTATCACCACTTACCGCTCTCTTCCTCCAGAGAGGTGGCGGGCCCCTTGGTGGGAACACTGCTGCCTTCTGGCACCTTCCCAGCATTCAGCCGCTTCAAGATGTTGCCTCTCACCAGGACATTCAACGCCTTGTTCATCTTGGTCCTGGTCCACCTGGGAAGGAGGCGTAACAGCAGCTCGGTGGTAAACGTCGGCCCGATGACGGCTGCGCACTTCAAGACCATCCGCTCCGAGGGCTTCATGCTGTCCACCTCAGCCAGCGCAATCCCTGTCAAAAACAAGCCACAGCTCTCTCTCTTGCCCCCTCCCAAGCCTGAGGCTGCCGAGGCTGCCTTAGCTTCCCCACACCAGACGCTACATTTGTAGCCTTCTTTCCTAGGGACCAAACCCCTTGGGCAGTCGCAACCCAGGGCACACAGACACCCAGCCTCTCTCTAGCCCATGCCCCGGGAAAGAACCTCCGTGCAGCCGCCAGCCGCCGCAGCGGGGCTCGGCCCCTCACCTTTCAAGGTGGAGGGAAGCACGATGCTCTGCAGGTTCACGTCAGGTCTGATGGTGCACACCCTGCGCTCCTTCCCCGCGCTGGAGCTCCAGGAGGCTGCGGCAGGGGAAGCCTCCGTTACAGAAGCTGAGCGGAGCAAGAGAGCAGCGTAAAGCGATTTTCAAAGGGAGACGATTCAGGCCGTCACCTCCTGCTTGCCCTCCATCTTCCACCCTTTAGCATTCATCCCCCCCCGGGCAGGTCTTACAGCAGCTGGGCCCTGCGCTCCGTGGCAGCATAAATCCACCGCGCGGCTGCACCCAAGGAACACTGCAGCCACGCCACTCTCCGCCCTGCTCCACAATAACCGCCCCCGTTCATGCTGCCTCCAGACAATACCAGGGCTTAGCTCAGTGCCAGGGAGCGTCTCTTCCCCTCCTTTGCCATTTTCTGCCCCGTCCGCATTGCTTCGCCCCACAAAGCCACCCAAACTCCCCAGCCTGTGCTTAGGCTAGCCCAGCAGCAAGGCATGCAGGAGCCCACGCCTGAGCCAGGCCAAGGCCTCTACTGCTGCAACACCAGCCTGGGCCAACTTCACAGGGGAAGCCCAGGGCAACAACGCGCTCTGGAAGATGCGCCACAGCAACCAGGCCGTCAGCCACAACGGCGCTTACTGAAGAGGCTCTCCCACTTGTCCTCCATTTTCTCGCCCTTCCGCAGCAGGTGGAACAAGAGCATGTCGTGGCGCTTAAGGTCGCTCAGCAGTTCCTCGCAGTAATATGGGATCCCGTAGCTTCTCTGCATCAGGAACCTGGAAAGGAGCAGATCCAGCAGGGACTGACACAGGCAAAGCAAGGTGGGACACGTTTCAGACCAGCCTCTTTGCCACAGCTACACCTCCCTTTTGAACAGGCCAGCACTCCCACTGCCTTTGGCATCTGAGCTGCCCGGAAGATACAGCGGTTGCTGGAACGCGCAGGAAAAGAGTCGCGCGCAGTGCCCAAGGCACAGAGCTGCAAGCCTCGTCTCTCCTGGCCCCAACAGCCTAGATGCTCTCCGGCACCAGTGAGAGCCTCGGCCCCAGCAACAAATCGCCCCCCACTGCCCCACCACGTTCGTTCCCTCCTGCCCTCTGCAGCGGGTCAACCCCTCGCAAAGAGCTCCGAGGCCCCGCCTGGGACTTACGTCTCTAGGGCCCTGGGCACGCTGACAACTCCCAGCTCCCGGCAGGCTTTCTGCACAACAGCTGAAGCTTTCAGCTCTCCCAGATGAACGTGGGTCGTTTGCTGCAACTTCATGATGTCTGCTGCAGCTTCGCAGAGCCTCTGTCTTCCGTAGCGAGCAGGAGCAAAGCCCATGACCACAAAGAGCGGGACATCTCTGAGCACATGCGACATAACAGCCCAGGAGGCAGAGTCGATGTAGTGCGCGTTGTCGATGACAAACAGGACAAGCTCGTCTTCAACGATCTGAAACAAGCACGTTGGTCTGGGTGGATTCTGAGGGATTCTCAAGCATCTTCCACAGGACAGACTTTGGCCGGCCTCTCCCCACACAGAGGACGCGCAGAAGTCGCTCTCCTCTCCCCAGCTACCTCTTCGTTCGGACTCTCACCCGCTCTTCCGTGCTCCGAGACTCTTAAGGTCCCTCGGGCACGGTGGCACGGAAAGACACCGTTCCTCCTCCTCCGGAGCACATGCCCTCCAACTTCACAGGAGCAAAGTTATCAGGGGGCATGGCACGCGGAGTTTAGCCTCTGCAGGGCAATGACTCCGGTACACTGTCCTCCCACCAGCTCCCACCACTCTCCTGCAGAGCCCTCAGCCTGCGGCCTTGCTTTCCTTCTCTGACCCAGGATGGGGAGAACGGCTCACCTTCTGTAGCAGTTTCTTGAAAACCAACCCCAATTCCGTTGTCCTTTGAGCGCCGCTCATCTTGGACACCTTCTCCGACAGGGGAAACTGGCCAGAAAAGCAGAGTCACAGAGAAACAGCCTTTCAGGGCGGTTCAGCACACCTGCCCACCACGCAAGTCCAAGCGAGCAAAATGCCTCTGCTGCCCTCAGCATCTTACCTCTCCCCCCGCACAGTGGAGAGGAGACGCAGCGCGCACGTCACCGGGAGCCTACAACGGAGGCCCTCTGCTGAGGGTCTCTGGCAGAGCTCTTGCAGGGAGGCATGAGGGGGGAGAAGAGCTTCTTCCCTCGCCGTGGCAATCGCGCGAGGGAGCAGGCTGCTCACGCACCAGTGAACTCAGCACCAGCTCATCGGCCCCCTCTCAAAGCCTCTCTGCAATGCCCTTTCCAGGCTGCTGAGCAAGACACCAGGAACTGCCTGCAGCAGCCTGGCACCTGCACTCACCCCTAACAAGGAGCCCCCTCGCCCCCCTCTTTGGACCCACAAACAGAAGCCCAGCCTGTGCTACCCTCCTGCTACTCCCACCACGGAGCTAAGCCCACTCCCCAGCACGGTGTCCCAACCACAACAGCCACAGGACGGCTCACAAGCAGGCCTTCGCCACGGCCACAGAGGCCTCTCGCTCTCACCTTAACGACGAAAGGCACATTGAGGAGGCAGTAGCTGCTCTCTTCCACCAGCCCTTGGAGCTTTTCCTGCAGGGCGAGCTCTCTGGCACTGCACGATTTACAGGCCTGCAGGCCCATGGCCACAGCCAGCACCATGTGCATGGCAGAGTAGACCTGCTTCAGGTTGAGCTCCAGCGCTTCCACAGCCACTACCCTGCCATGCAGAAGCAAAAGGCACTGAGATTCAGAGAGGGACCCAAGCAGCCGCAGGCTTCTCACACTAAGCTCTAGGGGAGAGGCGGAATCCAGGGCCACTTGGGTTTCTTCTCTTGGCTCCGCAGCTACGGCCAAAAGCCCTGACTGAGCTCGGGCTCTACTTTGCTTGGGGCCTGGCCCAAAGAAGGAAGCTCAACAGCAGTGGCTCCAGCAGCCACCTCTAGCTCCCTCAAGAGGCAGCAGGAGGGCACGCAGCTGCTCCTCAGCAGCAGCTCCTGCAGGCCTTGCAGGGATGCTGCAGTCCAAGGGCCACGCACCCGGGCAGAGGGCAGAGGGGCTCCAGTAGCCCACGGACATCAGCGGCTGGGCAGCGAAAGCGTTCCACAGCTCCCGGTCAGCAACACTCACCTGAGCCCAGCAGCCTGGCCTAAAGAGGCAAGCTCCGTAAGTAAATGGCTCTTTCCAGAGCCCGTCACGCCCTCAAACGCCATGATGTGGCTTGCTTTCTTAGCCACATAGGCTTTCAAGTAACTTTCAAAGAGGGCAATCTCCTCCTCCCGACCTGGGAAGGCAAACAAGAAAGCGACCCGTTGCAGCGAGCTGAAAAGCAAACAGCCGTCGGCACCCTTCTCTCTCGCCGCCGCAGCGGGTCAGTCGGACCCAAGGAAATCTCCTCCCCGATCCCAACTACGGCCATCCCTTTAGCCCTGAGGCTGTGAGCAACTGCACACTGGAAAGGTCCCGCCACGCTAGCTATGCAGCACGGCAGGGAGCATCCGGCGCACGCCTCACCCTGCTTCCCACCTCTAGCTGCGGCCCAACCCCAAAGACAGGAACCAGCTAGGAGCCAAGGTATGCACCAAACCCTTAGGGCCACGCCAGGCAACGCCATCCCTCGCAAAAGCTTCTCCGTTCCCAGAGCGGAACTAACAGGTACCGACGGCAACAAATTGGCCTTCAGCAGACCAAGGCGTTCTCCACCTACCGAGCAACGGGGAAGAGCTGGGCCTCTCCTTCGTAACATCCATGCCAAACATGCTAGCGGGAGGAAGAGAAAAACAAAAGCCAATGAAGTAGGCAGAAGCTGGAGGACGTAGAGCCACGCGTGGAGCTGAGGGTGCGCTCCCGGGGACCCGCTCTTCTTTCGAGCCGGAGCGAATCCTGCCCATGCTCCCACTGGCCCAGCAGAGAGCGCAAACACCAAACGAGCACTAGCAAAGCTGCAGCCAGGAAGAAGCCCAACGGCCACAGTGGGACACCACACAGCATCAAGACTCGAGCGCCACAGGCCAAAGCCCAAGGAAGCGGAGACACGAGCAAGAAGCCAGGCAGTGCCGCTGGCTAGCACACTGCTGCACCCCGCAGGACAAGCCAAACAAGTCTCTGGTCCCGCCTACTGCTTCCCTGGCCTTTGCTCACAGGCAGCGCTTTCGAGAAGCGGGGCCCTGCAACAGCTGCTGTCAAGGCAAAGACGGGCAAGAAAAAACACTTCAAGCCACGACGTGCAACAGGACGACAAGGGTCACTTCTTGGGCCAAGGCGCCAAGCACCAGGCACCTTGGGCTCGAGTTTTTCTGAAGTTGCAAGGGGACGGCAACGTCAACGTTCCAAACGGCCTCCAAAGAGGATGCCAAACCCTGGCCCAGGGGAACACCTGAACTTTCACCAGGAGGCACTCAGGAACTGAGTCCTGGCCTGACCAAAAGCTTTCCGGGAGCGTCATGCTCGGAAGCAGCTGGGAGAAAACCTCCCTGGGGCAGAATTGCCACTGCGTTAGTCTTGCGCGCAATGGAGCAAGCACAGGGCAGAAAGCACAGCTGGAAGCCGTTTGGACCGGGGCTGCAAGGCCCCTCTGTGCCTACGGACACCTAAAAGCCTTCTCCACCCCTCCGGCATCACTCCCCGTCTCCTTACAGCAGGAGGCACCAGCGTAGGCAGGCCAAAAGCGTACCCGTGCTCTGCCTTTCCATCTTCTCAGCCCCAGCGATGGGAGGGGTGGGCGGGGGCCAGCTCTGCACAACTCCTCTTTGCGGACCAAGACTGGACCCTGTGTGCCACCCTGCCCCCAACCAGCCCGCTCAAACAGGACACTCACCACTTCGCCGACACCCCCAGGTATTGATACACGGGGCCAGGATCGACAACCCCCTTCATCTTTGCCTCCGGCAGCTCCTCGAAGCACCATCGGGGCAGCCTAGAGGCTGCGTACGTCGCTGCGTCACAGGACACCAGCCCAGGGTAGTGCTCCATCAGCCGGGCTGCCAGATTCACCTTCTGGCCAATGACTGCCGCAGAGAGAGAGCACGCATTCACGTACCTATGAAACCAACCCGCTCCACCCTTCACCGCCAACGGCTGCATCACCTCCAGCACAGGCAAGCCCCAAACCGTTGGCAGCACAACCAGCAGGAACAACAAGGCTCTGAGCCTGGTCCCCCGCACCGCAGCGGCGCCCGCTCTGCCTCCCTCATTCCCCACAGGACACAGGCCAAGGCCTCGTCCCAGCCCAGCACATACGGGCAACAGGGTGTTCCCTGCCGCTCTGCCTCTTCCTTTGACACGCTGCTCCGGCTGAACAGACCCAGCCCAGCCACCCGCTCCTCAGCCAAACACCTCGTACCTGTGTATTCGTGCCTCACGCGATGGCCTACGACTCCGCAGAACACCGTCCCGCTGGTAACCCCGACAGACACGGCCCTGACACACACGGAGAGCGACAGGCGTTCAGCAGCGCCCGCGCACAGGCCTGCCTGCCCACCTACCTTCACCCCTTCACCCGGCTCCCCTCGCACCACCTCCCGCCCTGGCAGGGCAGACCTCGGGGACCTGCAGAGCTCCGCAGCGTAACGCCCCCAGGTGAAAGGGGCTCCCGAGAGCAGCCAGGCAGTTTTCAACCCTTCCCCTAAGGCCTCACAGCTGTGACGGGCGGAAAGTCCCTGACTCCAGCCAGCCTCAGCACGCCTCCTCGGCGCGGGCAAGAAGGGCACCTCTCAGGGCACTGTCTCCTTCCTCCCAGGGACAGAGGAGGCCAAGCTAGAGGGCACGTCTCGCTGAGAAACCATCCCTCCCTCCTTCCCCCGCGCAGTCCCAGGCAACGCGCCTCCCCACTCACTCGATTTTCCTAGGCCTCGAGGAGCACGCCTTGGAGATTTGAACAGCGCTTTCCAAGGCGTGAACGCTTTCGTCGGGCAGCTTCTCTCCAGGGAGTCCAAACACGCACAGGAACGTGCAGCCCTGCCAAGGACAGCGGCAGCACAGCTTGGGACAGCGCCTATGGCAAACGGCTCATGCCGTGCGAGTCGAGCCGCTGCCGAGAGCAGCAGAGCTTCAGGGCAACCCCCAGCCAGAGGGTGCTGATCCCAGCGCCGAGGCAGAGCTGCTTCTCCTTTCCCTGCTGCTCAGTAGACCGAGAGAGCCACTGCCCTCTCGTTTGCTGCCCACACTTTTGCGGGGTGGGCTCCTCCCCCACACTCACTTTATCAAACATGGAGATTTTGTTGATCTCGCCCTTGTGAGGACGGATGATCTCCAGCATCATCACGCTGCTGTCCTGGATAGCCTTGCAGATCTGCGTTAAGTTGACATCGGCAGCAAACTGCAGCTTGACAAAGAGGCAGGTGACCGGCCGTAGCTCGGACAAGTAGTCCAGGGGCTGTCTGTCATCAATCTGGAAGACGAGAGCAGCACACCTTCAGCAGCCAGCTCTCCCCGAGAGCTGACTGCCCCCAGCAAACACCAAGCAAGAGCCCCCACGTGGGCAGCAGCACGCGCTCTCAGCGGAAGGAATAACTCCTCCCCTCGGGGCAAAATAAACACAGCTCCCGGCAGCTGTGGCCATACCTTCCTCAGAACAGATGCGGGGACGTACTTCCGCAGCAACTTCCCCAGAGCATGCCGAGGAGCCAGGGAAACAGCAGGCCTCAGGATGCCTAGGGAAGGAAAATCCAGGCGGTCACTGGCAGGCTGGCACTACGAGCCTGCCTAGGGAAAAGCAGTTGGAAAGCAGGGGCTGGCACTGGAACTCAGGGAGAGAAAGTCTCCTCCAGTTGCACATTTCTTCCTCCTGCAGGTGCTCAGCCAGAGCAGGCCCCTGGAAGCAGGGGCAAGCAGCGAGTGCCTCCGCTGAAGCGCACCAGGGCCAAAGGCACAAATGCTGACTGCAAGGGGGAGAGGGCAGAGGGCGTTCCTCGCTGGCCCCTGAACAAGCCCGCCCCCACCTTTCTGGGCAGCCACAGAACATCATGAACACGGGCCTCACCTGACGCCTCAGGAGAACTGTAGTTCAGCTGGGCTCGGGTAAACTTGGAGAAGATGTCTTCGCGTTCCGACAGAGACATCCGTTCCATGCCTGTAACCTAAAGGCACACAGTACAAAAACGCGTCGAGGACAGCTCCAGGACCCACAGAGGACAGTACCCGTTGAGGCAAACTCTTCCAGCGCCTCCTGACCCCCTCTTCAAAGCCACCCAGCAGAATCCAGAGACAACCCTGAGACAAAACTGCTCCCCAGCAGCTACTGCTCCCCACCTACGGGAGCACCTCTACACCTAGAACTCCCTCCACGCGCGTCTCCTCGCCCTTCTCACACCTTCCTCCCTCACAGCCACGTCCACGCCCAGGCCCTCAGAATTGCTCCAGAGGCCGTCCCACCCACCTTCACAGCGCTTTGGCCTTTAAGTCTCTTGGTCTTGATCTGGTTCCGGTTACAGAGCTCCCAGCAGCTGGGTGACAGGATCACGTCACTTGCATTGGCAAGGTTTTGGGCCTGCCACACTTCACCCACGGCCTGGCCAAGGATCAGGAAGTGCTGCTGCTTTTTGTCTCCAACAGTCAGGAGGGACATATGCCCTGCAGAGATCCCTGGGGAGAGACAAGCACAACTGATGCCGAGAGCATTTTTACCTCCACAGCCCGCCACAGCTCAGCTCCTCCCAGGCCAACTTTGAAGCTCAGCCCTGGAGCCAGGCTCTTCCGCTCAACTGCTTCGAGCGCAGGCGTCCCACTTGATGGATTCAGGATCGATCGTGGCCGGGGAGGGGGTCCTAATCAGGGGCCCCACACCGGCACGTTGGCCAGCCACCGGCTCACTTTGCATGCAGGCAGCTCGTGAACGCCTGCCTGAGAACGCGCAGCAGCCTAATCCAGCACTCCCCGTACCTATCTTCAGTCGGAGCTTCAGACCCACGTCCGTCTCACGGATCCTGTACTTCTCCTGGATTTGCTGGCTACACTGCAGCACCAGGCTGATGGTGTCTCTCAGCTGCGTGTGCTTTGCTCTCCACAGCACCAGCACAGCATCCCCTGGGGAAAGCGAGGGGACAGGGACGGCTCTCGTGACACCTGACGCTCCCTGACCTGCACCCACCGGCCGGGACAGCGGAAGCCAGCAGGCGTGCCAGGGAAAACGCGTTTGGGTGAAGGCATCCTCCTCAACTACAGCACCCTGGCCACAGGCACACCTCCCCCTCTGCCCCGCCAGCTACAACTGCAGCCACGCCGCCAGGGCCCGGGACGGCAGCTCCCCCTGGGCACCTGCGTGCCAGCAGAGCCACCCCTCGGGGCTCTGCCGGCTCGCGCCTCTGTCTCCCCTCTCCCCTCGCACTCGTCTGCAGCTGCAGCAGACAAGGCCACGTCTCTTTTACGCACACGTACCTGCAAACTTCAAGATGTCTCCACCAAAAGCCAGCAGCTCTGCAGACCAAAAAAAAAACACAAGAAGAGCTGCAGCTAGGCCTTCTTCAGGAAGGCCGCAGGACAAGCCGCTCTGCTCAGACAGCAGCACAAGAGCAGCGGTGCTTTGGGGGCACAACTTAGCAAACGTAGCAGCTACACTGCTCACAGGGACCACAGCCCTGGGACCTACGCTCCTGTGCCCTGTGACAAGGCCCCAGGGAAGGCAACGCACACTTTGGTCAGCGCCCCCATCCCCAGCTCATTTGGGCACTAACACTGGCTAGATGCCCCCGCTCCCCCCTGCGCCCCAACACCAGCAAAATCTTCCTCCATCACTGAACAGCGGTCACTCCACAAGCCCAAGGGTGGGTGCTGAGAAAGCGGGCACCTCCTTAGTCTTTGTGGGGAGCAGAAAGCACCTGCCAGAAGAGCCCAGCTGCTCTCGGCGGCTCTCAGCCCCATAGGAACCCCCAGCCCGCGCAAGGAGGAGGCGGCGGCGGCAGCAGCAGCAGCAGCAGCAGCAGCAGCAGCAGGCTGCCCAGCACCTCCCTCTCGTCGTGCCCCAATCCCACACAGTCCTGCAGAACGGCACTTACCCTCCAAAATGTCACCCATGTAGCGATTGAGGGTTTGCGTTACCTCATCCGCACCCCGCTCTATGCTGATGCTCTGGCTGAATTTCTCTGTCAGAGCAGTGAAACCTGCAACAGGGACACACAGGCACAAAGAAATCAGGACGCGTCTACAGGGCCAAAGGACCTGGCACTTTCCACGTCGCTTTCAGCCAGCCAAGAGAACCACGCTCCGGGAGAACCCAGGCGCGCCCCTGACAGCAGCCACAGCCCTCTAATTCCACCCGCGCTTCTGAGCGCTCGCTGACGGGCGCCTTCCCCATGCTCACACCCACCCGTTACGCCTAGCTCCTGCACTTGGCTGCCACCCTCCAGCGCGTCCCCCGGCTGCCTCCCCTCTTGCCTACAGCCAGGCAACACCCTGAGCTAGAAAGCCCACGAGGCCTTTGCCAACTAACGCAGCACCTGGCCAGCCAGCTCCTCTGCGCAGCAGCTGCTCCTCCAAGTTGGCCCTGACAAAGACTAACAAGGGGGAGGCAAGGCAGCCAGGCCTCCTCTCCCAGGCCTCCATGAGCCAGAGCCTGGCCCACCTCACACCTCCCCAAAGCTCCAGAGAGAGCACTGCAGGCAACAGCGCGGGCCCAAGCTGCTGCTCCGGCAGCCTCAGGGCTCCCTAACGCACGCTGCTCTGAGCAGACGGCTGACCACAAGCAGGCCGCAGGGCTGCTGCCAGCAAAGACCACCCCCGGGCTGTGACCTCAGCTACGTCCGAGCGCTACTTCCCCAAAGCGGAAGACCTCAGCGGCAAACGACATCTCCTTTGACCCCTTCTCTACCACAGGCGGGACGACCAGGGCTCCAAAAGGCCCGCTAAGTCCCAGCGGCTCGGGTCGGGGACTCCTCCTCAGTGCCCGCCCTTCATAACGCTTTGACCCACCTGACACATCAGCAAAGAGCAGCACTCCATGGAAGTTCTGAACGCAACGGTTCTCCTGCTTCAAGTCCTCAGACAAAAGCAGGTCGGGGACGTAAGCAGCTACTTCCCCCAGTTCTGAGCAGTGCTTTGACCTTCGCTCCCAGGCACAAGACATCGTCAGCGCCCTGGGGTACCTGCGGTACCTCAGTACGAGACGACCCACCGTGCCCACCAGGGAGGACGACCAGACACCACTGCACAGCGTTGCGCACTGGCCTTTGGGAGGCGCGGCTGGCCCTCTGTCACCAAGGGGCCGGGGGAGGTCACAGTCGGCTCACAGTGACATCGTCCGCGTGTCATCATTTACCTGTCCACTGTCGCCTACGCTGATCCGGCTAACAGTGACAGCCTCGGCAAGGCACCGCTTACCCAGCAACTCCCGGGAAGCTACCCCCCGCTCCCTCCCTACACCGAGCCGGTTGCTCAGAGGTGGCTAGCGCGACGCAGTTGTCTCCCGTACAGAGCTGAAGGAGGCTCGCACAGCGACTGACCTCCACCCGTGGCCGAAACAGCAGCTGCTTCCCACGTTCCCAAGCGCAAAGGGCCTAACAGACGTGCTGACAGCCAGCAGCCCAGGCTTCCCCAAAAGCACGGCCACTGCAGCACGCAGCTGGGCGTTTCCGGGGCTGCTCGGAGGACTTGTATTTCTTTGCAAAAAGAAGTGGGGCTTTCCCGGGGGGGAAGCGGGGGACACAGCCAACCTCCATCCACACGGCTCCTGGGGGAGGCCGGGAGGAGATGGACAGGGCTGGGCCAGGACCACAGCGCACCGACGTATCAGAGAGGGCAAGACAAAGTCCAAAGCCGCAGCAGGAGGCAGCTCCAGGTCCCTGCTCCGAGTGAGAACGCTGTTGTAAACCTTGCATGCCCCAGGGAAACAGAGCCACGCTGGGCACCCTGGCTCACGCACGGCCCTCTGCCTCCAGGCAGGCAAAGGCAGCTCCCTGTCCACCTTAGCCGCTGCCCCGAGCCACACAACTGCTGCCACCAAAGCAGCAGCACTGAGGAGAGCCGGGCTCTACGGGGGACGAGGGCTAGCAGCCAAGGCCGCGCTCCGCGCGCGCCAAAGCTGCCCTTCTCCCCAGTCGCTCAGAGGAGCAGCTGCACGAGTTGGCGTGCCTGCCACACGGTGACACTCAGCGGCTGCTTGCCCAGGCAGCCTCCAGTGTCCCTCTCGGACTGTGCCTCTCCCTCAGGCAATGGCCAGGCGAGGGAGCACCAGCCCCTCCCAGGCCTGGGGGACCAGGTGCTTTAGACAAGCCTGTGCCCTTGCGCTGCTGACCTCAAACAGCAGAGCACTTGACAGCAGAAACCAGCCTGCCTTCTTTCCTGCTGCCTCAGCACTCAGAGAGAGGCTACCAAGATGGTCTCTCTTCTTGCCTCCAGAAGGCTCCCCCTGCTGCCTCGGGGCCCACCAAAGTCTCCCAAGCAAGCACAAGTCACTTGCACCCAACACACACAACTGCAACCTGCTGGCGACAGCCAGGCACACACACCGAGCCAGGCCCAGGTTCGGAACGCTGCTTGCCAGCCCAGCTCACACGCTTCCTCCTTCCTCCTTCCCACGAGGCAGGCAAAGCGGTCACCCGTACGGGAGACTGACGATGCAGGCCGACCGAGCAGGCTTGCTCTGCCTCCTCAGGAAGAGCGCGCAGCAGCGTGACGACGCCTAGGCCAACGCTCTCTCTTGCCAGTGAGCAGCAAGGGCTGGCTGCTCCCCAAGGCAAGCTCAGCTGGGAGCTGGGCCGACCCCAGCACAAGCAGCGCCCTCGCCCACAGGGGCATCCCTCTTGGCTACATCTATATGCACACACGTACATCCATTCTCCACTAAGGAGCTCTCATCCGCATCAACCAGAGAGGGCAACAGGATGAGGCCGCTAGTGCTGTTGACTTTTCTGACTAGGGAACACTTCAAACCAGTCCCGCTTCCAGAAAAACACCCTCCCACCCTCCCCACCTCAGCAACCACTTGGCCCTACACCAGGGCCAAGCTCCTCCTGCAGCCGGCTCAAGCGCTTACACAGCGCCACAGGCAACTGCACTAGGGCGAGGGGGAGAGAATTTCTTGCACTGCTTTACAGCCCTCGACTCTTGTGAGCACTAACAACGGGGGTGGTGGCTTCCCCGCCGCCTAGCTTTCCCAATAAACCACAGGCCAGAGACTCTCGTGGCACGCCTTCAGCGTCCTCTTGCTGTGGTCTGTGACTCCATACAGAACGCTGAGATGATGGCAGTGTTTCTTTATTTAACCCCTGGAAGAGCATCCTCGCTCGGCCGTGCTGGCAGCTTCAGCAGGTACCTGCAGCTACAGACTTCAGGCTTTGCTTGCTTCAGCTGGGGAAAACGTGGCGCTGTCTCCAGCCACAAGTCTCCCACGGGGCCCTTGCCAGTGAACCACCGCTCCTGAGGAAAACAAAAGCCCAAGTGAGAGCCGCGAAGAACAGGAGGTCCCCAGAGCCACAGGCGCGGTCCGGGAAGGCAAGCGAGGCCTCTCGCAGTAGCTTCTTCCACCCATCACCCAATTTGCCGTGCTGCAAAAGCCTATCAGGGAGGGCAAGGAGAGGGAACGCAAAGGAAACCTCCTCCAGCCAGGTTCAGGCTGGCTCCCAGAGCTGGCTCAAGGGAGAGGCAGAGATTCCACTCCACCGCTCCTCAGCCCAGCAGAGATGCTGGGAAGGAGCGGCATGCTGCAGCGCCTGCTGCTCCCTCGCGTGTCCTTCCAGCCCCTCCTGAGGGAAGGGCATCGCAGCTGCCACTGCCCTCCTGCTGAGGAGGGCTAGCAGCCCCTACCAGCTCGCCAAGGACTTTCGGCACACGCTCCTGAAGCTCGCTGGGGGCTTTCCCTACGTGGACCTGCCGGAGTACAGTCCGCGCCACCTTCTCCTAGGGCATGCCAAACCTCTGCCCAGGGAGCAACTCAGAGGCAAAGAGGATCCACTTACAGCGCTCATCTCCAGCCAAGTCTTCTCCAGGAGGTTGCCATTCGCCTCACAGGCTTGGAGGCCCTGCCTGAGGCACAACAGGCTCTGGTCTTTGTTACCCAGCATGCAGAAAACGTACGCTTTCAGATGGTAGGCTCTGGGGTAGAAGACGGGGCTTGTAGAGCACCGAGCAAAAACCTCTTCCACAAGCTACCGAGAGAACAACGGAGAGGCACGTCAGCAGAAGTCATCGAGCTGGGCGATGGCTCGGCACTGAGGACCGCACCTATTCCCCAAAGGGGAAAGCAGCCGCAAAGGCACAAGGAGCACGCAGCTAGCAAGGCTGAGATACCACACAAGTCTCTCCCGAGCCATAAGCCCTCACATGCAGCAGGCATTTCAGCAGGGCTCACTAGCTAGCTCATGGCTGTGCAAGTCTCTTCTCCTGTCTTGCAGACCATTCCCATCCCCACAAGGGAATCCTCACGTGCCCAGGAAGACCCCCGTCACCTCACTGCCTTCTCTACCACCTCTTGCTGCCGCCCCAGGGGGGAGCAGCCTCTTGCCATGTTCCTCTCTAACCCACTACCACACTCTGCCTCTAGCCTGGCTCCATCCCAGCGCGGCTGCTTCGCCCTGGCCTTGCCAATCCACTGCTGCTCGCAACACAGCTTTCCCTAGAGGCCCCTCACAGCGTGCACACCCCCCTCCTCCTCTTCCCTCACCCTTAGAGCCCTGCTGCGGCTCTCCCGGGCCCTCGCCGAGCTGCGCTCAATGTCGTTCCGCAGCACCAGCGTGTAGCACTCCAGGAGCCGGCTGCATGCTTGGGTGGCCAAAACGGAGGCGTCAGCTCTCTTCAGCAGCCTCTTGGCCTTTTCAAAGGGCTTCTGGAACTCGGCCCACTGCCCAAGCCTTCCAAACCTACACCGTCCAGAGAGAAACACACACACACACACACACACACACGTTTTGTAGAGTACTTGATCAAGTACTCTTGACGGCCGCCTTGTTGGACAGGGCACGGGGGACACGACAGGCCCAGAGCTCCCACCTCCCCTGCCAGAACCACTGCCTGGGCCTCTCGCCAGTCTAAGCACCTCTGTAACTTACCAAAGAGCCAGGGACGAATACAGTCCAAGCAGGATGCTGTTGTGCGAGCTGAGGATGTGGTTTGCTTCGTTCTGCTCAACGAAGCTCCTGCACTCTTCAAATGACTTGTACTCCCAGCCTGTAATACAAATGCATCGCAGAGAAGCAGTGCCGCCCTCCGCTGCCTTGTTTTCCCTCGGGCATTCGTAGCAGGACAAAGCTCAAGCACAGCTGGAGAATTTCTGGGCAGGTAAACCACTCAGAGAGCAAGCAAAACCAAACAGGAACAAGGCAAGGGCTGGAGTTCTAGCCTAGCTCCTCAGGGCTAGTCAAGCGCCACACAAATATCTATTCCCTTTTCTTCAGCAGCTTTCGAGCGCTGACAGACACACGCTGCCATTGACCAGCAAGCGACAGCCACTCCATAGCGTAGGCTGTTAGATGCCTCCTGGTCAGGCACATCCCCCAGCACTGCTAGGCCCGCCTCCCCAGGAGCCAGAGCAGAGCGAGCCTGGGAAGAGGTTTCAGAAAGGGGAATCTCAAAACACGGGAAGCAAAGAGGGAAATTGCCAGCATTTTGAAATCACTCTGGGATCACCTGTAGAACATGCAAACAAAGACAGGGGAGGCAGGAAAGACAGACAAAGACACACCCAGAGCCAAAGAGCCCGGGACTCGGCCCAGGAAGTGAAAGCGTGGCTGGAGGCTCTGGCGTCCGTGTTGTAGCAGGAGAAAAAGCATCTTTGCAAGCCTCCTGGCTCTCTGGGGCCCTCCTCACTGAGCACTTACCAGCGTAAAGCAACAGGTCTAAGCAGCAGGAGAAGAAGTATGCCTGCCCAATGATGCTGTGCTCTGCAGCCACCTGCTTCTCGAGCCTGCGCAGCACTTCCTCACATTCTGGGTACCTGCGGAGGAACACAGCGAGCCTCCATGGAGCCTCTCCGCGGGGTGGGATCCCAGTCACCACCTCCGGACGCTCCCCGCTCCCCTTCCCATCATCCCGCTCTCCCTGCGCTGCTCTTTCTGGCATCGCCATCAGAGGTTCTCCATCAGACAGTTGTTCATCTTTTGGCAACAAGTCTCCGGAGAAAGGCCTCAGGGACCCCAGCCCAAACGGCAAGCCCCGGAGCAAAACTCAGGCATCCTTCCCATGCAAGCCAGTGCTTTCCCATTGGCCCAGCAGCAGAGCTACTCACCTTTCCATCAAAGTCTTTGTCAGGAAAAGCAGGCCAAAGAGCACGCACAGCTCCCCACTGCCCTCCGCACTCGCCCACATGACGCGTTTGCTTCGGAAACTGCTCCTCTCGAGACCTCCCCCTGGACGACTGCCGTCTCGGGCACCGGTGCCGCGTGGCATGGAAAGGCCCGCGTCCACCCAACCAAACATGGCTAGCGCCCCCAACACAACGAGCGCCTCCCTGCGCTAGGCTCGCTCCTAAACCAGGCCTGGGAATTGCCTGCGGCAAGCGCTACCTGGCAAGGGCCAGAACCGAGCCAGCAACTGTTCCAGCAGTTTCACAGCACACACTCACGCTCCCCAACAGCCAGCCACGGTCCTTGGCATTGTTTAATTTACCAGCGTCCATACAGCCAGCGAGTATCCAATAAGAAACCAAGCAGCCCTCTTTGCTGCGCGCAGAGAATGACACAAGAAGGATCTCAGGTGGCCCCCCGACCCTGCGCAACCAGCAGTCTGTCCCGCAGCAGCATTACCTCATCTGCAGAAAGAGCGCCGCAAAGAGCGTGGCGAGAACCTCGCAGTCCAGGTCGGGCTTCTCCAGCTCCATCCACAGGCTCTTGGCGCGATAGCCTGCCAAGAAAACAAGCAGGCTCGCACAGGCTCCCTCTGCGGAGAGGCCTTCTCGCAGGCAGCGGGGGCAGTACGTACCTACGTCGACAGAGAGGGGCAGATTCCCCAGGCTGAGGTTCAGATGGCTCAGGGCCTGGGCAAATTTGGCGGCCTTTAATACCCCTCCTCCAAAGAGCTCGACGTCAGAGCTAAGCTGGATGGCCGCCCGCCCGTACTGCAGCCACTCTTCCTGGCAGCCCAGGTCCTGGCAGCACCGCGCATATTCCATGTAGGACAACAGGATCTAAAACGGTCCAGACAGGAGACTGTACAAGACTGAATGTCGCCAGGGTGATTCTCTGGCCTAGACGGCTCAGGGCAGAAACCCAACGGCCAGCTTCTCTCTTCTCTTCTGCTCTCAGGGCTCTCACCCCTACGACAAACGGTTCTTAGGACTGCCGCTGCTAACTGCGGCCGTGGCGAGACGAGGGCCCCAGCGGGGTGCTGCCTTAAAGCCACAACCAGCCCAACGCTTACAACGGTGAAACAAACGCCATGAGAGCGACTACCAAGAAGAAGAGCAACGCACGTCTGCTGGAAGTTTGTAAAGCAAAGTTCAGGGACGGGTACCACTCCGTCGCGTTTGGCCTCTTCTTGCCGCCCCGGGCAGACCCTGCTGGTACTCTAGGCGGGCCAGGGGAAAGGAGCTATGTCAGAAACGCGTCTGCTGCCGCAGAGAGGAGGCACTCACGTGACTCGCATCCTCAGACTCCTCGGCCGTGTTGACCTTCATGAGCGCTGCCAGGCGCGACAGCCTCCGGCCGCTGGAAGTGCCCTCCAGGCTGAAGAGCTGCCGCAGCAAGGAAAGGCAGTGGCTCTGCCGGAACAGCCAGGGCAGCCTCTCCCTCCTGCCACACAAGAGAAACCGCTGGGCCACAGCCACTAGCTACACAGGGCCAGGTCAGGCAGGGCCAGGGGAAGCAGGGCGACAGAGGAGGCAGCTGCACCTGCTCCCAGCAGGGCGGCAGCTGATGCAGGCCGGGCTGCAGGCATGGAAGCGGCAGAGCCAAGAAGCACCACCGGGGAAAGATCGCTGCTGGCGAGAACGGGTTGGCACTACAGCCCAGGGAGGGCGAAGCAAAGCCGGGCACCGCGAGGGAAAGGCTTGTTCTACGGCAGCCTTGCACCTGGCTGCAACCCCCGAGCTTCCTCATTCTCACACCTCCCCTCCACTTACCCCTCCATGCCCACGTCCTGCTCCTCCCTGCCGGCTCCCTTTCCTCTGCAGCCTGTGCTCCCTGGGAACATCTCTCTGCTCTCACCCCCACCATCCCCCACAAGGCAACACGTGCCCGCTCCCCCCACCCAGGAGCCTCCAGGTCCCTCAGCAGCTTTCCCCATGCTAACACCTATGCTCAGGGAAAGTCTGGGCTTAAGCCGAGGCAGGTGTGGGCCTAGGTGCCCGGCACCACGCAGGAAACGCCTCTTCCTTCCCTTCTCTTTCCCTTCGGCTTCTTACCCTGCCTCTTGATGAAGGGAGGACTCTTTGTTCTTCCTGTGGGAGGCACGCTCTGACTTCTCCAGCAGAAACTGGAAGACGACGCCAGCTGAGGTGAGGGGCAATTTTCTCTTCAGCAGGCTCAATGCCTTCCTGAGCGTCTTCTTTGCCAGCTCCACGCAGCCCATGTTGTAGCAGACCTGCACAGGAGAAGGCTTCTTCAGACAGTCCCAAAGGGCTCCGACTGAGCACGCACCACATTTCAAGTCTCTGCCTGAACCGAGGCCGAGGGCCTCGACCGCTTTTGGCCGGAGGCTGAAGCGCTCACAGGAAAGGCTGCTGGTAGCGGCCGTGCCTCAAAATGCCAGGCCTATCGCCGCTGCCGCCACCCCCCAACAAAGGCGTCCAACTCCACCCACCAGCAGAGCCCTCAGAACCTCCCTGGCACTTTACCTCCCCTTTCAGGCTCAGGAAGGTGGCTTCTTCAAAGCAGGCAAGCACATCGGCTTTCTCAGCCGCTGAGCTCCTCACGACCTCTGCTTTCTTCAGGTTCATAAAGGCCTTGGAACAAGCACACGGAGAGCAGGTGAGCGTCGGTGCAGAGCCTGCATCCAGCCCCATCGTTCCCAGTTGCCTCCAGCAGCTCTCTGAGGAGGGCACGCATCTGCCCCTGGCGATGCCCACCCTAACACAGCCCACGGGCACGAGTGCTCCTTCGCACCACCTCCTGGCGCGTGCGCCTTGTGCAAAGGTCCTGCTTCTCTGCCCCGCCTCCCTTGCCCCAGGAGAGGCAAACGGGGGGGAGAAGCCTGGCTCTGACGCCAGCGGTTCAGCCCCAAGTCCCCACAGAGGCACGTCCTAGTGCAATGGCAAAATCGGCTTGCCCAGGACAAGGCAACTGAGAGGCCTCCTTGTGCAGTGGGCTCCGGCAAGCAGGGCGACTCACCAGGTAGTTGTCGGAGACGTGCAAGTAGGCAGCCGCGCACTCCAGCAGGTAATAAAGGGCTCTGCCATCGTTGCCCATTGCCATGTGGTGGTGAGCCAGCGGCACAAGCACCAAATCCACAATGGCCCTGCATTCACAGGCACACGCGGCACCGGGCGTCCCTTTGGCCTTGCTGGGCACCGTAGCTACGCGTTCCGTCCTGGCCAGAAACTGCTCTGCCGCTCTACTCAGAGACAAAGATCACGCAGAAAGACGACGCACGCTAGCATCACCTATACCGCTCCGTCTGCCTAGACTAACAGCATATTCTAGCGCAGCACAAGCAAGGCCCTGTGCACACGCGCGTCATACGGGAGCGCTGGGTTTCACAGCCTTCCCAGGCGTGCAGAGGGCTGGCTGCTTATTCTTTCAGCCCCCCGCATTCACAACCACAGTTTCCCAGCAGCGTTCCACATTACAGTTGACACGGGCGACCCCCGAGTGGCCTGGCTCCCCCCATCCTTGCTCCGTCTTCCCCCTGTGCTCCTCCCTCCCTTCCGCTCTTGCCTTCCCTCCTCGCTCGAGAGCTGTGGCTCTGCCCTGACTGTAAGCCAGTACCACTCACTAACACAGCGCTTGGGCGCAGGATTCGTTTTCTTCCACTGCAGCAACGTCAACCCGCGCGCGCTGAGCAGTCTTCTCGCGCGCCGTAGCCCCAGAGCCCAAGGCGAGCGGGGCCAGGCAGGGCAAAACGGGGGCGAGGAGCAACATCGCCCCTTTCAAGCCCTAGCAAACTATTCCTTTGGCTTTAGCGGTAACAAGATCCACGAGGACGCGATGCTGTTGGTGCCTTTGCTGACCCTGCTCTGGAGCAACGCTGCTCTTGGCCACAGGGAGGAAGTCAAGCAGGCCTTTCTGCCACCTTCCAGCAGCCCCCCTGCTCCCGCTGGCTGCTTTGCCCCTGCACACCTCGCAACATTGCTCTCCTACAGCTAGGAAGGCAGGGCTGGCTCCGCCCTAACGTGACCATCGTCACCCTGATCCCACTGGCTTCCTCCAAGAGGCTCATCTCCAGGGCCACCCCATCCCAGCTCCCACCCAACAGGCCAGCTCTTTCCTGAGCTAGAGTCACAGCCAGCAGGCACAACTGCAAACTCCACTTGCCCCCTCTGCAGACCCTGAGCCCGCTGACTTCCCAACGTAACCAAAACCTACTCTCCTCACCGAAAAGTCTCCTCCAAGAAGCTCTTCTCTTTCTGCAGGGCTTTTGCAGTACCTGGAAACAAAGCACGAGTTAAACGCTTCCTCACCTCACACGCGGGAAGAGCTGCATCTTGCCATGCTCCATCCGAAAGGGGAGGAGAGCAGAGTCAAAGGGACCGACGGCAGCTCTCTTCCTGGCCTCTTCCCCCGAGAGCTGCCTTCCCGGCAGGGCTGTTACGTTTTGGGCAAGCGTAGCACACCCACCAGGAAAGGCGCCTCAGCCTGCGGGGCCGGGGGGTGCACCGCAAGGCTCTTGTCACTGCAAGGACATGGGCTGCTCTCCGGTCATTCCAGGGAAACGCAGGAGGGCGTTCCGGGGCACAGAGGCTCTACGCTGTGCCCACAGCATGGCTCTGCTGGTGCAGCTGGCCTCAGTGGAGGACTAAGCTAGTCTCAGGGAAGCCTCTCCCCTCTGCTGACAGCATCCCTAGGCTTCAGCAAAACGCTTCTGCGGACGGCGCTTGAGACAGAGCAGCGCTTCCATTAATTGCGCAAGCACAGTGCGGAGGGCCCAGGCTCCAAAGCACGGCAGCTAGCATACCCGGAGTGGCACGGAGCTCATCCCTCTTCAACTCCTCCTTTCTGAGCAGGGAGGCCTCCCAGCTGGACGAGCAGCGTTCGCTGGCACGGTCGTCGCAGCTCTCTGCCTCCCGGGCGCTGCCGAGGGCCAAGCGGTGGAAGGCCACAAAGTCCCCTCCGCCGCAGCACTGGCACTTGTGCGCTTGCCTCTCCAGGAAGGCCGCGCACTTGCGGTGCATGGCCACCCTCTGTCCCTTGGGCCACAGCTCGTAGGCAGCCTCCCGCAGCAGTGGGGCGCAGAAGGTCAGGACGCCAGACTGCAGCCTCGCGGTCTTCTCGGTCTCGCCCAAGCACCGCTTCTGGGCACCTGAAAGGCAACGGGGCTTCACATCAGCCACAGCTGGGGCCACAGCCGGGGGACGAAAGACAGGCCTTGGCGTGGATCCTTGGCAGGAAACCAGCGCTCCTGCACTCGGAGCCTCGCAGCGCTAGGGTGAAAGGGACCCGTTTGCCTTGCCGACACCAGCACAGCCTGCGCAACAGGCTACTGCCCTGCGCTCTCCCTCCCAACGCACAGCCTTCAGCTGCACTCCCGCAAGCAGCTGCCGAGGCTGCTGGCAGCAGAAGCAAGGCCGGCCATTTGGCCCATTACACACCACCGGAGGGGGCAGTGCAGCGTGCCCTGGCGAGCCCCGCCAGGCACACAGCCGGGAGCAGCAGGAGCCTACCACGCTCCCGGGGGCGCATTATCACCACTTACCGCTCTCTTCCTCCAGAGAGGTGGCGGGCCCCTTGGTGGGAACACTGCTGCCTTCTGGCACCTTCCCAGCATTCAGCCGCTTCAAGATGTTGCCTCTCACCAGGACATTCAACGCCTTGTTCATCTTGGTCCTGGTCCACCTGGGAAGGAGGCGTAACAGCAGCTCGGTGGTAAACGTCGGCCCGATGACGGCTGCGCACTTCAAGACCATCCGCTCCGAGGGCTTCATGCTGTCCACCTCAGCCAGCGCAATCCCTGTCAAAAACAAGCCACAGCTCTCTCTCTTGCCCCCTCCCAAGCCTGAGGCTGCCGAGGCTGCCTTAGCTTCCCCACACCAGACGCTACATTTGTAGCCTTCTTTCCTAGGGACCAAACCCCTTGGGCAGTCGCAACCCAGGGCACACAGACACCCAGCCTCTCTCTAGCCCATGCCCCGGGAAAGAACCTCCGTGCAGCCGCCAGCCGCCGCAGCGGGGCTCGGCCCCTCACCTTTCAAGGTGGAGGGAAGCACGATGCTCTGCAGGTTCACGTCAGGTCTGATGGTGCACACCCTGCGCTCCTTCCCCGCGCTGGAGCTCCAGGAGGCTGCGGCAGGGGAAGCCTCCGTTACAGAAGCTGAGCGGAGCAAGAGAGCAGCGTAAAGCGATTTTCAAAGGGAGACGATTCAGGCCGTCACCTCCTGCTTGCCCTCCATCTTCCACCCTTTAGCATTCATCCCCCCCCGGGCAGGTCTTACAGCAGCTGGGCCCTGCGCTCCGTGGCAGCATAAATCCACCGCGCGGCTGCACCCAAGGAACACTGCAGCCACGCCACTCTCCGCCCTGCTCCACAATAACCGCCCCCGTTCATGCTGCCTCCAGACAATACCAGGGCTTAGCTCAGTGCCAGGGAGCGTCTCTTCCCCTCCTTTGCAATTTTCTGCCCCGTCCGCATTGCTTCGCCCCACAAAGCCACCCAAACTCCCCAGCCTGTGCTTAGGCTAGCCCAGCAGCAAGGCATGCAGGAGCCCACGCCTGAGCCAGGCCAAGGCCTCTACTGCTGCAGCACCAGCCTGGGCCAACTTCACAGGGGAAGCCCAGGGCAACAACGCGCTCTGGAAGATGCGCCACAGCAACCAGGCCGTCAGCCACAACGGCGCTTACTGAAGAGGCTCTCCCACTTGTCCTCCATTTTCTCGCCCTTCCGCAGCAGGTGGAACAAGAGCATGTCGTGGCGCTTAAGGTCGCTCAGCAGTTCCTCGCAGTAATATGGGATCCCGTAGCTTCTCTGCATCAGGAACCTGGAAAGGAGCAGATCCAGCAGGGACTGACACAGGCAAAGCAAGGTGGGACACGTTTCAGACCAGCCTCTTTGCCACAGCTACACCTCCCTTTTGAACAGGCCAGCACTCCCACTGCCTTTGGCATCTGAGCTGCCCGGAAGATACAGCGGTTGCTGGAACGCGCAGGAAAAGAGTCGCGCGCAGTGCCCAAGGCACAGAGCTGCAAGCCTCGTCTCTCCTGGCCCCAACAGCCTAGATGCTCTCCGGCACCAGTGAGAGCCTCGGCCCCAGCAACAAATCGCCCCCCACTGCCCCACCACGTTCGTTCCCTCCTGCCCTCTGCAGCGGGTCAACCCCTCGCAAAGAGCTCCGAGGCCCCGCCTGGGACTTACGTCTCTAGGGCCCTGGGCACGCTGACAACTCCCAGCTCCCGGCAGGCTTTCTGCACAACAGCTGAAGCTTTCAGCTCTCCCAGATGAACGTGGGTCGTTTGCTGCAACTTCATGATGTCTGCTGCAGCTTCGCAGAGCCTCTGTCTTCCGTAGCGAGCAGGAGCAAAGCCCATGACCACAAAGAGCGGGACATCTCTGAGCACATGCGACATAACAGCCCAGGAGGCAGAGTCGATGTAGTGCGCGTTGTCGATGACAAACAGGACAAGCTCGTCTTCAACGATCTGAAACAAGCACGTTGGTCTGGGTGGATTCTGAGGGATTCTCAAGCATCTTCCACAGGACAGACTTTGGCCGGCCTCTCCCCACACAGAGGACGCGCAGAAGTCGCTCTCCTCTCCCCAGCTACCTCTTCGCTCGGAATCTCACCCGCTCTTCCGTGCTCCGAGACTCTTAAGCTCCCTCGGGCACGGTGGCACGGAAAGACACCGTTCCTCCTCCTCCGGAGCACATGCCCTCCAACTTCACAGGAGCAAAGTTATCAGGGGGCATGGCACGCGGAGTTTAGCCTCTGCAGGGCAATGACTCCGGTACACTGTCCTCCCACCAGCTCCCACCACTCTCCTGCAGAGCCCTCAGCCTGCGGCCTTGCTTTCCTTCTCTGACCCAGGATGGGGAGAACGGCTCACCTTCTGTAGCAGTTTCTTGAAAACCAACCCCAATTCCGTTGTCCTTTGAGCGCCGCTCATCTTGGACACCTTCTCCGACAGGGGAAACTGGCCAGGAAAGCAGAGTCACAGAGAAACAGCCTTTCAGGGCGGTTCAGCACACCTGCCCACCACGCAAGTCCAAGCGAGCAAAACGCCTCTGCTGCCCTCAGCATCTTACCTCTCCCCCCACACAGTGGAGAGGAGACGCAGCGCGCACGTCACCGGGAGCCTACAACGGAGGCCCTCTGCTGAGGGTCTCTGGCAGAGCTCTTGCAGGGAGGCATGAGGGCGGAGAAGAGCTTCTTCCCTCGCCGTGGCAATCGCGCGAGGGAGCAGGCTGCTCACGCACCAGTGAACTCAGCACCAGCTCATCGGCCCCCTCTCAAAGCCTCTCTGCAATGCCCTTTCCAGGCTGCTGAGCAAGACACCAGGAACTGCCTGCAGCAGCCTGGCACCTGCACTCACCCCTAACAAGGAGCCCCCTCGCCCCCCTCTTTGGACCCACAAACAGAAGCCCAGCCTGTGCTACCCTCCTGCTACTCCCACCACGGAGCTAAGCCCACTCCCCAGCACGGTGTCCCAACCACAACAGCCACAGGACGGCTCACAAGCAGGCCTTCGCCACGGCCACAGAGGCCTCTCGCTCTCACCTTAACGACGAAAGGCACATTGAGGAGGCAGTAGCTGCTCTCTTCCACCAGCCCTTGGAGCTTTTCCTGCAGGGCGAGCTCTCTGGCACTGCACGATTTACAGGCCTGCAGGCCCATGGCCACAGCCAGCACCATGTGCATGGCAGAGTAGACCTGCTTCAGGTTGAGCTCCAGCGCTTCCACAGCCACTACCCTGCCATGCAGAAGCAAAAGGCACTGAGATTCAGAGAGGGACCCAAGCAGCCGCAGGCTTCTCACACTAAGCTCTAGGGGAGAGGCGGAATCCAGGGCCACTTGGGTTTCTTCTCTTGGCTCCGCAGCTACGGCCAAAAGCCCTGACTGAGCTCAGGCTCTACTTTGCTTGGGGCCTGGCCCAAAGAAGGAAGCTCAACAGCAGTGGCTCCAGCAGCCACCTCTAGCTCCCTCAAGAGGCAGCAGGAGGGCACGCAGCTGCTCCTCAGCAGCAGCTCCTGCAGGCCTTGCAGGGATGCTGCAGTCCAAGGGCCACGCACCCGGGCAGAGGGCAGAGGGGCTCCAGTAGCCCACGGACATCAGCGGCTGGGCAGCGAAAGCGCTCCACAGCTCCCGGTCAGCAACACTCACCTGAGCCCAGCAGCCTGGCCTAAAGAGGCAAGCTCCGTAAGTAAATGGCTCTTTCCAGAGCCCGTCACGCCCTCAAACGCCATGATGTGGCTTGCTTTCTTAGCCACATAGGCTTTCAAGTAACTTTCAAAGAGGGCAATCTCCTCCTCCCGACCTGGGAAGGCAAACAAGAAAGCGACCCGTTGCAGCGAGCTGAAAAGCAAACAGCCGTCGGCACCCTTCTCTCTCGCCGCCGCAGCGGGTCAGTCGGACCCAAGGAAATCTCCTCCCCGATCCCAACTACGGCCATCCCTTTAGCCCTGAGGCTGTGAGCAACTGCACACTGGAAAGGTCCCGCCACGCTAGCTATGCAGCACGGCAGGGAGCATCCGGCGCACGCCTCACCCTGCTTCCCACCTCTAGCTGCGGCCCAACCCCAAAGACAGGAACCAGCTAGGAGCCAAGGTATGCACCAAACCCTTAGGGCCACGCCAGGCAACGCCATCCCTCGCAAAAGCTTCTCCGTTCCCAGAGCGGAACTAACAGGTACCGACGGCAACAAATTGGCCTTCAGCAGACCAAGGCGTTCTCCACCTACCGAGCAACGGGGAAGAGCTGGGCCTCTCCTTCGTAACATCCATGCCAAACATGCTAGCGGGAGGAAGAGAAAAACAAAAGCCAATGAAGTAGGCAGAAGCTGGAGGACGTAGAGCCACGCGTGGAGCTGAGGGTGCGCTCCCGGGGACCCGCTCTTCTTTTGAGCCGGAGCGAATCCTGCCCACGCTCCCACTGGCCCAGCAGAGAGCGCAAACACCAAACGAGCACTAGCAAAGCTGCAGCCAGGAAGAAGCCCAACGGCCACAGTGGGACACCACACAGCATCAAGACTCGAGCGCCACAGGCCAAAGCCCAAGGAAGCGGAGACACGAGCAAGAAGCCAGGCAGTGCCGCTGGCTAGCACACTGCTGCACCCCGCAGGACAAGCCAAACAAGTCTCTGGTCCTGCCTACTGCTTCCCTGGCCTTTGCTCACAGGCAGCGCTTTCGAGAAGCGGGGCCCTGCAACAGCTGCTGTCAAGGCAAAGACGGGCAAGAAAAAACACTTCAAGCCACGACGTGCAACAGGACGACAAGGGTCACTTCTTGGGCCAAGGCGCCAAGCACCAGGCACCTTGGGCTCGAGTTTTTCTGAAGTTGCAAGGGGACGGCAACGTCAACGTTCCAAACGGCCTCCAAAGAGGATGCCAAACCCTGGCCCAGGGGAACACCTGAACTTTCACCAGGAGGCACTCAGGAACTGAGTCCTGGCCTGACCAAAAGCTTTCCGGGAGCGTCATGCTCGGAAGCAGCTGGGAGAAAACCTCCCTGGGGCAGAATTGCCACTGCGTTAGTCTTGCGCGCAATGGAGCAAGCACAGGGCAGAAAGCACAGCTGGAAGCCGTTTGGACCGGGGCTGCAAGGCCCCTCTGTGCCTACGGACACCTAAAAGCCTTCTCCACCCCTCCGGCATCACTCCCCGTCTCCTTACAGCAGGAGGCACCAGCGTAGGCAGGCCAAAAGCGTACCCGTGCTCTGCCTTTCCATCTTCTCAGCCCCAGCGATGGGAGGGGTGGGCGGGGGCCAGCTCTGCACAACTCCTCTTTGCGGACCAAGACTGGACCCTGTGTGCCACCCTGCCCCCAACCAGCCCGCTCAAACAGGACACTCACCACTTCGCCGACACCCCCAGGTATTGATACACGGGGCCAGGATCGACAACCCCCTTCATCTTTGCCTCCGGCAGCTCCTCGAAGCACCATCGGGGCAGCCTAGAGGCTGCGTACGTCGCTGCGTCACAGGACACCAGCCCAGGGTAGTGCTCCATCAGCCGGGCTGCCAGATTCACCTTCTGGCCAATGACTGCCGCAGAGAGAGAGCACGCATTCACGTACCTATGAAACCAACCCGCTCCACCCTTCACCGCCAACGGCTGCATCACCTCCAGCACAGGCAAGCCCCAAACCGTTGGCAGCACAACCAGCAGGAACAACAAGGCTCTGAGCCTGGTCCCCCGCACCGCAGCGGCGCCCGCTCTGCCTCCCTCATTCCCCACAGGACACAGGCCAAGGCCTCGTCCCAGCCCAGCACATACGGGCAACAGGGTGTTCCCTGCCGCTCTGCCTCTTCCTTTGACACGCTGCTCCGGCTGAACAGACCCAGCCCAGCCACCCGCTCCTCAGCCAAACACCTCGTACCTGTGTATTCGTGCCTCACGCGATGGCCTACGACTCCGCAGAACACCGTCCCGCTGGTAACCCCGACAGACACGGCCCTGACACACACGGAGAGCGACAGGCGTTCAGCAGCGCCCGCGCACAGGCCTGCCTGCCCACCTACCTTCACCCCTTCACCCGGCTCCCCTCGCACCACCTCCCGCCCTGGCAGGGCAGACCTCGGGGACCTGCAGAGCTCCGCAGCGTAACGCCCCCAGGTGAAAGGGGCTCCCGAGAGCAGCCAGGCAGTTTTCAACCCTTCCCCTAAGGCCTCACAGCTGTGACGGGCGGAAAGTCCCTGACTCCAGCCAGCCTCAGCACGCCTCCTCGGCGCGGGCAAGAAGGGCACCTCTCAGGGCACTGTCTCCTTCCTCCCAGGGACAGAGGAGGCCAAGCTAGAGGGCACGTCTCGCTGAGAAACCATCCCTCCCTCCTTCCCCCGCGCAGTCCCAGGCAACGCGCCTCCCCACTCACTCGATTTTCCTAGGCCTCGAGGAGCACGCCTTGGAGATTTGAACAGCGCTTTCCAAGGCGTGAACGCTTTCGTCGGGCAGCTTCTCTCCAGGGAGTCCAAACACGCACAGGAACGTGCAGCCCTGCCAAGGACAGCGGCAGCACAGCTTGGGACAGCGCCTACGGCAAACGGCTCATGCCGTGCGAGTCGAGCCGCTGCCGAGAGCAGCAGAGCTTCAGGGCAACCCCCAGCCAGAGGGTGCTGATCCCAGCGCCGAGGCAGAGCTGCTTCTCCTTTCCCCGCTGCTCAGTAGACCGAGAGAGCCACTGCCCTCTCGTTTGCTGCCCACACTTTTGCGGGGTGGGCTCCTCCCCCACACTCACTTTATCAAACATGGAGATTTTGTTGATCTCGCCCTTGTGAGGACGGATGATCTCCAGCATCATCACGCTGCTGTCCTGGATAGCCTTGCAGATCTGCGTTAAGTTGACATCGGCAGCAAACTGCAGCTTGACAAAGAGGCAGGTGACCGGCCGTAGCTCGGACAAGTAGTCCAGGGGCTGTCTGTCATCAATCTGGAAGACGAGAGCAGGACACCTTCAGCAGCCAGCTCTCCCTGAGAGCGGACTGCCCCCAGCAAACACCAAGCAAGAGCCCCCACGTGGGCAGCAGCACGCGCTCTCAGCGGAAGGAATAACTCCTCCCCTCGGGGCAAAATAAACACAGCTCCCGGCAGCTGTGGCCATACCTTCCTCAGAACAGATGTGGGGACGTACTTCCGCAGCAACTTCCCCAGAGCATGCCGAGGGGCCAGGGAAACAGCAGGCCTCAGGATGCCTAGGGAAGGAAAATCCAGGCGGTCACTGGCAGGCTGGCACTACGAGCCTGCCTAGGGAAAAGCAGTTGGAAAGCAGGGGCTGGCACTGGAACTCAGGGAGAGAAAGTCTCCTCCAGTTGCACATTTCTTCCTCCTGCAGGTGCTCAGCCAGAGCAGGCCCCTGGAAGCAGGGGCAAGCAGCGAGTGCCTCCGCTGAAGCGCACCAGGGCCAAAGGCACAAATGCTGACTGCAAGGGGGAGAGGGCAGAGGGCGTTCCTCGCTGGCCCCTGAACAAGCCCGCCCCCACCTTTCTGGGCAGCCACAGAACGTCATGAACACGGGCCTCACCTGACGCCTCAGGAGAACTGTAGTTCAGCTGGGCTCGGGTAAACTTGGAGAAGATGTCTTCGCGTTCCGACAGAGACATCCGTTCCATGCCTGTAACCTAAAGGCACACAGTACAAAAACGCGTCGAGGACAGCTCCAGGACCCACAGAGGACAGTACCCGTTGAGGCAAACTCTTCCAGCGCCTCCTGACCCCCTCTTCAAAGCCACCCAGCAGAATCCAGAGACAACCCTGAGACAAAACTGCTCCCCAGCAGCTACTGCTCCCCACCTACGGGAGCACCTCTACACCTAGAACTCCCTCCACGCGCGTCTCCTCGCCCTTCTCACACCTTCCTCCCTCACAGCCACGTCCACGCCCAGGCCCTCAGAATTGCTCCAGAGGCCGTCCCACCCACCTTCACAGCGCTTTGGCCTTTAAGTCTCTTGGTCTTGATCTGGTTCCGGTTACAGAGCTCCCAGCAGCTGGGTGACAGGATCATGTCACTTGCATTGGCAAGGTTTTGGGCCTGCCACACTTCACCCACGGCCTGGCCAAGGATCAGGAAGTGCTGCTGCTTTTTGTCTCCAACAGTCAGGAGGGACATATGCCCTGCAGAGATCCCTGGGGAGAGACAAGCACAACTGATGCCGAGAGCATTTTTACCTCCACAGCCCGCCACAGCTCAGCTCCTCCCAGGCCAACTTTGAAGCTCAGCCCTGGAGCCAGGCTCTTCCGCTCAACTGCTTCGAGCGCAGGCGTCCCACTTGATGGATTCAGGATCGATCGTGGCCGGGGAGGGGGTCCTAATCAGGGGCCCCACGCCGGCACGTTGGCCAGCCACCGGCTCACTTTGCATGCAGGCAGCTCGTGAACGCCTGCCTGAGAACGCGCAGCAGCCTAACGCAGCACTCCCCGTACCTATCTTCAGTCGGAGCTTCAGACCCACGTCCGTCTCACGGATCCTGTACTTCTCCTGGATTTGCTGGCTACACTGCAGCACCAGGCTGATGGTGTCTCTCAGCTGCGTGTGCTTTGCTCTCCACAGCACCAGCACAGCATCCCCTGGGGAAAGCGAGGGGACAGGGACGGCTCTCGTGACACCTGACGCTCCCTGACCTGCACCCACCGGCCGGGACAGCGGAAGCCAGCAGGCGTGCCAGGGAAAACGCGTTTGGGTGAAGGCATCCTCCTCAACTACAGCACCCTGGCCACAGGCACACCTCCCCCTCTGCCCCGCCAGCTACAACTGCAGCCACGCCGCCAGGGCCCGGGACGGCAGCTCCCCCTGGGCACCTGCGTGCCAGCAGAGCCACCCCTCGGGGCTCTGCCGGCTCGCGCCTCTGTCTCCCCTCTCCCCTCGCACTCGTCTGCAGCTGCAGCAGACAAGGCCACGTCTCTTTTACGCACACGTACCTGCAAACTTCAAGATGTCTCCACCAAAAGCCAGCAGCTCTGCAGACCAAAAAAAAAAACACAAGAAGAGCTGCAGCTAGGCCTTCTTCAGGAAGGCCGCAGGACAAGCCGCTCTGCTCAGACAGCAGCACAAGAGCAGCGGTGCTTTGGGGGCACAACTTAGCAAATGTAGCAGCTACACTGCTCACAGGGACCACAGCCCTGGGACCTACGCTACTGTGCCCTGTGACAAGGCCCCAGGGAAGGCAACGCACACTTTGGTCAGCGCCCCCATCCCCAGCTCATTTGGGCACTAACACTGGCTAGATGCCCCCGCTCCCCCCTGCGCCCCAACACCAGCAAAATCTTCCTCCATCACTGAACAGCGGTCACTCCACAAGCCCAAGGGTGGGTGCTGAGAAAGCGGGCACCTCCTTAGTCTTTGTGGGGAGCAGAAAGCACCTGCCAGAAGAGCCCAGCTGCTCTCGGCGGCTCTCAGCCCCATAGGAACCCCCAGCCCGCGCAAGGAGGAGGCGGCGGCGGCAGCAGCAGCAGCAGCAGCAGCAGCAGGCTGCCCAGCACCTCCCTCTCGTCGTGCCCCAATCCCACACAGTCCTGCAGAACGGCACTTACCCTCCAAAATGTCACCCATGTAGCGATTGAGGGTTTGCGTTACCTCATCCGCACCCCGCTCTATGCTGATGCTCTGGCTGAATTTCTCTGTCAGAGCAGTGAAACCTGCAACAGGGACACACAGGCACAAAGAAATCAGGACGCGTCTACAGGGCCAAAGGACCTGGCACTTTCCACGTCGCTTTCAGCCAGCCAAGAGAACCACGCTCCGGGAGAACCCAGGCGCGCCCCTGACAGCAGCCACAGCCCTCTAATTCCACCCGCGCTTCTGAGCGCTCGCTGACGGGCGCCTTCCCCATGCTCACACCCACCCGTTACGCCTAGCTCCTGCACTTGGCTGCCACCCTCCAGCGCGTCCCCCGGCTGCCTCCCCTCTTGCCTACAGCCAGGCAACACCCTGAGCTAGAAAGCCCACGAGGCCTTTGCCAACTAACGCAGCACCTGGCCAGCCAGCTCCTCTGCGCAGCAGCTGCTCCTCCAAGTTTGCCCTGACAAAGACTAACAAGGGGGAGGCAAGGCAGCCAGGCCTCCTCTCCCAGGCCTCCATGAGCCAGAGCCTGGCCCACCTCACACCTCCCCAAAGCTCCAGAGAGAGCACTGCAGGCAACAGCGCGGGCCCAAGCTGCTGCTCCGGCAGCCTCAGGGCTCCCTAACGCATGCTGCTCTGAGCAGACGGCTGACCACAAGCAGGCCGCAGGGCTGCTGCCAGCAAAGACCACCCCCGGGCTGTGACCTCAGCTACGTCCGAGCGCTACTTCCCCAAAGCGGAAGACCTCAGCGGCAAACGACATCTCCTTTGACCCCTTCTCTACCACAGGCGGGACGACCAGGGCTCCAAAAGGCCCGCTAAGTCCCAGCGGCTCAGGTCGGGGACTCCTCCTCAGTACCCGCCCTTCATAACGCTTTGACCCACCTGACACATCAGCAAAGAGCAGCACTCCATGGAAGTTCTGAACGCAACGGTTCTCCTGCTTCAAGTCCTCAGACAAAAGCAGGTCGGGGACGTAAGCAGCTACTTCCCCCAGTTCTGAGCAGTGCTTTGACCTTCGCTCCCAGGCACAAGACATCGTCAGCGCCCTGGGGTACCTGCGGTACCTCAGTACAAGACGACCCACCGTGCCCACCAGGGAGGACGACCAGACACCACTGCACAGCGTTGCGCACTGGCCTTTGGGAGGCGCGGCTGGCCCTCTGTCACCAAGGGGCCGGGGGAGGTCACAGTCGGCTCACAGTGACATCGTCCGCGTGTCATCATTTACCTGTCCACTGTCGCCTACGCTGATCCGGCTAACAGTGACAGCCTCGGCAAGGCACCGCTTACCCAGCAACTGCCGGGAAGCTGCCCCCCGCTCCCTCCCTACGCCGAGCCGGTTGCTCAGAGGTGGCTAGCGCGACGCAGTTGTCTCCCGTACAGAGCTGAAGGAGGCTCGCACAGCGACTGACCTCCACCCGTGGCCGAAACAGCAGCTGCTTCCCACGTTCCCAAGCGCAAAGGGCCTAACAGACGTGCTGACAGCCAGCAGCCCAGGCTTCCCCAAAAGCACGGCCACTGCAGCACGCAGCTGGGCGTTTACAGGGCTGCTCGGAGGACTTGTATTTCTTTGCAAAAAGAAGTGGGGCTTTCCCGGGGGGGGAGCGGGGGGACACAGCCAACCTCCATCCACACGGCTCCTGGGGGAGGCCGGGAGGAGATGGACAGGGCTGGGCCAGGACCACGGCGCACCGACGTATCAGAGAGGGCAAGACAAAGTCCAAAGCCGCAGCAGGAGGCAGCTCCAGGTCCCTGCTCCGAGTGAGAACGCTGTTGTAAACCTTGCATGCCCCAGGGAAACAGAGCCACGCTGGGCACCCTGGCTCACGCACGGCCCTCTGCCTCCAGGCAGGCAAAGGCAGCTCCCCGTCCACCTTAGCCGCTGCCCCGAGCCACACAACTGCTGCCACCAAAGCAGCAGCACTGAGGAGAGCCGGGCTCTACGGGGGACGAGGGCTAGCAGCCAAGGCCGCGCTCCGCGCGCGCCAAAGCTGCCCTTCTCCCCAGTCGCTCAGAGGAGCAGCTGCACGAGTTGGCGTGCCTGCCACACGGTGACACTCAGCGGCTGCTTGCCCAGGCAGCCTCCAGTGTCCCTCTCGGACTGTGCCTCTCCCTCAGGCAATGGCCAGGCGAGGGAGCACCAGCCCCTCCCAGGCCTGGGGGACCAGGTGCTTTAGACAAGCCTGTGCCCTTGCGCTGCTGACCTCAAACAGCAGAGCACTTGACAGCAGAAACCAGCCTGCCTTCTTTCCTGCTGCCTCAGCACTCAGAGAGAGGCTACCAAGATGGTCTCTCTTCTTGCCTCCAGAAGGCTCCCCCTGCTGCCTCGGGGCCCACCAAAGTCTCCCAAGCAAGCACAAGTCACTTGCACCCAACACACACAACTGCAACCTGCTGGCGACAGCCAGGCACACACACCGAGCCAGGCCCAGGTTCGGAACGCTGCTTGCCAGCCCGGCTCACACGCTTCCTCCTTCCTCCTTCCCACGAGGCAGGCAAAGCGGTCACCCGTACGGGAGACTGACGATGCAGGCCGACCGAGCAGGCTTGCTCTGCCTCCTCAGGAAGAGCGCGCAGCAGCGTGACGACGCCTAGGCCAACGCTCTCTCTTGCCAGTGAGCAGCAAGGGCTGGCTGCTCCCCAAGGCAAGCTCAGCTGGGAGCTGGGCCGACCCCAGCACAAGCAGCGCCCTCGCCCACAGGGGCATCCCTCTTGGCTACATCTATATGCACACACGTACATCCATTCTCCACTAAGGAGCTCTCATCCGCATCAACCAGAGAGGGCAACAGGATGAGGCCGCTAGTGCTGTTGACTTTTCTGACTAGGGAACACTTCAAACCAGTCCCGCTTCCAGAAAAACACCCTCCCACCCTCCCCACCTCAGCAACCACTTGGCCCTACACCAGGGCCAAGCTCCTCCTGCAGCCGGCTCAAGCGCTTACACAGCGCCACAGGGAACTGCACTAGGGCGAGGGGGAGAGAATTTCTTGCACTGCTTTACAGCCCTCGACTCTTGTGAGCACTAACAACGGGGGTGGTGGCTTCCCTGCCGCCTAGCTTTCCCAATAAACCACAGGCCAGAGACTCTCGTGGCACGCCTTCAGCGTCCTCTTGCTGTGGTCTGTGACTCCATACAGAACGCTGAGATGATGGCAGTGTTTCTTTATTTAACCCCTGGAAGAGCATCCTCGCTCGGCCGTGCTGGCAGCTTCAGCAGGTACCTGCAGCTACAGACTTCAGGCTTTGCTTGCTTCAGCTGGGGAAAACGTGGCGCTGTCTCCAGCCACAAGTCTCCCACGGGGCCCTTGCCAGTGAACCACCGCTCCTGAGGAAAACAAAAGCCCAAGTGAGAGCCGCGAAGAACAGGAGGTCCCCAGAGCCACAGGCGCGGTCCGGGAAGGCAAGCGAGGCCTCTTGCAGTAGCTTCTTCCACCCATCACCCAATTTGCCGTGCTGCAAAAGCCTATCAGGGAGGGCAAGGAGAGGGAACGCAAAGGAAACCTCCTCCAGCCAGGTTCAGGCTGGCTCCCAGAGCTGGCTCAAGGGAGAGGCAGAGATTCCACTCCACCGCTCCTCAGCCCAGCAGAGATGCTGGGAAGGAGCGGCATGCTGCAGCGCCTGCTGCTCCCTCGCGTGTCCTTCCAGCCCCTCCTGAGGGAAGGGCATCGCAGCTGCCACTGCCCTCCTGCTGAGGAGGGCTAGCAGCCCCTACCAGCTCGCCAAGGACTTTCGGCACACGCTCCTGAAGCTCGCTGGGGGCTTTCCCTACGTGGACCTGCCGGAGTACAGTCCGCGCCACCTTCTCCTAGGGCATGCCAAACCTCTGCCCAGGGAGCAACTCAGAGGCAAAGAGGATCCACTTACAGCGCTCATCTCCAGCCAAGTCTTCTCCAGGAGGTTGCCATTCGCCTCACAGGCTTGGAGGCCCTGCCTGAGGCACAACAGGCTCTGGTCTTTGTTACCCAGCATGCAGAAAACGTACGCTTTCAGATGGTAGGCTCTGGGGTAGAAGACGGGGCTTGTAGAGCACCGAGCAAAAACCTCTTCCACAAGCTACCGAGAGAACAACGGAGAGGCACGTCAGCAGAAGTCATCGAGCTGGGCGATGGCTCGGCACTGAGGACCGCACCTATTCCCCAAAGGGGAAAGCAGCCGCAAAGGCACAAGGAGCACGCAGCTAGCAAGGCTGAGATACCACACAAGTCTCTCCCGAGCCATAAGCCCTCACATGCAGCAGGCATTTCAGCAGGGCTCACTAGCTAGCTCATGGCTGTGCAAGTCTCTTCTCCTGTCTTGCAGACCATTCCCATCCCCACAAGGGAATCCTCACGTGCCCAGGAAGACCCCCGTCACCTCACTGCCTTCTCTACCACCTCTTGCTGCCGCCCCATGGGGGAGCAGCCTCTTGCCATGTTCCTCTCTAACCCACTACCACACTCTGCCTCTAGCCTGGCTCCATCCCAGCGCGGCTGCTTCGCCCTGGCCTTGCCAATCCACTGCTGCTCGCAACACAGCTTTCCCTAGAGGCCCCTCACAGCGTGCACACCCCCCTCCTCCTCTTCCCTCACCCTTAGAGCCCTGCTGCAGCTCTCCCGGGCCCTCGCCGAGCTGCGCTCAATGTCGTTCCGCAGCACCAGCGTGTAGCACTCCAGGAGCCGGCTGCATGCTTGGGTGGCCAAAACGGAGGCGTCAGCTCTCTTCAGCAGCCTCTTGGCCTTTTCAAAGGGCTTCTGGAACTCGGCCCACTGCCCAAGCCTTCCAAACCTACACCGTCCAGAGAGAAACACACACACACACACACACACACGTTTTGTAGAGTACTTGATCAAGTACTCTACACCCCAGCGACGGCCGCCTTGTTGGACAGGGCACGGGGGACACGACAGGCCCAGAGCTCCCACCTCCCCTGCCAGAACCACTGCCTGGGCCTCTCGCCAGTCTAAGCACCTCTGTAACTTACCAAAGAGCCAGGGACGAATACAGTCCAAGCAGGATGCTGTTGTGCGAGCTGAGGATGTGGTTTGCTTCGTTCTGCTCAACGAAGCTCCTGCACTCTTCAAATGACTTGTACTCCCAGCCTGTAATACAAATGCATCGCAGAGAAGCAGTGCCGCCCTCCGCTGCCTTGTTTTCCCTTGGGCATTCGTAGCAGGACAAAGCTCAAGCACAGCTGGAGAATTTCTGGGCAGGTAAACCACTCAGAGAGCAAGCAAAACCAAACAGGAACAAGGCAAGGGCTGGAGTTCTAGCCTAGCTCCTCAGGGCTAGTCAAGCGCCACACAAATATCTATTCCCTTTTCTTCAGCAGCTTTCGAGCGCTGACAGACACACGCTGCCATTGACCAGCAAGCGACAGCCACTCCATAGCGTAGGCTGTTAGATGCCTCCTGGTCAGGCACATCCCCCAGCACTGCTATGCCCGCCTCCCCAGGAGCCAGAGCAGAGCGAGCCTGGGAAGAGGTTTCAGAAAGGGGAATCTCAAAACACGGGAAGCAAAGAGGGAAATTGCCAGCATTTTGAAATCACTCTGGGATCACCTGTAGAACATGCAAACAAAGACAGGGGAGGCAGGAAAGACAGACAAAGACACACCCAGAGCCAAAGAGCCCGGGACTCGGCCCAGGAAGTGAAAGCGTGGCTGGAGGCTCTGGCGTCCGTGTTGTAGCAGGAGAAAAAGCATCTTTGCAAGCCTCCTGGCTCTCTGGGGCCCTCCTCACTGAGCACTTACCAGCGTAAAGCAACAGGTCTAAGCAGCAGGAGAAGAAGTATGCCTGCCCAATGATGCTGTGCTCTGCAGCCACCTGCTTCTCGAGCCTGCGCAGCACTTCCTCACATTCTGGGTACCTGCGGAGGAACACAGCGAGCCTCCATGGAGCCTCTCCGCGGGGTGGGATCCCAGTCACCACCTCCGGACGCTCCCCGCTCCCCTTCCCATCATCCCGCTCTCCCTGCGCTGCTCTTTCTGGCATCGCCATCAGAGGTTCTCCATCAGACAGTTGTTCATCTTTTGGCAACAAGTCTCCGGAGAAAGGCCTCAGGGACCCCGGCCCAAACGGCAAGCCCCGGAGCAAAACTCAGGCATCCTTCCCATGCAAGCCAGTGCTTTCCCATTGGCCCAGCAGCAGAGCTACTCACCTTTCCATCAAAGTCTTTGTCAGGAAAAGCAGGCCAAAGAGCACGCACAGCTCCCCACTGCCCTCCGCACTCGCCCACATGACGCGTTTGCTTCGGAAACTGCTCCTCTCGAGACCTCCCCCTGGACGACTGCCGTCTCGGGCACCGGTGCCGCGTGGCATGGAAAGGCCCGCGTCCACCCAACCAAACATGGCTAGCGCCCCCAACACAACGAGCGCCTCCCTGCGCTAGGCTCGCTCCTAAACCAGGCCTGGGAATTGCCTGCGGCAAGCGCTACCTGGCAAGGGCCAGAACCGAGCCAGCAACTGTTCCAGCAGTTTCACAGCACACACTCACGCTCCCCAACAGCCAGCCACGGTCCTTGGCATTGTTTAATTTACCAGCGTCCATACAGCCAGCGAGTATCCAATAAGAAACCAAGCAGCCCTCTTTGCTGCGCGCAGAGAATGACACAAGAAGGATCTCAGGTGGCCCCCCGACCCTGCGCAACCAGCAGTCTGTCCCGCAGCAGCATTACCTCATCTGCAGAAAGAGCGCCGCAAAGAGCGTGGCGAGAACCTCGCAGTCCAGGTCGGGCTTCTCCAGCTCCATCCACAGGCTCTTGGCGCGATAGCCTGCCAAGAAAACAAGCAGGCTGGCACAGGCTCCCTCTGCGGAGAGGCCTTCTCGCAGGCAGCGGGGGCAGTACGTACCTACGTCGACAGAGAGGGGCAGATTCCCCAGGCTGAGGTTCAGATGGCTCAGGGCCTGGGCAAATTTGGCGGCCTTTAATACCCCTCCTCCAAAGAGCTCCACGTCAGAGCTAAGCTGGATGGCCGCCCGCCCGTACTGCAGCCACTCTTCCTGGCAGCCCAGGTCCTGGCAGCACCGCGCATATTCCATGTAGGACAACAGGATCTAAAACGGTCCAGACAGGAGACTGTACAAGACTGAATGTCGCCAGGGTGATTCTCTGGCCTAGACGGCTCAGGGCAGAAACCCAACGGCCAGGTTCTCTCTTCTCTTCTGCTCTCAGGGCTCTCACCCCTACGACAAACGGTTCTTAGGACTGCCGCTGCTAACTGCGGCCGTGGCGAGACGAGGGCCCCAGCGGGGTGCTGCCTTAAAGCCACAACCAGCCCAACGCTTACAACGGTGAAACAAACGCCATGAGAGCGACTACCAAGAAGAAGAGCAACGCACGTCTGCTGGAAGTTTGTAAAGCAAAGTTCAGGGACGGGTACCACTCCGTCGCGTTTGGCCTCTTCTTGCCGCCCCGGGCAGACCCTGCTGGTACTCTAGGCGGGCCAGGGGAAAGGAGCTATGTCAGAAACGCGTCTGCTGCCGCAGAGAGGAGGCACTCACGTGACTCGCATCCTCAGACTCCTCGGCCGTGTTGACCTTCATGAGCGCTGCCAGGCGCGACAGCCTCCGGCCGCTGGAAGTGCCCTCCAGGCTGAAGAGCTGCCGCAGCAAGGAAAGGCAGTGGCTCTGCCGGAACAGCCAGGGCAGCCTCTCCCTCCTGCCACACAAGAGAAACCGCTGGGCCACAGCCACTAGCTACACAGGGCCAGGTCAGGCAGGGCCAGGGGAAGCAGGGCGACAGAGGAGGCAGCTGCACCTGCTCCCAGCAGGGCGGCAGCTGATGCAGGCCGGGCTGCAGGCATGGAAGCGGCAGAGCCAAGAAGCACCACCGGGGAAAGATCGCTGCTGGCGAGAACGGGTTGGCACTACAGCCCAGGGAGGGCGAAGCAAAGCCGGGCACCGCGAGGGAAAGGCTTGTTCTACGGCAGCCTTGCACCTGGCTGCAACCCCCGAGCTTCCTCATTCTCACACCTCCCCTCCACTTACCCCTCCATGCCCACGTCCTGCTCCTCCCTGCCGGCTCCCTTTCCTCTGCAGCCTGTGCTCCCTGGGAACATCTCTCTGCTCTCACCCCCACCATCCCCCACAAGGCAACACGTGCCCGCTCCCCCCACCCAGGAGCCTCCAGGTCCCTCAGCAGCTTTCCCCATGCTAACACCTATGCTCAGGGAAAGTCTGGGCTTAAGCCTAGGCAGGTGTGGGCCTAGGTGCCCGGCACCACGCAGGAAACGCCTCTTCCTTCCCTTCTCTTTCCCTTCGGCTTCTTACCCTGCCTCTTGATGAAGGGAGGACTCTTTGTTCTTCCTGTGGGAGGCACGCTCTGACTTCTCCAGCAGAAACTGGAAGACGACGCCAGCTGAGGTGAGGGGCAATTTTCTCTTCAGCAGGCTCAATGCCTTCCTGAGCGTCTTCTTTGCCAGCTCCACGCAGCCCATGTTGTAGCAGACCTGCACAGGAGAAGGCTTCTTCAGACAGTCCCAAAGGGCTCCGACTGAGCACGCACCACATTTCAAGTCTCTGCCTGAACCGAGGCCGAGGGCCTCGACCGCTTTTGGCCGCAGGCTGAAGCGCTCACAGGAAAGGCTGCTGGTAGCGGCCGTGCCTCAAAATGCCAGGCCTATCGCCGCTGCCGCCACCCCCCACAAAGGCGTCCAACTCCACCCACCAGCAGAGCCCTCAGAACCTCCCTGGCACTTTACCTCCCCTTTCAGGCTCAGGAAGGTGGCTTCTTCAAAGCAGGCAAGCACATCGGCTTTCTCAGCCGCTGAGCTCCTCACGACCTCTGCTTTCTTCAGGTTCATAAAGGCCTTGGAACAAGCACACAGAGCGCAGGTGAGCGTCGGTGCAGAGCCTGCATCCAGCCCCATCGTTCCCAGTTGCCTCCAGCAGCTCTCTGAGGAGGGCACGCATCTGCCCCTGGCGATGCCCACCCTAACACAGCCCACGGGCACGAGTGCTCCTTCGCACCACCTCCTGGCGCGTGCGCCTTGTGCAAAGGTCCTGCTTCTCTGCCCCACCTCCCTTGCCCCAGGAGAGGCAAACGGGGGGGAGAAGCCTGGCTCTGACGCCAGCGGTTCAGCCCCAAGTCCCCACAGAGGCACGTCCTAGTGCAATGGCAAAATCGGCTTGCCCAGGACAAGGCAACTGAGAGGCCTCCTTGTGCAGTGGGCTCCGGCAAGCAGGGCGACTCACCAGGTAGTTGTCGGAGATGTGCAAGTAGGCAGCCGCGCACTCCAGCAGGTAATAAAGGGCTCTGCCATCGTTGCCCATTGCCATGTGGTGGTGAGCCAGCGGCACAAGCACCAAATCCACAATGGCCCTGCATTCACAGGCACACGCGGCACCGGGCGTCCCTTTGGCCTTGCTGGGCACCGTAGGTACGCGTTCCGTCCTGGCCAGAAACTGCTCTGCCGCTCTACTCAGAGACAAAGATCACGCAGAAAGACGACGCACGCTAGCATCACCTATACCGCTCCGTCTGCCTAGACTAACAGCATATTCTAGCGCAGCACAAGCAAGGCCCTGTGCACACGCGCGTCATACGGGAGCGCTGGGTTTCACAGCCTTCCCAGGCGTGCAGAGGGCTGGCCGCTTATTCTTTCAGCCCCCCGCATTCACAACCACAGTTTCCCAGCAGCGTTCCACATTACAGTTGACACGGGCGACCCCCGAGTGGCCTGGCTCCCCCCATCCTTGCTCCGTCTTCCCCCTGTGCTCCTCCCTCCCTTCCGCTCTTGCCTTCCCTCCTCGCTCGAGAGCTGTGGCTCTGCCCTGACTGCAAGCCAGTACCACTCACTAACACAGCGCTTGGGCGCAAGATTCGTTTTCTTCCACTGCAGCAACGTCAACCCGCGCGCGCTGAGCAGTCTTCTCGCGCGCCGTAGCCCCAGAGCCCAAGGCGAGCGGGGCCAGGCAGGGCAAAACGGGGGCGAGGAGCAACATCGCCCCTTTCAAGCCCTAGCAAACTATTCCTTTGGCTTTAGCGGTAACAAGATCCACGAGGGCGCGATGCTGTTGGTGCCTTTGCTGACCCTGCTCTGGAGCAACGCTGCTCTTGGCCACAGGGAGGAAGTCAAGCAGGCCTTTCTGCCACCTTCCAGCAGCCCCCCTGCTCCCGCTGGCTGCTTTGCCCCTGCACACCTCGCAACATTGCTCTCCTACAGCTAGGAAGGCAGGGCTGGCTCCGCCCTAACGTGACCATCGTCACCCTGATCCCACTGGCTTCCTCCAAGAGGCTCATCTCCAGGGCCACCCCATCCCAGCTCCCACCCAACAGGCCAGCTCTTTCCTGAGCTAGAGTCACAGCCAGCAGGCACAACTGCAAACTCCACTTGCCCCCTCTGCAGACCCTGAGCCCGCTGACTTCCCAACGTAACCAAAACCTACTCTCCTCACCGAAAAGTCTCCTCCAAGAAGCTCTTCTCTTTCTGCAGGGCTTTTGCAGTACCTGGAAACAAAGCACGAGTTAAACGCTTCCTCACCTCACACGCGGGAAGAGCTGCATCTTGCCATGCTCCATCCGAAAGGGGAGGAGAGCAGAGTCAAAGGGACCGACGGCAGCTCTCTTCCTGGCCTCTTCCCCCGAGAGCTGCCTTCCCGGCAGGGCTGTTACGTTTTGGGCAAGCGTAGCACACCCACCAGGAAAGGCGCCTCAGCCTGCGGGGCCGGGGGGTGCACCGCAAGGCTCTTGTCACTGCAAGGACATGGGCTGCTCTCCGGTCATTCCAGGGAAACGCAGGAGGGCGTTCCGGGGCACAGAGGCTCTACGCTGTGCCCACAGCATGGCTCTGCTGGTGCAGCTGGCCTCAGTGGAGGACTAAGCTAGTCTCAGGGAAGCCTCTCCCCTCTGCTGACAGCATCCCTAGGCTTCAGCAAAACGCTTCTGCGGACGGCGCTTGAGACAGAGCAGCGCTTCCATTAATTGCGCAAGCACAGTGCGGAGGGCCCAGGCTCCAAAGCACGGCAGCTAGCATACCCGGAGTGGCACGGAGCTCATCCCTCTTCAACTCCTCCTTTCTGAGCAGGGAGGCCTCCCAGCTGGACGAGCAGCGTTCGCTGGCACGGTCGTCGCAGCTCTCTGCCTCCCGGGCGCTGCCGAGGGCCAAGCGGTGGAAGGCCACAAAGTCCCCTCCGCCGCAGCACTGGCACTTGTGCGCTTGCCTCTCCAGGAAGGCCGCGCACTTGCGGTGCATGGCCACCCTCTGTCCCTTGGGCCACAGCTCGTAGGCAGCCTCCCGCAGCAGTGGGGCGCAGAAGGTCAGGACGCCAGACTGCAGCCTCGCGGTCTTCTCGGTCTCGCCCAAGCACCGCTTCTGGGCACCTGAAAGGCAACGGGGCTTCACATCAGCCACAGCTGGGGCCACAGCCGGGGGACGAAAGACAGGCCTTGGCGTGGATCCTTGGCAGGAAACCAGCGCTCCTGCACTCGGAGCCTCGCAGCGCTAGGGTGAAAGGGACCCGTTTGCCTTGCCGACACCAGCACAGCCTGCGCAACAGGCTACTGCCCTGCGCTCTCCCTCCCAACGCACAGCCTTCAGCTGCACTCCCGCAAGCAGCTGCCGAGGCTGCTGGCAGCAGAAGCAAGGCCGGCCATTTGGCCCATTACACACCACCGGAGGGGGCAGTGCAGCGTGCCCTGGCGAGCCCCGCCAGGCACACAGCCGGGAGCAGCAGGAGCCTACCACGCTCCCGGGGGCGCATTATCACCACTTACCGCTCTCTTCCTCCAGAGAGGTGGCGGGCCCCTTGGTGGGAACACTGCTGCCTTCTGGCACCTTCCCAGCATTCAGCCGCTTCAAGATGTTGCCTCTCACCAGGACATTCAACGCCTTGTTCATCTTGGTCCTGGTCCACCTGGGAAGGAGGCGTAACAGCAGCTCGGTGGTAAACGTCGGCCCGATGACGGCTGCGCACTTCAAGACCATCCGCTCCGAGGGCTTCATGCTGTCCACCTCAGCCAGCGCAATCCCTGTCAAAAACAAGCCACAGCTCTCTCTCTTGCCCCCTCCCAAGCCTGAGGCTGCCGAGGCTGCCTTAGCTTCCCCACACCAGACGCTACATTTGTAGCCTTCTTTCCTAGGGACCAAACCCCTTGGGCAGTCGCAACCCAGGGCACACAGACACCCAGCCTCTCTCTAGCCCATGCCCCGGGAAAGAACCTCCGTGCAGCCGCCAGCCGCCGCAGCGGGGCTCGGCCCCTCACCTTTCAAGGTGGAGGGAAGCACGATGCTCTGCAGGTTCACGTCAGGTCTGATGGTGCACACCCTGCGCTCCTTCCCCGCGCTGGAGCTCCAGGAGGCTGCGGCAGGGGAAGCCTCCGTTACAGAAGCTGAGCGGAGCAAGAGAGCAGCGTAAAGCGATTTTCAAAGGGAGACGATTCAGGCCGTCACCTCCTGCTTGCCCTCCATCTTCCACCCTTTAGCATTCATCCCCCCCCGGGCAGGTCTTACAGCAGCTGGGCCCTGCGCTCCGTGGCAGCATAAATCCACCGCGCGGCTGCACCCAAGGAACACTGCAGCCACGCCACTCTCCGCCCTGCTCCACAATAACCGCCCCCGTTCATGCTGCCTCCAGACAATACCAGGGCTTAGCTCAGTGCCAGGGAGCGTCTCTTCCCCTCCTTTGCAATTTTCTGCCCCGTCCGCATTGCTTCGCCCCACAAAGCCACCCAAACTCCCCAGCCTGTGCTTAGGCTAGCCCAGCAGCAAGGCATGCAGGAGCCCACGCCTGAGCCAGGCCAAGGCCTCTACTGCTGCAGCACCAGCCTGGGCCAACTTCACAGGGGAAGCCCAGGGCAACAACGTGCTCTGGAAGATGCGCCACAGCAACCAGGCCGTCAGCCACAACGGCGCTTACTGAAGAGGCTCTCCCACTTGTCCTCCATTTTCTCGCCCTTCCGCAGCAGGTGGAACAAGAGCATGTCGTGGCGCTTAAGGTCGCTCAGCAGTTCCTCGCAGTAATATGGGATCCCGTAGCTTCTCTGCATCAGGAACCTGGAAAGGAGCAGATCCAGCAGGGACTGACACAGGCAAAGCAAGGTGGGACACGTTTCAGACCAGCCTCTTTGCCACAGCTACACCTCCCTTTTGAACAGGCCAGCACTCCCACTGCCTTTGGCATCTGAGCTGCCCGGAAGATACAGCGGTTGCTGGAACGCGCAGGAAAAGAGTCGCGCGCAGTGCCCAAGGCACAGAGCTGCAAGCCTCGTCTCTCCTGGCCCCAACAGCCTAGATGCTCTCCGGCACCAGTGAGAGCCTCGGCCCCAGCAACAAATCGCCCCCCACTGCCCCACCACGTTCGTTCCCTCCTGCCCTCTGCAGCGGGTCAACCCCTCGCAAAGAGCTCCGAGGCCCCGCCTGGGACTTACGTCTCTAGGGCCCTGGGCACGCTGACAACTCCCAGCTCCCGGCAGGCTTTCTGCACAACAGCTGAAGCTTTCAGCTCTCCCAGATGAACGTGGGTCGTTTGCTGCAACTTCATGATGTCTGCTGCAGCTTCGCAGAGCCTCTGTCTTCCGTAGCGAGCAGGAGCAAAGCCCATGACCACAAAGAGCGGGACATCTCTGAGCACATGCGACATAACAGCCCAGGAGGCAGAGTCGATGTAGTGCGCGTTGTCGATGACAAACAGGACAAGCTCGTCTTCAACGATCTGAAACAAGCACGTTGGTCTGGGTGGATTCTGAGGGATTCTCAAGCATCTTCCACAGGACAGACTTTGGCCGGCCTCTCCCCACACAGAGGACGCGCAGAAGTCGCTCTCCTCTCCCCAGCTACCTCTTCGTTCGCAATCTCACCCGCTCTTCCGTGCTCCGAGACTCTTAAGCTCCCTCGGGCACGGTGGCACGGAAAGACACCGTTCCTCCTCCTCCGGAGCACATGCCCTCCAACTTCACAGGAGCAAAGTTATCAGGGGGCATGGCACGCGGAGTTTAGCCTCTGCAGGGCAATGACTCCGGTACACTGTCCTCCCACCAGCTCCCACCACTCTCCTGCAGAGCCCTCAGCCTGCGGCCTTGCTTTCCTTCTCTGACCCAGGATGGGGAGAACGGCTCACCTTCTGTAGCAGTTTCTTGAAAACCAACCCCAATTCCGTTGTCCTTTGAGCGCCGCTCATCTTGGACACCTTCTCCGACAGGGGAAACTGGCCAGGAAAGCAGAGTCACAGAGAAACAGCCTTTCAGGGCGGTTCAGCACACCTGCCCACCACGCAAGTCCAAGCGAGCAAAACGCCTCTGCTGCCCTCAGCATCTTACCTCTCCCCCCACACAGGGGAGAGGAGACGCAGCGCGCACGTCACCGGGAGCCTACAACGGAGGCCCTCTGCTGAGGGTCTCTGGCAGAGCTCTTGCAGGGAGGCATGAGGGGGGAGAAGAGCTTCTTCCCTCGCCGTGGCAATCGCGCGAGGGAGCAGGCTGCTCACGCACCAGTGAACTCAGCACCAGCTCATCGGCCCCCTCTCAAAGCCTCTCTGCAATGCCCTTTCCAGGCTGCTGAGCAAGACACCAGGAACTGCCTGCAGCAGCCTGGCACCTGCACTCACCCCTAACAAGGAGCCCCCTCGCCCCCCTCTTTGGACCCACAAACAGAAGCCCAGCCTGTGCTACCCTCCTGCTACTCCCACCACGGAGCTAAGCCCACTCCCCAGCACGGTGTCCCAACCACAACAGCCACAGGACGGCTCACAAGCAGGCCTTCGCCACGGCCACAGAGGCCTCTCGCTCTCACCTTAACGACGAAAGGCACATTGAGGAGGCAGTAGCTGCTCTCTTCCACCAGCCCTTGGAGCTTTTCCTGCAGGGCGAGCTCTCTGGCACTGCACGATTTACAGGCCTGCAGGCCCATGGCCACAGCCAGCACCATGTGCATGGCAGAGTAGACCTGCTTCAGGTTGAGCTCCAGCGCTTCCACAGCCACTACCCTGCCATGCAGAAGCAAAAGGCACTGAGATTCAGAGAGGGACCCAAGCAGCCGCAGGCTTCTCACACTAAGCTCTAGGGGAGAGGCGGAATCCAGGGCCACTTGGGTTTCTTCTCTTGGCTCCGCAGCTACGGCCAAAAGCCCTGACTGAGCTCGGGCTCTACTTTGCTTGGGGCCTGGCCCAAAGAAGGAAGCTCAACAGCAGTGGCTCCAGCAGCCACCTCTAGCTCCCTCAAGAGGCAGCAGGAGGGCACGCAGCTGCTCCTCAGCAGCAGCTCCTGCAGGCCTTGCAGGGATGCTGCAGTCCAAGGGCCACGCACCCGGGCAGAGGGCAGAGGGGCTCCAGTAGCCCACGGACATCAGCGGCTGGGCAGCGAAAGCGTTCCACAGCTCCCGGTCAGCAACACTCACCTGAGCCCAGCAGCCTGGCCTAAAGAGGCAAGCTCCGTAAGTAAATGGCTCTTTCCAGAGCCCGTCACGCCCTCAAACGCCATGATGTGGCTTGCTTTCTTATCCACATAGGCTTTCAAGTAACTTTCAAAGAGGGCAATCTCCTCCTCCCGACCTGGGAAGGCAAACAAGAAAGCGACCCGTTGCAGCGAGCTGAAAAGCAAACAGCCGTCGGCACCCTTCTCTCTCGCCGCCGCAGCGGGTCAGTCGGACCCAAGGAAATCTCCTCCCCGATCCCAACTACGGCCATCCCTTTAGCCCTGAGGCTGTGAGCAACTGCACACTGGAAAGGTCCCGCCACGCTAGCTATGCAGCACGGCAGGGAGCATCCGGCGCACGCCTCACCCTGCTTCCCACCTCTAGCTGCGGCCCAACCCCAAAGACAGGAACCAGCTAGGAGCCAAGGTATGCACCAAACCCTTAGGGCCACGCCAGGCAACGCCATCCCTCGCAAAAGCTTCTCCGTTCCCAGAGCGGAACTAACAGGTACCGACGGCAACAAATTGGCCTTCAGCAGACCAAGGCGTTCTCCACCTACCGAGCAACGGGGAAGAGCTGGGCCTCTCCTTCGTAACATCCATGCCAAACATGCTAGCGGGAGGAAGAGAAAAACAAAAGCCAATGAAGTAGGCAGAAGCTGGAGGACGTAGAGCCACGCGTGGAGCTGAGGGTGCGCTCCCGGGGACCCGCTCTTCTTTCGAGCCGGAGCGAATCCTGCCCACGCTCCCACTGGCCCAGCAGAGAGCGCAAACACCAAACGAGCACTAGCAAAGCTGCAGCCAGGAAGAAGCCCAACGGCCACAGTGGGACACCACACAGCATCAAGACTCGAGCGCCACAGGCCAAAGCCCAAGGAAGCGGAGACACGAGCAAGAAGCCAGGCAGTGCCGCTGGCTAGCACACTGCTGCACCCCGCAGGACAAGCCAAACAAGTCTCTGGTCCTGCCTACTGCTTCCCTGGCCTTTGCTCACAGGCAGTGCTTTCGAGAAGCGGGGCCCTGCAACAGCTGCTGTCAAGGCAAAGACGGGCAAGAAAAAACACTTCAAGCCACGACGTGCAACAGGACGACAAGGGTCACTTCTTGGGCCAAGGCGCCAAGCACCAGGCACCTTGGGCTCGAGTTTTTCTGAAGTTGCAAGGGGACGGCAACGTCAACGTTCCAAACGGCCTCCAAAGAGGATGCCAAACCCTGGCCCAGGGGAACACCTGAACTTTCACCAGGAGGCACTCAGGAACTGAGTCCTGGCCTGACCAAAAGCTTTCCGGGAGCGTCATGCTCGGAAGCAGCTGGGAGAAAACCTCCCTGGGGCAGAATTGCCACTGCGTTAGTCTTGCGCGCAATGGAGCAAGCACAGGGCAGAAAGCACAGCTGGAAGCCGTTTGGACCGGGGCTGCAAGGCCCCTCTGTGCCTACGGACACCTAAAAGCCTTCTCCACCCCTCCGGCATCACTCCCCGTCTCCTTACAGCAGGAGGCACCAGCGTAGGCAGGCCAAAAGCGTACCCGTGCTCTGCCTTTCCATCTTCTCAGCCCCAGCGATGGGAGGGGTGGGCGGGGGCCAGCTCTGCACAACTCCTCTTTGCGGACCAAGACTGGACCCTGTGTGCCACCCTGCCCCCAACCAGCCCGCTCAAACAGGACACTCACGACTTCGCCGACACCCCCAGGTATTGATACACGGGGCCAGGATCGACAACCCCCTTCATCTTTGCCTCCGGCAGCTCCTCGAAGCACCATCGGGGCAGCCTAGAGGCTGCGTACGTCGCTGCGTCACAGGACACCAGCCCAGGGTAGTGCTCCATCAGCCGGGCTGCCAGATTCACCTTCTGGCCAATGACTGCCGCAGAGAGAGAGCACGCATTCACGTACCTATGAAACCAACCCGCTCCACCCTTCACCGCCAACGGCTGCATCACCTCCAGCACAGGCAAGCCCCAAACCGTTGGCAGCACAACCAGCAGGAACAACAAGGCTCTGAGCCTGGTCCCCCGCACCGCAGCGGCGCCCGCTCTGCCTCCCTCATTCCCCACAGGACACAGGCCAAGGCCTCGTCCCAGCCCAGCACATACGGGCAACAGGGTGTTCCCTGCCGCTCTGCCTCTTCCTTTGACACGCTGCTCCGGCTGAACAGACCCAGCCCAGCCACCCGCTCCTCAGCCAAACACCTCGTACCTGTGTATTCGTGCCTCACGCGATGGCCTACGACTCCGCAGAACACCGTCCCGCTGGTAACCCCGACAGACACGGCCCTGACACACACGGAGAGCGACAGGCGCTCAGCAGCGCCCGCGCACAGGCCTGCCTGCCCACCTACCTTCACCCCTTCACCCGGCTCCCCTCGCACCACCTCCCGCCCTGGCAGGGCAGACCTCGGGGACCTGCAGAGCTCCGCAGCGTAACGCCCCCAGGTGAAAGGGGCTCCCGAGAGCAGCCAGGCAGTTTTCAACCCTTCCCCTAAGGCCTCACAGCTGTGACGGGCGGAAAGTCCCTGACTCCAGCCAGCCTCAGCACGCCTCCTCGGCGCGGGCAAGAAGGGCACCTCTCAGGGCACTGTCTCCTTCCTCCCAGGGACAGAGGAGGCCAAGCTAGAGGGCACGTCTCGCTGAGAAACCATCCCTCCCTCCTTCCCCCGCGCAGTCCCAGGCAACGCGCCTCCCCACTCACTCGATTTTCCTAGGCCTCGAGGAGCACGCCTTGGAGATTTGAACAGCGCTTTCCAAGGCGTGAACGCTTTCGTCGGGCAGCTTCTCTCCAGGGAGTCCAAACACGCACAGGAACGTGCAGCCCTGCCAAGGACAGCGGCAGCACAGCTTGGGACAGCGCCTACGGCAAACGGCTCATGCCGTGCGAGTCGAGCCGCTGCCGAGAGCAGCAGAGCTTCAGGGCAACCCCCAGCCAGAGGGTGCTGATCCCAGCGCCGAGGCAGAGCTGCTTCTCCTTTCCCCGCTGCTCAGTAGACCGAGAGAGCCACTGCCCTCTCGTTTGCTGCCCACACTTTTGCGGGGTGGGCTCCTCCCCCACACTCACTTTATCAAACATGGAGATTTTGTTGATCTCGCCCTTGTGAGGACGGATGATCTCCAGCATCATCACGCTGCTGTCCTGGATAGCCTTGCAGATCTGCGTTAAGTTGACATCGGCAGCAAACTGCAGCTTGACAAAGAGGCAGGTGACCGGCCGTAGCTCGGACAAGTAGTCCAGGGGCTGTCTGTCATCAATCTGGAAGACGAGAGCAGCACACCTTCAGCAGCCAGCTCTCCCCGAGAGCGGACTGCCCCCAGCAAACACCAAGCAAGAGCCCCCACGTGGGCAGCAGCACGCGCTCTCAGCGGAAGGAATAACTCCTCCCCTCGGGGCAAAATAAACACAGCTCCCGGCAGCTGTGGCCATACCTTCCTCAGAACAGATGCGGGGACGTACTTCCGCAGCAACTTCCCCAGAGCATGCCGAGGGGCCAGGGAAACAGCAGGCCTCAGGATGCCTAGGGAAGGAAAATCCAGGCGGTCACTGGCAGGCTGGCACTACGAGCCTGCCTAGGGAAAAGCAGTTGGAAAGCAGGGGCTGGCACTGGAACTCAGGGAGAGAAAGTCTCCTCCAGTTGCACATTTCTTCCTCTTGCAGGTGCTCAGCCAGAGCAGGCCCCTGGAAGCAGGGGGAAGCAGCGAGTGCCTCCGCTGAAGCGCACCAGGGCCAAAGGCACAAATGCTGACTGCAAGGGGGAGAGGGCAGAGGGCGTTCCTCGCTGGCCCCTGAACAAGCCCGCCCCCACCTTTCTGGGCAGCCACAGAACGTCATGAACACGGGCCTCACCTGACGCCTCAGGAGAACTGTAGTTCAGCTGGGCTCGGGTAAACTTGGAGAAGATGTCTTCGCGTTCCGACAGAGACATCCGTTCCATGCCTGTAACCTAAAGGCACACAGTACAAAAACGCGTCGAGGACAGCTCCAGGACCCACAGAGGACAGTACCCGTTGAGGCAAACTCTTCCAGCGCCTCCTGACGCCCTCTTCAAAGCCACCCAGCAGAATCCAGAGACAACCCTGAGACAAAACTGCTCCCCAGCAGCTACTGCTCCCCACCTACGGGAGCACCTCTACACCTAGAACTCCCTCCACGCGCGTCTCCTCGCCCTTCTCACACCTTCCTCCCTCACAGCCACGTCCACGCCCAGGCCCTCAGAATTGCTCCAGAGGCTGTCCCACCCACCTTCACAGCGCTTTGGCCTTTAAGTCTCTTGGTCTTGATCTGGTTCCGGTTACAGAGCTCCCAGCAGCTGGGTGACAGGATCACGTCACTTGCATTGGCAAGGTTTTGGGCCTGCCACACTTCACCCACGGCCTGGCCAAGGATCAGGAAGTGCTGCTGCTTTTTGTCTCCAACAGTCAGGAGGGACATATGCCCTGCAGAGATCCCTGGGGAGAGACAAGCACAACTGATGCAGAGAGCATTTTTACCTCCACAGCCCGCCACAGCTCAGCTCCTCCCAGGCCAACTTTGAAGCTCAGCCCTGGAGCCAGGCTCTTCCGCTCAACTGCTTCGAGCGCAGGCGTCCCACTTGATGGATTCAGGATCGATCGTGGCCGGGGAGGGGGTCCTAATCAGGGGCCCCACACCGGCACGTTGGCCAGCCACCGGCTCACTTTGCATGCAGGCAGCTCGTGAACGCCTGCCTGAGAACGCGCAGCAGCCTAACGCAGCACTCCCCGTACCTATCTTCAGTCGGAGCTTCAGACCCACGTCCGTCTCACGGATCCTGTACTTCTCCTGGATTTGCTGGCTACACTGCAGCACCAGGCTGATGGTGTCTCTCAGCTGCGTGTGCTTTGCTCTCCACAGCACCAGCACAGCATCCCCTGGGGAAAGCGAGGGGACAGGGACGGCTCTCGTGACACCTGACGCTCCCTGACCTGCACCCACCGGCCGGGACAGCGGAAGCCAGCAGGCGTGCCAGGGAAAACGCGTTTGGGTGAAGGCATCCTCCTCAACTACAGCACCCTGGCCACAGGCACACCTCCCCCTCTGCCCCGCCAGCTACAACTGCAGCCACGCCGCCAGGGCCCGGGACGGCAGCTCCCCCTGGGCACCTGCGTGCCAGCAGAGCCACCCCTCGGGGCTCTGCCGGCTCGCGCCTCTGTCTCCCCTCTCCCCTCGCACTCGTCTGCAGCTGCAGCAGACAAGGCCACGTCTCTTTTACGCACACGTACCTGCAAACTTCAAGATGTCTCCACCAAAAGCCAGCAGCTCTGCAGACCAAAAAAAAAACACAAGAAGAGCTGCAGCTAGGCCTTCTTCAGGAAGGCCGCAGGACAAGCCGCTCTGCTCAGACAGCAGCACAAGAGCAGCGGTGCTTTGGGGGCACAACTTAGCAAACGGAGCAGCTACACTGCTCACAGGGACCACAGCCCTGGGACCTACGCTACTGTGCCCTGTGACAAGGCCCCAGGGAAGGCAACGCACACTTTGGTCAGCGCCCCCATCCCCAGCTCATTTGGGCACTAACACTGGCTAGATGCCCCCGCTCCCCCCTGCGCCCCAACACCAGCAAAATCTTCCTCCATCACTGAACAGCGGTCACTCCACAAGCCCAAGGGTGGGTGCTGAGAAAGCGGGCACCTCCTTAGTCTTTGTGGGGAGCAGAAAGCACCTGCCAGAAGAGCCCAGCTGCTCTCGGCGGCTCTCAGCCCCATAGGAACCCCCAGCCCGCGCAAGGAGGAGGCGGCGGCGGCAGCAGCAGCAGCAGCAGCAGCAGCAGCAGGCTGCCCAGCACCTCCCTCTCGTCGTGCCCCAATCCCACACAGTCCTGCAGAACGGCACTTACCCTCCAAAATGTCACCCATGTAGCGATTGAGGGTTTGCGTTACCTCATCCGCACCCCGCTCTATGCTGATGCTCTGGCTGAATTTCTCTGTCAGAGCAGTGAAACCTGCAACAGGGACACACAGGCACAAAGAAATCAGGACGCGTCTACAGGGCCAAAGGACCTGGCACTTTCCACGTCGCTTTCAGCCAGCCAAGAGAACCACGCTCCGGGAGAACCCAGGCGCGCCCCTGACAGCAGCCACAGCCCTCTAATTCCACCCGCGCTTCTGAGCGCTCGCTGACGGGCGCCTTCCCCATGCTCACACCCACCCGTTACGCCTAGCTCCTGCACTTGGCTGCCACCCTCCAGCGCGTCCCCCGGCTGCCTCCCCTCTTGCCTACAGCCAGGCAACACCCTGAGCTAGAAAGCCCACGAGGCCTTTGCCAACTAACGCAGCACCTGGCCAGCCAGCTCCTCTGCGCAGCAGCTGCTCCTCCAAGTTTGCCCTGACAAAGACTAACAAGGGGGAGGCAAGGCAGCCAGGCCTCCTCTCCCAGGCCTCCATGAGCCAGAGCCTGGCCCACCTCACACCTCCCCAAAGCTCCAGAGAGAGCACTGCAGGCAACAGCGCGGGCCCAAGCTGCTGCTCCGGCAGCCTCAGGGCTCCCTAACGCACGCTGCTCGGAGCAGACGGCTGACCACAAGCAGGCCGCAGGGCTGCTGCCAGCAAAGACCACCCCCGGGCTGTGACCTCAGCTACGTCCGAGCGCTACTTCCCCAAAGCGGAAGACCTCAGTGGCAAACGACATCTCCTTTGACCCCTTCTCTACCACAGGCGGGACGACCAGGGCTCCAAAAGGCCCGCTAAGTCCCAGCGGCTCGGGTCGGGGACTCCTCCTCAGTGCCCGCCCTTCATAACGCTTTGACCCACCTGACACATCAGCAAAGAGCAGCACTCCATGGAAGTTCTGAACGCAACGGTTCTCCTGCTTCAAGTCCTCAGACAAAAGCAGGTCGGGGACGTAAGCAGCTACTTCCCCCAGTTCTGAGCAGTGCTTTGACCTTCGCTCCCAGGCACAAGACATCGTCAGCGCCCTGGGGTACCTGCGGTACCTCAGTACGAGACGACCCACCGTGCCCACCAGGGAGGACGACCAGACACCACTGCACAGCGTTGCGCACTGGCCTTTGGGAGGCGCGGCTGGCCCTCTGTCACCAAGGGGCCGGGGGAGGTCACAGTCGGCTCACAGTGACATCGTCCGCGTGTCATCATTTACCTGTCCACTGTCGCCTACGCTGATCCGGCTAACAGTGACAGCCTCGGCAAGGCACCGCTTACCCAGCAACTGCCGGGAAGCTGCCCCCCGCTCCCTCCCTACGCCGAGCCGGTTGCTCAGAGGTGGCTAGCGCGACGCAGTTGTCTCCCGTACAGAGCTGAAGGAGGCTCGCACAGCGACTGACCTCCACCCGTGGCCGAAACAGCAGCTGCTTCCCACGTTCCCAAGCGCAAAGGGCCTAACAGACGTGCTGACAGCCAGCAGCCCAGGCTTCCCCAAAAGCACGGCCACTGCAGCACGCAGCTGGGCGTTTCCGGGGCTGCTCGGAGGACTTGTATTTCTTTGCAAAAAGAAGTGGGGCTTTCCCGGGGGGGCAGCGGGGGACACAGCCAACCTCCATCCACACGGCTCCTGGGGGAGGCCGGGAGGAGATGGACAGGGCTGGGCCAGGACCACGGTGCACCGACGTATCAGAGAGGGCAAGACAAAGTCCAAAGCCGCAGCAGGAGGCAGCTCCAGGTCCCTGCTCCGAGTGAGAACGCTGTTGTAAACCTTGCATGCCCCAGGGAAACAGAGCCACGCTGGGCACCCTGGCTCACGCACGGCCCTCTGCCTCCAGGCAGGCAAAGGCAGCTCCCCGTCCACCTTAGCCGCTGCCCCGAGCCACACAACTGCTGCCACCAAAGCAGCAGCACTGAGGAGAGCCGGGCTCTACGGGGGACGAGGGCTAGCAGCCAAGGCCGCGCTCCGCGCGCGCCAAAGCTGCCCTTCTCCCCAGTCGCTCAGAGGAGCAGCTGCACGAGTTGGCGTGCCTGCCACACGGTGACACTCAGCGGCTGCTTGCCCAGGCAGCCTCCAGTGTCCCTCTCGGACTGTGCCTCTCCCTCAGGCAATGGCCAGGCGAGGGAGCACCAGCCCCTCCCAGGCCTGGGGGACCAGGTGCTTTAGACAAGCCTGTGCCCTTGCGCTGCTGACCTCAAACAGCAGAGCACTTGACAGCAGAAACCAGCCTGCCTTCTTTCCTGCTGCCTCAGCACTCAGAGAGAGGCTACCAAGATGGTCTCTCTTCTTGCCTCCAGAAGGCTCCCCCTGCTGCCTCGGGGCCCACCAAAGTCTCCCAAGCAAGCACAAGTCACTTGCACCCAACACACACAACTGCAACCTGCTGGCGACAGCCAGGCACACACACTGAGCCAGGCCCAGGTTCGGAACGCTGCTTGCCAGCCCAGCTCACACGCTTCCTCCTTCCTCCTTCCCACGAGGCAGGCAAAGCGGTCACCCGTACGGGAGACTGACGATGCAGGCCGACCGAGCAGGCTTGCTCTGCCTCCTCAGGAAGAGCGCGCAGCAGCGTGACGACGCCTAGGCCAACGCTCTCTCTTGCCAGTGAGCAGCAAGGGCTGGCTGCTCCCCAAGGCAAGCTCAGCTGGGAGCTGGGCCGACCCCAGCACAAGCAGCGCCCTCGCCCACAGGGGCATCCCTCTTGGCTACATCTATATGCACACACGTACATCCATTCTCCACTAAGGAGCTCTCATCCGCATCAACCAGAGAGGGCAACAGGATGAGGCCGCTAGTGCTGTTGACTTTTCTGACTAGGGAACACTTCAAACCAGTCCCGCTTCCAGAAAAACACCCTCCCACCCTCCCCACCTCAGCAACCACTTGGCCCTACACCAGGGCCAAGCTCCTCCTGCAGCCGGCTCAAGCGCTTACACAGCGCCACAGGGAACTGCACTAGGGCGAGGGGGAGAGAATTTCTTGCACTGCTTTACAGCCCTCGACTCTTGTGAGCACTAACAACGGGGGTGGTGGCTTCCCCGCCGCCTAGCTTTCCCAATAAACCACAGGCCAGAGACTCTCGTGGCACGCCTTCAGCGTCCTCTTGCTGTGGTCTGTGACTCCATACAGAACGCTGAGATGATGGCAGTGTTTCTTTATTTAACCCCTGGAAGAGCATCCTCGCTCGGCCGTGCTGGCAGCTTCAGCAGGTACCTGCAGCTACAGACTTCAGGCTTTGCTTGCTTCAGCTGGGGAAAACGTGGCGCTGTCTCCAGCCACAAGTCTCCCACGGGGCCCTTGCCAGTGAACCACCGCTCCTGAGGAAAACAAAAGCCCAAGTGAGAGCCGCGAAGAACAGGAGGTCCCCAGAGCCACAGGCGCGGTCCGGGAAGGCAAGCGAGGCCTCTCGCAGTAGCTTCTTCCACCCATCACCCAATTTGCCGTGCTGCAAAAGCCTATCAGGGAGGGCAAGGAGAGGGAACGCAAAGGAAACCTCCTCCAGCCAGGTTCAGGCTGGCTCCCAGAGCTGGCTCAAGGGAGAGGCAGAGATTCCACTCCACCGCTCCTCAGCCCAGCAGAGATGCTGGGAAGGAGCGGCATGCTGCAGCGCCTGCTGCTCCCTCGCGTGTCCTTCCAGCCCCTCCTGAGGGAAGGGCATCGCAGCTGCCACTGCCCTCCTGCTGAGGAGGGCTAGCAGCCCCTACCAGCTCGCCAAGGACTTTCGGCACACGCTCCTGAAGCTCGCTGGGGGCTTTCCCTACGTGGACCTGCCGGAGTACAGTCCGCGCCACCTTCTCCTAGGGCATGCCAAACCTCTGCCCAGGGAGCAACTCAGAGGCAAAGAGGATCCACTTACAGCGCTCATCTCCAGCCAAGTCTTCTCCAGGAGGTTGCCATTCGCCTCACAGGCTTGGAGGCCCTGCCTGAGGCACAACAGGCTCTGGTCTTTGTTACCCAGCATGCAGAAAACGTACGCTTTCAGATGGTAGGCTCTGGGGTAGAAGACGGGGCTTGTAGAGCACCGAGCAAAAACCTCTTCCACAAGCTACCGAGAGAACAACGGAGAGGCACGTCAGCAGAAGTCATCGAGCTGGGCGATGGCTCGGCACTGAGGACCGCACCTATTCCCCAAAGGGGAAAGCAGCCGCAAAGGCACAAGGAGCACGCAGCTAGCAAGGCTGAGATACCACACAAGTCTCTCCCGAGCCATAAGCCCTCACATGCAGCAGGCATTTCAGCAGGGCTCACTAGCTAGCTCATGGCTGTGCAAGTCTCTTCTCCTGTCTTGCAGACCATTCCCATCCCCACAAGGGAATCCTCACGTGCCCAGGAAGACCCCCGTCACCTCACTGCCTTCTCTACCACCTCTTGCTGCCGCCCCAGGGGGGAGCAGCCTCTTGCCATGTTCCTCTCTAACCCACTACCACACTCTGCCTCTAGCCTGGCTCCATCCCAGCGTGGCTGCTTCGCCCTGGCCTTGCCAATCCACTGCTGCTCGCAACACAGCTTTCCCTAGAGGCCCCTCACAGCGTGCACACCCCCCTCCTCCTCTTCCCTCACCCTTAGAGCCCTGCTGCGGCTCTCCCGGGCCCTCGCCGAGCTGCGCTCAATGTCGTTCCGCAGCACCAGCGTGTAGCACTCCAGGAGCCGGCTGCATGCTTGGGTGGCCAAAATGGAGGCGTCAGCTCTCTTCAGCAGCCTCTTGGCCTTTTCAAAGGGCTTCTGGAACTCGGCCCACTGCCCAAGCCTTCCAAACCTACACCGTCCAGAGAGAAACACACACACACACACACACACGTTTTGTAGAGTACTTGATCAAGTACTCTACACCCCAGCGACGGCCGCCTTGTTGGACAGGGCACGGGGGACACGACAGGCCCAGAGCTCCCACCTCCCCTGCCAGAACCACTGCCTGGGCCTCTCGCCAGTCTAAGCACCTCTGTAACTTACCAAAGAGCCAGGGATGAATACAGTCCAAGCAGGATGCTGTTGTGCGAGCTGAGGATGTGGTTTGCTTCGTTCTGCTCAACGAAGCTCCTGCACTCTTCAAATGACTTGTACTCCCAGCCTGTAATACAAATGCATCGCAGAGAAGCAGTGCCGCCCTCTGCTGCCTTGTTTTCCCTCGGGCATTCGTAGCAGGACAAAGCTCAAGCACAGCTGGAGAATTTCTGGGCAGGTAAACCACTCAGAGAGCAAGCAAAACCAAACAGGAACAAGGCAAGGGCTGGAGTTCTAGCCTAGCTCCTCAGGGCTAGTCAAGCGCCACACAAATATCTATTCCCTTTTCTTCAGCAGCTTTCGAGCGCTGACAGACACACGCTGCCATTGACCAGCAAGCGACAGCCACTCCATAGCGTAGGCTGTTAGATGCCTCCTGGTCAGGCACATCCCCCAGCACTGCTAGGCCCGCCTCCCCAGGAGCCAGAGCAGAGCGAGCCTGGGAAGAGGTTTCAGAAAGGGGAATCTCAAAACACGGGAAGCAAAGAGGGAAATTGCCAGCATTTTGAAATCACTCTGGGATCACCTGTAGAACATGCAAACAAAGACAGGGGAGGCAGGAAAGACAGACAAAGACACACCCAGAGCCAAAGAGCCCGGGACTCGGCCCAGGAAGTGAAAGCGTGGCTGGAGGCTCTGGCGTCCGTGTTGTAGCAGGAGAAAAAGCATCTTTGCAAGCCTCCTGGCTCTCTGGGGCCCTCCTCACTGAGCACTTACCAGCGTAAAGCAACAGGTCTAAGCAGCAGGAGAAGAAGTATGCCTGCCCAATGATGCTGTGCTCTGCAGCCACCTGCTTCTCGAGCCTGCGCAGCACTTCCTCACATTCTGGGTACCTGCGGAGGAACACAGCGAGCCTCCATGGAGCCTCTCCGCGGGGTGGGATCCCAGTCACCACCTCCGGACGCTCCCCGCTCCCCTTCCCATCATCCCGCTCTCCCTGCGCTGCTCTTTCTGGCATCGCCATCAGAGGTTCTCCATCAGACAGTTGTTCATCTTTTGGCAACAAGTCTCCGGAGAAAGGCCTCAGGGACCCCGGCCCAAACGGCAAGCCCCGGAGCAAAACTCAGGCATCCTTCCCATGCAAGCCAGTGCTTTCCCATTGGCTCAGCAGCAGAGCTACTCACCTTTCCATCAAAGTCTTTGTCAGGAAAAGCAGGCCAAAGAGCACGCACAGCTCCCCACTGCCCTCCGCACTCGCCCACATGACGCGTTTGCTTCGGAAACTGCTCCTCTCGAGACCTCCCCCTGGACGACTGCCGTCTTGGGCACCGGTGCCGCGTGGCATGGAAAGGCCCGCATCCACCCAACCAAACATGGCTAGCGCCCCCAACACAACGAGCGCCTCCCTGCGCTAGGCTCGCTCCTAAACCAGGCCTGGGAATTGCCTGCGGCAAGCGCTACCTGGCAAGGGCCAGAACCGAGCCAGGAACTGTTCCAGCAGTTTCACAGCACACACTCACGCTCCCCAACAGCCAGCCACGGTCCTTGGCATTGTTTAATTTACCAGCGTCCATACAGCCAGCGAGTATCCAATAAGAAACCAAGCAGCCCTCTTTGCTGCGCGCAGAGAATGACACAAGAAGGATCTCAGGTGGCCCCCCGACCCTGCGCAACCAGCAGTCTGTCCCGCAGCAGCATTACCTCATCTGCAGAAAGAGCGCCGCAAAGAGCGTGGCGAGAACCTCGCAGTCCAGGTCGGGCTTCTCCAGCTCCATCCACAGGCTCTTGGCGCGATAGCCTGCCAAGAAAACAAGCAGGCTCGCACAGGCTCCCTCTGCGGAGATGCCTTCTCGCAGGCAGCGGGGGCAGTACGTACCTACGTCGACAGAGAGGGGCAGATTCCCCAGGCTGAGGTTCAGATGGCTCAGGGCCTGGGCAAATTTGGCGGCCTTTAATACCCCTCCTCCAAAGAGCTCGACGTCAGAGCTAAGCTGGATGGCCGCCCGCCCGTACTGCAGCCACTCTTCCTGGCAGCCCAGGTCCTGGCAGCACCGCGCATATTCCATGTAGGACAACAGGATCTAAAACGGTCCAGACAGGAGACTGTACAAGACTGAATGTCGCCAGGGTGATTCTCTGGCCTAGACGGCTCAGGGCAGAAACCCAACGGCCAGCTTCTCTCTTCTCTTCTGCTCTCAGGGCTCTCACCCCTACGACAAACGGTTCTTAGGACTGCCGCTGCTAACTGCGGCCGTGGCGAGACGAGGGCCCCAGCGGGGTGCTGCCTTAAAGCCACAACCAGCCCAACGCTTACAACGGTGAAACAAACGCCATGAGAGCGACTACCAGGAAGAAGAGCAACGCACGTCTGCTGGAAGTTTGTAAAGCAAAGTTCAGGGACGGGTACCACTCCGTCGCGTTTGGCCTCTTCTTGCCGCCCCGGGCAGACCCTGCTGGTACTCTAGGCGGGCCAGGGGAAAGGAGCTATGTCAGAAACGCGTCTGCTGCCGCAGAGAGGAGGCACTCACGTGACTCGCATCCTCAGACTCCTCGGCCGTGTTGACCTTCATGAGCGCTGCCAGGCGCGACAGCCTCCGGCCGCTGGAAGTGCCCTCCAGGCTGAAGAGCTGCCGCAGCAAGGAAAGGCAGTGGCTCTGCCGGAACAGCCAGGGCAGCCTCTCCCTCCTGCCACACAAGAGAAACCGCTGGGCCACAGCCACTAGCTACACAGGGCCAGGTCAGGCAGGGCCAGGGGAAGCAGGGCGACAGAGGAGGCAGCTGCACCTGCTCCCAGCAGGGCGGCAGCTGATGCAGGCCGGGCTGCAGGCATGGAAGCGGCAGAGCCAAGAAGCACCACCGGGGAAAGATCGCTGCTAGCGAGAACGGGTTGGCACTACAGCCCAGGGAGGGCGAAGCAAAGCCGGGCACCGCGAGGGAAAGGCTTGTTCTACGGCAGCCTTGCACCTGGCTGCAACCCCCGAGCTTCCTCATTCTCACACCTCCCCTCCACTTACCCCTCCATGCCCACGTCCTGCTCCTCCCTGCCGGCTCCCTTTCCTCTGCAGCCTGTGCTCCCTGGGAACATCTCTCTGCTCTCACCCCCACCATCCCCCACAAGGCAACACGTGCCCGCTCCCCCCACCCAGGAGCCTCCAGGTCCCTCAGCAGCTTTCCCCATGCTAACACCTATGCTCAGGGAAAGTCTGGGCTTAAGCCGAGGCAGGTGTGGGCCTAGGTGCCCGGCACCACGCAGGAAACACCTCTTCCTTCCCTTCTCTTTCCCTTCGGCTTCTTACCCTGCCTCTTGATGAAGGGAGGACTCTTTGTTCTTCCTGTGGGAGGCACGCTCTGACTTCTCCAGCAGAAACTGGAAGACGACGCCAGCTGAGGTGAGGGGCAATTTTCTCTTCAGCAGGCTCAATGCCTTCCTGAGCGTCTTCTTTGCCAGCTCCACGCAGCCCATGTTGTAGCAGACCTGCACAGGAGAAGGCTTCTTCAGACAGTCCCAAAGGGCTCCGACTGAGCACGCACCACATTTCAAGGCTCTGCCTGAACCGAGGCCGAGGGCCTCGACCGCTTTTGGCCGGAGGCTGAAGCGCTCACAGGAAAGGCTGCTGGTAGCGGCCGTGCCTCAAAATGCCAGGCCTATCGCCGCTGCCGCCACCCCCCACAAAGGCGTCCAACTCCACCCACCAGCAGAGCCCTCAGAACCTCCCTGGCACTTTACCTCCCCTTTCAGGCTCAGGAAGGTGGCTTCTTCAAAGCAGGCAAGCACATCGGCTTTCTCAGCCGCTGAGCTCCTCACGACCTCTGCTTTCTTCAGGTTCATAAAGGCCTTGGAACAAGCACACGGAGAGCAGGTGAGCGTCGGTGCAGAGCCTGCATCCAGCCCCATCGTTCCCAGTTGCCTCCAGCAGCTCTCTGAGGAGGGCACGCATCTGCCCCTGGCGATGCCCACCCTAACACAGCCCACGGGCACGAGTGCTCCTTCGCACCACCTCCTGGCGCGTGCGCCTTGTGCAAAGGTCCTGCTTCTCTGCCCCGCCTCCCTTGCCCCAGGAGAGGCAAACGGGGGGGAGAAGCCTGGCTCTGACGCCAGCGGTTCAGCCCCAAGTCCCCACAGAGGCACGTCCTAGTGCAATGGCAAAATCGGCTTGCCCAGGACAAGGCAACTGAGAGGCCTCCTTGTGCAGTGGGCTCCGGCAAGCAGGGCGACTCACCAGGTAGTTGTCGGAGACGTGCAAGTAGGCAGCCGCGCACTCCAGCAGGTAATAAAGGGCTCTGCCATCGTTGCCCATTGCCATGTGGTGGTGAGCCAGCGGCACAAGCACCAAATCCACAATGGCCCTGCATTCACAGGCACACGCAGCACCGGGCGTCCCTTTGGCCTTGCTGGGCACCGTAGCTACGCGTTCCGTCCTGGCCAGAAACTGCTCTGCCGCTCTACTCAGAGACAAAGATCACGCAGAAAGACGACGCACGCTAGCATCACCTATACCGCTCCGTCTGCCTAGACTAACAGCATATTCTAGCGCAGCACAAGCAAGGCCCTGTGCACACGCGCGTCATACGGGAGCGCTGGGTTTCACAGCCTTCCCAGGCGTGCAGAGGGCTGGCCGCTTATTCTTTCAGCCCCCCGCATTCACAACCACAGTTTCCCAGCAGCGTTCCACATTACAGTTGACACGGGCGACCCCCGAGTGGCCTGGCTCCCCCCATCCTTGCTCCGTCTTCCCCCTGTGCTCCTCCCTCCCTTCCGCTCTTGCCTTCCCTCCTCGCTCGAGAGCTGTGGCTCTGCCCTGACTGCAAGCCAGTACCACTCACTAACACAGCGCTTGGGCGCAAGATTCGTTTTCTTCCACTGCAGCAACGTCAACCCGCGCGCGCTGAGCAGTCTTCTCGCGCGCCGTAGCCCCAGAGCCCAAGGCGAGCGGGGCCAGGCAGGGCAAAACGGGGGCGAGGAGCAACATCGCCCCTTTCAAGCCCTAGCAAACTATTCCTTTGGCTTTAGCGGTAACAAGATCCACGAGGGCGCGATGCTGTTGGTGCCTTTGCTGACCCTGCTCTGGAGCAACGCTGCTCTTGGCCACAGGGAGGAAGTCAAGCAGGCCTTTCTGCCACCTTCCAGCAGCCCCCCTGCTCCCGCTGGCTGCTTTGCCCCTGCACACCTCGCAACATTGCTCTCCTACAGCTAGGAAGGCAGGGCTGGCTCCGCCCTAACGTGACCATCGTCACCCTGATCCCACTGGCTTCCTCCAAGAGGCTCATCTCCAGGGCCACCCCATCCCAGCTCCCACCCAACAGGCCAGCTCTTTCCTGAGCTAGAGTCACAGCCAGCAGGCACAACTGCAAACTCCACTTGCCCCCTCTGCAGACCCTGAGCCCGCTGACTTCCCAACGTAACCAAAACCTACTCTCCTCACCGAAAAGTCTCCTCCAAGAAGCTCTTCTCTTTCTGCAGGGCTTTTGCAGTACCTGGAAACAAAGCACGAGTTAAACGCTTCCTCACCTCACACGCGGGAAGAGCTGCATCTTGCCATGCTCCATCCGAAAGGGGAGGAGAGCAGAGTCAAAGGGACCGACGGCAGCTCTCTTCCTGGCCTCTTCCCCCGAGAGCTGCCTTCCCGGCAGGGCTGTTACGTTTTGGGCAAGCGTAGCACACCCACCAGGAAAGGCGCCTCAGCCTGCGGGGCCGGGGGGTGCACCGCAAGGCTCTTGTCACTGCAAGGACATGGGCTGCTCTCCGGTCATTCCAGGGAAACGCAGGAGGGCGTTCCGGGGCACAGAGGCTCTACGCTGTGCCCACAGCATGGCTCTGCTGGTGCAGCTGGCCTCAGTGGAGGACTAAGCTAGTCTCAGGGAGGCCTCTCCCCTCTGCTGACAGCATCCCTAGGCTTCAGCAAAACGCTTCTGCGGACGGCGCTTCCATTAATTGCGCAAGCACAGTGCGGAGGGCCCAGGCTCCAAAGCACGGCAGCTAGCATACCCGGAGTGGCACGGAGCTCATCCCTCTTCAACTCCTCCTTTCTGAGCAGGGAGGCCTCCCAGCTGGACGAGCAGCGTTCGCTGGCACGGTCGTCGCAGCTCTCTGCCTCCCGGGCGCTGCCGAGGGCCAAGCGGTGGAAGGCCACAAAGTCCCCTCCGCCGCAGCACTGGCACTTGTGCGCTTGCCTCTCCAGGAAGGCCGCGCACTTGCGGTGCATGGCCACCCTCTGTCCCTTGGGCCACAGCTCGTAGGCAGCCTCCCGCAGCAGTGGGGCGCAGAAGGTCAGGACGCCAGACTGCAGCCTCGCGGTCTTCTCGGTCTCGCCCAAGCACCGCTTCTGGGCACCTGAAAGGCAACGGGGCTTCACATCAGCCACAGCTGGGGCCACAGCCGGGGGACGAAAGACAGGCCTTGGCGTGGATCCTTGGCAGGAAACCAGCGCTCCTGCACTCGGAGCCTCGCAGCGCTAGGGTGAAAGGGACCCGTTTGCCTTGCCGACACCAGCACAGCCTGCGCAACAGGCTACTGCCCTGCGCTCTCCCTCCCAACGCACAGCCTTCAGCTGCACTCCCGCAAGCAGCTGCCGAGGCTGCTGGCAGCAGAAGCAAGGCCGGCCATTTGGCCCATTACACACCACCGGAGGGGGCAGTGCAGCGTGCCCTGGCGAGCCCCGCCAGGCACACAGCCGGGAGCAGCAGGAGCCTACCACGCTCCCGGGGGCGCATTATCACCACTTACCGCTCTCTTCCTCCAGAGAGGTGGCGGGCCCCTTGGTGGGAACACTGCTGCCTTCTGGCACCTTCCCAGCATTCAGCCACTTCAAGATGTTGCCTCTCACCAGGACATTCAACGCCTTGTTCATCTTGGTCCTGGTCCACCTGGGAAGGAGGCGTAACAGCAGCTCGGTGGTAAACGTCGGCCCGATGACGGCTGCGCACTTCAAGACCATCCGCTCCGAGGGCTTCATGCTGTCCACCTCAGCCAGCGCAATCCCTGTCAAAAACAAGCCACAGCTCTCTCTCTTGCCCCCTCCCAAGCCTGAGGCTGCCGAGGCTGCCTTAGCTTCCCCACACCAGACACTACATTTGTAGCCTTCTTTCCTAGGGACCAAACCCCTTGGGCAGTCGCAACCCAGGGCACACAGACACCCAGCCTCTCTCTAGCCCATGCCCCGGGAAAGAACCTCCGTGCAGCCACCAGCCGCCGCAGCGGGGCTCGGCCCCTCACCTTTCAAGGTGGAGGGAAGCACGATGCTCTGCAGGTTCACGTCAGGTCTGATGGTGCACACCCTGCGCTCCTTCCCCGCGCTGGAGCTCCAGGAGGCTGCGGCAGGGGAAGCCTCCGTTACAGAAGCTGAGCGGAGCAAGAGAGCAGCGTAAAGCGATTTTCAAAGGGAGACGATTCAGGCCGTCACCTCCTGCTTGCCCTCCATCTTCCACCCTTTAGCATTCATCCCCCCCCCGGGCAGGTCTTACAGCAGCTGGGCCCTGCGCTCCGTGGCAGCATAAATCCACCGCGCGGCTGCACCCAAGGAACACTGCAGCCACGCCACTCTCCGCCCTGCTCCACAATAACCGCCCCCGTTCATGCTGCCTCCAGACAATACCAGGGCTTAGCTCAGTGCCAGGGAGCGTCTCTTCCCCTCCTTTGCAATTTTCTGCCCCGTCCGCATTGCTTTGCCCCACAAAGCCACCCAAACTCCCCAGCCTGTGCTTAGGCTAGCCCAGCAGCAAGGCATGCAGGAGCCCACGCCTGAGCCAGGCCAAGGCCTCTACTGCTGCAACACCAGCCTGGGCCAACTTCACAGGGGAAGCCCAGGGCAACAACGCGCTCTGGAAGATGCGCCACAGCAACCAGGCCGTCAGCCACAACGGCGCTTACTGAAGAGGCTCTCCCACTTGTCCTCCATTTTCTCGCCCTTCCGCAGCAGGTGGAACAAGAGCATGTCGTGGCGCTTAAGGTCGCTCAGCAGTTCCTCGCAGTAATATGGGATCCCGTAGCTTCTCTGCATCAGGAACCTGGAAAGGAGCAGATCCAGCAGGGACTGACACAGGCAAAGCAAGGTGGGACACGTTTCAGACCAGCCTCTTTGCCACAGCTACACCTCCCTTTTGAACAGGCCAGCACTCCCACTGCCTTTGGCATCTGAGCTGCCCGGAAGATACAGCGGTTGCTGGAACGCGCAGGAAAAGAGTCGCGCGCAGTGCCCAAGGCACAGAGCTGCAAGCCTCGTCTCTCCTGGCCCCAACAGCCTAGATGCTCTCCGGCACCAGTGAGAGCCTCGGCCCCAGCAACAAATCGCCCCCCACTGCCCCACCACGTTCGTTCCCTCCTGCCCTCTGCAGCGGGTCAACCCCTCGCAAAGAGCTCCGAGGCCCCGCCTGGGACTTACGTCTCTAGGGCCCTGGGCACGCTGACAACTCCCAGCTCCCGGCAGGCTTTCTGCACAACAGCTGAAGCTTTCAGCTCTCCCAGATGAACGTGGGTCGTTTGCTGCAACTTCATGATGTCTGCTGCAGCTTCGCAGAGCCTCTGTCTTCCGTAGCGAGCAGGAGCAAAGCCCATGACCACAAAGAGCGGGACATCTCTGAGCACATGCGACATAACAGCCCAGGAGGCAGAGTCGATGTAGTGCGCGTTGTCGATGACAAACAGGACAAGCTCGTCTTCAACGATCTGAAACAAGCACGTTGGTCTGGGTGGATTCTGAGGGATTCTCAAGCATCTTCCACAGGACAGACTTTGGCCGGCCTCTCCCCACACAGAGGACGCGCAGAAGTCGCTCTCCTCTCCCCAGCTACCTCTTCGTTCGCAATCTCACCCGCTCTTCCGTGCTCCGAGACTCTTAAGCTCCCTCGGGCACGGTGGCACGGAAAGACACCGTTCCTCCTCCTCCGGAGCACATGCCCTCCAACTTCACAGGAGCAAAGTTATCAGGGGGCATGGCACGCGGAGTTTAGCCTCTGCAGGGCAATGACTCCGGTACACTGTCCTCCCACCAGCTCCCACCACTCTCCTGCAGAGCCCTCAGCCTGCGGCCTTGCTTTCCTTCTCTGACCCAGGATGGGGAGAACGGCTCACCTTCTGTAGCAGTTTCTTGAAAACCAACCCCAATTCCGTTGTCCTTTGAGCGCCGCTCATCTTGGACACCTTCTCCGACAGGGGAAACTGGCCAGAAAAGCAGAGTCACAGAGAAACAGCCTTTCAGGGCGGTTCAGCACACCTGCCCACCACGCAAGTCCAAGCGAGCAAAACGCCTCTGCTGCCCTCAGCATCTTACCTCTCCCCCCACACAGGGGAGAGGAGACGCAGCGCGCACGTCACCGGGAGCCTACAACGGAGGCCCTCTGCTGAGGGTCTCTGGCAGAGCTCTTGCAGGGAGGCATGAGGGGGGAGAAGAGCTTCTTCCCTCGCCGTGGCAATCGCGCGAGGGAGCAGGCTGCTCACGCACCAGCTCATCGGCCCCCTCTCAAAGCCTCTCTGCAATGCCCTTTCCAGGCTGCTGAGCAAGACACCAGGAACTGCCTGCAGCAGCCTGGCACCTGCACTCACCCCTAACAAGGAGCCCCCTCGCCCCCCTCTTTGGACCCACAAACAGAAGCCCAGCCTGTGCTACCCTCCTGCTACTCCCACCACGGAGCTAAGCCCACTCCCCAGCACGGTGTCCCAACCACAACAGCCACAGGACGGCTCACAAGCAGGCCTTCGCCACGGCCACAGAGGCCTCTCGCTCTCACCTTAACGACGAAAGGCACATTGAGGAGGCAGTAGCTGCTCTCTTCCACCAGCCCTTGGAGCTTTTCCTGCAGGGCGAGCTCTCTGGCACTGCACGATTTACAGGCCTGCAGGCCCATGGCCACAGCCAGCACCATGTGCATGGCAGAGTAGACCTGCTTCAGGTTGAGCTCCAGCGCTTCCACAGCCACTACCCTGCCATGCAGAAGCAAAAGGCACTGAGATTCAGAGAGGGACCCAAGCAGCCGCAGGCTTCTCACACTAAGCTCTAGGGGAGAGGCGGAATCCAGGGCCACTTGGGTTTCTTCTCTTGGCTCCGCAGCTACGGCCAAAAGCCCTGACTGAGCTCGGGCTCTACTTTGCTTGGGGCCTGGCCCAAAGAAGGAAGCTCAACAGCAGTGGCTCCAGCAGCCACCTCTAGCTCCCTCAAGAGGCAGCAGGAGGGCACGCAGCTGCTCCTCAGCAGCAGCTCCTGCAGGCCTTGCAGGGATGCTGCAGTCCAAGGGCCACGCACCCGGGCAGAGGGCAGAGGGGCTCCAGTAGCCCACGGACATCAGCGGCTGGGCAGCGAAAGCGCTCCACAGCTCCCGGTCAGCAACACTCACCTGAGCCCAGCAGCCTGGCCTAAAGAGGCAAGCTCCGTAAGTAAATGGCTCTTTCCAGAGCCCGTCACGCCCTCAAACGCCATGATGTGGCTTGCTTTCTTATCCACATAGGCTTTCAAGTAACTTTCAAAGAGGGCAATCTCCTCCTCCCGACCTGGGAAGGCAAACAAGAAAGCGACCCGTTGCAGCGAGCTGAAAAGCAAACAGCCGTCGGCACCCTTCTCTCTCGCCGCCGCAGCGGGTCAGTCGGACCCAAGGAAATCTCCTCCCCGATCCCAACTACGGCCATCCCTTTAGCCCTGAGGCTGTGAGCAACTGCACACTGGAAAGGTCCCGCCACGCTAGCTATGCAGCACGGCAGGGAGCATCCGGCGCACGCCTCACCCTGCTTCCCACCTCTAGCTGCGGCCCAACCCCAAAGACAGGAACCAGCTAGGAGCCAAGGTATGCACCAAACCCTTAGGGCCACGCCAGGCAACGCCATCCCTCGCAAAAGCTTCTCCGTTCCCAGAGCGGAACTAACAGGTACCGACGGCAACAAATTGGCCTTCAGCAGACCAAGGCGTTCTCCACCTACCGAGCAACGGGGAAGAGCTGGGCCTCTCCTTCGTAACATCCATGCCAAACATGCTAGCGGGAGGAAGAGAAAAACAAAAGCCAATGAAGTAGGCAGAAGCTGGAGGACGTAGAGCCACGCGTGGAGCTGAGGGTGCGCTCCCGGGGACCCGCTCTTCTTTTGAGCCGGAGCGAATCCTGCCCACGCTCCCACTGGCCCAGCAGAGAGCGCAAACACCAAACGAGCACTAGCAAAGCTGCAGCCAGGAAGAAGCCCAACGGCCACAGTGGGACACCACACAGCATCAAGACTCGAGCGCCACAGGCCAAAGCCCAAGGAAGCGGAGACACGAGCAAGAAGCCAGGCAGTGCCGCTGGCTAGCACACTGCTGCACCCCGCAGGACAAGCCAAACAAGTCTCTGGTCCTGCCTACTGCTTCCCTGGCCTTTGCTCACAGGCAGCGCTTTCGAGAAGCGGGGCCCTGCAACAGCTGCTGTCAAGGCAAAGACGGGCAAGAAAAAACACTTCAAGCCACGACGTGCAACAGGACGACAAGGGTCACTTCTTGGGCCAAGGCGCCAAGCACCAGGCACCTTGGGCTCGAGTTTTTCTGAAGTTGCAAGGGGACGGCAACGTCAACGTTCCAAACGGCCTCCAAAGAGGATGCCAAACCCTGGCCCAGGGGAACACCTGAACTTTCACCAGGAGGCACTCAGGAACTGAGTCCTGGCCTGACCAAAAGCTTTCCGGGAGCGTCATGCTCGGAAGCAGCTGGGAGAAAACCTCCCTGGGGCAGAATTGCCACTGCGTTAGTCTTGCGCGCAATGGAGCAAGCACAGGGCAGAAAGCACAGCTGGAAGCCGTTTGGACCGGGGCTGCAAGGCCCCTCTGTGCCTACGGACACCTAAAAGCCTTCTCCACCCCTCCGGCATCACTCCCCGTCTCCTTACAGCAGGAGGCACCAGCGTAGGCAGGCCAAAAGCGTACCCGTGCTCTGCCTTTCCATCTTCTCAGCCCCAGCGATGGGAGGGGTGGGCGGGGGCCAGCTCTGCACAACTCCTCTTTGCGGACCAAGACTGGACCCTGTGTGCCACCCTGCCCCCAACCAGCCCGCTCAAACAGGACACTCACCACTTCGCCGACACCCCCAGGTATTGATACACGGGGCCAGGATCGACAACCCCCTTCATCTTTGCCTCCGGCAGCTCCTCGAAGCACCATCGGGGCAGCCTAGAGGCTGCGTACGTCGCTGCGTCACAGGAC